>NC_088412.1:40704606-41325060 GCF_034236695.1 Oncorhynchus nerka | reverse complement strand
CCTTTAACCCTGGAGAAGGTTTTCATTTTCACTTCGGGGGCTTCAGCATTCCTAGGCTGGGATTTCCAGTGGAGCCACAGCTACAGTTCTCTCTGCTACCGCACGGCAAGCGGTACCGGAGCTCCAAGTCTAGGTCCAAGAGGCTTCTAAACAGATTCTACCCCAAGCCATAAGACTACTGAACATCTAATCAAATGGCTACCCAGACTTATTTGCTGCTACTCTGTTATTATCTGTGCATAGTCACTTTAATATCTCTACCTACATGTATATATTACCTCGACTAACCGGTGCCCCTGCACATTGACTCTATACCAGTACCCCCTGTATATAGCCTCACTATTGTTATTTTACTGCTGTTCTTTAACTATTTGTTACTTTAGGTATTTTTTTAAACTGCATTGTTGGTTAAGGGCTTGTAAATAAGCATTTTACTGTAAGGTCTACTGCACCTGTTGTATTCGGTGCATGTGACAAATACAATTTGATTTGATTTAAAGGGAATTCATTTAAGGGGAATTATCCTAAAAGTGTATTGCATGACTACCTAGTAAGTCAGGAATACTGCAGCCAACGTTAATTGGTGATGTGTCCCAAAAGGGTTGGTATTATGAAAGTTTCCGACAGGATTGTCCATCAGCAACAAACAAAAAAGTTAAGTTTTCTAAAACATTACAACCAACCAGAGTCAATTGGACACAGTAATACATAATGCAGCTTTAATATTTCAATAAATGTATGATTTCTTAGTGGGTAAACGGAGCATTAGGAACAGTTGTTAAGTCATGTATGTCAAGGGACTATGTTACAATATGTGCAATGTTACCATAAATATTACAGTAAATATGGCCATTCCATTTACATGTGTTATGGCAATAAAAATAGACACTATAGTTGGTTCATAGGTCGTGGTGCAGCAAGTTGATGAGGAAAGTGGAGAAGCACTGGTGGGACTTTGAGTGAAGTGACTGAGGGCAGAAAAGGATGTCAGGGTGCCCAGGAACTTGAAACTGCTGATCATCTCCATGTCAATTTACAGTAGATGGGAGAATGGTCAAGTATCACCATCTACTTTGTTTTGCTTACGCTGAGACTGTTGTCCTATCACCATCGTGTCAGGTCCCACAGCTCCTTCATGTACTCATGATCACTGGTGATCAGGTGTATCATGGTAGTGTTGTCAGCATGTGTAGGTGTTGGGTCCATTCTGGGGATACACATTCTTGTGATAATGTAAAAAAAAATAATAATAATTACCCCCAGAGGCCTGAGTCTGCTAACCAGTTAGTGGGTCAAGATGATGTTGAAAGCAGAGCTATAAATGAAAACACACAGACTTATGTAAAATGTATACTTGACATTTGTTGGGATGATAAGCAAACTGGAGTTGGTCCAGTGAATATTTGCTACCATGTGCTACACAATATCTATTGTTCCAGTTTTTAAAATCGATATGGACTGGGCTGCAGTGGAGATGGTAAGAAGTTTCGATATCATGGGGACCTAACGTCCTTTCCTAGTACACCCACACAGACACTGCAGTCAACAATGCCAACCAGCTGCTCTCCATCCTACAGTGGCTGAGTACGTTTTGCCTGACGTCAAACATTAACAAGAGTGTCGGATTGAAGTGTCTGGAAAAAATGTAAACAGAAGAGAGGGGATTACCTTGGTCAACTTTACTGGCACAGTGGTTTTAAAATAATTTATAATTGTAGTCACTTTCAATTAACTCCAAGACCCATAGATTGTTTGTGGTTCATAACATTAACACACGACTGACATTAAATGTTGCTTGACCGTAGATTGGAATACGTGTTTTAATAACATTGGATATTTGATTGGGCTTAATGCTGCATACCTTGCTGTGTTGTGCATGCCAACCAAGTGAGAATACTTGATGAATCAGGTCTTCTCTGCTGCGTTATCAGCCTCCCCCTTACCCACTCCAAGCTCCTCTTCATGGTTCCCTTCTGCAAGACACAATTGTGTGAAAATAAAGCGTAAGGAATGGGAACCCTATTCCTTTGAAGCAGTAGTATATAGTACTGGGCATATGCCTGAAGTTATTTTACCCTAATAGGCTTCGATGGAATGTAAATATTCCAAAAACGAAGTGAACATCTACTCTGTTCGAAAGCTATGTTGTAGATGCCAGCAAAGGCTTTACAAGGTTGTCACTAGCCAAACTTGCTTTATGTGAGCTTTTCAGTGTCTTCATGCTAATCGCGAGCTAGAGTGACTAACACTAGAATTGAACTACAGCCAGTCAGGATGAAGAAGTTGCCTACCTTCAGCTGTTGTTTTGCTTAAATATAAGGCTTTTGTCACGCCCTGGTCTTAGTATTCTGTGTTCTCTTTATTATTTTGGTTAGGCCAGGGTGTGACATGGGTGATTTATGTGGTTTGTTTTGTCTAGGGGTTTTGTAGTTTATGGGATTGTATTTAGTTAAGTTGTCTAGGAAAGTCTATGGTTGCCTAGAGTGGTTCTCAATCAGAGGCAGGTGTTTATCGTTGTCTCTGATTGGGAACCATATTTAGGCAGCCATTGTCACTGACAAAAAGAAAAACTAAAGACAATAGCCCAAAAATTGAGAACTACGAGGATTTTGAGCAGGATGTTTTTGGCAGTATTTCCATGATCTAATCTAGGTATTCCTGGCCCTGCATTCCAAGCAAGAATCTTGCTTATATGGGCACAAGGCGAGATCCAGATGCAGACACAGGAGGCAGATGGTTGGAGTGTTTATTAATCCAAAAAGGGGTAGGCAAGAGAATGGTCGTGTACAGGAAAAAGGTCAAAACCGGTAGGTCTAGTAGGTACCAAAGGGCAGGCAGAATGGTCAGGCTGGCGGCAATGGAGTCCAGAAAATAGGCAAGGGTCAAAACCTGGGAGGACTAGCAAAGAGAAGCAAAAAAGTAGTATAGGAAAAAAAACACTCTGGTTTACTTGACAAACATACAAGACAAACTGGCACAGAGAGACAGGAAACACAGGGATAAATACACTGGGGAAAATAAGCGACACCTGGAGGGGGTGGAGACAATCACAAAGACAGGTGAAACAGATCAGGGTGTGACACTTGCTAGTATGTAATTTACCTTGATAGTATTAACATAGTCCAATGTGTTTCAGTGGCTGTTATGGTCAATCAATCAATCAAATGTATTTACATTTCGTTTTCATTTACATTCCGGAGACACCTGAAACCCCACCTCTTTCAGGAATACCTAGGATAGGATAAAGTAATCCTTCTCACCCCCCCCCCCCCCCCTTAAAAGATTTAGATGCACTATTGTAAAGTGGCTGTTCCACTGGATGTCTTAAGGTGAACACACCAATTTGTAAGTCGCTCTGGATAAGAGCGTCTGCTAAATGACTTAAATGTAATGTAAATGTACATATTTACATCAGCCGATGTCACAAAGTGATATACAGAAACCCAGCCCAAAACCCTAAACAGCAAGCAATGCAGATGTAGAAGCACATGTTGACATTTTTTTTCAGCGGGGCTTTGAATAAAATACAAGACGGCGCCGTTCACTGCGAGTAGCAGTATGGCCGGGCAGAGTTTGAGGCTAACTATATGATATAATATGGCAGGGGTTCGAGGCTACCGACATTAGCTAAATTAGCTAGCCAGTATCTGACTTAGCTTATGCTAAACACTGCTGATCCTGGTGATAGAATAATGTTAGCTGAATTTTAGGGCCAGTGATGAGAAACAGATCCTTCCACTGTAAACCAGCTGATAAACTTTATGATTCAGTAACAACAATTTTCAAAGACAAAATCGTTACCTTGTAGAAGTTCATACATTCATTCATCTGCACCTGCTTACTTTACACGACCACGTGTTTCAAGACCCAATCTGTGTTCCATACTATGGTGTGCATATGAACTGTGGCATTCTGCATGCAAGGCCAAAGGTTCAAATCGTGTTACCTGTAACACTTCTTAACTTGTAATTATCATTTTTCACTTGCTTTTTTCAAGTGTCAAATGTCCTTCTTTGTACACGTGATTTTTTTTTGCCTGTCTAGTGTGGGTTTATAGATGATTTGAACACTTGTTATGGTCATTTTTACACGTGTTCATTACACCTGTTCAGTGTGCATTACATGCATTCATTACACCTGTTTATTGTGCATTTACAGGTGATTAGAATGCTTGTAATGGTCATTTTTACACCTGTTCATTACACCTGGGTGGGGGCATCTCCCGGAGAGGGGGGCCGACCCCCTGCCCTCACCAGGAAGAGAGGGGGGAGACAGCTAGAGAGGGATGGAAAAACCCGGGGGGGGGGGACCACCAGAGAGAGGGCCCGTGGCCACCAGGGTGTGCTACTAAATTCACCCAGAGAGGGCTGGAGCCAACCTAGGGACTCAGAGCCGATCCCAGGACAGGGGGTCTGACCTCCACCCGTAGCCGCTTCATCCAGCCAGCTCCCTGCCCCAAGGGTTAGTGGGGAGAGGGCCCAGTGAGGGCCACCAGGGGGCGCCACTACATTCAGCCAGGCACTAACTGCCATGGTTCGTTCGACAGCCTATTGGGTAAAAAATGGCATTTTTGTGTTTTTTTTTATTGTTATTGCCAAAAATTACTTATTTGGTAAGTACAGGCTTAGGAAATGTTATACGTTTTGTTCTATGAGTTAATCTTCATCAGGTAACGTCACATTTTGTGATTTAAAAAAAGCACATAATGGCTTCATAATTGATAAAGGTCATGTTAAATGACTAATACTATCTCATAGAAGAAACGTATACGATCTCCTAAGCCCGTCTTAACCTAACCTTATTTTTGGTAATTTTGTCATATTTCTACCATTATTACATTTACATTTGAGTAATTTAGCAGACGCTCTGGTAATAATTTGACTAAATACATATACCGGGATGTCTTTTAGCATTTTCCTCACAGTAACACACACTTTCAGTTTTAGTCTTATTACACCAATTATTTACAGGATCGGTGGGTCCCCAGCAGGACGGTTGAGCTAACGTAGGCTAATGTGATTAGCATGAGGTTGTAAATAACAAGACAATTTCTCAGGACATAGACATATCTGATATGGGCAGAAAGCTTAAATTCTTGTTAATCTAACTGCACTGTCCAATTTACAGTAGCTATTTTAGTAAGATAATACCATGCTATTGTTTGAGGAGAGTGCACAGTTATGAACTAGAAAATGTAGTAATAAACTAATTAGGCACATTTGGGCAGTCTTGATACAACATTTTGAAGAGAAATACAATGGTTTCCACTGGATGTCATAAGGTGAATGCACCAATTTGTAAGTCGCTCTGGATAAGAGCGTCTGCTAAATGACTTAAATGTTAAATGGTTCATTGAATCAGTCTAAAATGTTGCACATACACTGCTGCCATCTAGTTGCCAAAACCTATATTGCACCTAGATTCCTAAGTGATATAGTTTATTTATTTTTATTTTTACAGGGACAGTACACATTAATCAACGTTTCAGTAAAAGGGCTGGTTTTAGCCAGCCGGCTAATTTTCAACCGCAGTCCCTGGGCAGGTTATTATTATTATTATTAATGGCCTTAGTCTTGCATTTCAAAGATGATGGGGGGGAAAACATCTTTGTGTTATCTTTTACCAGATCTAATGTGTTATATTCTCCTACATTAATTTCACATTTCCACAAACTTCAAAGAGTTTCCTTTCAAATGGTATCAAGAATACGCATATCCTTGCTTCAGGTCCTGAGCTACAAACAGATAAATTAAAAACCTCTTGATAATCGGACCCTTTAAAAAAAAAGAAATCCCCTAAAATGACACCCAAATCTATGCCCTGAAAAATCTATTCAGTTTCTCCACATTGAAATTAATGGCCATCTTGAAAATAGGCTGTTGTGACTGATTTTATATTAAATCTTATGATGACTATGAAACTTTTCCAATGGGTCTCCTTGTTCTGTGTGAAGTTTGGTGTAGTTATCATTTATGGTACTATGTGATAATAAAGCACATCCCACTGCTGCCCATTCTGTCTCATCAATATACCTCAAAATACATACAGAATACATACAGGTATCGAAATACATACAGGTATGACCTTTGACCACCAACCAAGGTGGCCCCATGGAGATGTCATTAACATACCAAAACATAAATCCCTTCCATCATTTATTCATTATTTTATAGTAACAATTATGATCCTCCAGCCTTCGTCTTGAATAGTGATTTCCTACTCATTCTAATGACACTATATATCCACTAGATGGAGGTGTTTTGACTAAAGTACCTACTTGTCCAAAACCCCTTCTGTTTGATTATTAGATTAATGTATTAATAGTCACTACCCTTTCCAAGCCACAAAGTCTGGAGGAAAGGACCTGGCTGCAGTGGAGGAAGGACCTGAGTCATTCATTCCAAAGGCCATTTATTCTGGAACAGAATAATAAATCAAATGAAGCTTTATTTATATAGCACATTTCAGACATGAATGCAACACAATGCACTTCACAAGGAAAAAACTATGAATATAAAAACTGAAATATTTACACAAGAAACAAAAGAATAACAATTTTAAACTAAAACACTAAAAAAGCACCCTAAGGAAAAGCAAAGCTAAAAAAAAAACATGTGTTTTAAGATCCCTTTTAAATATGTCCACTGTTTCGGGCCCCCTCAGGTTCTCTGGCAGGCTATTCCAGAGGCTGGGGACATAATAACCAAAGGCTGCTTCTCCATGCCTCTTGGTCCTAGTCTTCGGGACAGTTAAAAGGCCAGTGCCAGAGGACCTGAGGGATCTACTGGGTACATGCAGTTGAAGTCGGAAGTTTACATACACTTCAGCCAAATACATTTAAACTCAGTTTTTCACAATTCCTGACATTTAATCCTCAGAAAATTTCAGTTTTAGGTGAGTTAGGATCACCACTTTATTTTAAGAATGGGAAATGTAAGAATAATAGTAGAGAGAATGATTTAGTTAAACTTTTATTTATTTCATCACATTCCCAGTGGGTCAGAAGTTTACATACACTCAATTAGTATTTGGTAACATCGCCTTTAAATTGTTTAACTTGGGTCAAACGTTTCAGGTAGCCTTCCACAAGCTTGGGTGAATTTTGGCCCATTCCTCCTGGCAGAACAGGTGTAACTGAGTCGGGTTGGTATGCCTCCTTGCTCGCACACGCTTTTTCAGATCTGTACACAAATGTTCTATTGGGTTGAGGTCAGGGCTTTGTGATGGCCACTCCAATACCTTGACTTTGTTGTCCTTAAGCCATTTTGACACAACTTTGGAAGTATGCTTGGGGTCATTGTTCATTTGGAAGACCAATTTGCCACCAAGCTTTAACTGAAGACTGATGTCTTGAGATGTTGCTTCAATATATCCACATAATTTTCGTTCCTCATGAGTGCCATCTATTTTGTGAAGTGCACCAGTCCCTCCTGCAGCAAATCAACCACACAACATGATGCTGCAACCCCCGTGCTTGGGACGGTTGGGATGGTGTTCTTCGGCATGCAAGCCTCCCCCTTTTCGTCCAAACATAACGATGGTCATTATGGCCAGTTCTATTTTTGTTTCATCAGACCAGAGGACATTTCTCCAAAAAGTATGATTTTATGGCATTCTTCCTTGCTGAGTGGCCTTTCAGGTTATGTCGATATAGGACTCGTTTTACTGTGGATATAGATACTTTTGTACCTGTTTCCTCTAGCATCTTCACAAGGTCCTTTGCTGTTGTTCTGGGATTGATTTGCACTTTTTACACCAAAGCACGTTCATCTCTAGGAGACAACGCGTCTCCTCCTGAGCGGTATGACGGCTGCGTGGTCCCATGGTGTTTATACTTGTGTACTATTGGTTGTACAAATGAACGTGGTACCTTCAGGCGTTTGGAAATTGCTCCCATGGATGAACCAGACTTGTGGAGGTCTCCAATTTTTTTTATAAGGTCTTGGCTGATTTCTTTTGATTTTTTCCCATGATGTCAAGCAAAGAGGCGCTGCGTTTGAGAGGTAGGCCTTGAAATACATCCACAGGTACACCTCCAATTGACTCAAATTATGTCAATCAGCCTACCAGAAGCTTCTAAAGCCATTACATCATTTTCTGGAATTTTCCGAGCTGTTTAAAGGCACAGTCAACTTAGTGTATGTAAACTTCTGACCCACTGGAATTGTGATACAGTGAATTATAATTTAAATAATCTGTCTGTAAACAATTGTTGGAACAATTACTTGTGTCGTCCTAACCGACTTGACAAAACTATAGTTTGTTAACAAGAAATTTGTGGAGTGGTCGGCAAACAAGTTTTAATGACTCCGACCTAAGTGTGTGTAAACTTCCGACTTCAACTGTACTTGCAGCGGTAGAAACGTGTTGTCGGAATGCAGCTGTATTGACCCTCTGGGCACAATAAACTTGGTTAAGCTTTCATAAATATCTGTTGAGTATTTTACTCTGAGAATTAGAACCTAACAGTATTCTGTTCCCACTCGTGGTATATCTCTCTTCGGTTAGGCCCCCGCTGCGGTTGGTGAGCCGTTTGTCATATTCTGGTGTCTGATGAGGAATTGAAATGTCAGGGGGAACCTTCGAGCAGTATACATTTGAGCGCTTCGGGTAAAGAGCGCCCTGCTGCTGGGCGTGTGCATACTCCTCACCCTTCCTCTTTTGGCACCATGCAATGGACCGGGGTACAGCTGAGCAGTGGGAAGGTGGTGGGGAAAGAGTGGGGTCCAGGGACTGGCTTGCTGTGGTCTGGCCTGTGGCAGCAGCGGGGCCTCGATCCGGCAGCAGAGACGCAGAATCAGAATACCTATAAGAATTCTACTTTAATCTATTCATATACCTTCTCACTGATGGCAATAAATACTCTTCAAGTTACTTTCTTGGGATTCCATTTCGTTTTTTCAGACCTGCTGCCATTTCATTGGTCCATTTTCCCTTATGTGAATCTTCTGAGGCTTTATGAGAGTACTCTTTAACTTACAACAATCACCATAAACCTGGCACTGGAAAGATTTCTCATAATGAGTCTCCATGTGCAGGTTCAGATTATATTTGCAAAATTTCCATTTAATCAAATGTGTGTCAAAGTTAGTTTCAAGATTATCTATTACACTCTCTTTTTAATTAAAAAAAAAACTTTAAGTGTTCTACACACACACCACAGACAGGTTTTCTCTCAGTAGTATGCACTCTAATCATAACAGAAAACGTGGTGTGAAAGGAATCCCCACAACTTGCACCAATGAAGACCAGCAGTGCCAATTTGACTGACCCGTGCACTCTTTGATTCCAGTGGCATTGAACCTGATGGAAGCTCTCCACTCGCCACACAATCTACACTGAGGATCACACTGTTTCCACGCTGAACACTAGAATAGTGATTAAATGCAGAGAGGGGCTGAGGTTCACTGGTTGGTTCTAGGGACATGGAACCCTCTCCATCAGGTTCTGTTTTGATCTGTTCTGTTGAAGTGTATGGTAGAAAGGCTCCCTGTCCATATTCCTCACTTTCAGTTTGGTAAATATGTGAAGGCTCAGTTGAGTCCTGATTCTGACACAAGCAATAGTGAATATAACATTAGGGTCTTTGGATCTAGAGCATGAAGCTGCTCTCTACCCATAACTGGTCCTGAGCGCCTGTTCATAAATCTGTGTGGGCTTTGGGTCGTCCTGCCCCAGACTAGGTCTCCACTCATGCTCACAGTGCTGCTGCTCTGGTGGGAACCTTTTCAGAGACAGAGAGAGTGAGCTGCTGTAGGTTCTGGAGGAAGGATGAAACAGATGACTAAGTGAATTCAGCTGACAACAATAATAAACCAAGACAACATAATTGCGATTTACTTAAAGGGTGTATATGAAACAAGGGGTCATGGAGAAAGAAACCCTTCACCAGGCACCACAGTATTGTTTTTCTGTCTATTGATTAAAATGATATCCCTAAAAATGAATCAATATGAATTTTGAAACAACGGTTTGCAAAGTACTCTTGAATGTTCGGGGACGTTTGGCGTTCTGAAACAATGGACTTTGATGTCACTAGTAACCAGTCAATCAACTGCAGCATATTAACCAGAAGATTTATAATAATCACAGTAGAAAAACTCATCAAGAACTAATTTAGGCCTGCTAGAATATGACAGGCAGCCACCTCTTTTTGATTGTGTTTGTGTCTTTGCTATGGATTAAGTGATATGACATGCTATTTTATCAAATATTTTCTCTGTAATTAATATTACCTGATTAAACTAATCATGTAAATGTAATTAACTAGGAAGTTGAGGCACCACGGAAGAATGTTTATAGAGCTGTTGTCTTCTGAACAATCTCTTAAAGAACTGGTAATCTTTCATATCAATAGCAGTCAATTATTAATCGTCACCTTATTCAGTCTCATTTGAACGTTGTAAAATTCTGGATTATCTTCACGAACCCTGGCTATCAAGTTGAATCAGCAATACAAAATTTGGTTGAATTATTTATTTACTAAATACCTAAATAATCACACAGAATTACATATACACAGGATCATACATTGATTACTAATTATGTCTTACAAGAAAACGTCCCTAGCGGACGGAAACTATATGACGGCTGGTTACACAGAAAGGGGGCTGGGTTTGAATGAAAGCGCGGGAGACTGAGGAACAAAAGGATTGGGTCTCTATCGGACCTTTATGAAGCTATGCTATCGTAAATACAGAATCTTATGCATTCTAAATAACCGCCCATTTGGAAAAAGAAAATGCCAGCAATATTTACTCTGAGCTGCGCTTCAATAGATTGGTCATAGATGGAAGGCTGGGTTGCCCAGCAGAGATCTCCCTTGTCCTTTGAAGAATATGTCTTTTGGTAGAATGGATACGTTGTAGTACCCCGTCTTCCTGAAGAGATTGTCCGTCCTTTCCTAGCCCACGTTTACAGCTGCTGCTGCTAACTCGACGTCTAGGATGTATCACTTCTTTAGTGAATAAGAGTTCAAAGTTCATACCAAGTTGCTATAAGCTCATGCTATATTCTGGCTGGTATAGTTGAAATTCATCCTTCCAGCACGTCGATCATCACCAGACGTTGAAATTCACCCTTCTAAAACATATGGACATCAGTCCTCACATCACTGGCAACACATTGTTAATTTTGTTAGGTTGTAGGTGTTCAACAATTCGCAACCAGAGCTCACGCTGAGATTGGCTTAGTTCTGTAGTTGATATTAGCCCTTTTAAACGTATGGACAGCAGTCCTCACATCATCGGGAACACAAGGTTGACTTTCGTCAATGGGCTTTTGTAGTGGTGGAGAGAAGGGCATGTTTCATAGTTCACAACCAATGCCTGTTCACTTGGGCGGGGCCACTGAGTGAGCATAGTTCACTTATGAAAACAATTATCTAATTTAGAAGCTAAAATTACACTTCATCTTTTCACAAATAGTTTAATATTTAAACATTTAAATTGCACAACAATTCCATGTGAATCTGATTATTATCAGTTTATGTCGTCCTATCATCAGTAATAATGTCTCAGACGACAACTGTACCAACGGATACTTTCAACTGGTTGGATTACTGAAATATGGTTCCATTCCCAACCCTTTGATGTTACCAGACTCTCTCTATGTCAACAACAGGCTTTCCAAGAGTCAAATCTGTAGAGTAGAGAGAGAAAGGGGGGAAAGGTATTGTAGCGACCCGCACAGACAGCTGTGTGTTATGTGCTAGGCTAGGAGGTGGTTGTGTTGTACTGACCAGTACCCGGTGTTCGCGGGGTCCGACATGTCAATCAACCTGCTATCTGCCAATCACGGGAATGCCTGGAATGTTCTGATGCCGGGCATCCTGGTGGTTGGCGGAGTGGCGTGGAGGGGGGGTTGGGCATTGGAAGTTAAGACCAGGTTCAGCCTTTGTTCTCTCTCTCTTACATCTGGGCTTCACAAGAGAAGGTCACGGTTGGATTGTGGGTGGTTGGATTGTGGGTTATCTATTTGGCGTGTGCTACGGCCCAAACAGTAGCCTGTGTAGAGTTGGTTCAATAAACCGTCAATTCGCAAACTCAAGCTTCTGTCTGGACAATTGTTCATTTATGAGCTAGTCAGGTCATTACATTGGTGTCAGAAGTAAAAACGTTGATACAAGTTAGCCAGCTAGCTAGCTGACTTATGTGGCTAGCTACCGTAGGTGAGAACGGGATTGAAAATGCTTCGAGGGAATCCGAAAGTGAAGGTGGAGGTAGGGGACGATTATGGCCAAGGAGGTGCGTGTGAATGGACGTCGGGGTTCTGTCTGAGGAGATCGCCAGGGCGTCGGAGCGCAGAGGCCGCTTGAGGGAGGACGTTGGAGTGATGGTGGCTGAAGCGGGCATGAGTGCTTCCGAGTGTATTTCGCGCGGATTCTGGTGGGCGGACCGAAGTGGCGACGCGACGCGGCGTGACGAGGAATCTGGGGCTCAGGATGTAAACAAACATGGCGGCGCCCAGTTCCCGGCTGCGTCCGTATCTGTTAAGACCCCAAGTATTCCGGTAAGGCGGATTGGGAAGCTTTTCATGCTCAGTTTGAACTGTTAGCTCATTTTAGGGGTGGTCGGATGAAGAAAGGGCACTGCAGTTGGCTTTATGCCTCACGGATGAAGCTCTGTCCTGTTTGATATTGATTAGCCCCGAGGACAGGCATGATTATGGTGCTCTAGTGGGAGCACTGAGGAGGCGCTATGGACAGTGTGTACAGCCCGGGCTACTGCGCTCCGAACTGAGGAATAGACGCAGGCAGCCTGGAGAGCCTCTACGGGTGCTAGCTAATGACATTGAGAGCCTCTCTCGGCGGGCATATGCTCACATGCCCCCTCCGTGCAGAGCGAGCTAGCACGGGACCAGTTCATACAGGCGCTCTCCCTACGGAGCTGCGCATACAGACCCAGCTGGCTCATCCTGAGTCATTGCAGACAGCCTTGGAGATGGCTTTGGAGAGGGAGCTGGTGTGGGCTGGGGCTTCAGCTGGGGCTTTGGTGGGGGTGCAGGGAGACACACCCTCTGTGCGAGCTGGGGGCAGAGCAGCCCGGAGCCGGAAAAGCCTGCTTGGGTGGCCGAAATGACAGAACTCATTCGGGCTGTGTCGCTACAGGCGGCACGAAACACAAGCCCTGGTCCCAGGGTCTGCTGGGGTTGTGGCCAGCCAGGCCATCTGCGCCGAGATTGCCCCATGTCCCCCAGAGCTCAGGGAAACGGCTCGGGGTCCGCATAGACCGGGTAGTGCGGACCCCTGGCTTTCTATCCCAACCACCATCATCTTCAGGAGGAGCCCACCGGCACAGATGGGGAAGCAAGGCTCCACTTCCCCCAGAAGCAGACGAGGGCAAGCGGAGGGAGCCTGTTGTTGTGGTGGGCCGGACCTGTGTTGGGGACTTTGTCATGTCCCTGTCACTGTGGAGGGGGTGCCCTGCTCCGCCCTGGTGGACACTGGGTCCACAGTAACCCTGGTGAGGCCAGATATTGTGCCAGGTTGGACTCAGTGTGAGCCTACAACTGTGCAGCTCCGCACAGTCACAGGTGAGCTGGCACCCATGAAAGGGAAGGGAATAATGACTCTGACAGTAGGGGGCAGGACTGTGCGTCATCCTGTGTGGGTGGCGGCTGTGCAGGACCCTTGTATCCTGGGGTTGGACTTTCTTAGGAGCACAGGCTGCCAGTTAGACCTAAATAGGGGCACACTGAGCTTCCAGGGAGGGACGGAAGTCACCATGGCCCCCTAATGTCACATTCACTCAACCCAACAAACCCTTTACTCCAACAGTTAAAGCAGCAGAGACTCATGGCTGCGCCCTCCCCCACAGCTGTGTGTGACTTTTCCCCAGTCCCCCTGTCACCTACGGCGGTGTGTTACATTCCCCAGCTACCTCCATGACACAGCCCTCTGTGAGCCCGGGCCGCACCCCCCCAGCCCAGCTACCCCAGATGGGAGAGGAGAGGACACTGTCTGCAGTGAGGGAGATATGGGGAGGAACTGTGTTGGTCTTGACCCTGAGCAGCAGGAACGGTTGTGGCAGTTGCTGTTTGAATTCAGAGACAGCTTTGCGTTGAGTGAGGAAGAGGTGGGTCAGACTCTTCTGGTGCAGCATGAGATCGACACAGGTGATGCTCGACCCATCAAGATGCGTCCCCGCCGTATCCCGCTGGCACGCCAGGAGGCGGCAGACAAGGCTGTGTTGGAGATGCAGCGGGCAGACTTCATTGAGCCCTCAGACAGCCCCTGGGCGGCGCCAGTCGTCATGGTTCCGAAGAAGGGGGCAAGCTGAGGTTCTGTGCGGACTACAGGCGGCTGAATGAGGTAACCAGGAAGGACTCATACCCCATACCACGTATCGATGAGTCGCTGGACCTGGTTAGGGGTCCTCCTGGTTCTCCTCACTAGACCTCCGCAGCGGCTACTGGCAGGTGCCCCTCTCCCCAGAGGCCAGAGCCAAAACTGCGTTCTCCACTAACAGAGGACACTGGCAGTTCAAGGTCCTGTGCTTTGGCCTGTGCAACGCTCCAGCTACTTTTGAGCGTTTGATGGACAGGGTGCTGGATGGCATCCCCGACAGCAGTGTCTGGTATACCTCGATGACATCCTGGCCCATGGCAGCTCCTTCCAGTCAGCCCTGGGGCGCTACGGCGTGTGCTGGAGAGGGTGGCTGCCGCAGGTCTGAAGCTCCACCCCGAGAAGTGCCACTTCATGAGGAGAGAGGTGTCCTTCTTGGGCCACCGAGTGGGGAAGGAGGGGATCAGCACCATGGAGGACAAGGTAGGGGCTGTCAGAGACTGGCCCACCCCCACCGACCAGCGTCAGCTGAAGAGCTTCCTGGGCCTGGCCTCATACTACAGGAGGTTTGTACGGGGCTTCTCAAGCGTTGCTGCTCCACTGAACCGCCTGCTGCCGAAGGACAAGGCTTTCACTTGGACAGTGGAGTGTGAGGAGGCGTTCAACACCCTCAAACGTGCACTGATCGAGGCCCCGTGCTCGCCCCCTGACCTCACCTTGCCCTTTATCCTGGACACAGACGCGAGCAATGTGGGCATGGGTGGGGTGCTGGCCCAGGTGGGGCCAGAGGGGAGAGAGTGGTGGCGTACTTCAGCAAAACATTTGACAAACATGAGCGCCGCTACTGTGTCACCCGGCGGGAGCTCTTGGCTGTTGTGGCTTCCGTCAAACACTTCAAGTACTACCTGGGTGGTCTGCCCTTTACTGTAAGGACTGACCACTCTGCTCTCCAGTGGCTCATGTCTTTCAGAGAGCCAGAGGGGCAGGTGGCACGCTGGTTGGAGGAGCTTCAGCCGTATGACTTCACGGTGGTGCACAGGGCAGGGGCACGCCACTCCAACGCCGACGCCATGTCCCGTCGGCCCTGTACTGCAGACGGCTGCCGCCACTGTGAACGGAGAGAGGGACGGGAGAGAGAGCTGCGGGCAGAGGAGGGTGTCTGTGCCACAGTGTGTCGGGCGAGCGGGCCTGTCTGCTGTGAGCTGCAGACTGTCGACGTGGCTGAATGGCGGCAGCAGCAGGGACGGGACACAGACCTACAGCCAGTGCTACAGTGGGTAGAGGCGCAGGTGAGGCCACCATGGGAAGAGGTGACAGCGCTCTCACTCGCGACCAAAGGGTTGTGGTCGAAGTTTGAGAGACTGCGGCTGGCTGATGGCGTGCTACAGCGGGCATGGAAGGAGTCAGCTACGGGAGAGGAGAGGTGGCAGGTGGTGGTCCCAAAAGCATTGCGGGAGGCTGTGCTCCAGAGTACTCATGGGGGGTGGGGACTGGACACTTTGGGGTCACAAAAACACTGCGCCGTCTCCGTCAGGGCTTCTACTGGGGGCAGCACAAGAGGGATGTGGAGGACTTTTGTCGCCGCTGTGACAACTGCACAGCGAGAAAGGGCCCCCAGGCCGCTCTCATGCTCAGCTCCAACAGTTCCCAGTGGGGGCTCCCATGGAGAGGGTGGGAGTGGATGTAGTTGGGCCGTTCCCCACCACAGACAGTGGAAACCGCTGGGTGCTCACGGCCATGGACTATTTCACAAAATGGCCCGAGGCCTATGCTCTGCCTGACCAGGAGGCAGAGACCATCGTCGACGCCCTGACAGCGGGGATGTTCAGCAGGTTTGGAGCTGCAGAGTCCATCCACAGCGACCAAGGCAGAAACTTTGAGTCCCGTGTGTTCGCCACCATGTGTGAGAGGCTGGGTATGCACAAGACCCGCACTACTCCTCTCCATCCTCAAAGTGATGGCCTTGTGGAGCGCTTCAACAAAACGCTTGGACAGCAGCTGGCCATCGTCTCTTCCAAACACCAGCGTGACTGGGACAAGCACCTGCCTATGGTCCTCATGGCATGCCGCTCCGCTGTCCAAGACTCCACCTCCTGCACGCCTGCCCTCCTCATGCTGGGGGAGAGATCCGCACCCCTGCGGAGATGGCGTTGGTCGGCCCCTGGATAGCCCTCATGTTCCTCCGGGGCCGGAGTATGCCCGGAGACTCCAGGACCGCCTGGAGACAGCCCACACCTTCGCCAGTGAGCAGCTGGTGAATGCAGGTGTGAGGCAGAAAAGGAACTATGACGTGCACACCCGGGAAGGCACTTTGTGGCTGGGGAGCTGGTCTGGGTCTACAGCCCCCTAAGGAAAAAAGGCAGATGCCCCAAGTTGGACAGTCACTGGGTGGGACCCTGCAGTGTCCTGGAGAGGGTAGGGAGGTTGTGTACCGGGTGCAGCTTCCTCCCAGGGGGAGAAAGGTGGCACTGCACCGGGACAGGTTAGCCCCATACAGAGGGGCCTCTTCTCCCCAAACCCCAGGAACCCCCACAATTCCCCTCTCTGGCAATGACATTCTCCAGGCACCCACCCTCAGGTGCCGCAGACAAGGCTCCAGACAGCCCACTCCCCCTGTCTCCCCCTGTGTCACCGCGTGGTTCCCCAGAACCACGGACTGTATTACCCGTTCCCGCTTCCTTGTCCCCCATATCCCTGCCTTCATCCCCTGGTTCCCAGAGGGGCACTCTGCGACCATCACGGCCACGCAGGCAAAGGAGACCTCCGGGTCGCTTCAGAGACTTTGTTTGTTCCCTCGGGGACGAGGGACTTTGTGGTGGGGGGGCTGTGTAGCGACCCGCACAGACAGCTGTGTGTTATGTGCTAGGCTAGGAGGTGGTTGTGTTGTACTGACCAGTACCCGGTGTTCGCGGGGTCCGACATGTCAATCAACCTGCTATCTGCCAATCACGGGAATGCCTGGAATGTTCTGATGCCGGGCATCCTGGTGGTTGGCGGAGTGGCGTGGAGGGGGGGTTGGGCATTGGAAGTTAAGACCAGGTTCAGCCTTTGTTCTCTCTCTCTTACATCTGGGCTTCACAAGAGAAGGTCACGGTTGGATTGTGGGTTATCTATTTGGCGTGTGCTACGGCCCAAACAGTAGCCTGTGTAGAGTTGGTTCAATAAACCGTCAATTCGCAAACTCAAGCTTCTGTCTGGACAATTGTTCATTTATGAGCTAGTCAGGTCATTACAGTATTTATGGGGGTCATAAACTTAGGTGAAATTAGATTGCTATTGGTTATGAATAGGTTACTGGGTGGATGGGTGGTTGGTTGTTGAGTTATTTTCTAACCGTTGTTTGCCCTGCTAACATTTTTCATATACACACACTTTAATCAATTAACGTTACTAACCTGCTCTATGCAACTTTATATCTGGTTTAGAATGATATCAAGCAGCCTCCGTAGCTTCTCGTTCTCTTCCTTTGAACGATAGATTTCTTCCTGGTACTCTGCCACCGTTTTTTAACAGCCCCAAATATCTCATCAGCAGCTGCTGTTAATCGTTCATTGAGAAGCACTCGCAGCAATGATATTTTAGCTATTTTCGCATTATGAAAGTCGTTGTTCTGTCCTGTCCGATCAAAATTCCACACGTACTCTCTTGTTACGGAACAGCACAAAACAATGAAGCGCGCTCGGTGCTCGTTTATCCACTGAGCGGTGCGACAAAAGTTTCATTACCGCCACCTGCAGTAGAGTCTGTGCAATGGGTTATCTGATTCAATCCTGGTGTCCATAAAGCGACTAGTTGCAAATATTTGAAATGAGTTGATCTATGAGTAATAATAATAATTGCCTTTAGATGTTATTCAACGTTGGATACTTAAGCAATAAGGCCCGAGATTACCAATATAGAAGGCTATTGGCTGTTCTTAAGCACGACTCAACACAGAGTGCCTGGATACAGCCCTAACCGTGGTATATTGGCAATCTACCACCAACCCCAGAGGTGCGTTATTGCTATTATAAACTGGTTACCAATGTAATTAGGTATATGGCCTGATAGACCATGGCTTTCAGCCAATCAGCATTCAGGGCTCGAACCACACAGTTTATAATAATAAATAAAGTCGCATCCGCATCCGCACTTCGGTCCGCAGGTAGTATAACTTTTCATTACATTTCATTACATTTCATTATAGTACAACGGTTTGATTTGTCTAATCTTAGCAATTTCTTCTTAGCTAGCTACATAGCAGTCTTTGTATCAAAGATAATTGCGTAATTATCGTATTTCGTCGTCCTAACGTAGTCTACACTGCTATCTGCCCAGCAGCTAGCCAGCTAGCAAACGTCCACCGTCTACCGAATAGCAGCACTGTAAAAACTATTACACTCAACTGAACGACTTGATTAGTGTAGTGTTAGCTAGCTACATAGTTGTCTTTGCTGTCTTCGTATCCAAGATAATTGTGTAGTTTAGAGTGTGTAGTTTTAGAGTGATTATCTTAATTTACCGAGGTTAGCTAGCCAGCTATTTGTCGTCCTTAACGTAGGAGACACTGCTAGCTAGCCAACAGCTAGCCAACGTCTACCGAATAGAACTTCCGCACTCAACAACCCGGTCGCATTCCGCTTCGCTCCACAGGTAGTATCACATTTTCATTTCATTTCATTACAGTACAACGGTTTGATTTGTTCGATCGTAGCTAGCTACATAGCTAGCTACATAGCCGTCTTTGTATCAAAGATAATTGTGTAGTCTAGAGCGATTTTCTAGGTTAGCTAGCCAGCTATTGTCGTTCTTTTAATGCAACGTAACGTAATCAACACTGCTAGCTAGCCAGCTAGCCCCCGAATAGCAGCACTGTAGAAACTATTACACTCAACGGAACGACTTGATTAGTGTAGTGTCAACAACGCAGCCACTGCCAGCTAGCCTACAAAGTCAACAACGCAGCCACTGCCAGCTAGCCTACTTCAGCAGTACTGTATCATTTTAGTCAATAAGATTCTTGCTACGTAAGCTTAACTTTCTGAACATTCGAGACGTGTAGTCCACTTGTCATTCCAATCTCCTTTGCATTAGCGTAGCCTCTTCTGTAGCCTGTCAACTATGTGTCTGTCTATCCCTGTTCTCTCCTCTCTGCACAGACCATACAAACGCTCCACACCGCGTGGCCGCGGCCACCCTAATTTGGTGGTCCCAGCGCGCACGACCCACGTGGAGTTCCAGGTCTCCGGTAGCCTCTGGAACTGCCGATCTGCGGCCAACAAGGCAGAGTTCATCTCAGCCTATGCCTCCCTCCAGTCCCTCGACTTCTTGGCACTGACGGAAACATGGATCACCACAGATAACACTGCTACTCCTACTGCTCTCTCTTCGTCCGCCCACGTGTTCTCGCACACCCCGAGAGCTTCTGGTCAGCGGGGTGGTGGCACCGGGATCCTCATCTCTCCCAAGTGGTCATTCTCTCTTTCTCCCCTTACCCATCTGTCTATCGCCTCCTTTGAATTCCATGCTGTCACAGTTACCAGCCCTTTCAAGCTTAACATCCTTATCATTTATCGCCCTCCAGGTTCCCTCGGAGAGTTCATCAATGAGCTTGATGCCTTGATAAGCTCCTTTCCTGAGGACGGCTCACCTCTCACAGTTCTGGGCGACTTTAACCTCCCCACGTCTACCTTTGACTCATTCCTCTCTGCCTCCTTCTTTCCACTCCTCTCCTCTTTTGACCTCACCCTCTCACCTTCCCCCCTACTCACAAGGCAGGCAATACGCTCGACCTCATCTTTACTAGATGCTGTTCTTCCACTAACCTCATTGCAACTCCCCTCCAAGTCTCCGACCACTACCTTGTATCCTTTTCCCTCTCGCTCTCATCCAACACTTCCCACACTGCCCCTACTCGGATGGTATCGCGCCGTCCCAACCTTCGCTCTCTCTCCCCCGCTACTCTCTCCTCTTCCATCCTATCATCTCTTCCCTCTGCTCAAACCTTCTCCAACCTATCTCCTGATTCTGCCTCCTCAACCCTCATCTCCTCCCTTTCTGCATCCTTTGACTCTCTATGTCCCCTATCCTCCAGGCCGGCTCGGTCCTCCCCTCCCGCTCCGTGGCTCGACGACTCATTGAGAGCTCACAGAACAGGGCTCCGGGCAGCCGAGCGGAAATGGAGGAAAACTCGCCTCCCTGCGGACCTGGCATCCTTTCACTCCCTCCTCTCTACATTTTCCTCTTCTGTCTCTGCTGCTAAAGCCACTTTCTACCACTCTAAATTCCAAGCATCTGCCTCTAACCCTAGGAAGCTCTTTGCCACCTTCTACCTCCCTCCTGAATCCCTCCTCCCCCTCCCCCTCCTCCCTCTCTGCAGATGACTTCGTCAACCATTTTGAAAAGAAGGTCGACGACATCCGATCCTCGTTTGCTAAGTCAAACGGCACCGCTGGTTCTGCTCACACTGCCCTACCCTGTGCTCTGACCTCTTTCTCCCCTCTTTCTCCAGATGAAATCTCGCGTCTTGTGACGGCCGGCCGCCCAACAACCTGCTCGCTTGACCCTATCCCCTCCTCTCTTCTCCAGACCATTTCCGGAGACCTTCTCCCTTACCTCACCTCGCTCATCAACTCATCCCTGACCGCTGGCTACGTCCCTCCCGTCTTCAAGAGAGCGAGAGTTGCACCCCTTCTGAAAAAACCTACACTCGATCCCTCCGATGTCAACAACTACAGACCAGTATCCCTTCTTTCTTTTCTCTCCAAAACTCTTGAACGTGCCGTCCTTGGCCAGCTCTCCCGCTATCTCTCTCAGAATGACCTTCTTGATCCAAATCAGTCAGGTTTCAAGACTAGTCATTCAACTGAGACTGCTCTTCTCTGTATCACGGAGGCGCTCCGCACTGCTAAAGCTAACTCTCTCTCCTCTGCTCTCATCCTTCTAGACCTATCGGCTGCCTTCGATACTGTGAACCATCAGATCCTCCTCTCCACCCTCTCCGAGTTGGGCATCTCCGGCGCGGCCCACGCTTGGATTGCGTCCTACCTGACAGGTCGCTCCTACCAGGTGGCGTGGCGAGAATCTGTCTCTCACCACCTCACCACTGGTGTCCCCCAGGGCTCTGTTCTAGGCCCTCTCCTATTCTCGCTATACACCAAGTCACTTGGCTCTGTCATAACCTCACATGGTCTCTCCTATCATTGCTATGCAGACGACACACAATTAATCTTCTCCTTTCCCCCTTCTGATGACCAGGTGGCGAATCGCATCTCTGCATGTCTGGCAGACATATCAGTGTGGATGACGGATCACCACCTCAAGCTGAACCTCGGCAAGACGGAGCTGCTCTTCCTCCCGGGGAAGGACTGCCCATTCCATGATCTCGCCATCACGGTTGACAACTCCACTGTGTCCTCCTCCCAGAGCGCTAAGAACCTTGGCGTGATCCTGGACAACACCCTGTCGTTCTCAACTAACATCAAGGCGGTGGCCCGTTCCTGTAGGTTCATGCTCTACAACATCCGCAGAGTACGACCCTGCCTCACACAGGAAGCGGCGCAGGTCCTAATCCAGGCACTTGTCATCTCCCGTCTGGATTACTGCAACTCGCTGTTGGCTGGGCTCCCTGCCTGTGCCATTAAACCCCTACAACTCATCCAGAACCCCGCAGCCCGTCTGGTGTTCAACCTTCCCAAGTTCTCTCACGTCACCCCGCTTCTCCGCTCTCTCCACTGGCTTCCAGTTGAAGCTCGCATCCGCTACAAGACCATGGTGCTTGCCTACGGAGCTGTGAGGGGAACGGCACCTCAGTACCTCCAGGCTCTGATCAGGCCCTACACCCAAACAAGGGCACTGCGTTCATCCACCTCTGGCCTGCTCGCCTCCCTACCACTGAGGAAGTACAGTTCCCGCTCAGCCCAGTCAAAACTGTTCGCTGCTCTGGCCCCCAATGGTGGAACAAACTCCCTCACGACGCCAGGACAGCGGAGTCAATCACCACCTTCCGGAGACACCTGAAACCCCACCTCTTTAAGGAATACCTAGGATAGGATAAAGCAATCCTTCTCACCCCCCCCCCTTAAAAGATTTAGATGCACTATTGTAAAGTGGCTGTTCCACTGGATGTCATAAGGTGAATGCACCAATTTGTAAGTCGCTCTGGATAAGAGCGTCTGCTAAATTACTTAAATGTAAATGTAAATTATTGATTTGTCCAAGTTCATGGCACAAATATTCTTCCACAAGTAGTTCTGGACAGGTCTCCGTGCTTCTGTAACTGAAAGACCCCACACAGGAAGCTGTGCACTTATTGGTCAGTATAGTAGAGCCCTGCTTTGCATGAATTTTAAGCCGGACCCTACCCATGCCCACAACGTTCAAGCCTTACCCTATCCAGGCCCGACTGCTTCTGCCAAATTTAAGGCCCGGCTTAGAGATCCTTATTTATTCTCTATGTTTGGTTAGGTCAGGGTATGACTCGGGTGGGAAAATCTATGTTTTCTATTTCTTTGTTGTTTTGCCGAGTGTGGTTCCCAATCAGAGGCAGCTAGCTGTCTATCCTTGTCTCTGATTGGGGATCATATATAAATTGTGATTTTCCGTTTGGGTTTAGTGGGGTGTTATTTTCTGTTTAGTGTCTGTGCCTGACGGAACGGTTCGCTTTCGGATTTGTTATTTTTTGTTTGAGTGTTTCTTGTAAATAAATATCATGAACACTTTCCACGCTGCGCTTTGGTCCACTCTTCCTTCCAACGACGACGAGCGTTACACCGGCTCCGAAACCCAAAATCAGAAATAACTTCCTCCATTAGTAAATCCATTCGCTGCTCCTCTCTGTCTCACTCGCTCTCTGCACACTGCTTACTGTGCATACGCTCTGCTTATGGCGGCTCTGGGTCTGTGAATTGTCAATTTGTAAGTCGCTCTGGATAAGAGCGTCTGCTAAATGACTTAAATGTAATGTAAATGTGTGAGTATCCATGGCAGCGTCGGCTCTGCTTGGGGTGCTCTGCTCAATAACGAGATGAGAGAGTAGTTAGCTGAGCTACTTTTTGTCACTCTAAACTCCGACAAAACTCAAGGAACATTACTATTTTCGGTGAAATAATTTCTCCTGTTTTTTTATTTGAAGAGATTGAAGCACTTATGACACCATGTTATGATCTTAGTCATATGACTGTACTGCGCTGTACGGGGTCGGGTAGCAGAGCTCTACAGTGTAGTCAGAGTTGATAAATGTCGAGAAATCAAAAAGGATCTAAATTGGCGAAGTTCGTTCAGTTTCAAACATTGACTCAATGAGAACACTAAAGAGAGAAGGCAAGTAAAGAGAAGAGCGACCTTAGGCTACTGCCCTATACCTTTCAACGAGACCTCTACGTTCACAAACTGTAAGTAACTTTCACTATTTTCATAAATGGCTGTAACAATTAGGCTATAGGCTTTATAGAAATATAATATTATGCAATGTTGATTGTGTAGACAAAGCCTTAGCTAAAACATTATAGTTTGTTAGAATATTTGATTTGAGCTATCTGGAATCCCCCCTGCCCCATGAGGAATCCCTCAGCTTGAGGTGACCTTTGACATTGACACCAACGGCATTCTGAACATATCAGTGGTGGACACGAGCAAGGGCAAAGGGAACAAAATCACCATCACCAACGACAAGGGGCGCTGCAAAAAGGACATTAAGAGGATGTTGCAGGATGCCAACAAATACAAAGCTAATGACAATGCACAGAGGGAGAAAATTGCAGCCAAGAACTCCCTGGAGTCGTACACCTTCAATATGAAGAGCAGCTTTGAGAGGAACACGAGCTTCATTCATCATTACCAAGCTGTACCAGCAAGGAGGGATGACCACCGACACGGTCTAGCTCTGGTGCCAGCTCCCAAGGCTCAACCATTGAAGAGGTTGACTAAAGCGAAGGACTTGTATAATGGCCTTTTCAAAATGCATTAGTACAGTATCACTGAATACGTTTTGCTATTCAGGAAATACTCATTTCTACTGCTTGACATTATAATGCCCTTTTATGGCTCAGAGCTATTAGGGAAGTGTTTATGTATTGGTTGAACTGTAAAGAGACAGTAGATGTTGATGTTAATGTCATTTCATACCATATTGCTTTGCTGGACATTGAAAATAAAATGTATTGAAATAAGTGTATAGGTCTGTTGGCTGTTTCCTTCTCATCGTAGCAGATTCAGTATTCACATTATTTGTAATTTTTTTACACAATACCATGAAATATTGTAAACAACTTTGATGGCTAAACCACCAGAGAAGAGCAGGTGAAGACACCATAATAGCCACTGTTTATGAACTCTATTCTGTGATAACATCTGATACAATCATTATGGTCCTTCTTGGAAAAAGAGGCACATTTCTGGTTATCTCAAAAGTAAAATCGTCACATTTATGGAACATATTATGCCTATTAAAAAAAACAGGTCACATTTTTCTTACTTTATTCTTAATGGTGTCAAGCTCAGAGAACCAATATGATTGCTTTGTAATATTTAATATTCCTTCGGTCACTGAAGGAAAGTACCAGCTGAACTATTTTATTTTACAGTACCAGTCAATTATGGAGCCACCTACTCATTTCAGGGTTTTTCTGTATTTTTTAAACTATTTTCTACATTGTAGAAAAATAATGAAGACATCAAGACTATGAAATAACACATGGAATCATGTGGTGACAAAAAGTGTTAAACAAATATTTGATTCTTTAAAGTAGCCACCCTTTCACTTGACAGCTTTGCACACACCTGGAATGCATTTGAATTAACAGGTGTGCCTTGTTAAAAGTTCATTTGTGGGATTTCTTTCCTTAATGCGTTTGAGCCAGTCAGTTGAGTTGTGACAAGGTAGGGTTGGTATACAGAAGATATCCCTATTTGGTAAAAGACCAAGTCCATATTATGGCAAGAACAGCTCAAGTAAGCAAAGATAATTTTTTATTTAACCAGGTAGGCCAGTTGAGAACAAGTTCTCATTTACAACTGCGACCTGGCCAAGGCAAAGCAGTGCAACAAAAAACACAGAGTAGTTACACATGGGATAAACAAAAGTACAGTCAATAACACAATTAAAATCTATGTACAGTGACAGTCCATTACTTCAAGACATGAAGGTCAGTCAATACGGGAATATTTCAAGAACTTTGAAAGTTTCTTCAAGTGCAGTCGCAAAAACCATCAAGCGCTATGATGAAACTGGCTCTCATGAGGACCGCCACAGGAAAGGAAGTCCCAGAGTTACCTCTGCTGCAGAGGATATGTTCATTAAAGTTACCAGCATCAGAAATTGCAGCACAAATAAAAGTAACAGACACATCTCAACATCAACTGTTCAGAGGAGACTGTGTGAATCACGCCTTCATGGTCGAATTGCTGCAAAGAAACCACTACTAAAGGACACAAATAAGAACAGACTTGCTTTGGACAAGAAACATGAGCAATGGACATTAGGCTGGTGGAAATCTGTCCTTTGGGCTGATGAGTCCAAATTTGAGATTTTTGTTTCCAACTGTCGTGTATTTGTGAGACGCAGAGTAGGTGAACGGTAATCTCTGCATGTGTGGTTCCCAGTGTGAAGCATGGTGGAGGTGTTGGCGTACTTTGCTGGTGACACTGCCTGCGATTTATTTATAATTTAAGGCACACTTAACCAGCATGGTTACCACAGCATTCTGCAGCGATACACCATCCCATCTGGTTTGCGCTTAGTGGGACTATCATTTGTTTTTCAACATGCCAATGACCCAACACACCTCCAGGCTGTGTAAGGGCTATTTAACCAAGAAGGAGAGTGATGGAGTGCTGCATCAGATGACCTGGCCTCCACAATCACCTGAACTCAACCCAATTGAGATGGTTTGGGATGAGTTGGACCGCAGAATGAAGGAAAAGCAGCCAAAAGGTGCTCAGCATATGTGGGAAGCTGGTGAAGCTGGTTGAGAGAATGCCAAGAGTGTGCAAAGCTGCCATCAAGGCAAAGGGTGGCTTCTTTGAAGAATCTCAAATATAAAATATATTTGTTTAACATTGTTTTGATTACATGATTCCGTATGTGTTATTTCATAGTTTTGATGTCTTTGCTATTATTCCACAATGTAGAAAATAGTAAAAAATAAAGAAAACCCTGGAATGAGTAGGTGTGTCCAAACTTTTGACTGGTACTATATATATTTTCTAAGGCTCTGGTCTGTCGTAGGAGTGAGGGTAAAATGTAGGAATTTTCTCTGGTATCCACTTTGTTTTAATTATTATTTGGGGTATAGGGGAGGGTCAGGTCAAAATATATTTTACTGAAAGGAGGGCCGTAATTTTCATTTCAGAGATCCGATTTTCTCCAGGTATCCCTAATAAATAACGTACAGTCCATTATAAAAAAATATTTGACACAACTACGCAAAATTCGTGGCAGGAACAGACATACGGAAACTAGACAGCACTTATTAGCTGTATTCAAAATACAGATTCTCTCCCTTTTAAAATGGTTGGCATTTTAATAACCCACATATTAGGATCAGTTTATCCCTTCACAATACGGTAGTTTAACTGGGGAGAATAACGGAAAATTCAATGCAGTCGTCGGCATTTAGGAAGGATGTTAAGTAATATCCGTGGGTTTAAACCGGGGAAAGTTATTTCCTGAGGTTGACCAGGAGTGAATAAGTCATGCTTTGAGCTCTCACACCAACCCAACCAGTAGATGTTTTTCACGACTAAGACAGTTGGTGCCATTCTAGAACAGCTCGGAAACAAATGATAATGGAACCGTCGGTGAACTCTCAGAAGGACGACACTGGTAAGAAAGTCACCAAGTTAGCCATCAACAAGTGCTTTAGCTACGCTGGCTTGATTGCTAGCTAACTAACGTTAACCCTCTGTGATAGCCAAATCTCACAAATGCGTGCGAATTTCGGAATGTAGCTACAGACCACTGAACATGTACGAAATGTTGCTATTGCTGGAGCTGTCACTTGCTGAGTGAACTCTTTTGACCTTCCTGTTACTACCACAAAGTCAAAATGGCTATATCGTAAAAATGTATAAACTAAAATGTACTTTTAGGTCTTTAATTTAAGGTTAGTTAGGCATAAGGTCAGCAGTGTGGTTAGGTTTAAAATCAGATTTTCAGAAGAGGAATTATAGAAAGAGGCAGGGATTTAGCCATAATAAGTATGATTTTTGTGGAGATGTCAGTCAGCCTAATTAGAAGCTGTGGCAGGGGTGTGCCAAGGATTGCCATGTCTCCACTGAGACAGCCATAACAATGTTATCTGTCAGTTCGATTGTCAACAGGTGTATCATTACATTCGTGAATTGCTTTGCATGGGGTGTTTTATAATGTTATTGACATTGGAAGGGATAGCCTGTGTAGTAGGCCTAGATGCAATTGCTTGCATGATCAAGCTTTACGCAGCTCATAAGATATCTTGAAGCCTGTCTCTCTGGGACTGTTGCACCCCATTGTCCTGTGTTCACCATAAATTGAGAGATCATCTGTTTTCCTTCTTGTCAGGTGCAATGGAGAGCTTGCAGACCCAGCTAGCAGATTGCCGAGCGCAGCTGGAGCACTGGCAGGGCGTGGCGACAATCTGCGAACTAGCAAACAGGAGGAGCTGGGAGAGCTGCAGAGACAGTGTAACCAGGAGGTGCAGTCTCTTCAGGAGGCCCTCAGAGGTCAGAGAGAGAGCAACACACACATATAACACACACGCACACACAGTGTGACCAGGAGATGCAGTCAGAGGTCGAAGACATTTTGTCTACATACCAGTGTTTCCCTACCATTGTATAGATGGGGCGGGTCCCCTCTCTTCTGGGGAAGGTTGCTCCATTCTATTCATCATCCATTCCCAATGGGGGCTATTGTCAACATTTTTGCACTAGATAGAGAATAGCGTGCCATTTGGAATGCAGACAATGTGTAGGACCCACCTAGATGGCCTGTTATTGTCTGTCATCTCGTTTCTCTCTTCTATTCTCAGAGACGGCTTCTCAGTATGAGGCTAGAATATCTACTCTGCAGTCTGAGCGTGCCCAGTGGAGGAGAGCCAGTGTGCAGTCTCAGGTGTGTGTGTGTTCACCTCAACGTTACTTAACCCATTTCCTTGTCTCTGACCGCTCTCGCTCTCACTCAGGGCAGTATAAAGAAGGACGGGGTGGAGGCGGGAGCTATGCAGTCCGAGGGCCAGTCGACAGACCCCACCAATAGCCTCAGAAAGCCAAGAACAGACGGATGGGATAGCCAACCAGCGGAGGTTGAGGGACCAGGGGAGGGTGAAGGGGCAGGGCTGGAGGGCTATTTCTCCCAGAACTGTGACTTCGCCTCTTTCTCCTCCTTCTCCTTGGACACGCCCTCACTGCCCCGCCGCCAACCCTCCCAGGAAGACACCGCCTCCCTGGTCTCCACGGGAACCCTGGTGCCCGAGGCCATCTACCTGCCCCCGCCTGGCTACCGTCTGGTCACACACACCGAATGGGACTCGCTTAACACACAGGTGAACACACACACACTTTGACATCAATTCACTAAGCAAACAAGTGAGCACCAGCCACACAAACACACTCCAACTAGGACTTATACTGAAAAAATATATAAGGTGTTGGTCCCATGTTTCATGAGATGAAATAAAAGATCCAAGAAATGTTCCATAAACACAAAAAGCTTATTTCTCTCAAATGTTGTGCAAAAATTTGTTTACATCCCTGTTAGTGAGCATTTCTCCTTTGCTAAGATAATCCATCCATCTGACAGGTGTGGCATATCAAGAAGCTGATTAAACAGCATGATCATTACAAGTTCTGTGGACAATAAAAGGCCACTCTCTAAAATGTGCAGTTGTCACTCAACACAATGCCACAGATGTATCAAGTTTTGAAGGAGCGTGCAAATTGGCATGCTGACTGCAAGAATGTCGACCAGAGCTGTTGCCAGAGAATTTAATGTTAATTTCTCTACAATAAGCTGCCTCCAATGTCATTTTAGAGAATTTGGCAGTACGTCCAACCGGCCTCACAACCGCAGACCACGTGTAATCACACCAGGACCTCCACATCCGACTTCTTCATCTGGGATTGTCTGAGACAAGCCACTCGGAAAGCTGATGAAACCATGGGATTGCACAAAGAATTTCTGCACAAACTGTCTGAAACCGTCTTCGGGAAGCTCATCTGCGTGCTCGTTGTGCTCGTTGTCCTCACCAAGGTCTTGGCCTGAATGCAGTTCGGCGTCGTAACTGACTTCAGTGGGCAAATGCTCACCTTCAATGGCCACTGGCACGCTGGAGAAGTGTGTTTTTCACAGTAGAATCCCGGTTTCAACTGTACCGTGCAGATGGCAGACGGCGTGTATGGTGTTGTGTTAGCGAGCGGTTTGCTGATGTCAACGTTGTGAACAGTGCCCCATGGTGGGTTATGGTATGGGCAGGCATAAGCTATGGACAACAAACACAATTACATTTTATCGATGCCAATTTGAATGCACTGAGATACCGGGACGAGATCCTGAGGCCCATTGTCGTGCCATTTATCCGCCGACATATACGACGGCGTGTTCCAGTTCCCGCCAATATCCAGCAACTTTGCACAGCCATTGAAGAGTGGGACAACATTCAACAGACCACAATCAGCCTGATCAACTCCCTCCCAAGGAGATGTCGTGCTGCATGAGGTAATTCGTGGTCACACCAGATACTGACTGTTTTTCTGATCCATGCCTCACCCAAAAAAAGGTAATCTCTGGCCAACAGATCAAATCTATATTCCCAGTCATGTACAATCCATAGTTTAGGGCCTAATGAATTTATTTCAATTGATTTTCGTTATATGAACGATAACTCTATAAAATGTTTTTGAAATTATTGCAGTTATTTTTAAGTGTTAAAACAGCCAACATTGGTGTGTTTGACTATCAAACAGGTGAGCAGAACTGTACAGGTCTGTAATGGACTCGTGACGTCTTCTGTGGTGTGGTCTTGTGACGTCTGACGTGGTGTGGACTCATGGTGTCTAATGTGGTGTGGTCTGATGTGCAGGTTGTGGAGCGGGAGGGAGAGCTGAGTCGACTGAGGGAAGAGAGGACCAAGCTGGAGCGCGAGCTGGACACACAGACTACTGAGACACACAAACACGTACGCACACCTTTACACACATGGCATATACTGTATATTGAGAAACGTCAGTTATCCACGGAATTGAATGTTACTGTGTGTCGTGTGTGTCAGGTCTCAGTTCTCCAGTCTCAGGTTCAGACCTCCGAGGCCCTCCTACAGGAGCTGCAGAAGTCTTTCAACCAATCACAGAATGCCATCCATAGCAGGCTGGTGAGTGACCGGCGCTTGGTCCAACCAGGGAGGAGGGGGATGAGGTTCATGTAGTGTGTGTTTGAGATGTTTTGTGTGTGTGCTTGTGTGTTGTGTTCCCAGGCAGAGCTGTCTCTCTCTCAGAGGAGGGTGTGTAACGAGCTGTCCAGGCTAAAAGGGGAGGAGATCGAGGAGATGGTTGGGGCAGGGGACGCCAACACACCCCTTGGTCCTACACTACAGGTACAGTATGTGTGTATATGCGTGCACTTTTGTGTGTGTTCATACAGTCAAGAATCATTGCAATACAAAGGAAATATACTATTACTGTATGCACTACTGTACTCTCACCTGTAGGGGGCACACAGTGAGGAGAGGCTGCGTATTGAGATCGTCAATCTGAAGGAACAACTGGAGACCCGCGTGGAGGAGAGCGGTCTGTTCATCTGCCTTTCCTTTGCTCTTTCTTTGTGTCTATAAGTGTAATAGAACTTGCCAGCTGGTTCAAAACCAACATACATTCTCTCTTTCTCCTATGGTTCTGCCTCAACAGAAGTTTTACAAGGTGAGTGGGCATTATTTTATATTTATGTGTGTGAGAGAGATCATATGTAAGTGTGTGGTATAGAAGGCCATAGGAATTAATCAGTAATGCATCACACACGGGCAGTTGATAACAAGCGTTGACTGTAGTAAACTCATAGGATACGTTAGATTAGGTAGGCTAACGAAGACGACTGTAGACGAAAGTCAGGGAGGTGCATCTGCCACAGCCAAGACCTTTATAAAGGTCTATTAAACTATTCTTTAACCCCAGATCACACAAACTGAAAACATACTTTCTGAAGTGCCTTCAGAAAGTATTTACACCCCTTGACTTTTTCCACATATTGTTCGACAAAATTAAAATTATTATTAAATTGAGATTTGTCACTGTACACCGTAATGTCAAAGTGGAATTGTGTTTTTTGAAATATGTACAAATTAATTAAACATGTAAAGCTGAAATGTGACCTACCACTTGGATTTGGTCCTATGGAGCAACATTTGAAACGGTGTTAATCATATTGGATAAAAGTACAGATTCAGATCTAGAAAATGGTATATATACAGTGGGGAGAACAAGTATTTGATACACTGCCGATTTTGCAGGTTTTCCTACTTACAAAGCACGTAGAGGTCTGTCATTTTTATCATGGGTACACTTCAACTGTGAGAGACGGACAAAAATGTACAAAAAAATACAGAAAATCATTGAATGATTTTTAAGTAATTCATTTGCATTTTATTGCATGACATAAGTATTTGATCACTTACCTACCAGTAAGAATTCCGGCTCTCACAGACCTGTTAGTTTTTCTTTAAGAAGCCCTCCTGTTCTCCACTCATTACTTGTATTAACTGCACCTGTTTGAACTCGTTACCTGTATAAAAGACACCTGTCCACACACTCAATTAAACAGACTCCAACCTCTCCACAATGGCCAAGACCAGAGATATGCAAGGACATCGGGGATAAAATTGTAGACCTGCACAGGCTGGTGAGCATCTTTCCATCAGACACTAAAACACAGACTCACAGCTGTTATCGCTGCCAACGGAGATTCTAACGTGTGAATACTTATGTCATGAGATATTTCTGTATTTACTTTATTTGTTAACATAAAAAAAAAACATGTTTTCACTTTGTCATTATGGGGTATTGTGTAAATGGGTGAGCAGGAAAAAATTGATTTAATCCATTTTGAATTGAGGCTGTAACACAACAACGTGGAATAAGTCAAGGGGTATGAATACTTTCTGAAGGTAGTGTGTAAAGCATTTGTTAAAGGTCTCAAATAACAAAAACATTGATTGGTTGACAAGTAGTGCCTCCCAGTAGCCAGGCGATGGCTGCATGGTGCCGTCGGTGAAAAGCAACTGCAGCAATTGAAGGAGACTTCATCAAACCACATAACCTTTGATCACATGGTTGTTTTTGTGACGTTCAAGCAGTTATCCACATAATGCAATACACTTTGAAAGGCGGTGACTTGACAAAACGTATCTGCTCGAACACGCCCGTTGTCTTCTAACCTCGATGGGACTTCCTTGTTCAATAAAAGCTTTGCACTCTGCAGTGCAGCTGTCCAGTCTGAAGACCGAGATGGAGCGGGTCCAGTGTCAAAAGGAGACGCTGCAGTTGGAGCTACAGAACGGTCGCACCGAGCTACAAGGCCTCGGAGTGACGCTCTCACACCTACAAGGAGACAGCAAGACTCTCAGCCATGACAAGGTACTGTACAGGGGGACCAGGGATAGATTTGTGTCCGTCCGTCCGTGTTGTGCCTTTTGTGTACTTAGTGTTCCCAAAGTAGGAAAGATAACATGTTACTGTAGTTATTTCCCTCTCACCATTCTCACTCCCTTTCTGTCTCTCTCCTAGGCGTCCCTCCAGCAGCAGTGTTTGGAACTGCGTAGCCAGATCATCAGTATGCGTTCTCAGGTGGACACTAGCCAGATGGTGCAGAGGGACTTTGTCCAGCTTTCACAGTCACTGCAGGTACATTACACAGATTCAGGACCAGCCCACTGGGGGTGTATTCACATTGGGTTGGTTTATGTTATTTTACAGCACTGATCTAGGTCAAGTCCAGCTGGGTTCCATATCATTTTTCTTCCATAGTCAAATGACCATGAGGCTTCTTACTCCACCCTCTCTCTCTCCCTTTTGTCTGTCTCTCCGTCCTTCATCGCTTTCTTCTAGGTGAAGCTGGAGTTGATCCGTCAGGCTGAAACTCTGGACCAGGTCAGGGACATCTTGGAGGAGGGGCTTCCTGAAGAGGGTGCCCCACCCACTGATGCCACGTGAGTCTATCAGAGCAGCACAACAGAGCCAAAGCGACGGGAGAAACGGGAAGTATTCCAAGGGTGACCAATAAGAACGAGGCTGGACATGAAGTGCAACCGTAACCATGGAGAAAGACGTGACTACTATCCCAGCTTTGAAGAGGAGTGGGCTTAGCAAGGCACTGTGAATAATCACTGATAGACAAATCACCTTTCATTCCAGACCACTAATAATGAGTCAGATCTTTGCTGGCCTTGTTCAGGCTAATCCTCTCCAACATTGGGAATCACCACCTCAGCTTGTAATGTGACTTTATTTGTACTTTGGAGCTGTTCAATGATGATATATTTTTGGTTGCACCTTGACTTGTTGCTTGAGCGCCCTCCACATCATTCCATATTTGGGAGTTTAAAAAATGTATTTTCTCATGTTCAATGACCAAACATTCATTCGAAGACTGGCCTTAACCCCCTTTTTTAACTGGACTCATGAGAACTTGAATATTTGTATTGAAGTTCCTGACTCGACATTCCCGCCAGTCGGATGTGATGAGAAACACTCCATTACTGCTTTAGTGGAAGTCACTGAAATGCAATATGTTGAAAATAGGCCAGTATCTACTGTAAGTTATGATACTTCTGACACATGGAAATGCACACACTCACCCACCTCTCAGGACCAGTGGGCACTTTGCTTGACTTCCAATCATTGATCTAAAAGCACTGCCCTTGTTGATACCAGCGAGTAACACTAAAAACTCTAAACAACCAATCCAGTGACACAATTACCTTTATACCTTTTTTAGACTTTACCACTTTTTAAAATGAAGAATAAGAGAAGAAACCTGTGAATGAATTTTGCATTCTCTTGTTGATACTAATTGTCTTAATATATAAATATACATTGAAAAACTACTCATTGCAGGATCATGTTTTTCTTGTGTAATTGTTTGCGGAGTGAGAGGTGTGTGTGTGTCCACCCTGTTATACAGCGGTGAAGCATGGATCCCTTAGTTGGCACATGAAAACCCTGGAGGCCTTCCAAATAAAGGGCCTCAAGAAGATCCTCTGTGTTACCTGGCAGGATGCAGTACACCACACGGAGGTACTGAAATGGGCTGGCAGTGGTAGCATGCAGTCCATCTTAAACAATCACCAACTAAGATGGCTTGGTCGCGTCCTAGAGGGCCGACATCTGCCGAAAGTGCTCAACGGCCACATGAAGGCCAACGCTCTGCTGGTGGCCAGAAGAAACGGATGCAGGAATGAATTAAAACCACTCTGAAGAGGTGCAAGATCAATCCATCCAGTATAGAAGACCTAGCCACCTGAGGCATGCTCACAGGGCTATTCCTGCCCTGCAGCTGTAAATCCATGGTTGATCTCCACAGACACCAAAGGACTCATAAGTGAAGGCGAAGATGCTTCTCATCAACCGTAAGCAAGTATGAGATACTGGGAATCAAACCAAAAACAATTAACCAGCCACTCTTGTATTCTCTTTTAATACAGTTTTTATTTTTTAAGAATAGTCAGAATAATTTGAATATATTGTTCATAACACTTTCTTATATTAACTTAATTTCAATACATACACAAAGAAATATATATTTTTTATTTTACTTTTTTTTTTTTTTTTTTTGTTAAAATTTTCTGGTGGCTTTTGTTTCATTCTTTGATCTTGTTGGACTTTTTTCTCTCACTTCTAGTGATGGTCTGCGCTCTGGTTTTCTGGGAAGTGCTTCCACCCTTCCTCTTATTCTTTTCTCTCCTTTATACTCCTGGTGTTCTTTTAGTCCCACTTCTTGCTTACTAGATTGTCATCAGCAACTGCAAGGGAAAGAGAAGGGTATTGGCAACCGGATAAGGTAGGACTAGACTTAAGTCCCAAATTGAGCAGTAGCCCCTAGGGATCAATTTGGAGGATAAGTATAAGCAATATGGGGAACATTCCAACCCAGCCTAAAATTCCCATATTATTAGAAATACAGTCCTTTTAGATCTTACATGAAGTACTATTGATTGATGTGGAGTTGGGCATTCATCTATTATTCTTGCCATTTAGTTACATTTTAGTTCTGCTCAATTGACGTTATACAACACTTATCTACTCAACAGCAAATATTGGTGGTTCTGTGTAGCTCAGTTGGTACAGAATTTTTATTTTTTATTTATTACCTTTTATTTAACCAGGCAAGTCAGTTAAGAACAAATTCTTATTTTCAATGACGGCCTAGGAACAGTGGGTTAACTGCATGGCGCTTCCAATGCCAGGATTGTGGGTTCAATTCTCAGGGGCCACCCACTTAAAATGTATGCACGCATGACCAAGTTTTGGATAAAAGCGTCTGCTAAATGATACCAAAAGTATTACTATGTTCATAAAATAAACCTGACTTTTCCATACAATAATAAGCTACTATTGTGTGTTGACTTTAGTTAAATGTTAATGTTGGAAAATTGTAATATTACAAAGTTAAAACTGCAAAGGCTAACCTTGTCCTACCACTACCTACATGTACGAATTACCTCAAGTAACCTGTACTCCCCCGCACACTGACTCGGTACCGATACCCCCTGTATATAGCCTCGTTATGTTATTGTTTTTATTCTTTTTGACTTTAGTTGGTCAATATTTTCTTAACCAACAGTGCAGTTCAAGACGAGTTAAGGGCTTGTAAAGTAAGCATTTCACTGTAAGGTCTAAACTTGTATTTTGGAGCATGTGACCGTTAGATTAGATTTGTCCCCAAGCAGAGATCTTGCTGGTGGAAGAGTCTACAAAGGTAATTACTACCTAAATGTGACACAGCCATAAAATTAGACAAACTTTTATTAAGCAATATGGGAATACATAGAAACCTGTAGGAAGACACTCACACAGACTTTAGTGAATACATATGAGTGGATATATATTATCAGTGTAAATTTAGTGTTGACACCATCTGGATACAAAACCATTGAATCATAAGCAAAGTGAAAACGGGATGGGGGGGGGTAGCGAAGGCAGTGGCAGGTATAGGAAAAGTGGGGGAGAGGGCAATGAAGGCACCCGATGGGAAGAGAAATCATATTAACTTAAAGGTTTTGCAATTTAAATAGGTAATATTTAGAATGGATGATAGTCTTAGTAAGCCATTGAAGCAGGTATGAAAGTCTGGATCAATGTTCACTCTAAGCTGTTTGCGTGCACAGACACGCACCACCTCCAGGACTCCCATGCAGATGGTATGTCAGGGATGCAAGAGATTGAATTTAACTGAGTTCACTCTGTGTAGATCAATGTTTCTCTGATTTAATCAACATTATATCAGCCACTTTTCAGTGCAACAAAACAAATCTAAGATGGAGTCTGATTTTGTTGTAGTTCGAGCCACAGCTAGCCTAGGCAGCCGATAGTGGGCTCTAGATCTTTTCTTCAACTACAGCACAGTGGTGGAAAAAGTACTCAATTTGTCCTAATTTAGTAAAAGTAAAGATACCTTCATAGAAAATGACTCAAGTGAAAGTCACCCAGTAAAATCCTACTTGAGTAAATGTAAAAAAAAAAAAAGTTTTATATATACTTAAGAATAAAGTATAAATTTCATATTCCTTAAGCAAACCAGATGGCAATTTGAAGAAGAAAAAAAATGGTGCCAGGGGCACGCTCCAACCCTCAGACATAATTTACAAACGAAGCATGTATTTAGTGAGTCTGCCAGATCAGAGGCAGTAGGGATGACAATGCGTTATATTAATAGGTGTGTGAATTAGACCATTTTTCTGTCCAGCTAAGCATTCAAAATGTAACGAGCACAATTTGGGTGTCCGGGAAAATGTATGGAGTAAAAAGTACATTTTCTTTAGGAATGTAGTGAAGTAAAACTATGAAGTTGTCAAAAATGTGAAGTACAGAAACAAAAACAAAAAAACTACTTAAGTTCTTTACATCACTACTACAGTACACACTTTTCTAAAAAGAAATTCAGACAGCCCGCCATTAAAACTGGTTAAGAAGGAAAATGATGCTTTTGTAGCATGAATGGAGGATGCTTCATGTACGAGCCGGCCCACAGGTGACATGAATGTTTTACCTGCTGGGCACATCAATCCTAAAAAAAAATGGTACAGCTCAAACGCCCACTATCGGCTGTCTAGGCTAAGCCAAAGCGCATCGGAGTATACTTATATTGACGGGTAAGTGCACGAGTGTTCTTTCAATCACCAGCCAGTGGAGACGCTTTTCAGAGCTGTGCGTGTGCACGGTTGTTAATATTCTTTGCTAGTTAGCGAGTTATTAGCCCAGTTATATGTAAGTATTGGTGTCACAAAGGCTCATGACAGCAACCAGGTTTTCCTTCTCCTCTGGCCATGCACCTCCCTGGCTAATTACCACACCTGTTCCCAGTGAACTAATTGACATTCCTGCACTATTTAAGCTGCAGTTTTCCTCCTAGCTTTCAGTTGTGCTGGTGAGTCAATCCGGTGGCCATCTTGCCTTTTGTTCTTTCTTTGTTGTGTGTGACTGACAAGAAAAAAACACAATTCCATAACCTCCAAACAACCTAGTGTGCTCTGTGTAGGCAATAAAAATCAAGTATTGGATTCCTGGCCATCTCCTCACTCCTCTAACATGCTACCGCTATTGCACATCGGTCAGGAACAGTCCTAAACATAATTTACAGTCCACCCCAGCACTAACGCCTTTTCTTCAATTGGTCAGCGATGGGGTGTTACTGCTTCCTACAAGAGCATAATGTAAAAACGTTTTTAAAAGAGTGCTTTGAACACCCCATATAGGCTATATCATAGAAATCAGAATTGTGAAAATGTTATGGGATTTTGCATTATTGGTTTTGTTGATAGGCCACTCTGATAGGTCTACATTATGCTCAAATAGCCACAATATCCTATTGGCTACTGTCTAAAACTGTAAAGTTACACATTTCTCCCAACATTCCAGTTTCCACTAGCAAGACCTGAAATTTGCTCAGTGCCAAAAATAGAGGGAATATTTCTGTGGATATTACAGGATATTATTGCAAGGAATGTTATTGTGTGTCCTTACCCTCCAGGTAATTGCGGGCCACAAACTTGAGGACCTCGTCAATGAGGATGACCGGGATCGAGAGCTTGAGCACCACCATCCATTTTTCCACGTTCAAGTGGGTCAATTTAAAGATCATCTGCAGCGGAGAGGACAGGCACATTTCAGACACATATCACGTACTACTACTTAGTTATCACATACTCTTACGGCTAGATTAAATCCGATCGGGCTATGCACCTTTTTAAAAGAAATGTTTCCGCGCTTGCGTAGACCACTCACTGTAAACCGTGCATATGTCGGCTCAATCTGAAATTACCTTTAAATGTAAATCGCACTATAACGGTCCAGATTGAATCTAGGCCTTACTCAATTGTCAAATACTCTAACCCAAGTATCACTCTTACTTAGGGCTCTATTCAATCTGTATCGCAGAAGCGTTACAGATTACGCGATAGAAATGTTCAGGTAATTTCCGATTGAGCCAAGATATGTAGCGTTTACCGTGAATGCAGTCTCGGCTAACGCGGGGACATTGCTTTTTAAATTTCAATCGCGCTCTAACGCTACATTTCCGCAATACGAATTAAATAGCCCTTCGTGTCAGGGAACAGAGTCAAGGGGACTGTATAAAAATTTAAATGTTTGGCTGAGAGAGAATCAGACAGAAGGAGATTGAGAGAGTAAGACAAAAAGGAGGCAGAGAGAGCTGGATCTGGGATCAAAACGAGTGGTCCTTGGAGCCGGACAGGACAAGTATGTGAGGCGAGGGTTGTGGTGCGAGGTAAGGCAGACTCACGGGCATGGGGTCCACGTAAATTATCACAAAGTGGAGTGACATGGAGAGGGACATGGCTCCAACCAGCCACAGGTTGCTCCAGGGGGGCATGCGCAGCAGGGACTGGTTCTCAGACAAACTGGGGGGTGGTACAGAGGGGTTACGTAATGCACGCTGGCTAAACACTGTGTGTGCGTGCTGAGATGTTTGAATCCTTTTTTAAATGTACATTTGATTTGTGGATCCAAATAAAGTATTTAAAATGTGTGTGTTGATGCAGGTATGTGTTGATGCAGGTATGTGTTGATGCAGGTGTGTGCCAAGAGGTGTGCAGAAGTGTGTGATCTGACATTACATGGTGAGGGATGGCGGATAATGTTTGTTCTGCAGGTTTATTCTAAAATTACTCTTCCAATTTCTTTGGGGTTAGACTACACTTTCAATGTTATAGCTACTTCTGGGATTAGGCTTTCATATCATACTCTTGATACGCTGTGTTTTAGAAACACACTGTTATAGAAGTGCTATAATTTATAAACATAAACAAGTGTTTTATGTAACTTTACTGTTCTATCTCTAAATTGATATACTGTGTATCAAGAATTACAGTGCTAACAAACTACCAATGTCGCAAGTTTTGAGGACACAGATTAAACCTACTCCTGTCCTGCATTACAAAGCATGCCAAATGGATCATCTCCATTGAAAGTGCTTTTTTTGTTGTCAAGGAGTAAGCTTAATCTGGGATACGGGCCCTTAATGTTATGCATAATTGAATCTTGCATTTCTAACATGAATCTTCAAACATTCCTTTATATTGAACCAGGCAGGAACCAAAGTTGCAGTCTGACCTGTTGAGGGCATTGCACATCTCGATGGTGACTAACACAGACAGGGCCATGGTCATAGGGGGAGCGGCCTCAAACACCTCGCAGTGGACGCCGACAAAGTCCTCGTTTTCCTCGTGGCACTGCATGAAGTGGGACTGAAGAAAAAAATCAAGAGAATTAGGATGGAACCATTTACTGGATTATCACAGAATCATTCACTACATTTTTTGCTCAGTAAGAAGTTTAAATTTAGATCCTATGTAGCCCCTACCCATAACATTAAATATCCCCAAAATTGATGATGATGATCATGATGAAGGTCTTTGACTATTGGTGTATTTTAAATGAGGATCTCTTGATGATGATTGTGGTTTTAGACCAATGACTCAACATATATGAATTTGGAACCGCAGTGGCACTGTAGCACTTTTGTACGGTTTACTTCATTATCTGGGATGGCGTTTCATGTCTGTTTTTGTCTGGTGAAGCTAAAGACAAATTTCTACATTGTATGGACAAAGTTTTTCTAATTCTAAAAAGCAATAGTTTATTATGTGATACAGGTGTGTTGGTGCTGGGCTGGGACAAAAAGTGGAGACCAATCCCTGTTCTACAGAGTGGTTATATCCCAAATGTGACTATTTCCAATAGTGCACTACTTTTGACCAGGGCCCTATATAGGGAATAGGGTGGGACGCAACCTCTGTTCTACACACCAGACTCCACATTTTTGCTCAATAACGAATTGAAATGTAAGTCCTAGGTAGCCCCTACCCCCAGGATTGTATAGGGAAAAAATACATGAATTCAGAGCGACATAGAGAGCCAGACTAGGGTTCCGATTTGGGATTGGGATTGTCTGCTTCATTTTTATTTTATTTAAACTTTATTGAACTAGGCAAGTCAGTTAAGAGCACATTCTTAATTACAATGACAGCCTGGCAAAAGGCCTCCTGTGGGGATGGGTCCCTGGGATAAAAAAAAATATGATATAAATATTAGACAAAACACATCACAACAAGAGAGACAACACAACAATACATAAAGTGAGGCCTAAGACAACAATATTGGTGGCAAATCTGATGGCTGAATGGTAAAGAACATCTAGCCGCTCGAGAGCAACATGACCTACCGATCTATAAATGATGATGTAATCTAGCATGGGTAGGATGGTCATCTGAATCAGGGTTAGTTTGGCAGCTGGGGTGAAAGAGGAGTAATTACGATAGAGGAAATCAAGTCTAGATTTAACTTTGACCTGCAGCTTTGATATGTGCTGAGAGAAGGACAGTACACCGTCTAGCCATGCTCCCAAGTACTTGTATGAGGTGACTACCTCAAGCTCTAAACTCTTAAGAGGTTGTAATAACACCTGTGGGAGGAGGGACATTCTTCTTATCAAACCACATAACCTTGTTCTGAACACCTCCAAAACAAAGGTCAAGGGTAGAGAAAGCTTGTTGGACACTAAGAAAGCTTTGTTGTAGAGCATTTAACACAACATCCAGGGAGGGGCCAGCTGAGTACAAGATTATATCATCTGCATATAAATGGATGAGAGAGCTTTCTACTGCCTGAGCTATGTTGTTGATGTAAATTGAAAAGAGCGTGAGGCCTAGGATTGAGCCTCTGGGTACTCCGTTGGTGACAGGCAGTGGCTGAGACAGCAGATTTTCAATAGAAATAGCAGCACAGTATTGCTAAGACTCAAGGGAAATTGTGACATCATTGAGAGCCTTTAAGGTTGCAGTGACACATCCATAACCTGAGCGGAAACCAGATTGTATACCCGAGAGAATACTATCGACATCAAGAAAGCCAGTCAGTTGATTATTGACAAGTTTTTCCAACACGTTTGATAAACAGGGCAAATGGAAAGAGGCCTATAACAGTTAGGATCAGCTTGATCTCCCCCTTTAAATAAAGGACGAACCGTGGCTGCCTTCCAAGCAATAGGAACCTCCCCAGAAAGGAGAGACAGGCTTGGCGATGGTAGGGACAGCAGAAAGGGTCTAAAACATCTGACCCAGATGTTTTTTGGGGGTCAAGTTGAAGGAGCTCCTTTAGCACCTCAGACTCAGTGACTGCCTGCATGAAGAAACTTTGTAGCGGGGCAGGGGAAAAATAGGGAGAAGCATCTGGGATAGGTGCATTAGAAGGAGTGGGATATGAGGAAATGTTGGATGGGCAAAGAGGCATGGCTGAGTCAAATAGGAATCCTGACTTAATGAAGTGGTGATTAATTAAAGAGCTCAGCCATGTGCCTCTTGTCAGTAACAACCACATCATCAACATTAAGGAACATGAGCAGCTGTGAGGAGGAGGGTTTATTCTCCAGGTCTTTAACCGTTTTCCAGAACTTCTTGGGGTTAGACTCACAGAGAGAGAACTGCTCCTTAAAGTAACTAACTTTGACCTTCCGGGTAGCCTGAGTGCCCTTATTTCTCATTTGCCTGAACGATAGCCAGCCAGCCCGAGTATGCGTGTAACGAGCCTTTCGCCAAATGCAATTCTTGAGGTGGAGTAATTCTGCAAGATCACGGTCGAATCAGGGGCTGAACCTGTTTTTAATTCTCATTTTCTTTATGCGGGCGTGTTTGTTAACAATACCACTGAAAATATCAAAAAATGATGTCCAAATGTCTTCGACAGAGGGGGATCAAGCTGATTCTATACCATTTTACAGAGGCCAGTTCATGAAGGAAGGCTTGCTCATAATTCTATTTTTAGCAAGCGTCTATGACAAATCAGGACAGGTCGTTGCACTGAGAAGCAATTATGAACACAGGCTGTAAAACAATGATCATCACTAAGGTCATTACAGAAAACACAAGACCGATACTGTACCTATCAGGATTATTTGTGAGGATAACATCGAGGACAGTAGTCTTTTCTGAGTGTTTGGAGTCATACCTTGTGGGATTGGTAATAATCTGAGACAGATTTAGGGAGTCCCATTGCTTTAGGACTTGGTCAGATTTGGTCAGGACTTGCTTAAGGGGGTGCTCCTCCTATAGACACCAATGTGATAGCAGTCTGCTTAGTTCATTGACTTCCATTGAAATAAAAAATTAGGGAGTGGGAGGTCTTGCTTCCTCTTCCGTATCTAATGCTACTACTCACCAACTGGTAGAAAGACACACCAGGGCCGTCCTCACTGTAGAGGAACCACCAGGCGGCAGCAGCAACAGTTGCAACACCAACGTAGCCTGGAACACACACCACAGGAAGTCAGGTAACATTGATCTAAATTGTAATTTGTCCAATAGATTTGATTACCTTTTCCTGTTGAAGTATCGAGATGAGATGATTGCATACTTTGTTGTTGTTTTCTTGTGTAGAATTTCATTACTTTTAATTAAATGTGTATTTTTTATCTACCGTGTTCCTTTATCTCTAGAATGTACAGAAATGGTGTAACATTAATTTGATTATTGCTTTGGCTGCAGTTTGTGTCCCACCACCATGCCAATAAAGCACTGCTCCATTTAAATGTGGTGTGGTAGATGGGGGCAGGGTGTCTAGGCTGTACACCAGTGGAGGCTCCTCAGAGGAGGAAGGGGTATTTTTTGTTGTTGTGAAACAAAATAAATTATAATTTTTAGATTAAACTTTTCTAAATATATTCACGGCACCAAATAATTGATTAAAGGTCTACAGTAACCTCAACAGCACTCTGTAGGGTAGCACCATGGTGTAGCTGGAGGACAGCTAGTTTCCGTTCTCCTCTGACATGTTGTCCACCCAAATAAAGGACCAGAGAATGAATCAAGTACTGAAAGCATTGATTAAACACATTGCTTTGCAATGAAGGTCTACAATAGCCTCAACAGCACTCTTTAGGGTAGCACCATGGTATAGCCGGAGGACAGCTACTTTCCGTCCTCCTCTGGCTACATTGACATCAATTCAAAACCTAGGAGGCTCATTGTTCTCACCCCCTTCCATAGACTTACTTACACAGTAATTATAACAACTTCTGGAGAATGTCCTCCAACCTATCAGAGCTCTTGCACATGAACTGACATGTTGTCCACCCAATCAAAGCATCAGAGAATGAATGTAGTACTGAAAGCATAAGATACAGCTAAGCTAGCTATATGTGACCCGATTCAAGACACTAGGCATATGTCGCAAGTCACGACTTCACAGGAGAGCTGTTTGAACGTAAAAAAATATTTGTTTTATCAAAATGCGTTTTTTTTTTGGCAGAAATACCTTCACGAACATGTGAACTTTCATGTGCCTTAATATCAAACTTGTATGCCATCTGTAAATATGAATAAAATTGTTAAATTACTAGCCTAGTTGGTTTAGCCACAGAAAAAGGGAGCAACCTTCCCGCTAGCCATGATTGGCTGAGATAATGAGTGGGCTGGACATGCCGAGAGATGAGTTTCGATTGGTCTGCCATATGGCACGCTTCTGTCCACTGGAGCTGGTCAGTATGTCTAGATACTCGTGTGAAACGCGGCTTTTTTTATATATTGCGTCGTAAAACTGCATAAACCTAATGTCAAGTTAAAGTGTACTGTTAGCTAGCTAACTTTAGCTGTAACTGTTGGACTAATGATACACCCTAGATCAGCTAGATGTCGGCAAGAGTGTGCAAGGCGGTATTGAATTTGTAAGTCGCTCTGGATAAGAGCGTCTGCTAAATGACTTAAATGTAAATGTGAATGTGCGACTGTCTGTCACCTTGATTACTCAAATTTTTCTCTCAACCTGTGCACATACGTTGTAAACGTTCATTCATAGGTTAGGTTGTAGCAACCTAATGATGGGTAAAGAGAAAATGTAGTATCATGTAGTAGCCTAAACCTAGCAATGTTACATTGAACTGGGTGAATGGAATATGTATGACAGTCATCCAATGTGCTGTAATAAAAATAAGGCCATGCTCATTAAAACATAATCGTCCTCCCTCATGTTAAATGGCACCGACCGCCATTGCTGTATGCCCATTGTTGGGCAAAGCAGCAGTCGGTGAGGGTTGAGGCTCTAAGTGTTTGACATTGGGTCAGGGTTGCAGTTAGATTTACGACTGAGCCAGGGATAGTTCAGGGTTGGCGTGTCGGACATAGCTTCATGAGGTACATGATAGTGAGCATATGTTGAACCTGGAACATGGCTCTGTTCCAATATCCACACTAGCATTCGACATAACCCCTGTTTATACCTACTGCTAACAGGTCCCATGTGGCTCAGTTGGCTTTGCATGGAGCTTGCAATGCCAAGGTTGTGGGTTTGATTCCCACAGGGCACAATTATGAAAAAGGTATGTGCTTTACTGTAAGTTGCTCTGGATAAAAGTGTCTGCTAAATGACAAAAAAAAATGTAATATAAAAAATGTGTTCTTTGACCTGATCTTGTTTGTTTACACTTGGAAGATCTGATTTACAATTAGATCACAATGAGTCTTTTAATTGTCTACACCTGTCTAAAAATGTGGGCACAATTAGAATGTGAACAAAGGATGGGCTTTAGACACAATATCCACCTTAGCATACTACTGAGAAACAACATCCACACTAGCAAACTACTTAGAATGAGGCAGTGTATTGGTCATGCATTCACAATGATATTCTAGTGACCCCAAACAATAGTTGTTGAAAGAAAAGGAGAGTAGGAGGAAAGCAGAATGGCCAGTGCATTTGTAATTGTATCGTTTTGTTTTGTATTTGGTGTTTTTGACGTGTTCCTGACTTCACAGAATACATTTCCATGAAAATGGACAATAAAAGTGTTGGTGTGGTATGGTATCGTACCTCCAATGGCGAGGTATCTGAAGAACAGCCATCCAGAGATGAGGGGCTCCTTGGGGGAACGGGGCAGCTTGCCCATGATGTCCAGGTCAGGGGGGTTGAAGCCCAGGGCAGTGGCAGGGAGACCATCAGTCACCAAGTTGACCCACAGCAGCTGGACAGGGATCAGAGCCTCCGGCAGACCCAGGGCAGCGGTCAGGAAGATACTGAGAGAGATGGAGGGATGGATGATGAGCGAGGGAAAGAAAGAAAGAAAAAAGAAGAGTCATTTGTGACTAGCACTGTGTGTGGCCGTCATATTGATGTTCTTGCTCACAGTGGTGTCTTGGTCACTCATGTATTGGCAGTCAAGTGGTTATGCTGCTACTACAGTGAATCTCTGTCCTTCTGGATTAGTGGTCAACCACGGTTATGTCTCAGTTGTGATGTGGTCACTTCACCCCACCTCCACACCCACACCCCCCACCCCGGACACTCACCAGACGACCTCACCAACGTTGGAGGAGATGAGGTAACGGATGAACTGCTTCATGTTATTGTAAATGGCTCTGCCCTCCTCGACGGCTGCCACGATGGAAGAGAAGTTGTCGTCGGCCAGGACCATCTCAGAGGCAGACTTGGCAACGGCAGTGCCAGAGCCCATGGCGATGCCGATCTCGGCCTTCTTCAGGGCGGGGGCATCGTTCACCCCATCTCCGGTCTGGTGGAGGGGGAGGAAGAGAGAGAGAAGGAAGAAAAGAGAAGGTAGAGAAGGAAGATGACTGTTAGTGTTGTGTTCTGGATGATATGAATCGTATTACTGCAAATGTTCCGTTTTTTGTCATTTGGATGGTTGTACAATAAAGCTTTTGAGTTTTCAATAGATGTCTCCTCTGTTCCTGTTTCCTCCCCTCACCATGGCGGTGATCTCATCGAAGCCTTGCAAGAACTCAACGATCTTGGACTTGTGAGAGGGCTCAACGCGGGCATAGCAACAGGCCTTGCGGACGGCTTTTTTTTGCTCGTGGAGGGGCAGGTCGTCAAACTCACGGCCAGTGAAGGCTCGGCCAGTAGTGTCCTCATCCTCGGTGAAGATGCCAATACGACGGCAGATAGCCACGGCTGTTCCCTTGTTGTCACCTGGGAGGGAGGATAATGAGTTGTAAGATATTGTTTCTCAATTTATTTCAGAATGAACTATAATGGAGGAAAGACAACCAACAGAGAAGAGGTAGATGGATGGAAACAGTGGGAATGAGAAAGGCATGGAGACAGAGAGAAAAAGTGAGTTAGGGTTGCAAAAATTGGGTAAATTTCCCAAAATCCCAGGTTTTCCAGAAATCCTGGTTGGAGGATACCGGATTTCCTGTTTATTCTGTCTTTATTCCGGGAACTTCCAACCGGGTTTTCTAGGAAACCAGGGAACTGTAGGAAAAGCAGCAGACTTTTACTGTCCAGTATACTGACCAGTGATCATGATGACACGGATGCCAGCAGCCCTGCACAGCTCAATAGCTCCAATGACCTCCTTACGAGGGGGGTCCAGCATGCCCACGCAGCCCACGAAGGTAAGGTCAGTCTGAGGAACACAGACAGAGAGAGAGAGGAGACAATGAAATGAGTTGTTGTGCAAATAAAGCTTGAATGCAATGAATTTAGATAGAAATTCCAGTAGAATTGTTTGTATTTACCTAGTAATTATTCTTATACATTTTTTGTTGTTTTGTTATTATACATTTTCCCCCTAATTGTTAGTTACGACCTTGTCTTATCGCTGCAACTCCTCAATGGGCTCGGGAGAGGTGAAGGTTGAGACATGCGTCCTCTGAAACTTCTTAACACTCTGCACACTTAACCCGGAAGTCAGCTGCACCAATGTGTCGGAGGAAACACCCGTTCAACGCCACAAGGAGTCGCTAGAGCGCGATGACCCAAAGAAAGACCCCGGCCAATTCCCCCGCCTCAGCACTGCAATCCATTGCCTTAGAGCGCTGAGCAACTCAGGAACCCCTTTATTTACCTAGTAATTAATACAGTAAGTACTTAAATTCCTCTTCCCCCCCCCTCTCCCTGAAGCGCTCCCGCCCTTCTCTCCTCTCCTTTCTCACCTCGTAGTCGCCGAACTTGGTGGCGTCTTCGAGGTTCATCTCTTCCATGCGGAGGGGTGTGTCGCGGGTGGCCAGTGCCAGACAACGCAGGGTGTCACGGCCGGTACCCCACTCCTTGATCACAGCCATGATCTTGTTCTTGACAGGCTCGGACAAGGGCACACGTGTGGTACCAACGCGCACATATGCACACCTCTCAATAACACCCTCGGGAGCGCCCTAGGGAGAGAGAGATAGAGGGAGAGAGATAACAGTCAGGGCTCAAGGAGCATTTTGGAACTTTATCAACAATCACTGCAAGATTGCTAATAGAGATTACTGATATGACAACGTCACTGGGGCGTTTACTCTGAGCATTTCCATAGAGACGGTTGCCGGTATTCTCTCACCTTGACGAACATCTTGTTGCCGACAGCAGCCTTAGAGGACTTGGCTGGGGAGCAGAACACTGACATGGACTTCCTGTCTCTGGAGAACTCCAGGGTGAACTCCTTCTTCATCAGCTGCTTGATCACCTGGGAGAGAGACGGAGAGGACATGGGTCGGCTGGAGAGGGAGGAATGAGAGGGATGGAATGGGGGAGTAGGTTGGAGAGGGGAGCCAAAAGGAAAAGAGGGAGGTGAGAGAGGGTGGACTAGAGTGAGGGAGGAAATGAGGGATAGAGGAAAGGTGGAGGGAGGGAGGAAGACTTACAGAGCAACAGGCGTTGGCTCTGTCGGGCTTGGACAGGCCGCGCACTTCAGTGTTGAACACATTCATCTTCTCAACCAGGCAGCACAGAGCGGTCTCAGTGGCCTCGCCCACCTTCTCATAGATTCCCTTAGTCTGCAGGAGAGAGGGGAAAGACACTATCAGATCTGGGCTAGACTAATACACATATCAGATACATAAAATAACAGCTACACATATATATACAGATACTGAGTGCTGACACACGCATGCACGCAAACTCACAAACACTTACATCGTTGTAGTCCATAGAGGAGTCATTGCACAGAGCACAGATGGTGGACAGCTCCACCAAGCCATCATACTGGCCACACTTCACTAACGCACCGTTCTTAGTACTGAGAGAGAGATGGAGAAGACAGTAAGTCAGGGTGTGTGTGTGTGTGTGTGTGTGTGTGTGTGTGTGTGTGTGTGTGCGTGCGTGCGTATGTGTGTGTTTCCAGGCTATACTCACACTTCTCCCTCGGGAGTGTACTTGGAACCGGAGATGTCAAAAGAACCCAGAGAAACGCTGTCTCCGTCCACTTTGTCAATAATGAACATCTGGAACCACATCACAAAGACAACACACACACACACTACTTAACTATGCATTTAAAAAAGCCAACTGAACCAATTTCTTAATCACCGTTATTTTGTGAGTTGGGTGGACTTTGGAAGGACAATAAATTGATCTAATGTATGTGTGAGTACATTTTTAAAAGGCAACAATGTATGTTGGGTATATGCCCAAATGTTGAGCATACTCACAATCCTATTGCAGTTGGCTGCCTTACAATTGTACTTTGAATGAACAAACTCTGCTCGAGGTGAGCTGAATTTGAACAAGCTTGATGAGTAAAATTACAAAATGTATGTTTGCTCAAAACCACTGAAAAGCAGAGCCATCATTATCTTGTTTCCCAGCACGCTTTATTGCAGTTTGAGTTTTCAATACCTGTATTTTTGCATTCGTACCCCTTGACTTATTCCACATTTTGTTGTAACAGCCTGAATTCAAAAGGGATTCATTTTCTAATCCATCTACACAGAATACCCCCATAATGACAAAGTGAAAACATGTTTTTAGACATTTTTGTTTTTGTCAATTTCGCGCTAGCATTTTCCAGCCCTAACTCCAGGTTTTGCAATTTACCTGTCTAACATTAGCTCTCTAGCTTTACATTTACATTTACATTTAAGTCATTTAGCAGACGCTCTTATCCAGAGCGACTTACAAATTGGTGCTTTCACCTTATGACATCCAGTGGAACAGCCACTTTACAATAGTGCATCTAGGTCTTTTAAGGGGGGAGGGGGAGAAGGATTACTTTATCCTATCCTAGGTATTCCTTAAAGAGGTGGGGTTTCAGGTGTCTCCGGAAGGTGGTGATTGACTCCGCTGTCCTGGCGTCGTGAGGGAGTTTGTTCCACCATTGGGGGGCCAGAGCAGCGAACAGTTTTGACTGGGCTGAGCGGGAACTGTACTTCCTCAGTGGTAGGGAGGCGAGCAGGCCAGAGGTGGATGAACGCAGTGCCCTTGTTTGGGTGTAGGGCCTGATCAGAGCCTGGAGGTACTGAGGTGCCGTTCCCCTCACAGCTCCGTAGGCAAGCACCATGGTCTTGTAGCGGATGCGAGCTTCAACTGGAAGCCAGTGGAGAGAGCGGAGGAGCGGGGTGACGTGAGAGAACTTGGGAAGGTTGAACACCAGACGGGCTGCGGCGTTCTGGATGAGTTGTAGGGGTTTAATGGCACAGGCAGGGAGCCCAGCCAACAGCGAGTTGCAGTAATCCAGACGGGAGATGACAAGTGCCTGGATTAGGACCTGCGCCGCTTCCTGTGTGAGGCAGGGTCGTACTCTGCGGATGTTGTAGAGCATGAACCTACAGGAACGGGCCACCGCCTTGATGTTATTTGAGAACGACAGGGTGTTGTCCAGGATCACGCCAAGGTTCTTAGCGCTCTGGGACGAGGACACAATGGAGTTGTCAACCGTGATGGCGAGATCATGGAACGGGCAGTCCTTCCCGGGAGGAAGAGCAGCTCCGTCTTGCCGAGGTTCAGCTTGAGGTGATGATCCGTCATCCACACTGATATGTCTGCCAGACATGCAGAGATGCGATTCGCCACCTGGTCGTCAGAAGGGGGAAAGGAGAAGATTAATTGTGTGTCGTCTGCATAGCAATGATAGGAGAGACCATGTGAGGTTATGACAGAGCCAAGTGACTTGGTGTATAGCGAGAATAGGAGAGGGCCTAGAACAGAGCCCTGGGGGACACCAGTGGTGAGAGCACGTGGTGAGGAGACGGATTCTCGCCACGCCACCTGGTAGGAGCGACCTGTCAGGTAGGACGCAATCCAAGCGTGGGCCGCGCCGGAGATGCCCAACTCGGAGAGGGTGGAGAGGAGGATCTGATGGTTCACAGTATCGAAGGCAGCCGATAGGTCTAGAAGGATGAGAGCAGAGGAGAGAGAGTTAGCTTTAGCAGTGCGGAGCGCCTCCGTGATACAGAGAAGAGCAGTCTCAGTTGAATGACTAGTCTTGAAACCTGACTGATTTGGATCAAGAAGGTCATTCTGAGAGAGATAGCGGGAGAGCTGGCCAAGGACGGCACGTTCAAGAGTTTTGGAGAGAAAAGAAAGAAGGGATACTGGTCTGTAGTTGTTGACATCGGAGGGATCGAGTGTAGGTTTTTCAGAAGGGGTGCAACTCTCGCTCTCTTGAAGACGGGAGGGACGTAGCCAGCGGTCAGGGATGAGTTGATGAGCGAGGTGAGGTAAGGGAGAAGGTCACCGGAGATGGTCTGGAGAAGAGAGGAGGGGATAGGGTCAAGCGGGCAGGTTGTTGGGCGGCCGGCCGTCACAAGACGCGAGATGTCATCTGGAGAGAGAGGGGAGAAAGAGGTCAGAGCACAGGGTAGGGCAGTGTGAGCAGAACCAGCGGTGTCGTTTGACTTAGCAAACGGGGGATCGGATGTTGTCGACCTTCTTTTCAAAATGGTTGACGAAGTCATCTGCAGAGAGGGAGGAGGGGGAGGGGGAGGAGGATTCAAGAGGGAGGAGAAGGTGGCAAAGAGCTTCCTAGGGTTAGAGGCAGATGCTTGGAATTTAGAGTGGTAGAAAGTGGCTTTAGCAGCAGAGACAGAGGAGGAAAATGTAGAGAGGAGGGAGTGAAAGGATGCCAGGTCCGCAGGGAGGCGAGTTTTCCTCCATTTCCGCTCGGCTGCCCGGAGCCCTGTTCTGTGAGCTCGCAATGAGTCGTCGAGCCACGGAGCGGGAGGGGAGGACCGAGCCGGCCTGGAGGATAGGGGACATAGAGAGTCAAAGGATGCAGAAAGGGAGGAGAGGAGGGTTGAGGAGGCAGAATCAGGAGATAGGTTGGAGAAGGTTTGAGCAGAGGGAAGAGATGATAGGATGGAAGAGGAGAGAGTAGCGGGGGAGAGAGAGCGAAGGTTGGGACGGCGCGATACCATCCGAGTAGGGGCAGTGTGGGAAGTGTTGGATGAGAGCGAGAGGGAAAAGGATACAAGGTAGTGGTCGGAGACTTGGAGGGGAGTTGCAATGAGGTTAGTGGAGGAACAGCATCTAGTAAAGATGAGGTCGAGCGTATTGCCTGCCTTGTGAGTAGGGGGGGAAGGTGAGAGGGTGAGGTCAAAAGAGGAGAGGAGTGGAAAGAAGGAGGCAGAGAGGAATGAGTCAATGGTAGACGTGGGGAGGTTAAAGTTAAAGTCGCCCAGAACTGTGAGAGGTGAGCCGTCCTCAGGAAAGGAGCTTATCAAGGCATCAAGCTCATTGATGAACTCTCCGAGGGAACCTGGAGGGCGATAGGGGTGGCAATATTTGAGATGTGTCCTTAAAAACACATGCAAAAGTGACAATTTCATGCAGTGCTAATGGGAAGTTTTAAGACTCATAAAAAGGTCTTAGCAGTAACGCAGTTGATACTTACATGGATTTTGAGAGAGAAAGTGCAGCCTATCCAGCCGTGATGCACAGTGAGTACCCATGGAAGAGAGATGTGATTTAATGCTGCTGAATCTAGTATTTAGATACATAAACTATTGGTTTTCCCCCCATTCAGTTTACTTTGATTAAGAACCAAGCATAGCCTATCCTTCCCTTGATCAAGGCTGGTTTAGCACCATCACATAGGTGTATATTTTTTAGCCTGGCCCTCATGCTTTTTCATTTGGTATTCAAAATTCCCATACCTGCATACTTAATTTCGCTTGTTTTTGAGTAGGTTTTCCATCTCCATTTTCAAAGAGCGCCCCTCACCCAAAGACACCCGCACTCCTCCAAACTATTCCAACCTCCTATAATGCCATATCAATGCTGTATTTTTTTCAGAATCTCCCTAGGACATAGGCAACGATACAATTGACTGGAGTCTAGTTTGTATATAAACGTGAATGCTATGCATAAAGACATTTAGGCTTGCCCTGTGCACACATGCTAACGAATGAGATAAGTGATTTATGATATCAAGCTTCTGACCCAATCCTTATTAGAAATGTTGTTGTTGGTGTTGCAAGATTATGTTATAAATACTGTTATTGCGTCAAATGGTTATTTTATGCAACAGAATAAGGGGTTCATAGAACACTCTCATCTGTGTGTATTTTACTGAGAATGGGCCTCTGGGAGATTTAATGCTGACAGAATATTTACAATGTCTTTGGGTGATAAAACTAACAAGACTACATTCCATAGCATGAGTTGGTGCCAGGGTGGAGATGGCTCCAGTATGGAGTTGGGGGCCAGACCCTAGTTTCTACACAATGAGAGCAGACTTTACAGCAGATACTGTTTGCTGTGAATTATTAGTATCTTTCATACGAATCTTAACCTTGTGACCCATTCCATACATCTGTTGTTTGTCATGAACATCCAGGAGGATGGACTTTGCTATAAAATGCTGTGGCTCAAATCCGCTCATTGGGCTCTCAACGAATCACCTACGGGAAGGTCGTTGACAAGCTCCGTTACTGCAGTAATTAAATCATAAAGTTAACTTGTTTTAAAGAAATTAAAAGTCTCTCCTTTTGATTAGAATAATTCCACGACATTGGTTTAAAAAAACAGATTGTTTTTCAATAAATTTGATTGAAAACCAAACGTAGAAATATTCACATCCAATATTTCAAACTTAGAAATATTCACATCCATGGGTTTATGGTGATTAAGTAAGCTGCTACATGGTTCAAATGCAATGCAATTTTCATCTGCTATTTCTGTAGTGCAGATATTATCTGTAAGATGGTTCCATAATGTTTATAAAACATTGCATTTGCCAGTAGTATAATGTTGTGGACAATTCCCCTTTCTCTTTATATTGGATCTTTAAAAACCCTTCATAGTCTAAGATGCCTTGTCTGTATTATATGCCCACAGGGAGCAATTATGGTTCCTGTATCTGTATTTAGACAGAGCCTATTTAAATGTAATTTCGTTTTTATTAGAATTTGATTACAATTATACAGTCTTTTTAGGCCTTATCTATAGCCTAGTGAATGTAATCTTGCTTATTGACTACGTTTGGCATGTCCAGACTGCAATTTACAGTAGGCCTAGGAGCCCCTATATCAGTGCAAATGCTATAGCCTATTTAACAATGTATTTCCATTCTGAAGCAATGCAATGCTTATATAAACAGGTCGACTGCAAACATGTTCAACGTATGTTGCAAATATGGGGCAGGCTATTTAACGAACTAGGCTATAAGGGAGTAACATTCAAATTGGAGTTGATAACAACGCAATACACAAAAGACTGTAAACACACTACTTGAAGCAACCACCTATTTAGCCATGGAGCATGTTCTGATTGGCCAGTGAGGGGCAAGCCTCGACACACCCACAACTGGTTTATTTATCAAAACCCAGCCCTTTCGCACCACCACCAGCAACTGTGCCTATAATTGTTGTGGTGAAAATAGCAAAAATATTTCTGACATACCCCTGAACCTATAGTGCTTACCGCCAGTGCTTACATTTACCGCTGCATTAGGTTTGTTGAAATAGAGCCCAAAATCTCAATTTAAGGTATTTTAAATTCAGGCTGTAACAACAAAATGTGGGGAAAAACCAAGGGGTATGAATACTTTCTTAAGGCACGGATTAGTTGATTACAAATAAATAACGTACACTGAGTGTACAAAACATTAGAAACACCTTCCTAATATTCACCCCCTTTTGCCCACAGAACAGCCTCAGTTAATCGGGACATGGACTTCAAGTTGTCGAAAGCGTTCAACAGGGATGCTGGCCCATGTTGACTCCATTGCTTCCCACAGTTGTGTCAAGTTGGCTGTTGCAGTATGTCCATTGGGTGGTGGACCAGGCTTGACACACAGGGAAACTGTTGAGCGTGAAAAAAACAGCAGCGTTGCAGTTCTAGACACACTCAAACCGGTGCGCCTGGCACCTACTACCATACCCCGTTCAAAGGCACTTTTTCTTTTGTCTTGCCCATTCACCCTCTGAATGGTGCACATACACAATCCATGTCTCAATTGTCTTAAAAATCCTTATTTAAACTGTCTCATCCCCTTCGTCGACACTGGTTAAAGTGGATTTAGCAGGTGACATCAATAAGGGATCTTAGCTTTCATACTGGATTCACCTGGTCAGTGTTCCTAATATTTTGTACACTCAGTGTACATTTTCAGAAACGAATCTAATGTGTTAGTAGTTGGACGTTCTGCACCCATTATTGAGCTGTCTGTTCCAGTGTATATGATTTAGGCAGTTTCAATAATCAATCTTCCTTACCCCAGCAGTTATTCTCAATGCAGGTTGCGGGTGAATAAAAGTTACAATTGCTGGATATTAAACATCACTTTGCAAACCAGCATTGAGGTTTATATCAACGTACAATTGTAAGGGAATCAGCTGCAATAGGATTGTGAGTGTTCTGCAATAGGATTGTAGTTAAATAAAGGTTAAATAAATAAATAATACAAATATATAATAATAATGGCATTCAGGTGATTCAACGTACAATTGTAAGGCACGCAGCTGCAATAGGATTGTGATAGGACTCCTATTGCGGCTGGTTGCCTTACAATTGTATGTTGAATCCACACCTTTTTTACAGTGTGGTGGATCACTGGTGCGTTTGGGTTTGTGTGTGTGTGTGTGTGTGTATGTTTGAACGCACAGTGCACGTGTGCACGTGTGTGTTTGTGCGACGTGTGTGTGTGTGTGTGTGTGTTTGAATTCACAGCACACGTGTGCATGTTTGTGTTTGTTCGACGTGTGTGTGTGTGTGTGTGTGTGTGTGTGTGTGTGTGTGTGTGTGTGTGTGTGTGTGTGTGTGTGTTTACCCACCTTGGTGACACACATCTGGTTGGTGGTGAGGGTGCCGGTCTTGTCGGAGCAGATGACGGAGGTGCAGCCCAGGGTCTCCACAGAGGGCAGGGAGCGGACGATGGCATTCTTCTTGGCCATACGGCGGGTACCCAGAGCCAGGCAAGTGGTGATCACAGCGGGCAGACCTGGGGGGAGAGAGAGGGGGGAGAAAGGGGACAGATGGTAGAGAGAGAGAAGGGGAAAGAGTGTTATTAGTTAGGCAGTGAACCATGTTCATGTTCTTGTGATGAGAAACCTTGCTTGAGACCTGAAGATTTGCATTAGTTCTGCTACATAGGCTTTAGCTCAGCAGGTTAACACAGTCTCAAGGGTGATTGGTTGATTGACTTTTGTCCACTTTATTTTGACCCATCTAGACTTTTTAGATTAGATTAGTGCTAGTCCAGTATCAGTTGCTTACCCTCAGGAATGGCAGCCACAGCCAGGGCCACAGCGATCTTGAAGTAGTAGACGGCCCCGCGGATCCAGGAGCCTCCATGAACGGGGTCGTTGAAGTGGCCAATGTTGATCATCCACACGGCAACACAGATCAGGGAGATGACCTGTTATGGAATAGACAACAAAAGGTTGTCAGATAAAGCCTGGTTTAAAATATATATATATATAATGCAATTGTCATCATTACACTATTGGTTTCCTTACATTGTAAGTCTATGGACAAGGTATGACTTGGTTGGATTTCCCTGACACCGTTTCTACATTTTACCATTTGTGGCTCAAATCCCACTGTCATTTTGTAATTTGGGTGAAATATCCCTTTAAGTTGTATCAAATCAAAACGGGCAAAAATGGTCTACTTGACCATTTTAAGGCAGCGGGGAAACTAATCTTGTCAAGTTGCAACAACTAAGGTAGTGTAGTAGTAGTAGCAGTAGTAGTAGTGTAGTAGTAGCTGTCTGTCTCACCTTGGAGAGCTGCTCTCCGAACTCGTCCAGTTTGGCCTGCAGGGGGGTCTTCTCCTGCTCTGTCGCAGCCATCTGGTCGCGGATCTTCCCGATCTCAGTAGAGACACCAGTCGCCACGGCTATGCCGATAGCCTTGCCTGAAGCGATGTTGGTGCCCTTGAGGGACGGACAGAGGGAGGGAGAGAGGGAGCGAGGGAAAGGGAGGGAGAGAGAGTGGGGAGAAGGAGATAGAGGGGAAAAGAGGGAGTGGTCAATTAATTGCTGTAAGGGTGGAGGAGATGGAGAGTGGAAGAGGCTCATATAGAGAAGGGCAGGAGTGTGGAAAACAACAGTTAGATTGACAGAGATTCTGAGATGGAGGAATAGAAAAATAGATAGATGGATAAATATATAGGAGAGTTCCTCACAGAGAAAAGCATGTTCTTCTTGTCCTGGTTGACAGCTCTCATGTCTGGGACGGCATCGGTGTGCTTAATCACACTGACAGACTCACCTGAGCGAGGAGAGAGACAGAGCAGATAGAGTGATTTTTACAACAAAATAGTTTTACATGTATTTATATTAGGGCTGTCAAAAGGTTAAAAACACTTAATAAAGTTAACTCTCTGGATTTTATTGCATATTCCAAATGTAATTTAAGATTTTTCATACAAAAAACATTGACGTCTTGATTTTGTCTAAAATAATGGTTAGTCAAATAGATGTATTTTATTTTGGCCAAATTGAGAAAGCACACTTTATTTAACCTCAATGTCAACTTGTTTTTACATGGCATTGTAGATTTCAGCTGTATAGATTATGTATTTTGGATGTTTTCAGTGTTTTCAGATTCAACGCTTTCAGACAATGCGATTAATCGAGAGAGAGAGAGAGAGAGAGAGAGAGAGAGAGAGAGAGAGAGAGAGAGAGAGAGAAAAAAGTACACTGAAATTACAAAAAGTTAACTTGATTAACACTGACAGACCTAATTTATTTCCATTGTAGTCTTGTAAAAAGGGTTAAGACAGAGTTGATCATATCACTCACCGGTGAGGATGGACTGGTCAACACGCAGAGTAGTAGAGTTTATTTTGACGAGTCTGATGTCAGCGGGGACTTTGTCACCAACTAGGGGAAGAAAAAAAACCATACACTGTGAGAATGGCGCCGGAGGGGATGGCTGCCATTTTACGGGCTCCTAACCAACTGTGTTATTTTGTTAGTTTTTGTGTGTTGTTTGTAATTTATTTTTAAACTTATTTTGTACATATTGTTGCTGCTACCATCTCTTATGACCGAAAATAGCTCCTGAACATCAGAACAGCGATTACTCTTTAACAAGTCAGACGTGAAGGATATACTGCTTTCTCGGGAACGGGCCAAAATCCCCGTCATTTGCATGAAGAAAAGACGGCAAAAAAGAGGGCGGAGGTCGGGCTGCCTTCGGAGAATTCATAGGAGAGTGAGTAATCCTCCACTACCATCCATTCTATTGGCCAATGTGCAATCATTGGAAAACAAAAAGGATGATATACGATCAAGATTATACTACCAACAGGGCATTAAAAACTGTAATATCTTATGTTTCACCGAGTCGTGGCGACGACACGGATAATATAGAGCTGACGGGATTTTTCATGCATTGGCAGGACAGAGAAACTACGTCTGGTAAGACGAGGGGTGAGAATGTCTAATATTAAAGAAGTCTTGAGGTATTGCTCACCTGCTCTCCTGTACTCCCTGTTGACCCACGACTGCGTGGCCAAACACAACTCCAACACCATCATTCAGTTTGCTGACTGCACAACAGTGGTAGGCCTGATTACCGACAACAATGAGACAACCTATAAGGAGGAGGTCAGAGACCTGGCAGTGCGGTGCCAGGACAATAACTTTTTCTTCAATATGAGCAAGACAAATGAGCTGATCGTGGACTACAGGAAATGGCGGGCCAAACACAGGCCCCCATTAACATTGACTGGGCTGTAGTGGAACGAGTCGAGAGTTTCAAGTTCCTTGGTGTCCACATCACCAACGAACTATCATGGTCCAAACACACCAAGACAGTCGTGAAGAGGGCACAACAACACCTTGTCCCCCTCAGGAGACTGAAAAGGTTTGGTATGGGTCCCCAGATCGTCAGAAAGTTATACAGCTGCACCATCGAGAGCATCCTGACCAATTGCATCACCGTATGGCAACTGCTCTGCATCTGACTGTAAGGCGCAACAGAGGGTAGTGCGTACAGCGCAGTACATCACTGGGGCCAAGTTTCCTGCCATCCAGGACCTATATACTAGGCGTTGTCAGAGGAAAACCCCCAAAATTGTCAAAGGCTCCAGTCACCCAAGTCATAGACTGTCCTCTCTGCCGCCGCACAGCAAGCGGTTCTGGTGCGCCAAGTCTAGGACCAAAGCCACCTTAACAGCTACTACCCCCAAGCCATAAGACTGCTAAACTATTAATCAAATGGCCACCTGGACTGACCCCACCCCCCACCCCCTCTATGTACAAATTACCTCGACTGACCTGTACCCCCACATTGACTTGGTACCGGTACCCCCTGTATATAGCCTCCACATTGACTCAGTACTGGTACCCCCTGTATATAGCCTCACTACTGACATGTACCCCCACATTGACTTGGTACCGGTACCCCCTGTATATAGCCTGGTTATTGTTATTTTATTGTGTTACTTTAAAAAAAAGTACTTTATTTATTTGGTAAATATTTCATTAACTCTTTCTTGAACGGCCTTGTTGGTTAAGGGCTTGTAAGTAAGCATTTCACTGTAAGGTCTACTGCACCGGTTGTATTCGGCGCATGTGACAAATAAAGTTTGATTTGATTTTTAGTTCAAGGTAGCTGTCTCAACTTTATGCATATACACACAAACTCCACTCCACTTCAGAGTTCATTTAACGTATGTTCAAACATAATTACTACATTTTCATTCACAGTCTTTATCACAATCAAGGTTTTCCCTGGTTAACATTGTGCTTATTCTGAATTTTTACAGTGTATCCTGACAATACACTGCTTTTTAACACTGTCAAAATGTCCCCATTGGACATTTTGACTCTTCAGTATGGCAAAATAGAGAGAGAGAGAGGGAGAGAGAAAGGAGAGAGAGAGAAAGAATTGATAATAGAGAAAAGTCCCCTCATCTAACTAATATTGACTCTCGAGACTAAGTTTATTAACCTCTACCAACCCAACAAAGCCTCAGGACAGCACTCAGACAGTCTGATCCAACCACATTATAACCAAACAAAAAATAAAACGGCTTTCTCTTTTGAAACTTTTGTGTGCTTCATTTTAACTGTTCATTTGTGATTGTTTATTTTACATGCTTTGGCAATGTAAACATTGTTTCCCATGCCAATAAAGCCCATTTGAATTGAATGTACATGCTAATAAAGCCCCTTTGAATTGAAAGTGCATGCCAATAAAGCCCATTTGAATTGAGAGAGAGAGAGAGAGAGAGAGAGAGAGAGAGAGAGAGAGAGAGAGAGAGAGAGAGAGAGAGAGAGAGAGAGACTAGTTTTAACACTGTGGATGAATAGTGACACTGAAAGCTGACCCCAGACAGAAAGAGAGGGAGAGAAAGACAGAGAGGGCGAGACCTTGGGGACACAGTGATATGGAGAGAACAGGTGTATGGGAAAAAGTGAGAGATCGAGAGAGAGAGACAGGTGTTAGTAATAAGCATACATAACTCTCTATTTCTCTCTCAAATTCAAAATCAAATTCAGATTGCTTTATTGGCATGAAATACAATTTGTAGATATTTGCCAAAAAAGTATAGTGGTACAGCATTTCAGTACAATGCAATGAGGATAATGAAATACAGTTCATTTCAGTAGTAATAATAACAGCATATCTAATCATGTATACAGGTACAACACTACTGCTGTTGTATTGTGGAATCTTCGGTCGATCAGTTTTATGAAAGAAAAATAAGATTATTTAAAAAAATAAAGAATGGCTAATAAATAAACAACAAAATGGATGATGGTTCCACTATGTATTACTGTCAATTATATACCATCTCTTTCTTGTTCTCTCTCTCTCATTCTCTCTATACCTCCCTCTCTCTTACCCTCTGATTGCCTTAAAATGACCCACTGTCTCAAGGACACAAGGATAGCCTCCCTCCCTCCCTCCCTCCCTCCCTCCCTCCCTCCCTCCCTCCCTCCCTCCCTCCCTCCCTCCCTCCCTCCCTCCCTCACACAATGACACTTAGTCATTGTCATACACTCTCTATCCCTCTCTCTCTCTTTCTTACTCTCTCATATACACACAGGCACAGACACACACACTCATTCACATGTCCAAGCCACACATCTAGTACATTGGTGCAGGTCCTGTGTGGCTCTGTTGGTAGAGCATGGCACTTGCAACACCAGGGTTGTGGGTTCGAAAGAAAAAAATGATGCACTCACTACTGTAAGACACTTTGGATAAGAGCATCTGCTAAATGAGTAAAATGTCAAATGTAATGCATTGATTATAGTGTTTATTCTTAGTAGATCACCTGCTAAATTTGGAAATTGTGCCTGCAAATGAATAACACGCATTAAACAGTCAAATGCGCCCTTATTAAATCTGTCCCTTAATCTATACTAGGATCAGATTAGCCAACCCTAAACCTAACCTTAAACATTAGAGGGATAAACCAGTCTGACCCAGGACCAGGCGCTGGTATACATTCCAAATGGCACTCTATATCCTGCATCAGTGGTTCCCAATCTTTTTCAGTTACAGTACAGAATTGTACTCTGCCCTGAGAACCCCTGAAGTACCCCCTCATATGCATTTTACCAGTAGCTCTATGGTGTCATGAGTCTTCTCAAGTACACTCTGTGGATAGTCCAAGTACCCTCAGGGGTTCTAGGGCCTACAGTATATAGTGCACTACTTTTGACCAGAGCCCTGTGGCTATAAAGTGAATAGAGTGCCCTTTGGGATGTGCCTGTTAACCAGTAGACTGGCAATATGGGTATGGGTATTAGGCCTTGTTTTTTTCGGAAGAGGTGGTATAATATATCAGCAAACCCTAAAGACGTGATGTCCATCTGAGAGGATGGGCTTATAGGGGTAGAAGTTGCCCTTGGGCACAGATCTAGGATCAGTTTACGCCAAAATCTGAGCCCTTTAGTCATTAGGAGAGAAAAAACACTGAACCCAGATCAGTGTTTATGGGGTTATACAGTTATTACGTAAATCTGAATCTCTGAATCTGAATCTTACCGGACACCTCCACCACATCTCCAGGGACGATCTCCCTGGCCTTGATCATCTGGACGTTCTTCCTGTCCGACCGATAAACCTTCCCCATCTCAGGCTCATACTCCTTCAGAGCCTCGATGGCGCTCTCTGCATTGCGCTCCTTCAGGGCAACAATAACCCCACAGAACATCAGTTCCTCCTATTCCTCCTGACCTCCCTTCCAGAAGTGTAAAGCCTGACTTCTGCCAATATGCCCACCCCCTACACCCATCACATCCACCCCCTCCCCGCTCCCTTGTCTCATAACCCCCCTATGTGTGAATCCTTGTGCATAGTTTCCAAATGACCACCACAAGGCCAATATGGACCCGCTGCTTGTGGCTTGCGGTAACCCGATCGTCCCTCTGTATTTTTTACTGTGGGTTTGGGGGCTGATGCATTTTCCCCTATAACACCCCTCCCCCACCCCCGCGGGTAATACATTCTGACCCTGAACGGGTAAACTAACGCACGTGATGTATGTGTGTGTGTGTGTGTGTGTGTGTGTGTGTGTGTGTGTGTGTGTGTGTGTGTGTGTGTTTCAACTAACTGACCTGCCAGACACCAACGATGGCATTAGCAATGAGAATGAGGAGGATGACTAAGGGTTCCACAAAGGCTGTGACTGTTTCCTCACCTTCCTCAAACAAGGCCAGCACCTGAAAGCAAGAGGGAGAGAGGGAGAGAGGGAGGGAGGGAGGGAGGGAGGGAGGGAGGGAGGGAGGGAGGGAGGGAGGGAATTTATGTTTATTGATCATGGAATGGAATGCACTTTTATGACACTTGACAATATGCGCCCGTAACAGAAACACTTTTTTCCCACTATATGCCAGCCTTTTTTGTCTGTGTCCGTGCACGTGCATGTGTGATAGAGGGAGTTTTGTGTGTGTGTGTGTGTTTCTTCACGTGTGTATGCGCGTCCGTGTACGTGACTGTGTAACGAGTTGTTGTCACTGGTCTGTTTAGGAAAGGGGCTGTGTTGACATGGACACAGATCAGTTATGGTCCACTGAAGCAGAGGAAGAAGCAATCTAACCCACAGAGAAAGAGAGATATCCCTCCATTATTGTATACATCCATCCATTATCCTTTATTCCCTATTCCTTTATCCCCTATTCCCTATATCTTTTACCTTCTTCCATCGCCTCTCCCTTCTCTACTCCGTTGTTCCTTAGTGTAAAGATTTCATTCTTCCATCCTCTTTTCCCTTTATTTCTTTCTTTCTTTCTTTTTCTTTCTTTCTCTCTCTCTCTCTTTCTTTCTTTCTTTTGTTTGTTAATTTTTTGTTGTTGTCTCTATCCATTTATTCTGTTATTCCCTCTCTTTTAAGATCTCTATGTCATTCATCCTCTCTGTCTTCTCTATTCTAAAATATACTGCATTGAAATCCATTGAAGCCTACTCACACGTACCATAGAACCTTTCCATTCCAAAACTTTATTTGAAAGCACATGAAAAACATTACACTGATATTGCCAATGCATTTATATATTTATACAGTATATTAACTATATATTATGCATTTATTAATTACATATTACTATCATTACAGTGTCTTTCTCAACCATATACTATATGTACCTGTCATCTGAAACAAACAATGCCATTGTGCAATACTATCTCTCTCTCGCTCTCTCGCCGGTAATCCTTTGTTCCTTTCATCCCTGACCTTTGTGGAAGGATACAGTTTCTCGGCCTGGCTTGAGACTCTCTTAAAATAACACGCTCTCTCTCCCCTCGCGCCCTCTTGCCACACAAACGCACGCACGCACACACACACACACACACACACCACACACACTCAGTACATCGCACACACACCACGCACACACACACAGTACATCGCACACACACACACCACGCACACACACAGTACATCGCACACACACACACACCATTCTTTCTAAGGCCATAATGACAGCTGGTCAGGGACAGAGTGTAAAGGGTTGGGGTGGGGGGGGTTAAAACATTATGTCACCCCTCTACTCCAAAACAGATTTGAAGAGGGAGAGAGCTAGACAGGAGGGCAGATGGGAGACAACAGTGAAATGAAATAGTGAGAGAGAGGGAGGGAGGGGGGAGGGAGGGATTCCTAGAGTGAATGAGCGAGTGTGTGTGAGTGAGTAAGCGAGGGAGTGAGGGAGGACATCAATCCATACGAAATATAACCTGACCGGTCACAGCATGTGTTCTGTGTGTGCGTGTGCGCAAAGCATAACTGACCTGTGTGTGTACAGTATGTGTCTTTCATAGTGCAGATATGTCACCTTGTGTGCATGCATGTGTGTGTGCGCGTGTGTGTGTTTGTTAGCTGTCAGTGTCATCTCAGAGCCTCTCCCACCATGCACACCTGCTACGCTGAAACATTTACCCATCCTGCACTGGGGTAAGCAGAGGACGTGGAAGGAGGAAATTGACAGGAAGTGACTTCACAATGATCTTACAGGTGCTAACACCAACAAACACATAAATACACCCAAACATATCGACCTGTGTAGACCCTACCCTCTATGCACTTGTGGAGATCTGAGAGGACTCAGTAGGTATTATCAATACATGAATATCTTCCCCTTGCTCTCATTACACCAATTATTGAGGAGCAGACCAGATAACATCACTTTACCCTGTCTTGTGTCATTACTCTGCAATATTTTCCCTGTAACCCATAGCAATATCTATACTCCATAGTCGGTCAAAATCAGTGACAACATTTTGTCTACTTACAAAAGAGATGCAGGCAGCCAGCAGAAGGATTCTGACCAACAGATCCTCAAACTGCTCTACGACCAACTCCCAGATGGTCTTACCTGAGAGAGAGGAGAGAAGAGAGAGGAGAGGGAGGAGAGAGAGAGAGAGAGAGAGAGAGAGAGAGAGAGAGAATGTCATTGGATGCTGTAGCCAACCATTGCCTTGATGACAGCTTTGCACACTCCTAAGATCACCATGCCAATGCCAAGCATCGGCTGGAGTTGTGTAAAGCTCGCCGCCATTGGACTGGAGCAGTAGAAAAGCATTCTCTGGAGTGATGAATCACACTTCACCATCTGGCAGTCCAACAGACAAATCTGGCTTTGGTGGATACCAGGAGGATGCTACCTGCCCAAATGTATAGTGCCAACTGCAAAGTTTGGTTTAGGTGGAATAATAGTCTGGGGCTGTTTTCATGGTTCGGGCTAGGCCCCTTAGTTCCAATTAAGAGAATTCTTAACGCTACAGCATACAATTACATTCTAGACGATTCTGTGGTTCCAACTTTGTGGAAACAGTTTGGGGAAGGCCCTTTCCTGTTTCAGCATGATAATGTGTGCACAAAGCGAGGTCCATAAAGAAATGGTTTGTCGAGATCGGTGTGGAAGAACTTGACTGGCCTGCACAGAGCCCTGACCTCAACCCCATCTAACACCTTTGGGATGAACTGGAACACCCACTGCGAGCCAGGCCTAATCGCCCAACATCACTGCCCGACCTTACTAATGCTCTTGTGGCTGAATGGAAGCAAGTCCCCGCAGCAATGTTCCAACATCTAGTGGAAAGCCTTCCCAGAAGAGTGGAGGCTGTTATAGCAGTAAAGGGGGGAACAACTCCATATTAATGCCCCCGATTTTGGCATGAGATGTTCAACGAGCATACATACTTTTGATCATGTAGTGCATGTCTGATCTCGCAAACAATGCAAAGTAGCTCTAATCTAGAGCCAAGCGTGTTGATTTTTAATCCGAGGGTATCCTGTTATTGACACACTTGTTCAATTATGCTAAATAAAGTGACAACAGTAATTAATGAGGCAGCCTAGACAGCGCAGGTGAGTGCAAATAGGGTAGACAGAGTGTTTGGTTGCTGCAGCCTTGTTTCTCTCCTTTATGTTAGTGTGCTAATGTATGCAAATACACCCAGTGTATTTATGCAAATTAGGCACATATACTTTCCAATATTGTAACACACAATTTAAAAATATATATAACAAATATTTTTGTTGTTGAAATATTACAATAAATTTAACACCTAAATTCCCACCTAAACCCCTGGACTCCATTCAATATTTGTCAGAGTCAGTAAAATGTTTTATGTGCTATAATTCAGTCAATATCTGATGGTTTATACAAATTCTAAAAGTTTGGAGTACCTTCATCCATTGTCCAACTGTTGCATTTAATTAGAATTGTTCTTAAAACCTTTTAACAATTTCGATGACCATTGCTAATGTCTCTATTGGCATCATGATGATTTAGTACTGTCAGATGTGAGAATCATAACTGTTACAGGGAGGGATAGTCAGTGTGATAATAATCTCTCATGGGTAGACAGACACACGCAATACAACTGGAAGGTTCCCACTAGATAACACAGCCACAAAGTCAAAGTGGTGTGTTTCATAAAAAATGTATCCAAGCCAAAATGACCTTTTTTGGTTAAGGTTAGGGTTAGGCATAAAGAGAAGTGTGGTTAAGCGTAATGTTAAGGTTAGGGTTAGGTTTAAAACACCGGAGGTTGCTGAGGGGAGGAAGGCTCATAATAATATCTGGAATGGAGTGAATGAAATGGTATCAAAAACATGGAAACCGTGTGCTTGATGTGTTCAATACCATTCTATATATTCTGTTCCAGTCATTACTATGAGGCGGTCTTCCCCAACTGAGGTGCCACCAGCCGGCCTGGGGTTTCAAGTCAGATTTTTAAGAAAAGAAACTGTGGAAATAGGTGTGGTTTATGACTTTGTGACTGTGTAAACTAGTGATAACCCAACTGAAGCAATCATGCACGTTTTTACTTCTGGGTTTTCAAGGTTTTGCGTGACAGATGTGATGGGTAAGTGAGGACACAGATCTGTGCATAGGAAGATCCTCCTCTTTCAGGGTTACGACAAGTTTGACAACAAGAGCAATCCCATTCACATCCTCCTCTTCCTTCTCTCCGAAGTGTGTAGCCACTCCCTGTCAAGCATCGGATTGGATAAGAAATATGGCTACCCTACACCAACCAATCCAAATGGGCGAATCAGAATGTCTGGAGGGTTTGTGATGACTGACAGGATGCCCATCATCCCAGGCAGGAAGCAGAACAACAGGTGTGTGAGTATATGCGTGTGGGGCAAGAAGTAAAGAGGTAGTGTGACTGATGGGATGATGTAACCTCCCGGACACTGGGACGGAAATAGGAGTGTGTGTGCAGACCGACCACAGACAGGTGTGTGAGGGGCAAAGATAAACGTTGGTAACTCACCAATCTCAGCTGGGAGCTCTGTAAAAGGGGAAAGCGAAGAGAGGAGATTATTAGCATAGCATTGCTATTTGCTACTAACATCGCTAATTGAGGATAGCATTAGGCCTACTACCTCTATCTTTGATAGCAGAAATGCTAATTATACATTGTGATTAAATGTAAAGGACTAGATTTACGAAGCCTTTGTTTCCACCTGTTTAACAGTCAGATCAGGTCTTTTGAAAATACAGGTGCAAACATTTCCACTTGATACACATGACTATAGTTAATTAGCTAAAAACCTTTACTTTGCTCATGTCATCCACCTTTTCATTGATAACTTACGTCAGGATTGAAATCTCTCTGAACTCATTTCAAATCTTCAAATTATGCAATTTGTGCAAATTATGCAAAATGTGAACAAACAAAAGAACTGGCATTGCACAACTGTGATTCTACTTTATTTCTAAAGGGTCAAACTAAGTGGTTTTCTTTTGCAAACAAGTGTTAGGGCCTTGGTTTGTCCCAGTTCGGCCCTACAGTAGCCATAGAAAACCTTTGTCCTTCTCACCGACCTCTGATTGGTTAGCCAATTAGAGCCTTGCGAGTCTATCATTGCTTTTCATTGGTTGGATGAGACAATGACTATGCCAATGCTTCATATCATGATTTACGCATGGATGACCAAGAGGAAACATTTTTATAAAATATTATCATAAGCCTCATAATTTAACTTTTGCCTCTGTATATCTTGGCTGATGCTTAGCCACTTAATGTTATTATAAAGTGTGCTAACTGCAAATATACAAAAATTAAAGGATTGATACAACAGATATGCAAGTAGAAGTTGTCAGCAACTTCTGGAAACCAACCAATCAACCACAATAGGGAGCCTGTACTGGACTGATCACGAACTACACTACCCAAGCATCCCTTGGTGCGGCTGACCTTGAAATGGTATCTGACACACCATCACAAGGTCACGTGAACCATTTTGGTTGCCGCGCGCCAATGTGTCAGTCAGCCAGCCAGCAGCCAATCACAAAGAGACAACATCCGACCTTCCCCTGGTCATAACCAAAACAAAGACTAGCTGTTGTCCAAGCCAGTGGAACACCTGTTGCTGCCTGTCTGTCCCTCCATCGCATTCATCCTTTCCACAGCATTTAGCACCAATGAATCCCATTTTGGGTCCGAACCTCTACACCCAACCAGATCCTCCTCCTTTTCCCCTTCTCTTCTTCCTCCTCACCATCATCTTTCCAACAAGCCCTATCCCTCCTCTTATCCACCTCCATGTCTCTCTGTCCATCCCTTGGTCTCTCTATGCTTTTCCATCAATCCACCAATCTATCCATCCATCCATCACAGTCTCTCTTTCTCACCGTTGTGACCATATCTGGCCAGGTTCTTCTTGAACTGTTCTGGTGTGAGGCCGGTGGTCTGGTCGACACCAAAGTATGACACGACCTCTTCCGAATCTTTTGCGTGTGCATTCTCCATCCTCACCAAACAGGAGACTCTTCAGGAGAAGAGAACAAAACAAAGATACGTTTAGGACACGTCTATCCGGTAATGCGTGGCTTGGTGCAGTAGGTAGTTCTCCAGTTATGAGGTTTTACAACCAGAGAAATTAATTGTTACCCACCACTTTATAAAAGTGTGGGATGGGGATAAAACCTGTCAACCCCCTTCGTTCGCTCTCTCTCCCCTCTCTCTCTCACTGCTCTTTCTCTCTCACTTCTCCGGCAAAACTGGAGCCCTGGACTGACAGAAAGTGCAACCTGGCACAAGCTCCTGAAAAGTTTTATACGGACACAAAAGTGAGGCGATTGGTGCTCTCTCACCATGCGCTTGCACCTCATTGGCTGAGGGGAGCAAAGGTGGGTGGGCCACGCGTGGAGGAATTGGGCACCAACTGCAGAGGGGGTCCGCTGTGTATCGTCAAACTGAAAATGAGATACATTTTTGGATCGAGCATGGTCAGTAGAACAGGGAGGGGGAGATGGGGGCAGCGGTGCTTTGAATGAGAGGTAGGGGGCTTTGAATGATGGGTCCAGTGTACTACAGTATGTATGGCAGATAGGACAGAAGGGGGGTAAAGATAGAGATAAAGAGAGAGGGGGGTACAAAGAGAGGCAGATAGAGATAAAGAGAGAGGGGGTACAGAGAGAGAGGCAGATAGGGATATATAGAGAGAGGGGGTACAGAGAGAGAGGCAGATAGAGATAAAGAGAGAGAGGGGGTACAAGAGAGAGAGAGGCAGATAGAGATAAAGAGAGAGAGGGGTACAGAGAGAGAGAGGCAGATAGAGATAAAGAGAGAGGGGGTACAGAGAGAGAGAGGCAGATAGAGATAAAGAGAGAGAGGGGGTACAGAGAGAGAGGCAGATAGAGATAAAGAGAGAGAGGGGGTACAGAGAGAAAGGCAGATAGAGATAAAGAGAGTGAGGGGGTACAGAGAGAGAGAGGCAGATAGAGATAAAGAGAGAGAGGGGGTACAGAGAGAGAGAGGCAGATAGAGATCAAGAGAGAGAGGGGGTACAGAGAGAGAGGCAGACAGAGAGTACAGAGAGAGTTTTAAACTTCCTTAATAAGCACAATGTCTCGAGTAAAAAACTAATTGGATTTATGCCCAAACATCGCACGACCGATCATATTTCCACCCTAAACATCCTGATAGAATAACATGTCCACCACAATAAGACCAAAGTGTATGCTCGCTTTATTGACTTCCAAAAAGTATTTGATTCTATTTGGCGTACAGGACTGTTCTATAAAGTTATTGAAAGCGGTGTAGAGGGTCAAACGTATAACATAATTAAATCAAATGGCATAACAGATATGACTATTTAGGGGGGAAACAGGTGCAGCGTCAATATTGGCAAGAGAAGAACAGAATTCTTTAACCAAGGGTGGGGCCTTTGGAATAGTTGCAATCTCAGCCCCACACACTTCAATATTTACATCAATGAATTCGGACACTATTCTAAAAAAATCCTCAGTCCTTGGTGTTAGTCTCCACAATTAAGAGGTTAAATGCCTGCTCTTCGCAGATGACTTGTGCTTGCTGTCACCCACAGCACATGGCCTCTAGCAGAGCCTGGACCTGCTGGACCTGCTAGAGCAGTACTGCTAGACCTGGGCCCTGGCAGTAAATCCCAAAAAGATTTAAAATAATGATTTTCCAGAGAAGATCCAGATCAGGGAATTAGACCGAAGTTCTCAATTTGCACAAAATATATAGAGTACTGCACACACTACAATTACTCAGGTTTAAAACTAAGCTCAATTGGACACCTAAATGAGGCAGAGAATGAACTGAGAGGGAAAGCACGCGGGTCATTCTACACCATTAAAAAACAAATTCAAATTCAAAATACCTATTCAAATTTGGTTCAAACTAATTGAATGTGGTATTGAACACATTTTTTAGAATTATAGTGGTCTGGAAATATTCCAAGATCAGGTTGTGGGTTGTCTATAATAATTCATAATTCCTTTAATGTTTTTAAAATATCCAGATAAAAATCCCAGAATGCATTAAATCAAACACTGCGGTATGGAAGGGGACATCTCGTGACTGTGACGTTCTGACCTTAGTTCTTTTGTTATGTCTTTGTTTTAGTATGGTCAGGGCATGAGTTGGGTGGGTTGTCTATGTTTGTTTTTCTATGAGTTGGTATTTCTGTGTTTGGCCTGGTATGGTTCTCAATCAGAGGCAGCTGTCAATCGTTGTCCCTGATTGAGAACCATACTTAGGCAGCCTGTTTTCACCCTTGATTTGTTGGTGATTATTTTCTGTTGAGTGTTTTGTATTCTGCACCAGACAGAACTGTTTTGGTTTTGTTCGTTCACTTTGTTGTTTTTGTTTAGTGGTCAATTTCTTTATTAAAAATATGGACACTTACCACGCTGCGCATTGGTCCGCCGATCCTTCCTTACTACTCCTTTTCAGAGGAGGAAGAAGACCGTTACAGTGACAAAGAATAATACTGTTTGACATCTTTAAATTATAATCAAAGTTCAAACTAATATTATAAATGTGTATTTTCTGCATTAATAGGTGGCATATCCCTTTGATAAAAGATTAAAGATACTTTCATGTTTCATGTCTCAGTTGAATTGGTTTGAATTGGTTTGAATTAAATTCCACTTCCTGTAATTCAAATCCTGCTTCTTGTAGGTGTGGTCAATTCAAATTGAATTAAAATTAATTGTTTGAATTGGATAGAATTCTGAATTGGCCCCAGCCCTGCTGTTTACACAGCAGGATTATGGTGTGGTTCACTTTATGTCTGGTAAGTACAGAGTTCCTAGAGATTATACATATGCCTTTGATGATGGGGAAACTTGATTTTTCTGGTGAAGCCGGCTATATCGGAGTATAATTATTTTTCATTTCAGTTGACTAAAACGAGAAGAGACACATATCTGTGACTAAAATCTGACGACTCGGTCGACTGAACAAGAGTTTCTGGAGAGATTGAGAGCTTTTTAGTGAAAAGCACAATTAATATTAGCAGCACATATATGCAGCGCAGTTCTGTTCAGCAGTGGGAAGGACCCGGCACACAGCCTACATCAGCTGGTGAGCAGAGGAGGAGCAAGCAATGAGTGTGACAGGCAGACAGGCTCCGCCTCCGATTATACACATCTTGCAGGTGACTCTCTTGCTTCCCCGGAGCGAACCAGTTACCACCGGCCTTCTAGTTAACTGCCCTTTGCCTGGTTAAGAAACACAAGCTGCTTTACGAAATCAAAAGCACTAGCGGCAATAGTAAAACAAAAGTCTAGCTATGTTTTTCTCTCCCTTGAGTATAGAAAAAAGCAAAGTAGTAGCTGTCTTTGAATTTGTTGTCTTTGAATTTGTAGTCTTGCTCAACTCTTCCACTTTCACACTGCACTTCATAGCCAGGTTCTGTAGCCAAGTCTCCCTCTTTTCTGCAGATAAAACGTCTTGATTCTAGCCCTTACTGGTGAAAAGATATGACCCATAATACATAATACTCTCTCTTTCTCTCTCAATGTGCAATATTTAGTTGACTAGAATTGTCCACTGTTTATATAATTTTTACATTTACATTTACATTTAAGTCATTTAGCAGACGCTCTTATCCAGAGCGACTTACAAATTGGTGCGTTCACCTTAAGACATCCAGTGGAACAGCCACTTTACAATAGTGCATCTAAATATTTGAAGGGGGAGGGGGGTGAGAAGGATTACTTTATCCTATCCTAGGTATTCCTGAAAGAGGTGGGGTTTCAGGTGTCTCCGGAAGGTGGTGATTGACTCCGCTGTCCTGGCGTCGTGAGGGAGTTTGTTCCACCATTGGGGGGCCAGAGCAGCGAACAGTTTTCCTGCTGCGCAGGAACTGTACTTCCTCAGTGGTAGGGAGGCGAGCAGGCCAGAGGTGGATGAACGCAGTGCCCTTGTTTGGGTGTATGTAGGGCCTGATCAGAGCCTGGAGGTACTGAGGTGCCGTTCCCCTCACAGCTCCGTAGGCAAGCACCATGGTCTTGTAGCGGATGCGAGCTTCAACTGGAAGCCAGTGGAGAGAGCGGAGGAGCGGGGTGACGTGAGAGAACTTGGGAAGGTTGAACACCAGACGGGCTGCGGCGTTCTGGATGAGTTGTAGGGGTTTAATGGCACAGGCAGGGAGCCCAGCCAACAGCGAGTTGCAGTAATCCAGACGGGAGATGACAAGTGCCTGGATTAGGACCTGCGCTGCTTCCTGTGTGAGGCAGGGTCGTACTCTGCGGATGTTGTAGAGCATGAACCTACAAGAACGGGCCACCGCCTTGATGTTAGTTGAGAACGACAGGGTGTTGTCCAGGATCACGCCAAGGTTCTTAGCGCTCTGGGAGGAGGACACAATGGAGTTGTCAACCGTGATGGCGAGATCATGGAATGGGCAGTCCTTCCCCGGGAGGAAGAGCAGCTCCGTCTTGCCGAGGTTCAGCTTGAGGTGGTGATCCGTCATCCACACTGATATGTCTGCCAGACATGCAGAGATGCGATTCGCCACCTGGTCATCAGAAGGGGGAAAGGAGAAGATTAATTGTGTGTCGTCTGCATAGCAATGATAGGAGAGACCATGTGAGGTTATGACAGAGCCAAGTGACTTGGTGTATAGCGAGAATAGGAGAGGGCCTAGAACAGAGCCCTGGGGGACGCCAGTGGTGAGAGCGCGTGGTGAGGAGACAGATTCTCGCCACGCCACCTGGTAGGAGCGACCTGTCAGGTAGGACGCAATCCAATTTTGACAATAACTAGACTAAATTAAAGTAAAAACACCAGGAAAACAGCTCCAATAGGTTTTAAGTTTGGGCTTCTTGCGGTCAATTTGTAGTCTACAAATTATTATGTTCCAGCACCCCGACCATCCGCTGAAGAAAATATTGTCCTGCGGCTGAATCTAGTTGATGATACCTGCAATAGAACGTCGCAGAACTGCAAACCCCGCCCATCTGGAATTCCAGGCAGGCTAAAGCAAATGCTAAAAGTATTTGAAAACATTCAAATAGTGTGTTGTATTATTAGGAGATTGTAAAGTTTGAGGTAACCGTAGCTACAGTAGCAGTTGTACTGCCTCAGTATAAATAACCCTCTGTGACGCAGTCAGACAGTAAAGTTTGAGGTAACCGTAGCTACAGTAGCAGTTGTACTGCCTCAGTATAAATAACCCTCTGTGACGCAGTCAGACAGTAAAGTTTGAGGTAACCGTAGCTACAGTAGCAGTTGTACTGCCTCAGTATAAATAACCCTCTGTGACGCAGTCAGACAGTAAAGTTTGAGGTAACCGTAGCTACAGTAGCAGTTGTACTGCCTCAGTATAAATAACCCTCTGTGACGCAGTCAGACAGGGATACAGCGCGATTCAGACATGTTATTCCGGTGTGGTGGGGGAATGTGTTAACCCCGATAACGCAACATACACTTGAAGTCGGAAGTTTACATGCACCTTTGCCAAATACATTTGAACTCAGTTTTTCACAATTCCTGACATTTAATACAAATTCCCTGTCTTGGGTGAGTTAGGATCACCACTTTATTTTAAGAATGTGAAATGTCAAAATAATAGTAGAGAGAATTCTTTATTTAAGCTTTTATTTCGTTCATCACATTCCCAGTGGGTCAGAAGTTTAAATACATTTAATTAGTATTTGGTAGCATTGCCTTTAAGAGCTGTGTAACTGAGTCAGGTTTGTAGGCCTCCTTGCTCACACACACTTTTTCAGTTATGCCCACAAATGTTCTATGGGATTGAGGTTAGGGCTTTGTGATGGCCACTCCAATACCTTGACTTTGTTGACCTTAAGCCATTTTGCCACAACTTTGTAAGTATGCTTGGGGTCATTGTTCATTTGGAAGACCCATTTGCAACCAAGCTTTAACTTCCTGACTAATGTCTTGAGATGTTGCTTCAATATATCCACACAATTTCCCTCCCTCATGACGCCATCTATTTTGTGAAGTGCACCAGGCCTCCTGCAGCAAAGCACCAACACAACATGATTACTGCCACACCGTGCTTCACGGTTGGGATGGTGTTCTTAGACTTGCAAGCCTCCCCCTTTTTCCTCCAAACATAATGATGGTAATTATGGTCAAACAGTTCTATTTTTGTTTCATCTGACCAGAGGACAGTTCTCCAAATAGTCTGATCTTTGTCCCCATTGTCAGTTGCAAACCATAGTCTGTCTTTTTATATGGCGGTTTTGGAGCAGTGGCTTCTTCCTTGCTGAGCGGCCTTTCAGGTTATGTCGATATGGGACTTGTTTTACTGTGGATATATATACTTTTTTACTTGTTTCCTCCAGCATCTTCACAAGGTCCTTTGCTGTTGTTCTGGGATTGAGTTGCACTTTTCGCACCAAAGTACATTCATCTCTAGGAGACAGAACACGTCTCCTTCCTGAGCGGTATGATGGCTGCGTGGTCCCATGCTGTCTATACTGGTGTACTATTGTTTGTACAGATGAACGTGGTACCTTCTGGCATTTGGAAATTGCTCCCAAGGATGATGCAGACCTGTGGAGGCCTACATTTTCTTCCTGAGGCCTTGGCTGATTTTGGGGGATTTTCCCTTGATGTCAAGCAAAGAGGCAAGCAATGATGTCAATCAGCCTATCAGAAGCTTCTAAAGCCTAGACATCAATTTCTGGAATTTTCCAAGCTTTTTAAAGGTACAGTCAACTTAGTGTATGTAAACTTCTGAACCATTGGAATTGTGATACAGTGAAATAATCTGTCTGTAAACAATTGTTGGAAAAATGACTTGTGTCATGCACAAAGTAGATGTCTTAACCGACTTGCCAAAACTATAGTTTTGTTAACAAGAAATTTGTGGAGTGGTTGAAAAATGAGTTTTAATGACTCCAACCTACGCGTGTATGTAAACTTCCAACTTCAACTGTATGTAGGGGTTGAGCGTTGAAGGTTAGGTTAAGGTTGTTCTTGTTTGTAGTTGTGGTGGGTGGAACGGGTAGAGTGAAGTGAACAGACAGTTCCTTTAAGCAGGCTGACCTGACATCTTGTCATTTTGACAAACTTACATGCTACCTGCTTATATGCTCTGTGGCTCACACTATTCTAATGTATATTAGAATATGATTCTCTTAGCCTACCACATTCCCAACCTCCTTTTCTCTCATTGTGATTTCATGTTTGTTACAGTTTTATCCAGCCAGGGTTGTAGTGGTTGGAACTGACTAGTATTACATCTAAAAAAAGAACTTCTAATAAAAGAACAACGGAATTGTCACAAACTTCTGTCACATGTTTAGGTTGTGGGACTTGCCCTACAAGTCGTTCCATGTCATTTCAGCAAGCCCTGACACCCACCATCTCAGATTGTTCTGAAATTGTTTATGTAGTTAGAAACAGGTAAGATTGGCATCCCTGAAACATAATTTTGTTGAGATTAAGTTTTATCTCTGAGAAATTTGGCTAATTGATTGGCCATTTTCATTTATAGGATTCGGATATTATTCAGTTAATCTAGTACTCAACATCCGATTTGGATCCAACATCTGAAAGCCACCCGCGGACCACCCACACCCCATGCCAATCCCACCCCAACAACCAGTATACGGTATCAGTTCTCTATGTTTGACAAGTATTATGAAGCTTCATACTACGTAATATATTCCCTGTGAATCTGGTGATGGCCCCCCTGCATTATTTACCATAAAGTAGTGTGAAAGTACCAGGTTTTGACCACTTGATGCCGCTGTTCCTGCTATACTGCCACACTCTTTTATCCATTTTGCTGGTCTCGGGTTTATTAAATAGCTCACAACATTTTCTTTGCAACTTTGGGTAGAAAACCAATATATTTGGCTCATGATGAAAATGAATTATGTGGTCATTCTCACAATTCAAGTGGCCCCTTTGTGTGTGGTTTATTCCCTTCAAAAAAGGTCTGGTGAACAAGCAAACCATTAGGCTACAGCCGTTTTAATGGTTTCATTGTTATGGTCTCTGATAGTATTCAATGGTAAATATCACTAATCACAATAAATATAGAGATGTTTCCTGATAATTCTATTGAAAAATATGACTGCCAATTAATTATTTTATTCGGGCTGTCACAACATTTTAGTCCCAAGCCCATCAAAAGGTTTGGGCTTGTATGAGAATTGCATCAGGGTAGCCTTCTCAGAGAGCTGCCATTTGTTGGTCTATTCAAGGAGAGTTGGGTTGAAGCATTTAACTAGGCAAGTCAGTTAAGAATAAATTCTTATTTTCAATGACAGCCTAGGAACAACTACCTTGTTCAGGGGCAGAACGACAGATTTGTACCTTGTCAGTTTAGGGATTTGAACTTGCAACCTTTTGGCTACTAGTCTAACACTCTAACCACTAGGCTACGCCCCACTAAGCATTAGGTTGCTATGAGGAAAAATTGAATTGCTTTCAAGGAGGACTGGCTCAAATTGTGACAATTTATTTTTATAATGAGACAAATCTACAGTATCTACTTTCACACTACTTTATGGTAAATAATGCAAGCAATTTAAATGACAAAACTTTCTGAACAGGAGAAAAAAAACATGACCAGATTCACATGACATAGTATGGAGAAGCAATACTTAGCCCCGGCCTACTAACTGTTAGCGTGTTAGCATCGGTCTGCTAACTGTCTGAATTGCCGTGTCCCCAGTCAGCACAACCGCTCACTGGACCCATATGTTCACTTGGCTATGCATGCCTCTCTATAATATCAATATGCCTCGTCCATTACTGTCCTGGTTAGTGATTACTGTCTTATTTCACTGTAGAGCCTCTAGCCCTGCTCAATATGCCTCAATATCTCTCTCTTCATTATTCAATGCCTAGGTTTACCTCCAATGTACTCACATCCTACCTTACCTTTGTCTGTACACCATGCCTTGAATCTATGCTATCATGCCCAGAAACCTACTCCTTTTACTCTCTGTTCCGAACGTGCTAGACGGCCAGTTCTTATAGCATTTAGCCGTACCCTTATCCTACTTCTCCTCTGGTGATGTGGAGGTTAATCCAGGTCCTGCAGTACCTAGCTCCACTCCCACTCCCCAGGTGCTCTCATTTGTTGACTTCTGTAGCCGTAAAAGCCTTGGTTTCATGTATGTTAACATTAGAAGCCTACTCCCTAAGTTTGTCTTACTCACTGCTTTAGCACACTCTGATGCCAAAGGGGGTGATGTTGCAATCTACTGCAAAGATAGTAATACAGAACTCTGCAGGCTATCTAAGTCTGTACCCAAACAATTTGAGTTTCTACTTCTAAAAATTCACCTTTCCAGAAACAAGTCCATCACTGTTGCCACTTGCTATAGACCTCCCTCTGCCCCCAGCTGTGCCCTTGATACCATATGTGAATTGATTGCCCCCCATCTATCTTCTGAGCTCGTGCTACTAGGTGACCTAACCTGGGACATGCTTAACACACCGGCCATCCTACAATCCAAGCTTGATGCCCTCAATCTCACACAAATTATCAATGAACCTACCAGGTACAACTCCAAATATGTAAACACGGGCACCCTCATAGATGTCATCCTAACTAACTCGCCCTCCAAATACACCTCTGCTGTTTTCAAACAAGATCTCAGCGACCACTGCCTCATTGCCTGCATCCGTAATGGGTCTGCGACCAAATGACCACCCCTCATCACTGTCAAACGGTCCCTAAAACACTTCTGCGAGCAGGCCTTTCTAATCGACCTGGCCGGGGTATCCTGGAATGACATTGACCTCATCCCGTCAGTAGATGATGCCTGGCTATTCTTTAAAAGTGCCTTCCTCACCATCTTAAATAAGCATGCCCCATTCAAAACATTTAGAACTAGGAATACATATAGTCCTTGGTTCACTCCAGACCTGTCTGCCCTTGACCAGGACAAAAACATCCTGTGGCGTTCTGCATTAGCATCAAACAGCCCCTATGATATGCAACTTTTCAGGGAAGTTAGGAACAAATATACACAGGCTAAGGCTAGCGTTTTCAAACAGAAATTTGCATCCTGTAGTGCTACCTCAAAAAGTTCTGGGACACTGTAAAGTCCATGGAGAATAAGAGCACCTCCTCCCAGCTGCCCACTGCTCTGAGGCTAGGAAACACTGTCACCACTGATAAATCCACTATAACTGAGAATTTTATTTCAATAAGCATTTCTCTACGGCAGGCCATGCTTTCCACCTGGCTACCCCTACCCCGGTCAACTGCCCGGCACCCTCCACAGCAACCCGCCAAAGCCCCCACCATTTCTCCTTTACCCAAATCCAGATAGCTGATGTTCTGAAACAGCTGCAAAATCTGGACCCCTACAAATCAGCCGGGCTAGACAATCTGGACACTCTTTTTCTAAAATGATCTGCCAAAATTGTTGCAACCCCTATTACTAGACTGTTCAACCTCTCTTTCGTATCATCTGAGATTCCCAAAGATTGAAAAGCTGCCGCGGTCATCCCCCTCTTCAAAGGGGGAGACACTCTAAACCCAAACTGCTACAGACCTATATCTATCCTACCCTGCCTTTCTAAGGTCTTCGAAAGCCAAGTTAACAAACAGATTACCGACCATTTCGAATCCCACCGTACCTTCTCCGCTATGCAATCTGGTTTCAGAGCTGGTCATGGGTGCACCTCAGCCATGCTCAAGGTCCTAAACGACATCATAACCGCCATCGATAAGAGACGTTACTGTGCAGCCATTTACATCAACCTGGCCAAGGCTTTCGACTCTGTCAATCACCACATTCTTATTGGCAGACTCGACAGCCTTGGCTTCTCAAATGATTGCCTCGCCTGGTTTACCAACTACTTCTCTGATAGAGTTCAGTGTGTCAAATCGGAGGGCCTGTTGTCCGGACCTCTGGCAGTCTCTATGGGGGTGCCACAGGGTTCAATCCTCGAGCAGACTCTCTTCTCTGTATACATCAATGATGTTGCTCTAGCTGCTGGTGATTCTCTGATACACCTCTACGCAGACGACACCATTCTGTATACTGCTGGCCCCTCTTTGGACCTGTACGCTCTCGTTGGTTGGCCCTCGCTTCATACTCGTCGCCAAACCCACTGACTACAAGTTTTTGCTAGGTAAAGCCCCACCTTATCTCAGCTCACTGGTCACCATAGCAGCACCCACTCGTAGTACGCGCTCCAGCAGGTATATCTCACTGGTCACCCCCAAAGCCAATTCCTCCTTTGGTCGTCTTTCCTTCCAGTTCTCTGCTGCCATTGACTGGAACAAACTGCAAAAATCTCTGAAACTGGAGACTCATATCTCCCCTACTAGCTTTAAGCACCAGCTGTCAGAGCAGCTCACAGATCACTGCACCTGTACATAGCCCATCTGTAAACAGCCCATCTATCTACCTACCTCATCCCCATACTGTATTTATTTATTTATCTTGCTCCTTTGCACCCCAGTATCTCTACTTGCACATTCATCTTCTGCACATCTACCATTCCAGTGTTTAATTGTTATATTGTAATTACTTCGCCACCATGGCCTATTTATTGCCTTAACTCCCTTATCTTACCTCATTTGACCTCACTGTATATATACTTTTTGTTCTACTGTATTATTGACTATGTTTTGTTTATTCCATGTGTAACTCTGTGTTGTTGTATGTGTCGAATTGCTATGCTTTATCTTGGCCAGTTCACAGTTGCAAATGAGAACTTGTTCTCAACTAGCCTACCTGGTTAAATAAAGGTGAAATAAAAACAAAATAAAATACTCTAAGCTACAGCTTCATACTAATTGTCAAAAATAGAGATCTGATACTGTATACTGGTTATTGGGGTGGGATTGGCATGGGGTGTGGGTGGCTTAAAAAAAAATGGATTCCTCATATCTTACTCATTGGTAGGAAAAAGTTTGGTTCAAATCGGATGTTGGGTACTATATTTAGTGAATATTATCTGAATCCTATAAATTAAAATGGCCAATTTGGGTGCCATCAATTAGCTTAATTCCTCAGAGATCAAACTACATTTCAATAAAATAATGTTTCAGGAATGCTAATCGTGTCTGTTAGTAACTATAGAAACAATTTCAGAACAATCTGAGATGGTGGGTGTCGAAATCCTCTTTCTTGTGCTTTTTGAGGTGGAACGACCCCCTACTCAACCCCTCCTCATCACCGCCTGCATCCACCACCCTCCTCAGTACCCCCTGGTTTCAGGACCCCCTTGTCTCAGGACCCCCTCGTCATTCATTCATCTTCATTTTACCACCAATGACTTTTGACTTTTGACCCGGTACTCTATAACCGCCTCAGTCCTCGATACCCTTAATTAACACTCTGCCTTGTCACTCCCTTTACGGACCTTACCCTTACCTGGCCCCTACAGACACATTGTGACTGTGCAAATGACCTAAGCATAGTCTAGCCGTAACAGAACCACGACTCAACCTCTCCGTGGAGGAGTCAGTGCTTCTGATGTTTGTGGTTTACCAGTGCTTGTGGTTTACTCTCATATCCAGAGAGTGGCAGTTTTTCTTGGAGACAGACGACCTGTCTCATCTTGCAAGACTGTTTGCTTAGAGAAGCAATTGGAGCCCCCCTGTTTATTTTCAACACCTCCTAACCCTCATTGCCAACCATTTCATCTTCACCTCAGTCTAAAGTCTACATCCAAAATACACCTCGAAGAGACTATAAACAAGCGATCCCTCACTTGTAAACAGCCATTAAGTCTATGTCTAAAATGTATATAGGCCCTACTGACCAACCAAATGTACTTGAAAGGCTATTTAGCTAGCTATGATCCATGCTAACTGGGTAGCTCTCAGACCAAGGTTACAGTAACATGTCATGCTAACTAACTAGACCTAACATGCTATGCTAACTAGCTAGACCTATCATGATATACTATGCTAACTAGCTAGACCTAACATGCTATGCTTACTATCTGCTACTAACATTGAATTGGAGGAGGGTTTCTCCACAGGTGGCAGCTAGCCTGTGATGCCGCTCACTGTTGACCCAGGGCACATTTAGCTACGCGAAACGGCGATGATTTGAAGGTACTTTTTTGGATAGATGCTTGCCTCAATGGAATATTGAGGAGACCCCATGAATCAATACAAATACATCTTCAGGATTCAATTCAAACTGAATACTGAAAGAAAAAAAACAGAAATAAATTATGTTTCAGAACATCTCCAGGTGTCCCTGGCCAATAGCAATAGAGAAGAACATGGTGGTTGGAGAGTGAGTGACTCGTGACAGACGGTAGGAAATAGGAATGTTTTGGCTATGAATGGATTGAGAACAATTGGGAATATCTGTTGTTGACTGAGGATATTTCACAATGGGAGAGGGGCTACAAAGAGGACAGAGGGGAAAATAGTTAACTGTACAGAAGGGCCCATTTCTCCAGTGACAGATGACAACACTTGCTATTAATAGGTAGGGTTATCCTTGGGTGTTTTAGGTGAAAGGAGACAGGTGGGGGTTGCAGTTGAGGATTTCCCAGAGAAGACAGAGGGGATAAGCTAGTGTTACTGTACCCTTCAGGCAGCCTTTAACACTGCATTTATTCTCCCTATCTCTCTCTCCTATTTCTCTCATTTTTCTTCTTTACTCTTTCTCTCACATGCTTTCTCAACTGTCACTCCTCAATACTGTCTTCCCATATTACTCACTTATCTTCTCTGTTCTCAGGCTTTCTCTCAATCTCTCTCCTCCCCTCTCTCCTCTGAGTTATATTTAGCAGCAGGGGGTTTGGTGGTAGAGCCGTCAACCCCTCAGCCTCACTGCCACTCCGAGCCTTACAAGGCCTAGGCAGGGACACGGTTGCCTGGTAACCGGCCGTGTTTTCACCTAAGCTGTGAAGGTCCAGTGTTCGACCCCCACCTAGCCTTCGCCGTACTAATTATCACCATCAGCGTCATCCTCGTCCTCCTCGTCATCCTTCACGGTGTTAATGTGGCCGCTGGATAAACAGATGTCCAATGGAACGACGGTCTGTCTGCTCGCTCCTCTACGGTGCTTCAGTGAGTTTTAGAGAGGAGAATTGTATGTGCTGAAACAATTGGGGAAAAGGTGCTTGAAGACTGTCGTCTGAAGTATGGTGGCCTGGGGTGGACTAACCTAGCAGTTACTGAAGCCGCTGCCTACAGAGGACTGGAATGCCGATGTTCGCATGGATTTGAACAAACTTCTCCTTACTTACTATATCTTTCTAAATAATCTTTCAAAACGTTTTTTAAAAGTTGAAAGTATGAGTTGATTTATTATATTCACTGCTGATTTCTCCTCCTTCACCATCACCACCGGCAGCATTACCTTTTTACTCCACCTCTCCTTCACCTTTTTTCAATATACATTGAAGAGTGTGAAACAGAAGAGAGGAAAATATTCAGCTTCTCTTGGAGGACAATAGAAGTAGATTTCAAAAGTGCTTCTTTATTAATAAAACCAATGTGCTTCAGTGTTGCCTGAAACAACCACATACAAGAAGTCTTCTTCAACAAAACATTTGAATTGTTGCAGTGCAACATTACACACCTCCATTACAAAGATAAAAGGAGTGAGAGAGAAAAGGAGTCACAGAAAGAGGGAGAAAGTGAGAGAATGAGAGCGAGAGGCAAGTGATAGCAAAAAGGAGTGAAAGACAAAGGCCATAAGGATAATTAAGGTCAGAGGCATTATCAGCAACTGCTGGAGAGACTGAGGTCATAGGAGGAGAAAGCAAGGCACGGGAAGAGATTACAGTATACCGGTCTCCTACTCTATAGCCTGAGTGTCACGCCCTGACCTTAGAGATCCTTTTTATGTCTCTGTTTTGGTTTGGTCAGGGCGTGAGTTGGGGTGGGCATTCTATGTTTTTTGTTCTATGATTTATATTTCTTTGTGTTTGGCCGGGTATGGTTCTCAATCAGGGACAGCTGTCTATCGTTGTCTTGGATTGGGAACCATACTTAGGTACCCTTTTCTCACCTGTGTGTGTGGGTGGTTGTCTCTGTTTAGAGCACTTTGCTTGTGAGCTTCACGGTTTGTTTTTGTAGTGTTTATTGTTTTGTTTGGCATCATTTTGCTTAGAATAAAGAAAATGTACGCTCACCACGCTGCACCTTGGTCCTCATCCTTCAACAGCCGTGACACTGAGTCCCAAATGGAACCTTATTCCCCATATGACTCTGGCCAAAAGTAGTGCACTATATAGGGAATAAGCTCTCCCTGAACTACAGCAAAACAAAGGAGCTGATCGTGGACAACAGAAAATGGAGAGACGCGCACCCCCCCATTCACATCGACAGGGCTTCAAGTTCCTCAGTGTCCACATCACTAACGATCATGGTCCAAACACAACAACACAATCACGAAGAGGGCACAACAACGCCTATTCCCCCTCAGGAGGCTGAAAAGATTTGGCATGGGGTCTCAGTTCCTCAAAAAGTTCCTCAAAAAAGCCATCCAGGACGTCTATACCAGGCGTGTCAGAGGAAAGCCCTAAAAACTCCAGCTACGTCATAGACGCTTCTCTCCGCTTCCGCACGGCAAGCGATAGTCTGAAACCAACCGGACCCTGAACAGCTTCTACCCCCAAGCCATAAGACTACTAAGGAGTTAGTTAAATGGTTAACCAAATAGCTAGCTACCCAGACAACTGTTTACTACTGTTTATCCGTCACTTTAGTCCTAGTTATATGCTCATATCTACCTCAATTACCTCGCACCCCTGCACATCGACTCGGTATTGGTACCACTTGTACATAGTCAAGTTATCGTCACTCATTGTGTATCTATTATTACTTTGCCATTACGTGTTTTACTTTTCTATTATTTCTATATTTTCTTTCTCTCTGCCTTTTTGGGAAGGGCCCATAAGTAAGCATTTCATTGTTAGTCCACAGCATGTGACAAATACATTTTTTCTTTGAATAGGGTGCCATTTGGGTCACAGTCTATATGATTTCATCAGAAGTAAATTGGATGAGGTGTTCCTTTGTCAGGAGTACAATCCAACTCCCAGGCTGACTGACATTTTTATGGAATTGACCCCAATCCTGATTTACATGCAAAAAGTGCAAAGCCAGATTGTTGTTGTGGCAGCCAGGTTCAGATAACATAACTAGAGAAAATAAGGAGAGGAATATAGGGAGAGAGAGACACAGTGTGTGTGAGAGTGACAGAAAGACAGAGAGAGAGGAAGAGAAAAGAAAGGAAGACGGAAGGGGAGGGAGAGGAGAAGAAAGACACAGTGTCCTATTACATTTATAATGGTAACACAAGCTGAGGGTGTTGTAACAGGTGTCTGAGAGAGAGAGAGAGAGAGAGAGAGAGAGAGAGAGTTGGGGGCGTCAGTCCAGGTAATAGACAGAGGACACAGATAAAGGCAGATTGTTGTCGACTGATGAGGAGGAAGCAAGATTGATGGCCAATGACAGTCCACTCCTTATAAGTGCACTTCGGATAAATGCAAACTCTGTTTAGGTGCACTACAGTTTGCCAGTCCCAATTAAATTACTGTACACTGTTCCTAATTGCTCCTGAAACTATATACTCTGATGTATGTATACTGGGCTGTACCCAAATGGCACCCTATTCCCTATATAGGGCACTACTTTTGACAGGGCCATAGGGCTCTGGTTAAACCTCTCTAGCAGACTGCCCTCTGCAGGCCAGTAGACTGAAGGAGAATGAAATATATTCAATCTCTATGCTAACCTGTCTGTGTGAGCAATGAGAGGAGATTTGTTAGTGTCCATTTTGAAACCTGATACTGGGTGGATTTTATTTTATTGTGTTTCTGTCCCTGAGGTTACATTTACATTGCACGCACATGCCTGGTTTAACGTCTCTCCCCACCATGCTGCTCAGAGAGGTAGAGAGAGAGGGAGGGGGTAGAGCTAGAGAGAGGGTGGGAGGGATAGAGACAGAGAGGTACAGTGGCATAGAGTAAATGAGAGAGGGAGAAACAAAGAAGGAGAGAGATGTGTAAAGAAGACGGCTAGAGAGAAATAAAGAATGATAAAGAACGAGGGAGTAGAGGTGCTGAAACACAGAGAGACTGACAGAGGAGGAGGGAGATGGGAAAGATTACAAGAATCTACAGTTGAAGTCGGAAGTTTACATACACCTTAGTCAAATACATTTAAACTCAGTTTTTCACAATTCCTGACATTTAATCCTAGTAAAAATGATCTGTCTTAGGTCAGTTAGGATCACCACTTTATTTTAAGAATGTGAAATGTCAGAATAATAGTAGAGATAATTATTTATTTCAGCTTTTATTTCTTTCATCACATTCCCAGTGGGTCAGAAGTTTACATTCACTCAATTAGTATTTGGTAGCATTGCCTTTAAATTGTTTAACTTGGGTCAAATATTTTGGGTAGCATTCCACAAACATCTCACAATAAGTTGGGTGAATTTTGGCCCATTCCTCCTGGCAGAGCTGGTTTAACTGAGTCAGGTTTATAGTTCTCCTTGCTCGCACACGCTTTTTGCGTTCTGCCCACACATTTTCTATAGGATTGAGGTCAGGGCTTTGTGATGGCCACTCCAATACCTTGACTTTGTTGTCCTTAAGCCATTTTGCCACATCTTTGGAAGTATGCTTGGGGTCATTGTTCCTTTGGAAGACCCACTTGCAACCAAGTTTGAACTGACTGATGTCTTGAGATGTTGCTTCAATATAACCACATAATTGATGCCATCTATTATGTGAAGTGTACCAGTCCCTCCTGCAGCAAAGCACCCCCACAACATGATGCTGCCACCCCGTGCTTCACGGTTGGGATGGTGTTCTTCGGCCTGCAAGCCTCCCCCTTTTTCCTCCAAACATAACGATGGTCATTATGGCCAAACAGTTCTATTTTTGTTTCATCAGACCAGAGGACATTTCTCCAAAAAGTATAATCTTTGTCCCCATGTGCAGTTGCAAACCGTAGTCAGTCTTTTTTATGGCGGTTTTGGAGCAGTGGCATCTTCCTTGCTGAGCAGCCTTTCAGGTTATGTCGATATGGGACTCGTTTTACTGTGGATATAGATACTTTTGTACCTGTTTCCTCCAGCATCTTCACAAGGTCCTTTGCTGTTGCTCTGGGATTGATTGTCAACACCACTACGGTGGAAAGTCCGGACCACGCCCCTCAAGTGGATTTACCGGAGGAGTACCAGGATCTGCACCGGGTTTTATCTAAGACCCAGGCTCCACGCCTGCCTCCCCATCACCCCTGGGACTGTGCCATTGACCTGTTGTCTGACGCAGCCCTCCCGAGAGGACATGTCTATCCCCTCTCCTATGAGGAGACCGAGGCCATAGAGACCTATGTACAGGAGAGTCTCCAGCAGAGTTTTGTCTGCCCCTCTAAGTCACCATCCTCCTCAAGCTTATTTTTTGTTAAGAAGAAAGATGGGGGTCTGCGCCCCTGCATTGATTATCAAACACTGAACAAGGCCACCATCAAGTTCAGCTATCCTTTACCCCTCATCCCAACCATCATCGAACAAATGCACGGGGTGCAGTACTTCACAAAGCTGGACATGAGGAGCGCCTACAATCTGGTGCGCATTCGTGCAGGCGATGAATGGAAGATGGCTTTTTCCACGACCACAGGTCATTACGAGTATCTCGTGATGCCCTTTGGACTGTCTAATGCTCCTTCAGTCTTCCAAGCCTTCATCAACAAAGTGTTTTGAGACATGCTGGGATGGGGCATAGTGGTCTATATAGATAACATGTTTGTCTATTCTGCTGACCCCGACCAGCATGTCTTGTTAGTCAGGTCTGTGCTGAAAAGACTGTTGGAGCATGATTTAAATGTTGGTTTTCCAGTGGTCCGTGTCTTTCTTGGGCTATCTCATCTCCATGGAGGGAGTGGAGCTGGAGCAGCAACGCGTCAGTGCAGTCAGGTCATGGCCCATCCCCAATTCCGTGAAAGCAGCTCAGCGATTCCTGGGGTTCTCCAAATATTTTCCGAGGTTCATCCAAGGCTTCAGCACAGTGGTCGCGCCTCTTACCTTCCTGCTGAGAGGAGGTCCCCAGCGGCTTCATTGGACGGCGGAGAGGGCGTTCGAGACGCTGAAGGCACTTTTCACTACTGCTCCCGTGTTGGCACATCCCGACCCCTTCACTCCCCTTCATCGTTGAGGTGGATGACTCCGAAGTAGGAGCCGGGGCCGTGTTATCTCAACGCACAGGAACCCCTCCAAAGTTGCGGCCCTGCACTTTCTACTCCAAGCAGCTGAGCCCCGCCCAGAGGAACTATGACGTAGGGGACCGGGAACTCTTGGCGGTCAAGAAGCCTCTGAAGGTGTGGAGGCGCTGGCTAGAGGGGTCCAAACACCCTTTCCTGGTGTGGACGGACCACCGCAACCTGGAGTACATCAGGGTAGCAACGAGGCTAAACCCGAGACAGGCAGGTGGGCTCTATTCTTCAACAAGTTCCAATTTACAATTTGCTATAGGCCAGGCTGGAAGAATGTGAATGCGGACACACTGTCTCGCCTCTAAGATGCAAAGACATCCCCATCATCCCTCCGTTCCACGTCATCACGCCAGCAGTGTGGGACATGGACGCTGACATACGGCAGGTCCTGCGTACGGAACCTGGACCTGCACAGTGCCCGGAGAACCGCGCCTACATGCTCACAGGTATGTGGGACCGCCACCTTTCCTGGGCACACGGCGCCTGTTTCGGGTCATCCTGGAATAGGCTGTACCATCGCCTGCCTAACGGTGAAGTACTGATGGCCCACCTTGGCTAGGGATGTATGTACGTCTCTTCCTGCTCCATCTGTGCTCAGTCAAAGACACCCAGACACCTCGCTTATGGAAAGCTCCTTCCCCTGCCGGTTCCACAACGACCATGGTCTCACCTCTCGGTGGACTTTGTCACTGACCTTCGCTCCTCCCACGGGAACACCACCATTCTTGTCATTGTGGAATTTGTTGCCTCCTTCCTCTGCCTGGGCTTCCGTCAGCCATGCAAACTGAGAAGGCTCTTTTTACACACGTCTTCTGGCACTATGGGATCCCGGAGGATATTGTGTCAGACCATGGCCCTCAGTTCACCTCAAGTGTATGGAAGGCGTTCCCTCCGCCACTCCTCTACTAACCTCAACCCAACACGCACTGGAAAGGAGTATCAGCTGACCCTGGCACCTTGGGATCCGAGCCAAACCGAAGCCCCTGTGGTGGACAAGTGGTTTCTGCACACTGAGGAGAACTCATCTCAAGAGCGCCAAGCGTTGGCACAAGGAACAGGCCGACCGCCACCGCAGTGAAGTGTCTGTTTTATCCCCAGGTGACCGGATCTGGCTCTCCACCCAGAACCTGCCCCTCCGCCTGCCCTGCTGGGAGCTGAGCCCGCGGTTTGTGGGGCCGTTTAAAGTCCTGAGGAGGGTTAATGAGGTAACATACCGTTTACAACTCCCTGTTGATTATCGCATTAACCTGACCTTTCATGTGTCTCTCCGGCGTACTCGGTCCGTGAGTTCCTGGATTCAAGGCATCGGGGTTAATGTGCCTCTCCAGTGCCTCTTCGACTGGGTGGGGTACGGCCCAGAGGAGTGGCGCTGGGTTCCTGCGGTGGACATCCTGGATGCTTTGCTGACCAGGGATTTTCACAGTCAGTGACCGGACCACACCGCTCCCTGTGTTCATCCCCGAGGCCGGTGTTGTGCCCTAGAAGGCGGTGACATTGTCCGGAACTGGTGGGTACTACCGGGGGATCACGGATCCCCCGGTACTGAACAGAATATTCATTCTGTTCACCAGTTCCGGAGGTCAATGTCTGCTAAATGACTTAAATGTAAATGTAAATGTCAATGTCACCGGCCTTCTAGGCTGCACTGAACTTTCATTATGCACACTTTTTTTTTTAATTATTTTTTTTTTTACCTTTATTTAACTAGGCAAGTCAGTTAAGAACAAATTCTTATTTTCAATGACGACCTAGGAACAGTGGGTTAACTGCCTGTTCAGTGGCAGAACGACAGATTTGTACCTTGTCAGCTCGGGGGTTTGAACTTGCAACCTTCCGGTTACTAGACCAACGCTCTAACCACTAGGCTACCCTGCCGCCCCCGTTTCCAATTCCTCACTGATTGTGTTTGTATAAATGTGCCCTTTGTTTCCCCATTGGGATGTCGATTTATTGTTCCCATGTCCGTTGGTTGTGTGAGTACCTATGCATTGTCTCAGCCTGTACTGCATATTTTGTGCATTGTGTATTATTGGTTTTGCCCCGTGTCGTTATACAAGTTTTACCCTCGCTCTTTTGTTTGGGTACATCCCAGTATTTTGTTCACGTGTTTGTTTTGGGTACATTAAAAACCTCTTAAGGATCCACTCCTTTTTTTCGCCTAAAATGACATCCACAAATCTAACTGCCTGTAGCTCAGGCCCTGAAGCAAGGATATGCATATTCTTGGTACCATTTGAAAGGAAACACTTTGAAGTTTGTGGAAATGTGAAAGGAATGCAGGATAATATCACTTCTATGGGACTGGGGGGCAGTATTGTGTAGCTTGGATGAATAAGGTGCCCAGAGTAAACTGCCTGTTACTCAGGCCCAAAAGCTAGAATATGCATATAATTAGTAGATTTGGATAGAAAACACTCTGAAATTTCTAAAACTGCTTGAATGATGTCTGTGAGTATAACATAACTCATATGGCAGACAAAAACCTGAGAAAAATCCAACCAGGAAGTGGGAAATCTGAGGTTTGTAGGTTTTCAAGTCTTTGCCTATCCAATATACAGTGTCTATGGGGTCATATTGCACTTCCTAAGGCTTCCACTAGATGTCAACAGTCTTTAGAACCTTGTTTCAGGCTGCTACTATGAAGGGGGAGCAAATAAGAGCTGTTTGACTAAGAGGTCTGGCAGAATGCCATGAGCTAAGTCAGGTGCGCGGCCGTGAGCGTGCGCTGCGTTCCTTTTCATTTCTAAAGACAAAGGAATTGTCCGGTTGAAACATTATTGAAGATTTATAATAAAAACATGCTAAAGCTTGATTCTATACATCGCTTGACATGTTTCTACGAACTGCAATATAACTTTTTTGACTTTTCGTCTGAACTAAGTGATCGAGCATTGTGCAATGGGCTAAACTGGGCTAAAAACGCAAACAAAAAGGAGGTATTTGGACATAAATGATGGACTTCCTGGGATTCCTGGGAGTGCATTCCGATGAAGATCATCAAAGGTAAGTGAATATTTATAACGCTATTTCTGACTTTTGTGACACCTCTCCTTCTTTGGAAAATGGCTGTATGTTTTTCTGTGGCTAGGTGCTGACCTAACATAATCGCAAGGTGTGCTTTCGCTGTAAAGCCTTTTTGAAATCTGACGCAGCAGTTGTATTAAGGAGAAGCTTATCTATAATCCTATGTATAACACTTGTATCTTTTATCAATGTTTATTATGAGTATTTCTGTAATTTGATGAGGCTCTCTGCACTTTCACCGGATGTTTGTTTGAGACAATGCATTTTTTTAACATAACACACCAATTTCAAATGAAGTTTTTGGACATAAAGATTAACTTTATCCAACAAAACACACATTTATTGTCTAACATGGAGTCCTGGGAGTGCCATCCGGTGAAGATCATCAAAGGTTAGTGATTCATTTTAACGCTATTTCTGTCTTTTGTGACACCTCTCCTTCTTTGGAAAATGGCTGTATGTTTTTCTGTGGCTAGGTGCTGACCTAACATAAGGTGTGCTTTTGCCTTAAAGCCTTTTTGAAATCAGACACTGTGGCTGGATTAACGAGAAGTTTATCTTTAAAATGGGGTATAATAATTGTATGTTTGAGGAATTCGAACTATGAGATTTCTGTTCTTTTGAATTTGGCGCCCTGTAATTTCACTGGCTGTTGGCGTCCCACATATCCCAGAGAAGATAACACAATAGATCTAGTAAAAGATAATACAAAGAAAAAAACAACCGTTCTTTTGTATTTTTTTTGTACCATCATCATTGAAATGCAAGATGATTTCTGTTCAAAATGCAAGAGCAGTTCTGTTCAAAATGTTGTATCAAGACTGCCCAAATGTGCCTTAATGTGTTAATTAATAACTTTTCATGTTCAAAAGTGTGCACTCTCCTCAAACAACGGTATTATTTCACTGTAATGGCTACTGTAAATTGGACAGTGCAGTTAGATTAACAAGAATTTAAGCTTTCTGCCAATATCAGATATGTCTATGTGTAACAGTATAAATTTAAACCGTCCCCTCGCACATACCTGGCGCGAACCAGGGACCCTCTGCACACATCAACAACAGTCACCCACGAAGCATCGTTACCCATCGCTCCACAAAAGCCGCGGCCCTTGCAGAGCAAGGGGAATCACTACTTCAAGGTCTCAGAGCAAGTGACGTCACCGATTGAAACGCTATTTAGCGCGCACCACCGCTAACTAAGCTAGCCGTTTCACATCCGTTACATATGTACAGTATATACCAACTATTTATGGAGATATGTCCATGTGAATCGTGTACAGTACAGCCCCATACATCTGGTTAACGGTTGTACAAAAGCCCTCAGTGGAGCAGCATACCACTGAGATGAACTTGATCAACCAATTTGATGCCACCTGTTGATTCTTAATGCCACAAAGATTTCACTAACTATCAGGACTGCCCTGATAGGCTCATTCACACCTTTAGTTTGTAATTAAATCCTGTCAAGCCATTCCTCAGTTTCTTTCCAGTTGTTTGCGTCCAAGTTAAGAGTACATTTGGGTTCTATTTCCATATATATTTTAGTTAGGTCATAACATTAAGATGGCATGTAATTTAACAGGGCTCCGGGCAGCCGAGCGGAAATGGAGGAAAACTCGCCTCCCTGCGGACCTGGCATCCTTTCACTCCCTCCTCTCTACATTTTCCTCCTCTGTCTCTGCTGCTAAAGCCACTTTCTACCACTCTAAATTCCAAGCATCTGCCTCTAACCCTAGGAAGCTCTTTGCCACCTTCTCCTCCCTCTTGAATCCTCCTCCCCCCCCCCCTCCTCCCTCTCTGCAGATGACTTCGTCAACCATTTTGAAAAGAAGGTCGACGACATCCGATCCTCGTTTGCTAAGTCAAACGACACCGCTGGTTCTGCTCACACTGCCCTACCCTGTGCTCTGACCTCTTTCTCCCCTCTCTCTCCAGATGACATCTCGCGTCTTGTGACGGCCGGCCGCCCAACAACCTGCCCGCTTGACCCTATCCCCTCCTCTCTTCTCCAGACCATCTCCGGTGACCTTCTCCCTTACCTCACCTCGCTCATCAACTCATCCCTGACCGCTGGCTACGTCCCTCCCGTCTTCAAGAGAGCGAGAGTTGCACCCCTTCTGAAAAAACCTACACTCGATCCCTCCGATGTCAACAACTACAGACCAGTATCCCTTCTTTCTTTTCTCTCCAAAACTCTTGAACGTGCCGTCCTTGGCCAGCTCTCCCGCTATCTCTCTCAGAATGACCTTCTTGATCCAAATCAGTCAGGTTTCAAGACTAGTCATTCAACTGAGACTGCTCTTCTCTGTATCACGGAGGCGCTCCGCACTGCTAAAGCTAACTCTCTCTCCTCTGCTCTCATCCTTCTAGACCTATCGGCTGCCTTCGATACTGTGAACCATCAGATCCTCCTCTCCACCCTCTCCGAGTTGGGCATCTCCGGCGCGGCCCACGCTTGGATTGCGTCCTACCTGACAGGTCGCTCCTACCAGGTGGCGTGGCGAGAATCCGTCTCCTCACCACGTGCTCTCACCACTGGTGTCCCCCAGGGCTCTGTTCTAGGCCCTCTCCTATTCTCGCTATACACCAAGTCACTTGGCTCTGTCATAACCTCACATGGTCTCTCCTATCATTGCTATGCAGACGACACACAATTAATCTTCTCCTTTCCCCTTCTGACGACCAGGTGGCGAATCGCATCTCTGCATGTCTGGCAGACATATCAGTGTGGATGACGGATCATCACCTCAAGCTGAACCTCGGCAAGACGGAGCTGCTCTTCCTCCCGGGAAGGACTGCCCATTCCATGATCTCGCCATCACGGTTGACAACTCCATTGTGTCCTCGTCCCAGAGCGCTAAGAACCTTGGCGTGATCCTGGACAACACCCTGTCGTTCTCAAATAACATCAAGGCGGTGGCCCGTTCCTGTAGGTTCATGCTCTACAACATCCGCAGAGTACGACCCTGCCTCACACAGGAAGCGGCGCAGGTCCTAATCCAGGCACTTGTCATCTCCCGTCTGGATTACTGCAACTCGCTGTTGGCTGGGCTCCCTGCCTGTGCCATTAAACCCCTACAACTCATCCAGAACGCCGCAGCCCGTCTGGTGTTCAACCTTCCCAAGTTCTCTCACATCACCCCGCTCCTCCGCTCTCTCCACTGGCTTCCAGTTGAAGCTCGCATCCGCTACAAGACCATGGTGCTTGCCTACGGAGCTGTGAGGGGAACGGCACCTCACTACCTCCAGGCTCTGATCAGGCCCTACACCCAAACAAGGGCACTGCGTTCATCCACCTCTGGCCTGCTCGCCTCCCTACCACTGAGGAAGTACAGTTCCCGCTCAGCCCAGTCAAAACTGTTCGCTGCTCTGGCCCCCCAATGGTGGAACAAACTCCCTCACGACGCCAGGACAGCGGAGTCAATCACCACCTTCCGGAGACACCTGAAACCCCACCTCTTTAAGGAATACCTAGGATAGGATAAAGTAATCCTTCTCCCCTCCCCCCTTAAAAGACCTAGATGCACTATTGTAAAGTGGCTGTTCCACTGGATGTCATAAGGTGAAAGCACCAATTTGTAAGTCGCTCTGGATAAGAGCGTCTGCTAAATGATTTAAATGTAAATGTAAATGTAATTTACTTATTTAACATATTGGTTTAATAGATTCATCCTTAGCACCATTACCTTTTTATATTATGCAACCAGCGTGTGTCTCTCCTTTGTTGCAGAGCCACACACAAATCCAACTTCACCATGTCCAACCATAAGTTGTTAATAAATATTAGAAATTTGGCACTGTCTGTTTTCTGCGTGCTCTCATAATGGAGCAGAGTACCCATAGTGACACCTATCCAATGAGTTACCTCTCTTGGGTTTCTTAGCTTATTTTTCAGCGGCCATATTGGAAATGATCCCCGGGGAGTAATGACCAAAATCTGCAATTGCACTATAGCCAAAAATACTTTATTTAGACATTCCCTAGGTGTGGGAAATTTGGTAGCTCTATCACAAAGTCCAAAAAATCTTCACATAGCTGCTGGACTATGGTCAACATTACCTCTTATGCCCCTTATTAGGTTTTAATAGTACTTTATGATCAGAATGATTGTCTATGGGATTTATCTTGTGGGTAAATAACATTACAAAGTAATTTTTGTATTGTTTGGAATGATTTTACCCTATTGTCTTCTAATGGGAAATTTGGTTGGCAGCCATTTTATTAAAAAATCTCACCCTGGTTGACTGACAGCCTTCCTAGACTGCTTCCAATCTTTAAAATGTTCCTTATTAAGGTATCTAGTATTAGTGTAGCAAGTTTGATACTTGTATCAATAACATAAAAAAATGATTTCACATACCCACTGTTCTAACAATAGCCTACTTGTTCAAAACCCACAGAAGAACTCATCTCCAACATTCTAACTACTGAGCACTGTAAGAACAGTTGCCTACATCATGCATGTCTAGCCGTTACGTCACAATTAAACGTTTGAAAGTTTATCAGAAAATGCCATGTCAAACAATCAGTCTGCTCAGTCACTCGGCAGACACAATTTGATTGTAGTTTTAAACCGGTGCACAGTGTTTTTTCTGGAATGCAAATGGAAAAGTAACCTAGGCCAGGGTTTCCCAAACCCGATCCTGGGGGGGGGGGTGTGTAGTGCTAGGGCAAAGACCAAAAGTGCACCTGGGGTGACCCAGGACCGAGTTTGAGAAACCCTGGCCTAGACAGCCAATAGTTGCTGGTAGATATGCATTATTGTCTAGGATAATACATTTGTCCCCCGTGGACCGTCTCGTACATAAAGCATCCTCCATTTAGGCTGCAAAGGCATAACTTTTCTCCTTAACTAGCTTTAATGGCAAGCCGCCTGAAAAATATGTGTACTGTCTTTAATAAAACAAAAGTTTCACAATTTTAAAAAATTTGTTGGACAATTTAGGATCACGTTCAGCCAGTTTTCCCAAAAATGGTGGTGCAAAATATTGATCCATTAAGATATTTTTCCCATCAGGAAATGCGGGAATATTCTGGTAGGCCGGTCTGATCGGACCTGCATGAGCATGCTCCTCAACTGTGCTTTTTGTTTCTTTCTCTCGAATAATTAATTGTCAATCCTTCCTTATGACCCAGATGGAATCACGTGATCGTTTCTTAACCCATAGAAAGTCCTGACTCCCGCCCAGTTGACTACTTTCACATGGTGGAAGGCCTCAATGGCAATGTCCATGCCAAAATGGGTTTTATCCATCTTGCCCAGGGCTCTCCAACCCTGTTCCTGGAGCGCTACCATCCTGTAGGTTTTCGCTCCAACCCTAATCTAGTGCACCTGATTCCAATAATTAGCTGGTTGATAAACTGAATCAGCTTAATTACAACTGGGGTTGTATTGAAAACCTGCAGGAGAGTAGCTCTCCAGGAACTTGGTTGGAGAGCCCTGATCTAGATTCCTCTATCAAATTATGATTTGTTCCATCTTCCGCTGTTTTCCAAGTAACTATTCTGAGTAGTCTTGTGGGGTCATAATAAAAGAGAAAAAGAAAAGGTGGCATGGAGAAATTGAGAGAAACGGCAAAAAGATAAGACGTTCCGTAGGCCTACGCTGGCTGCTGCCGATAGAGATAGCGAGGGAGAGTGATGGGGTTATTGACAGGGTTGCAGAGAAAAGTGCATTGCTGAGCTGCCTGTTGACCATGTAAGGTAGGACAGCCTTCTGTGGTTTGATAGAGATTCACTACATGGCCAAATGTATGTGGACACCACTTCAAATGAGTTGATTCGGGCTATTTCAACCACACCCGCTGCTGACAGGTGTATACAATTGAGCACACATGCAATCTCCATAGACAAACATTTAGTAGAATGCCCTTACTGATGAGCTCAGTGACTTTCAACGTGGCACCATCATAGGATGGCACATTTCCAACAAGTCAGTTCATCAAATTTCTGCCCTGCTAGTTTCATTTACATTTCCCGGTCAACTGTAAGTGCTGTTATTGTGAAGTGGAAACGTCTAGGAGCAACAACGGCTCAGCCACTGAGAGGTAGGCCTCACAAGCGCGAAGCACGTAAAAATCGTCTGTCCTCGGTTGCAACATTCACTACCGAACAACTGCCCGAATGCATAGTGCCAACTGTAAAGTTTGGTTTAGGAGGAATAATGGTCTGGGGCTGTTTTTCATGGTTTGGGCTAGCCCCCTTAGTTCTAGTGAAGGGAATTCTTAATGCTACAGCATACAATGACATTCTAGACATTCTGTGCTTCCAACTTTGTGGCAACAGTGTGGGGAAGGCCCTTTCCTGTTTCAGCATGACAATGGCCCTGTGCACAAAGCGAGGTCCATACAGAAATGGTTTGTCGAGATCGGTGTGGAAGAACTTTGACTGTCCTGCACATAGCCCTGACCTCAACCCCATCGAACACCTTTGGGGTGTATTGGAACGCCGACTGCGAGCCAGGCCTGAACGCCCAACCTCAGTGCCCGACCTCACTAATGCTTTTGTGGCTGAATGAAAGCATGTCCCTGCAGCAATATTCCAACATCTAGGGGAAAGCCTTCCCAGAAGGGTCAATGCTGTTATAGCAGCAAAGGAGGGAACAACTCCATATTAATGCCCATGATTTTGGAATGAGATGTTCGATGAGAAGGGATCCACATACTTGTGGCCATGTAGTGTATGACTCAACTGAGGGAATGGTCTCTGACATTGACAGAACTGAGCATACCTGTGATTAGAATTAGATTTACTGTCTTATTAGGCCTACTATTGACAAACTTATAGGATACATGAAGGGAGTCCAGCGGCACGCCTTCATCCCACCATGCAGCATTCCCCCTCACCCTTTACACTTGAAATTCCCACGACTCGTGTACCAGTCCATCCCTGGTTTCACCTGACAAAATGTAGGCTACGTCATATTAACATGACCAGTTTTAGGCAGAAGTTAGACGCATCCATGCATGTTCATTTCTGTTCTCTTATCACAGATGCGGAGTGTTAGGTTCCATCCACTTCCACACTCCAGGAGGACCTGCCCCCTGCTAAAGAGTCCCCAAAACACCCTCATGGTCAGGATATTCCGTTCCCTCAACTATTCAGAGCAGCTTCTGAAATACAGTATGCCTGGACTACCCGGGACACCCAGAAGAGGACTAGCCCACCCACCCCTGGTTCCTCTCCAAGTTTCTTCATTCTAGAGATCTTCCTGGCCATTATGCTTTTGCTTAGCTTGCTCTTTGGGGTGTAGGCCGGTTGATTTAATGTCTAAACTATTTTTAAACAAGTTCATTTTGAATGAAACATACTACCAATGTAGGAAAAGAAAGTGAAACATTACAGATCCTCAGTGTCATGGTTGTGAACTGCTTGTTCAGACAGCTGCTGTGCTTATTCATTAGTCTTACAGTTAGAAACAATTGACATTCATGGTCAGAAAACGTGTGGAACAGCACAATTGCTGCTTTGAACAGTTACGTGAACAAAAGGAACAGCAAGTAAATAGTATCGCATAAGTAATTTAATGCTGAGAGTTCACCTTGTACAGGTACCATGATCCTCGTGTTATTATTGGTTTATTGCAGCATAGGTGTTTGTCTGAGTCAGATGTTGAAGCCTGGAGTAGCAAACAGGCACAACTGTGGATACCAAACATTGTAAAAACTTATATAAATGCTTTGTTCAATTCATAATGTAGTTTGTAATCTCATACAAAAATACAGGTCCCATGATGTTTGTTGTTTTTAAAATCTACCTCTCAGGTAACATGGTAGTGAAAAATATTGGGAAATGAATATTACAGTGCGTGCCAGAGTTAGGTTCTGAATGCTCATATTAGAAATTGAGGCGATCTATGGTTTACAACTACATGAATGAACAGATATTGGACTGACAACACTTGGACAAGGATTACATTTCCCATGTCGCCCTGCGTACTCCGGAGGGACACGTAAATGGTGCGTTCAAGACAACTCTGAAATTCAGACATTCTCTACCTGGACATTCGTTGTAGAAAGAGGAGGCCAGAGTTTTCCCACTTGGAATGAATCAGAATCAACCAATAGGAAGCTGTACGCCAGGGCCGTTCAATTACAGTCCTGGAGGGCCGAAACCCTTTTTTGTTTCTACCTGGTAGTTAATTGCACTCACCTGGTGTCCCAGGTCTGAATCAGTCTCTGATTAGAAGGATGAAAACCAGAAGTGCTTTGGCCCTCCATGACTGACATTGAACAGCCCTGCTCTACACAAATAACTTATGTTCATTTTAACTCTTGAGTTTCAGAATTGCCATGAATGCACCATAAGGCATGGCCAGGAAGATAAAGCCTGAACAGTTTAAACCCTACATTACATTTGGTCCTCTACAGTAGGAATGTTAAGTGGTACGTCAGTGGTTTCCTCCATTTTCTTTCAGTCCATATCTTGATCACCCACACTCTGGCGAAGGTATTCCTCATAGAGCTTCTTCTACAGGAAGGGAGAGATACACACAGTTAGTGGTCAAGCACACACTGGACTGAATGCTCACACACATACCACTGCATGGTCACACACACACTACCTTCTTTGTCTTCACCACCTCCTGCACATAATCCATCTTTTCCTGTAGCTGCCTCTTCTGTCGGCCAGAGAGAGTGGGCTGAGTCCTGCAGAGATCGAGAGCGATGCTTTAGGCATAATTAATTGATAACTGGTGGTACTTGAACAAGATGCCGCAGTTTGTGTGTGCTCAGCTCTTACCTGAAGGAGAAGCGGGCAAGGATGAGGAGTAGGAAGGAGAGGAAGATGAGTCCGCCACAACTGTAGAGCTGGTACTCCACGGACATGGAGACAAACACTCTCACTACAGGAGCCTGTGGGTAGGGGGGAGGCAGAGAGTCACACAAACACAAAAGTTCCACGTCTCACACACACACAACCACGGTCAGACTAATAACCACCACCCCTTAACACCGTCTCCCTCTTACAAATAAACTGACCAGGTAGAGAGAGAGGGCCTCGATGCCGTCATCCCCCAGGGCCATCTCTAGCAGCTCTTTGGAGAAGCTGCCCAGCACCAGGGCTGCCATCAGCATGAAGGGGACACTGAAGCCCAGAAGAGCCAACAAACAGCCCTTACAGCGCGCCCGCCGGTTATCTACACTGGTCTGCCTGAGGGAGAGAGAGAGAGAGAGAAAGAGAGAGGGTGGGGGGGGGTATTGTTGTGTTGGAAAGAAGAGAAGATCAGTGATGTGTGTGTGTCATCTACAGTATCCTCAGTCATAGTCTTTTTATCAGCAAGTTGAGAATAAGTGTAGGTGTAAAACACACTGCATGCATGCGTTTGTTACCTGTCTTGGCTGAGTGTATCTGCAATGGCCTCAGTGATAAGCTCACAGTCCTTCTCTAGTGAGTTGAGTGTGTTCTGGACTGTCTGGTTGATGGTCTTCTCGATGGTGCGACATGCCTCCTCAATCTGGTTCACACAGCGACTGGGCTGGGGTTGGGACAAGCAGGTGGAAGTGAAGTTCAAAACATATGTACATAGTATACATACATTTGATTTATTTAGCTAGGATAGTCCAAGATTGCCCAGGTTGGCACATCCAGTGACTTTCAGGTGCCGTGTACAAAAAGGTGGGTGCGGTGCGGTGGCTACCTTGTTGGGGTTGGGAACATAGATGGTAGGCATGTCAAAGCCACACTTGTTGAGTCCCGGCCGCTTGCACAGCTCCTGGACTATCTGCATCATCACCCTCTGAAAGACCCAATCACGACAGGGATTGATTTTCTGATTAGCTAATGTTTGAAACTTCAATCTGGGAGCTGTTAGATTATAACAAACTGGCCAACTTCCTCCCAGCCCCTTGTCAACCTTGCTCATAATGTAAATATGTATAAGGTGTGTGTAATAGAGAATTTCCAGGTGAAATAAACACAAAAGCGGCCGTTGATAAAGTAAAAAAAAAAAAAGATATCTATATTTTAGTACAATTTGCTCGAGGGAGAAACCTCCAGCACAGAAGCAGAGAAAATGTATTCCGAGCCTTCCCTGAGCTGGCCCTAATATCCCAAGCACATATGTTCTCTAAACACATAAAAGACAAGGCAGTGAATCACACACTCTCACAGAGTACAATAATAACCAGTGTGTCCTCGGAACTGGCACCTTTAGACTGGCACCAACACTATCAGCAGATAGGTTATGGACAGTTCTCCTTCACGTCTAGTGATTAAAAACCTTCCACGAACAGAATCATGTGTATTACAGAAAATAAAAAGTATAATACATTGCGTTAATAACTTAAGTGAATATGAACTTTATTCATCTTAAATTTCCCACTACAGTGTGTGTGTACCTGTCTGTCCGACTCTCCCCCGGCCTCGTCGGCCTTGCTGAGGTACAAGCGCAGGCGGTCACCGTGCTTCTCGTTGAGCTTCTCCACGATGTTGAGGGTGCGCTTGCACAGCGCCTGGCCCATGGGGTCAAAGAACACCAGGATGAGGTCACACAGCTCGCCTGGGAGGGGACAGAGACGAGCCTGTTATGTTCTTCTCAACTAGCCAGATAGATAAACAAAAGCAAATCTTTACACACAGATGGTGTGTGTGTGTCATGATGAAACACAGACAGAGATTAATATGAAAGCATGCGGTAAAGTCAAAAGTACAGTACCAGTCAAAAGTATGAACACCTACTCATCCGAGGGTTTTTCTTTATTTTGTACTACGCTTTTCCAACCGTCTTAAAAGTAATTCCCACATACGCTAAGCACTTTTTGGCTGCTTTTCCTTCACTCTGCGGTCCAACTCATCCCAAACAATCTCAATTGGGTTGAGGTCAGGTGATTGTGGAGGCCAGGTCATCTGATGCAGCACTCCATCACTCTCCTTCTTGGTCAAATAGCCCTTACACAGCCTGGAGGCGTGTTGGGTCAGTGTCCTGTTGAAAAACAAATGCTAGTCCCACTAAGCACAAACCAGATGGGATGGTGTATCGCTGCAGAATGCTGTGGTAACCATGCTGGTTAAGTGTGCCTTGAATTCTAAATAAATCACAGAGTGTCACCAGCAAAGTACCCCCACCTCCATGCTTCACGGTGGGAACCACACATGCAGAGATCATCCGTTCACCTAGTCGGTGTCTCACAAAGACGCGGCGGTTGGAACAAAAAATCTCAAATTTAGACTCATAAGACTAAGGGACAGATTTCCCACTGTCTTTGCTTGTGTTTCTTGGCCCAAGTCTCTTCTTATTATTGGTGTGGTTTCTTTGCAGCAATTCAACCATGAAGGCATGATTCACACAGTGTCCTCTGAACAGTTGAGAGGTGTCTGTTACTTGAACTCTGAAGCATTGGGCTGCTATTTGAGGCTGGTAACTCTAATGAACTTATCCTCTGCAGCAGAAGTAACTCTGGGTCTTCCTTTCCTGTGGCGGTCCTCATGAGAGCTAGTTTCATCATAGCGCTTGATGGTTATTGCGACTGCAATTGAAGAAACTTTCAAAAGTACTTGACATTTTTCTGATTGACTGACCTTCATGTCTTAAAGTAATGATGGACTGTCATTTCTCTTTGCTTATTTGAGCCGTTCTTGCCGTAATATGGACTTGGTCTTTTACCAAATAGGGATATCTTCTGTATACTACCCCTACCATGTCACAACACAACAAATAGGCTCAAACACATTAAAAAGGAACGAAATTACACAAATTCACTTTTTAACAAGGTACACCTGTTAACTGAAATGCATTCCAAGAGTGTGCAAAGCTGTCAACTTTGAAGAATCTTCAATATAAAATATATTTTGATTTGTGTAACACTTTTTTGGTTACTACATGATTCCAGATGGGTTATTTAATCTTCACTATGATTCTACAATGTAGACAATAGTAAAAATAAAGAAACTCTTGAATGAGTAGGTGTGTCCAAACATTTGACTGTTACTGTATATTCACAAAATTACACACCCTACACCACCATATTGTGGTGACCTACCCAGCCACATGATGGCCTGGTCCACATCGAAGGGGTACTTCATGTCCCCGTCCACCAGGCCAGGAGAGTCCACAAACGTCACTAGGCTGAAACGTTTCTGCCGCGATGTGCAGATCTCAGTGCCCAGGTACTCAGACACACCTACAGGCAGAGAGCGAGAGTCCTTTACTTGAATGGTATTTTCATGCATTTCACACAAAGTGCTGACTAATGTTTAGAATGGGTCGTCAGTCATGCTACCATTACCATTGTATTTCTATTGCATCATATAATACAGGGGAGGGAGTTGTTTCCTGAGTCTTACTATGACGCAGACTAATGAGGTTGAATCAACTCTGAAGTCTCACCCTTGATCTCGTGTAGCGGTTTGAAGTGTGGATAAAGGTGCAGCGTGGCATTTCCCTGAAATACAGCAAGAAACAAAACAAAGTTTACATTCTGCGAGAAAAACAAATATCCACCGTGTGAGCACTTACTCAGCGAAAAGGTTAAGCCCCTCAAAGTACCTCAACCAAAGTGCATGACGTGAGGAGCAAACTGAAGGGGAAATTCACTCAGAACTATACCAACAGTACTCACTGTGAGAGACTCTCTCTTGCGGCCACTAGTAACAAAGCTGAAGCCTTGCGTCTCAATGGCCACTCCTGTGCGCTGGATGTGCTCTTCCACATACCTGAGACAAAGTTATAGCAGACATTAACAAGCACTCTCTCTGGCATTCATGTCCACACACACACACAATGACAAATGGACCATAATTACAATGACTTTGAAGCAAAAGGAAGCATAGGGGACAGTAAGTATCAGTGAACGGAAAAGTCCCTGTCCCTGATGGAATACTTTTCAAAGTGCATCCTTCTCTCTACCCCTTCTGGCGTTGTCAATGATAACCTTGATTTGATTGAACATTACCAGTTGATGAAGGAGCTCTTGCCGGCAGAGTGGTTGCCCATCAACATGACCGTGATCTTTTTCCTGGGTGCCAGCAGAGTCACGCCAACTGACTGGGCCACTGCTACCAGCCCTAGAATAGAGAGAGCAGGGGATGTGGGATGTGATCAGGACAATTAGCTAACGTTAGATAAGCGAACATCGGCTAGCTAGCTATGGGATAAATACTAGCCGTAAACTTGCACATCGATTTGATGAGTTTCGTATAACGCTGATTGATCAAATTTGTTAGTTTACTAGCATTAGCCGCTAACTACCTCTAGCTATTGCTAACAACTCCTACTGGTAGTCACGTTAAAGAGGCAATCCTAATTTAAATATTAACAAAGTGTCCTCCCCACCAGTTTCAGTAAAAAGCTGAGGGATGTGGCTGGAGAAATAGAACAACTTCAAATCCATAGACTACGCTATGTATGCAAGGGTTCTGATGAGGTTCGACTGTTGAACTAAGCTCAGGCATTTATACGTCATATTCTTCAGGAATCAATGTGTAGCTACATACCATAAATGTATAAGCAACTAAGTAGGGTCCCCCTCCCCCCCCCAAAAATGCATATTTTGACCAATGGGTAAAATAATTTGTTAAATTGTGTAGATAAATAGCCCCCCCTTATCATGTAGCTCTGACACACTATATATACAAAGGTATGTGGACACCCCTTAGCAGTAGAATGGCCTTACTTGAAGAGCTCAGTGACTTTCAACATGGCACCGTCATAGGATGCCAACTTTCCAACATGTCGGTTTGTGGGGGACCAACTCCATATTAATGCCCATGATTTTGGAATGAGATGTTCGACGAGCAGGTGTCCACATACTTTTGGTCATGTAGTGTCAAATTGGAGTTTAACTTTACAGTAGTACAATTAAATTCAAAACCTACGTTTTTGACCAAAAAAACTCAGATGCTTATAAAAGGGTCTAAGATTAAATTGTTCCTTCTCTTATTTGTTCCTGACCTGCTGTGATGAGACACTTTATTTCTCTCCAACCCATGGATTTTTGGGACATGGCCTTTTAGGCTATGATTTCGCTCTCTCTGACCATGCTTAGAATAATGCCTTGTAATTCTTGTTAATGCCTTGTAACTTAATAAGCTTTAGGCCTTACATGGGAATCCAGACATTTCATAAAGTATTTAAATACACGTGTATTTAGAATTCTATTCCCAGACTTTTCTTCAATGCCTATTAGTGTAACTCAAGTCTCCTTGCATATTCCTATTTATACTATGGAGTCTTAGTCTTATGAATCGCATGTGATTTATATATACACTAGGCAAAAAAAAAAAGACGTCCTCTCACTGTCATCTGCGTTTATTTTCAGCAAACTTAACGTGTAAATATTTGTATGGACATAACAAGATTCAACAACTGAGACATAAACTGAACAAGTTCCACAGACATGTGACTAACATTTACATTTAAGTCATTTAGCAGACGCTCTTATCCAGAGTGACTTACAAATTGGTGCATTCACCTTATGACATCCAGTGGAGCAGCCACTTTACAACAGAAATGGAATGTGTCCCTGAACAGGGGGGTCAAAATCAAAAGTATCAGTCAGTATCTGGGTGTGGCCACCAGCTGCATTAAGTACTGCAGTGCATCTCCTCCTCATGGACTGCACCAGATGTTCCAGTTCTTGCTGTGAGATGTTACCCCACTCTTACACCAAGACACCTGCAAGTTCCTGGACATTTCTGGGTGGGGAATGGGCCGAGCCCTCCGATCCAACAGGTCCCAGATGTGCTCAATGGGATTGAGATCCGGGCTCTTCGCTGGCCATGGCAGAACACTGACATTCCTGTCGTGCACGAAATCGCGCACAGAACGAGCAGTATGGCTGGTGGCATTGTCATGCTGGAGGGTCATGTCAGGATTAGCCTGCAGGAAGGGTACCACATGAGGGAGGAGGATGTCTTCCCTGTAATGCACAGTGTTGAGATTGCCTGCAATGATAACAAGCTCAGTCCGATGATGCTGTGACACACCGCCCCAGACCATGACAGACCCGCCACCTCCAAATTTATCCCACTCCAGAGTACAGGCCTCGGTGTAACGCTCATTCCTTTGACAATAAACACGAATCCGACCATCACCCCTGGTGAGACAAAACCACAACTTGTCAGTGAAGAGCACTTTTTGCCAGTCCTGTCTGGTCCAACGACGGTGGGCCCATAGGTGACGTTGTTGCCGGTGATGTCTGGTGAGGACCTGCCTTACAACAGGCCTACAAGCCCTTAGTCCAGCCTCTCAGCCTATTGCGGACAGTCTGAGCACTGATTGTGCGTTCCTGGTGTAACTCGGGCAGTTGTTGCCATCCTGTACCTGTCCCGCAGCTGTGATGTTCAAATGTACCGATCCTGTGCAGGGTTTTTTATTATTATTTACACGTGGGTCTGCCACTGTGATGATGATCAGCTGTCCTCCCCGTCTCCCTGTCTTGGGAGTCTCACAAAAAAGTATGGACATTGCAATTTATTGCCCTGGCCACATCTGTAGTCCTCATGACTCCTTGCAGCATGCCTATGGCACGTTCACGCAGATGAGCAGGGACCATGGGCATCTTTCTTTTGGTGTTTTTCAGAGTCAGTAGAAAGGCCTCTTTAGTGTCCTGCGTTTTCATAACTGTGACCTTAATTGCCTTCCGTCTGTAAGCTGTTAGCATCTTAACGACGATTCCACAGCTGCATGTTCATTCATGGTTCATTGAACAATCATGGTTAACAGTGTTTAAACCCTTAAACAATGAAGATCTGTGAAGTTATTTGGATTTTTACAAATTATCTTTGAAAGATACGGTCCTGAGAAAGGGATGTTTTCTGTTGTTGCCGAGTTTATAATCAAATATTACTGCCCACTACAGTTAATGGTGATCCCGACGTAATATATCTTCCGGATCATTTGGAGTTTATTTCATTAGATTCCCCGATATATATTACGAACACATGCATGATGGAGAATATGCAAGCAATAGATATGTTTGAGTTAGAGCAATCTCAAATTAATGATATGATCAAGAAAGGCAAAAATGGTCTGACATTTAATTGACTAGGGATGAAATTCTTCATTACTGGCAATGTTGGAATGCATAAGAAAAAAAAAATCAAATACATTAATTCTATAGCTTGTGTTTATACTTGGAAAAAAGTGAATTGTGACACAGCAAACTAGTGTTGAACAAGCTTGATATGACTGAAGTCCCAGAGGACCTCATAGCGCAAAATAGAGCAGTTGCAATCAGAAAGAACTTCAATCAAGCGAAAAAGAGCATGATTTGACAAGGTCATTTCTACATGACGCACAGAGAGATGTGTTATAACAGGGCACAAATAATCTCCAAAGTGATTTGTTGGAGTGACGTTGTTGGAACCTAGACTGAGGAAATCCTAACTCGTCATAAGATGCAGAAATCATGAGATTTAGGTAGAGGCAGACCATCTCGATTCTTATTGCAACATGGGTAGATTGAGCTTCTAAAACTTAGGATGTTGATTATTTGACGGTGTTAATTTCTTCCTTTTGCAACTCAATTTCTATAATCCATATGTGATTGTTATATAGGCTACTTTTGTGAATGTGCTTTCTTTAATGTACACAGATTGCTAGATAAACTAATGCCTCATTTAAAAAAACACAAATAGTTTATTTTCCTATGGGTGGTGCATATGGCCAATATATAGAAGTGTGCACACTATGAAAAGTCATTGCTTTGTTTGTCACAAAATGGCCTTAGAACTTTCACCATTGATATGCTAATGTTAGCATCTCAGTTTACAGAACCTAACACATTGCTTATGAAACAACTTGCACTATAATTCTCACACAGACTAGAATTTGTCAGATGTATTTTTCAGTTGCGATTTTTCAGTTGCGATTGAACTTTTAGAATTGTTCTTGATTATTTAAAAATTCTGCTCATTTTGTTAATTTTCAAAGAGAATCCATTTGCTCTCAAAGCGAGGAGAGTTTGCAAGTTGTGTTTTAAATATGTCTTCATATAGTGATCTTTGATCATCTCTTATGTCCAGTACTAGTCAAAAGTTTGGACACCAACTCATTCAAGGGTTTTTCTTTATTTGGACTATTTCTACATTGTAGAATAAGGCATCAAAACTATGAAATAATACATGGAATCATGTAGTAACCCAAAAAAATTAAAACATGAAATATATATTTTTAAAGAGTTAAATAAAAATATATTTGAGATTCTTCGAAGTAGCCACCCATTGCTTTGATGAAAGCTTTGAACACTCTTGCCATTTTCTCAACCAGCTTCATGAGGAATGCTTTTCCAACAGTCTTGAAGGAGTTCCCACATATGCGGAGCACTTGTTGGCTGCTTTTCCTTCACTCTGCAGTCCAACCCATCCCAAACCATCTCAATTGGGTTGAGGTCGGATTATTGTGGGGGACAGGTCATTTAATGACACACTATCACTCACCTTCTTGGTCAAATAGCCCTTACACAACCTGGAGGTGTGTTGGGTCATTGTCCTGTTGAAAAACAGATAATATTCCCACTAAGCCCAAACCAGATGGGATGGCGTATCGTTGCAGAATGCTGTGGTAGCCATTCTGTTTAAGTGTGCCTTGAATTCTAAATAAAATCACCGGCAAGGACCAAAACAAGCAGATACTGAAATCTGACTATTTTTTAAATTATATATTTGTAATAATTATATAAATGTAATGTAAATGTAATAATGACAGTTACTACAATACTGAATGAACCCTTCTATTTTAACTGAATATAATACATAAATAAAATCAATTTAGTCTCAAATAAATAAACATGTTCAATTTGGTTTAAATAAATGCAAAAAAAAACTGTTGGAGAAGAAAGTAAAAGTGCAATATGTAAAAAAAGATAACATTTAAATTAAGCTCAGAACATGAGAATATATGAAAGCTGGTGGTTCCTTTTAACATGAGTCTTCAATAATCCCAGTTAAGTATTAGGTTGTAGTTATTATAGGACTATTTCTCTCTATACCATTTGTATATCATATACCTTTGACTATTGGATGTTCTTATAGGCCCTGTATTATTGCCAGCCTAATCTCGGGATTTGATGGGCTTGAAGTCATAAACAGTGCTGTGCATCAAGCATTGCTAAGAGTTGCTGGCAAATGCAGTAAATTGCTGTTTGAATGAATGCTTACGAGCATGCTGCTGCCTACCACCGCTCAGACTGCTCTATCAAATCATAGACTTAATTATAATAAACGCACAGAAATACAAGCCTTAGGTTCTTAATATGGTCAAATCCAGAAACTATCATGTTGAAAAACAAAACGTTTATTCTTTCAGTGAAATACGGAAATGTTCAATATTTTAACGAACGGGTGGAAACTAAGTCTAAATATTGCTGTTACATTGCACAACCTCAATGTTATGTCATAATTATATACAATTCTGGCAAATTAATGACGGTCTTTGTTAGGAATAAATTGTCTTCACACACTTCGCAACGAGCCAGGTGGCCCAAACTGCTGCATATACCCGGACTCTGCTTGCACTGAACACAAGAGAAGTGACAAATTCCCTAGTTAATATTGGCTGCTAACAAGAATTTAACTAAATATGCAGGTTTAAAAAAACACTTGTGTGTATTGATTTTAAGAAAGGCATTGAGGTTTATGGATAGGTGCATTTGTGCAACGATCATGCTTTTTTCTCAAATGCGCTTTTGTTAAAATCACCACCCGTTTGGCAAAGTTGAAGTAGGATGTGATTCGATAATAAATTAACAGGCAACGCATTGATTATATGCAACGCAGGACAAGCTAGTTAACCTAGTAATATCAACCATGTGTAGTTAACTAGTGATTATGTGAAGACTTCTTATTAAAAAATAATCAAAGTTTAATGTTATCTAGCAACTTACCATGGCTCCTTGCAGCCACAAGGTCCTTTTGATGCTGCACTCGCGTAACAGGTGGTCAGCCTGCCACACAGTCTCCTCGTGGATTACAATGTAATCGGCCATAATCGGAGTCGAAAAAGGCAGATTATCGATTATGAAAACTTGAAATTGGCCATGCCGATTAATCGGTCGACCTCTAGTATGTACGTACAGTCACTGTGGGGACGACATCATCGATGCGGTTATTGATGAAGCCAGTGACTGATGTGGTGTACTGCTCAATGCCTTCGGAAGAATCCCGGAACATATTCCAGGCTGTGCTATCAAAACAGTCCTGTAGTTTAGCATCTGTGTCATCTGACCACTTTTTTATTGACCAAGTCACCGGTGCTTCCTGCTTTCGTTTTTTTGCGTTTAAACAGGAATTAGGAGGATAGAATTATGGTCAGATTTGCCAAATGGAGGGCGAGCTTTGTACGAGTATCTGTGTGGCGTAAAGGTGACCTAGAGTTTCCCCCCCCCCTCTGGTTGTCATTTTAGGGAACTATCGCTTTAACAAATGTGTGATGAACATGAATTAATATATTTTATGTGATTATTTATCCATTAAATGTATGTACTTTTTCCTATTGAAATCCTTTTAACATCATGTGCCAGAGAACCTTATGGCTTGAGCCCAGATTGAAGAAAAATAATACATACAAAAACATTTGGGGCCAGGGCTAAGCCAGGATTCCCCAAACCAGTGTTGCAACTTAGCGACTAGGTCGCTATATTTAGCGAGTACTCAGACCACTCTAGCGACACATTTTCAAAAACATCAACTAGCAACTTTTTCTGGTGTTATTGGAGACTTTGACACTCTGACGTGAAAGCACGTATCGTTCTTACTCATCTCAACGTGGGCCCCAACCGTCCCAAAGCACTCACAGGCGGCCCAGTCCTCACACAGCGGTCCCTCACAGATGCAGTCAGAGCAGGAGATGTTCACCCCTCCACGTCCAGACTGCAAATGAATCACGCGAGTATCTGGCTTATATTCAGGGCGGGATGTAAATGTAAAATGTTCTTTGTTTAAAATAAATCACTGCACAAAAACAAATCACTGCATTTGACTCACACAGCCTCAGTCACTTACTCACCTTGTCCACTGTGTGTGTGTGCCCATCTGTGACATAAGCTAAACATCTAGCTGGCTAGCTCTCATGTCTCAGTCTAAACTGTACACTCAAAAATACAGAAAGGAGTGGGAATCAAACCCTGAATTCAAAGGCTGGTTGAAGTCATTTATTGGAGATGATACACGGGCATACTGCCTGTATTTTAAGTCTGTTTTCTACACCAAACTTAGTGATGTAAAAAACAACAACTTAAAAACACTCAAAAGGCAAAGCTACAACAGTTCCACCCAAAACAAGCTGCCATTTATGGTTAAAAATATTGACTGCAAAAAAAGGCTGAGGCCACCATGGCATTAGCTATCGCTGAACACTGTTCCATGCTGGCATGTGATCACATTGGAGAAGCATGTAGAGCTGCATTCTCAGACTCCACTGCTGCTACCCACTTCAAAATGCACAGGACATAGCGCACAGAAATGATTAATGGTGTTCTAGCACCATTCTTTCTGAAAAAGTTGGTCGCAGATGTGGGTGACCAGCGTTTCAGCCTCCTCCTCGATGAGTCCACAGATGTAAGTGTAACAGTATAGACTTTATGTCCGTCCCCTCACCCCGACCTGGGCGCGAACCAGGGACGCTCTGCACACGTCAACAGTCACCCTCGAAGCATCGTTACCCATCGCTCCACAAAAGCCGCGGCCCTTGCAGAGCAAGGGGAACTACTACTTCAAGGTCTCAGAGCAAGTGACGTCACCGATTGAAACGCTATTTAGCGCGCACCGCTAACTAAGCTAGCCGTTTCACATCCGTTACATAAGTGTTTAAGTACCTGGGGGTTGTGGGTGCCACTCTCTGCAGCTTGCTGTAAGTCATGCTTCCAATGACACCATCCCCCGTAGTGTGGAGTACTAGGAATGAGAGACTTATAACTGGTTTTCAGTGTCTCCAAAGCGCAGGGAGGCCTACAAGGCCATATATGAGACCAACTGTAGGGAGAAACCTTTACAGATAACCAAGGTGTGTGCCACACATTGAACCCACGGTTTCACGCATTTCGGACCAGTGGGAGGAGCTTAGGCTGTATTTCACAGTCACCAAGTCCAGTGAACACTGCTACATGGCTGAGGTTTTATACTCCATGTACAGTGATCCTCAAAACATATTGTATCTGACTTTTTTGAACTCAGTGCTGGGTGAGGTACAGTTGGCCATCAAGGCTTTTGAGGGAGAGCAAGTAGATCCTCTTAAGCTACTTGACAACTTGGTTAGCCTGATCAAGTCTGTGAGCAGCAGGGTGCTGAATCCACTGGCAAATGTTGATGTACTCAAAGGGCCAACAGATGGATACATCAGTCCCAAACCGTACCTTGGTTACCTTTTTGAGTCAAAGGCAGCTGAGCTCCACCTTGCGCCTGAGGATGAAAACAATGTCGAAAGTGGGGTGTAGCCTTCACCGTCTCCCTCACTAGTGAGTTGAGGGTGAGACTGCCGGACAACATCGAAGCATTGCAGTACATGTCAGTTTTCAATGTGGAAGAAACTCTAAAGCACAATAAGAGCCCTGGAGAAATAGCCAAGCTCTTTGGCTACTCCCCTGCAGTGATAGACAAGATTGTCCAGCAATGGAGTGCCATCCATCTAAGTAAATGGAACGAGACAAAAATCACACTGGGCTTCTGGAGTGTGATTTGGAAGTTCAGAGATGCAGCTGATATCAACCCGTTTCAAGAACTTGCCATGGCTGCTGTGTCTGGGTTGTCCTTGCCACACTCGAATGCTGAAGTCGAGAGAGTATTCAGCCAGATGAGTGTGGTAAAAAGCTAAATTAGAAATCTGATGTCCTTACAGACCCTTAACTCCATCCTGTACATTCGATATGGACTGAAGCTGTCTGGTAAGGCTTGCTATGAGCACCAGCTGCCTGATAATATTTTGCAGCTTTTTGGCACATCAGCTGCTTACTCATTTAAGTCCGTTGCTGAACCTGCCAGAGAGCCTTGACCAAAATGACGATGACCCACTCTTTCTGTGAGCCAGCACAGCCTGTGTGTGTGGAGGGGGTTCTGAAAAAATATATATAATGGATTAGGGCCAGACTAATTACCATAATTTTCTCACATTGCCATTGACAGTTTGTTCTATTGTCTCTTTTTGGTCCATTTAGATTGTTAATGTAGATTGTATACAAAAAAATGTTATGGTTAAAAATGTTCATGTTTTACTGTGACTTGTTGTAGGCTCCTAAGTGGACCATAAGGTTAAAAACCAAACCAAATTAAGAAAAATAAACAAAAAAATAAAAATTTAATTTAAAAAACGAAGTAACTCTGCCAGAGTATCTCTTTTGGGTCACTTTTGCCGGTCCCAAGCCTGGATAAAGCAGGAGGGTTGGAATTGTGACATTAAAAAACAAAAACAAGAATCGACAGAAGAAAGTTCATTTGTAGTTCTAAACATATTTAGGGTGTTTTTTTACTCACCTTGTCTCTTCCACGACGTTATTCCTCTCTCCTATAGCGTCCATCACAATTACATGCACATGGCAAATTATGCAAATCAGGCGATGGCGTGATTTAGCGACTTTTAGGACAGCCAATAGCTACTTTCCTTACTGCGGAGTTGGCAACACTGTCAAAACTCCTTAAACCGGAACCCAAACCAGCTGCGCACGTGCGCTATCATGCATACATTTATTTTGTCCCCCTACACCAATCACCACACGCAGGTTAAAATATAAAAACAATCTCTGAACCAATGACATTAATTTGGGTACAGGTCGAAAAGCATTAAACATGTATGGCAATTTAGCTAGTTAGCTTGCACTTGCTAGCTAATTTGTCCGATTAAGCTACCTTGCTGTTGCTAGCTAATTTGTCCTGGGATATAAACATTGAGTTGTTAGTTTACCTGAAATGCACAAGGTCTTCTACTCCGACAATAAATCCACACATAAAACGGCCCACCGAATCGTTTCTAGTCATCGCTCCTCCTTCCAGGCTTTTTCATATTTGAATTTATATGGTGATGCATATAAACTTTCATAGTATTACCACGACGACCGGCAAAACAGTTCGTCTTTCAATCACCCACGTGGGTATAACCAATGAGGAGATGGCACGTGGGTACCTGCTTCTATAAACCAATAACAAGATGGGAGAGGCAGGACTTTCAGTGCGATCTGCGTCAGAAATAGAATAGAAAATAGTTCAATTTTAGCCCTTGGCATGGCAGACGCTCGTTGGCGCAATAATTGAATAACATAGATTTCTAAATGTATTTTGTGACGCTCGCGCACGCGACTTGCCCGGTCTGGTCAGCATGTTAGGTTAACAAATTTGGAAAGCCCTACCCAAAGTCACTGCTTATGTCTGGAGCCAGCCCTGCTCAGAACTATGCTGTGTGAAGATAGACAAATCAGACGTTGGAACTATAATGTTCTAAGTAAAATGCATTTTATAACATAAGGAAATAAAATTATCACTATAGAGTGAATGGACACAAACTACGCCCTTTTAACGTAATGTTACTAGCAAGCTACTAGCTAGTGACGCGTTACTCAGAATCAATCGGGTGGGTATAATTTGTGGAACATTCCAACAGGAATAGGTTCCTAAAACGTCGTAAATAACAAGGTTTCCAACAAACGCATACAAAGGTGTATAGAGGGCGAATAAGATACCGGGTAGGGAGTGGGCTATTTCATTACGTTTTTCACTCACCGCGTTTATTATGTCTTCATGCATATGGACAAACATTAAGAATAAGTTACGTGGTGAGTTGAAGCCTATTCGTTAGCTAGGTATATTGATCGTGCTATCTTTATATGCGTTTGTTGGCAACCTTGTACATTACGAAGTTTTGGTTACAGATTCCTGTTGGAACGTTCCACAAATTATACCCACCCGAATCAATGAGTCATACCAAATATAGCTAGCTAGACATACAGGCTGAATGACATTCCGACTGCAAATGCCTGTTGAAATTGGTGATCTCTTCGTTTGATCAGACATTAGCTAGCAATCTAACTCACCACTGTCGGCATCGATGTACAACTGATGACAGTCTCGTAAAATCCGCTCATCGCAAGACACACTACCAGATAACAAGTCGGCATTTGCCGCGATTCGGCTCTTGATTTTCCCAGACATTGCAAAACGTTAATCCAAACGTATGACGGAAAATAAATGTTTTAAACTATAAAAAGTATTAGCTAGCTACTCATTCAATTTCAGACTGATCTAAATTGCCCCTCTTCTTACTCCGTCTAAATTTAAATCACCCCGGTCCGTTGTAGAGGAACGTCGGAGCCACGTAGCCAACCAGTATATGCAAAGCCTTTCGGGTAGTGTAGTTCATGGTTCTTTTTATTTGGTATCATGTCGTTTGCACGTGTCATCAGCTACAGTACAGTAGTGTGTGGTCAGTCATGTTACATTTTGTAATACAAAAAAAGGACAAAATTGCACCACCAACTAACCCTAAACATATATACCAAAGTATAATAATTGATATGTCTTTACATAAAACTTGGCTTCACAAAAAAAAAAAAATAGACCAATATAATTTAAAATGCCTTTTTTTTTATTATGGCACTTTTTGATTTCGGTGCCAGGGAGTAAAAAAGAAACAATGAGAGCATGTCTTCTTTTAAGCAAACCATGTTCCCATCAGCCCTGGTTACAGAGGGAGTGTTTACAGAGTAGTCATTGGTGGACACCACTTTTTTTGTTACTCCCTGACCAAGGCCATGATCACAAAACAGTGATTATGCTGCAGGGCCTTGCTCTGGCCAATCCTCTTGAACGTGAGAACACGTGTCACCACTTGAGGTCACACTACCTCAAAATTCCATCACTATATTCCACTCAACCTTGCACCAACATCAGTGTGAATCATCTTAGTCCGATCACCTCCAAGAAATGGAGTGGCTTGCCAAACACTGTTTCTTGCATGGTTACCAGGTAACCAGAGCATGCCAAATAAAGAGCAGAATGGGGAACAATTAAAAGTATAAGGAAACATGTTGCATGCTATCCTGCCAAAAAGAAATGGAGATAAGACTGCCCTAACTGGTTGTTTATCAGTGTCTGTAATATTATAAGAGTAATCATTGATATACCAGTATCATCATGGAAGTTGACAGCAACCGTTTCCATCCAAGAGTTGTCATTATTTCTTGGGTTATCTACATAGCCAATATAAACCTAAGAAGTAGATGAGGGACAGAGAGAGAGAAACCATGTTTTCTTTATGTCAACTAAACAAACAAATACAAAATGAAAAATATAAGTGGTGTTCCTCATAAAATATATGAGGAAATTAAATTCTTTCTAGCCTGCTGACCTCCAGACCCAGCGAGTTGAACATCTGAGTGATGCGCTCGTGGATCTGATCTCTGTCCTGGGAGGAAGCTGCCAGGGTGTTCAGAGCCTCCTCAGAGACTGCAAGCCCCAACCCAGCAGGCCAGGAGAGCAACAACCCAGCAGCAGGACCGCTACCTCCGCCATTGTGCAAGGAGGAGCAGGAGGAGGGAGCACTGCCAGAGCCCTGCAAAATGACCTCCAGCAGGCCACAAATGTGCATGTGTCTGCTCAAACGGTCAGAAACAGACTCCATGAGGGTGGTATGAGGGCCCGACGTCCACAGGTGGGGGTTGTGCTTACACCGTGCAGGACGTTTGGCATTTGCCAGAGAACACCAAGATTGGCAAATTCGCCACTGGCGCCCTGTGCTCTTCACAGATGAAAGCAGGTTCACACTGAGCACATGTGACAGACGTGACAGAGTCTGGAGATGCCGTGGAGAACGTTCAGCTGCCTGCAACATCCTCCAGCATGACCGGTTTGGCGGTGGGTCAGTCATGGTGTGGGGTGGCATTTCTTTGGGGGGCCGCACAGCCCTCCATGTGCTCGCCAGAGGTAGCCTGACTGCCATTAGGTACCGAGATGAGATCCTCAGACCCCTTGTGAGACCATATGCTGGTGCGGTTGGCCCTGGGTTCCTCCTAATGCAAGACAATGCTAGACCTCATGTGGCTGGAGTGTGTCAGCAGTTCCTGCAAGAGGAAGGCATTGATGCTATGGACTGGCCTGCCCGTTCCCTAGACCTGAATCCAATTGAGCACATCTGGGACATCATGTCTCGCTCCAGTGATGTTTTCCACTTTAACTTTGAGTGTGACTCCAAATCCAGACCTCCATGGGTTGATAAATTTGATTTCCATTGATAATTTTTGTGTGATTTTGTTGTCAGCACATTCAACTATGTAAAGAAAAAACTATTTAATAAGAATAGTTCATTCATTCAGATCTAGGATGTGTTATTTTAGTGTTCCCTTTGTTTTTTTGAGCAGTATATCATATTTTACCTTTATTGAACTAGGCAAGTCAGTTAAGAACAATTTACAATGACAGTGTACCAAATGGCAAACATAGCATGGCAGCAACACATGACAACACATTATGATAGCAACACAACATGGTAGCAGCACAAAACATGGTACAAACATTATTGGGCACAGACAACAGCACAAAGGACAAGAAGGTAGAGATAACAATACATCACACAAAGCAGCCACAACTGTCAGTAAGAGTGTCCATGATTGAGTCTTTGAACGAAGAGATGAAGATAAAACTGTCCAGTTTCAGTGTTTGTTACAGCTCGTTCCAGTCGCTAGCTGCAGCAAAATGAAAAAACGAGTGACCCAGGGATGTGTGTGCTTTGGGGAACTTTAACAGAATGTGACTGGCAAAACAGGTGTTGTATGTGGAGGATGAGGGTTAGACAGAGGAGGGAGGGAGGGAGGAAGGAAGGAGTTTAAAGGATCCCACTGACCCCTGGGATGGCCCACTCCCCACAGTCTCTCCTAATGATGGACACAAACTGCAGAACTGGCAGTTTGGACACTGGGCGTGACACTTGCTGTCCAGCTGAGTCTCTCTTCCACCTGTAGGGCGGTGACACATACAGTAGAGACAGGATAAACTACGGAGACTACAGTACGGAAATCTACCCCTAACTCCATAGGCCAGGGGTATTCAACTCTTACCCTACGAGGTCCGAAGCCTGATGTTTTTTTGTTCTACCTGATAATTGCACAGACCTGGTGTCCCTGGTCTAAATCAGTCCCTGATTAGAAGGGAACAATGAAAAAATGCAATGGCACTAGCTTCAAGGTCCAGAGTTGAGTTTGAGGGTCATAGGCACTTCTGAGAAAGATGTAACCAATATGGTGAGGACTCCACATAGCCTTTCAGAGGGCACGGTCAGGGTGGAGCTACCTGGGTTGGGGGCCATTCCATTTAAATTCCAGTCAATCCAGGAAGTACACTGAAATTCAATTTTTTTCCCCCAATACATTTAAATTTGGAACATTTATAATTTGGTTTACTTTCTGAATTGACCACAACCCTGGATACTACCATATTGCTTATACAAATGATCTTGCCTAGGGGGTAGGGGTGGCCAAAATTGGGCACAGGAGTTGGTTTGACTTTAAAAAGAGAGTTTGTGGGAAGGTTCGGGTTTACTTATCTGAAAAGTAGGTGCATAGTTTAAGAGTTGATGGAATAGAGTGGGAAAGTTACCTGGTAGCAATCGGATCTGCTGCGTAATTGGGTCCTCACCTAGAGGGGGCCAGGGATTAGTTTACGTAAATTATTTAAAATTGATGAGGTCATATTCATGTGGAACTCTGTAGCAAAACACTACTTTTATTTTACCTTTATTTCACAAGCAAATCAGATAAGATTTTTTTTTTTTTTTTCAATGACGGCCTAGGAACAGTGGGTTAACTGCCTGTTCAGGGGCAGAACGACAGATTGTACCTTGTCAGCTCAGGGGTTTGAACTTGCAACCTTCCGGTTACTAGTCCAACGTTCTTACTACTAGACTACCCTGCCGCCCTTACTTACCCAGCTAGCAATGAGGAAGCGGCCCTCTTCCAGGGAGCCGGAACTGATTGAGTCGGCCCGGAATCGGGTGTCGGACTCGGTCCAGAATCAAAATGAATGACTGCCCCGAATCGTTTCTGTCTACAGGAATTCAGCCGACTTTGCTGGCATCTTACCAGAATCCCCCCAGAAATGGCCCGATGCAAATTTAAATAAATGTATACAAAATTACCTGATTTAGTCATTTTAAATATTACTATTATACATTTTATACATACAAATTAGACCCATCCACACACAAAAAAAAGTGTCAGAGGAAACACCATACACCTGGTGACCGTGCATGTTCCTGGCCCATCACAGCTCGATGTGACAAGGGCATCCCGGCCGGCGAAACTCTCCCCTAACTTGGACGATGCTGGACCAATTGTGCATCACTTCATGTGTCTCCCGGTCGTGAGACAGATGGTTTTGGCATGTGTAGGGGAGATGGGAGGAAATCTTAGAACATAACAATGCCACTGAGGGAGAGAGGTTAATGTATAACGTTTACATTATGTCAGGATATGTTATTGTTAGCCCTCAGGGACCCTCTGGGAGGTGAAGAGACACTGTCTAGTATCAATAACCATGACAGCCTTGAGTTGGGGAGGAGTGAGTGCTTTGGGTAAAGGTCACGTTAGAACATACAGGATATCACAAAAACAGTATGAGGGAGTGTGAGAGCAATGACACCAAATTTAACACACCTGCTCCCCATTCACACCTGAGACCTTGTAACACTAACGAGTCACATGACACCGGGGAGGGAAAATGGCTAATTGGGCCCAATTTGGACATTTTCACTTAGGGGTGTACTCACTTTTGTTGCCAGCGGTTTAGACATTAATGGCTGTGTGTTGAGTTATTTTGAGGGGACAGCAAATGTACACTGTTATACAAGCTGTACACTCACTACTTTACATTGTAGCAAAGTGTCATTTCTTCAGTGTTGTCACATGAAAAGATATACTCAAATATTTACAAAAATGTGAGGGGTGTACTCACTTTTGTGATATACTGTATATAACTAAGGTTCTGTCTAGCAACAGAGATGCATTGGCTGTTCAGATGTGGAGGAGGAGACTCAACCTAGGAGAAAGCGTTAAATATCAGTGCTTCTGTGAAATGTTGTTTGTCTGAATGCAGGTGTATCGACCCTTTGGGAAGAATTAAAATTGGTGAAGCTTTCCTAGTGCCCGTGGATTCATTTACTCTTAAAATTAGAACCTAACAAGATTACATCAGCATCAACAGTATTAATACCTGCTAAGACTGATTATCTTGGGGATTTCCACAATTTGACCCAAAAATGGCATCCTTGGCATATTTGAATGCTGTTGATGTTGACCTGTGAAAGACCTGTGAAATAATACAACATTGTAATAATACTTAATAATCATTAATATCAACTAATCAGTTACAACCAAATGTCAGTAAAACAGATGACAAAATTAACTTGTAACCCTCTCTCTCTCTCTCACCCGATGTCCTGATCGGCCCATACAGGCTTAATGAGCACAGACGTGGCAGTGTAGCTCACTGGGCTGTACTGGGGCCAGTCAGTCTTCCAGTCCACTTTGTCATCAGGCACTGGGAACTGCTGTGTCTCTGAGCCGGGGTACTTTGGGCATCTGGCCTTGCTGTGAGGGGCTGAGGAGGGCATGGTGAAGACACTGGGCGGTAGCACAGAGACTACAGGCACTGGTACTGAGGCTTTTACTAACTCTGGCAGAAAACTGGTCAAGAGAGCTTTTTTTTAACCTTTATTTAACTAGGCAAGTCAGTTAAGAACAAATTCTTATTTTCAATGATGGCCTAGGAACAGTGGGTTAACTGCCTGTTCAGGGGGTGAGAGGCCTGGGGAGGGAGAGAGAGATTTAATATCTAAAAGTAAAATTTGAAGGAACCTCAGCAATGTATGACAATAGTAACATAAAACAGAGAGTAGCTACAATGCAGACAACAAGGCAATAGTAGTCTATAGAAGGTGAAAAGAACAGAAACTACCTAATAATATGAAAATAATGATCTTAGGTCTCCAAAATTACTTCAGAATGATTCCATACCTGATTCCTGAAATGCAGAGGCAATATGGAAATCCTAAAAGGGTAAGTGCTATTTGAATCGGCCCAACCCAGTTTCGTCCCACTCGTACCAGTCAGGCAACACAGTACAGTCCTGTATACACACTGATAATGATGCAGTAACCAGGCAATACAGTCAAAGCCTGCTGCTTTTAAAAAAGGAGCTCACCGAATTGTATAGGAATATTTCAGTGTTGTTGCGGACGGCTCATTCAGAAATAATTTTGAAGCTGCCTTTGCTCATATGATTCGATGTTTCATTCAGTTGCAACACACTTTACAAAAGACTTGTCTAACTAACCTCAGATAGACCACAGCCTGTCGTTTCTAATGGGAACAAATGAGTCATAGTGGTCAGAACAAGCAAGGAGGGGGGAAGAGCCAAGTAGGAGATAGGGAGATCCTATTGTTGTGTTCTAGCATGCATTTGCATATTTCTGTTAGGGAACATCTCCTCTGTGAAGTGCGCTTGTGCAATAACTCAATTCGCCCTTGCACTCCTAAACAACGTAATTTTAAAAATCTTTGGCAAAGGGTAAAATATACAAAACTTAGTCCACTCTGTTTGTAGCAGATTGTAGTTTTGGAAACAGAAAACTGTATTGAATTCAAATGTTTCAAATCCATCTCGTTCCATCTTCTCCCACTGCCGGCCACTGGGCTTCCTATCATCACCATATGTGGTAGTGAGTGGAAACGCTACCCGGATGCTTCACACCTGAGGTCATCTGCCTTTGGCCTAAAGAGCAGGAACCTGGACTTCAAAGAAATTGAAAATACAGACATTGTCATCATACAAGACTCATGATATAGAAGAGATGGACCCACTGGTTGCCCTCTAGGTTACAGAGAGCTGGTAGTCCCATCCACCAAACTACCAGGTGTGGAGCAGGGAAGGGACTCAGGGGGTATGCTAATCAGAGTAGGTATGTCATCAGGAGCAACATGCTCTCTGGATATTCAGGCGAGTGTCTGTTGACTATTGGGCGTTGCGCCATGATCCTTGTCTCCTTCTGGTTCCTCCAGGTTCCTAACCTGGTGTATCAGCATCCTCTCCTTTCGTTCCCTCCGGGCTCAATGGTCATTCAATCTCCCTTGGAGCTTTGGTGCAGTGGTTTAGAGGGTACCACGTGGTGCTTCCTTCCACCTGGACGGCTGTTTGTGTTGCTAGGACCACCTTGTAGGGACCCTCTTGCCATGGCTCGTTCCACTTCCTTCGGAACACACGGATGTAGACCCAATCTCCTGGTATCACTTGACAGGGAACCTCTGGTCCTGGTTCAGGTTCTCACCCTTTTTCCTGGAGATAGATAACTTTATGTATGGCAGTTAGTTGTCTCATATGCTTTTAACTCTATTTCTAATTGTTCTAATGGGGGTCCTTTTTATGGCCCCCTTAGAGCTGGCACTGGCATAGGTCGACCTGTAAGCATTTCATGCTGTGTTAGATGTGTAATTCTGTTAGTTTGCATGCGATACCTCATTAGAGCAAGCAGTAGTGCGTCCACCCAATTAAGCCTTGCACTAGCCCAAATCTTATTTATCTTAGCCTTAAGAGTACCATTTATTCTTTCAACCAATCTTTGTGACTGGGGATGATAAACGCATCCTAGTCTTTGTTTAAGCCTTCGCTGCTGTACTACCTGTTTTACTGTCTTTTGAATAAATGCTGATCCATTGTCTGAACTAATTTCTGTTAGACCTCCCGGTTGCGGCCGGTTACGACAGAGCCTGGGCGCAAACCCAGAGTCTCTGGTGGCACAGCTGGCGCTGCAGTACTGCGCCACCCGGGAGGCCCTACCCGCTACCTCTTATCGCCATGGCGATTGAGTCAATACATGGGGTGCACTTCTTCATGGAACTGGATCTCAGGAGTGCGTATAACCTGGTGCGTATCCGGGGGAGGGAGACGAGTGGAAGACAGCGTTTAGTACCACCTCAGGGCATTATGAGTACCTCGTCATGCCGTACGGGTCGATGAATGCTCCATCAGTTTTCCAATCCTTTGTAGACAAGATTTTCAGAGACCTGCACGGGCAGGGTGTAGTGGTGTATATCGATGACATTCTGATATACTCAGCTACACGCGCCGAGCATGTGTCCTTGGTGCGCAGGGTACTTGGACGACTGTTGGAGCATGACCTGTACATCAAGGCCAAGAAATGCCTGTTTTTTCAGCAGGCCATCTCCTTCCTAGGGTATCGCATTTCCACATCAGGGGTGGAGATGGAGAGTGACCACATTGCAGCCGTGCGTAATTGGTCGACTCCCACCACGGTAAAGGAGGTGCAGCGATTTTTAGGGTATGCCAATTACTACCGGAGATTTATCCAGGGTTTTGTTCAGGTGGCTGCTCCCATTACCTCACTGCTGAAGAGGGCCCTGTAAGGTTGCAGTGGGCGGCTGAGGCGGACAGGGCTTTTTGGCAGCTAAGAGCTCTGTTTACTTCGGCTCCCGTGCTGGTCCATCCGGACCCCTCTTTGGCGTTCATAGTGGAGGTGGACACGTCTAAGGCTGGGATAGGAGCCGTGCTCCGCACTTGTGCTTTCTTCTCGAAGAAGCTCAGCCCGGTGGAGCGTAACTATGATGTGGGGGACCCTGAGCTGTTGGCTGTGGTTAAAGTGTTGAAGGCGTGGAGACATTGGCTTGAGGGGCTAAACACCCTTTCCTCATCTGAACTGACCACCGCAACCTGGAGTACATCCGGGCAGCGAGGAGACTGAATCCTCGTCAGGCAAGGTGGGCCATGTTCTTTACCCGTTTTGTGTTTACCCTGTCCTACAGACCAGGTTCCCAGAATATGAAGGGAGACGCACTGTCCCGGCTGTATGACACAGAGGAGCGGCCCATGGATCAGACTCCCATACTCCCGGCCTCTTGCCTGGTAGCGCCGGTCATGTGGGAGCTGGACACGGACATTGAGCATGCGTTGCGTACAGAGTCCGCTCCCCTCCAGTGTCCCGTCGGGCGTATGTACCTTCCGTCTGCTGTCCGTGACCAGTTGATCTATTGGGCACACATCACCCTCCTCTGGTCATCTGGGGATCGGTCGGACGGTGCGCTGTCTGACTGGTAAGTACTGGTGGCCCACCTTGGCTAAGGATATGAGGGTTTATGTTTCCTCCTGCTCGGTGTGTGCCCAGTGTAAGGCTCTGAGACACCTGACCAGAGGTAAGCTACACCCCTTACCCGTTCCACAACGACCTTGGTCACACCTGTCGGTGGATTGTTTAACCGATCATCCTCTTTAATAGGGAAACACTACGATCCTGGTCGTGGTGGATAGTTTCTCTAAGTCCTGTCATCTCCTCCCACTGCCCGGTCTTTCTACGGCCCTACAGAGTGCGGAAGCCCTGTTTACTCACGTCTTCCAGCACTACGGGGTGCCTGAGGATATAGTGTCTGATCGGGGTTCCCAGTTCACGTCGAGAGTCTGGAAGGCGTTCATGGAGCGTCTGGGGGTCTCGATCAGCCTTACTCTCGGGGTTTCACCCGAGAGTCTCTCAGAGCAGTCACAGTCAGCCCACTGAGTCAACCAGGATGTGGGCAGGTTTCTGCGGACCTATTGCCAGGACCGGCCAGGGGAGTGGGCGGCGTTCGTGCCCTGGGCCGAGATGGCGCAGAACTCGCTTCGCCACTCCTCCACTAACCTCTACCCCTTTCAGTGCATATTGGGGTGCCAGTCGGTTCTGGCGCCGTGGCATCAGAGTCAGACCGAGGCTCCTGCAGTGGACGACTGGTTCAGGTGCACGGAGGAGACATGGCAGGCCGCCCATGTTCACCTCCAGCGAGCCGCGCGGACCGTCACCGCAGTGAGACCGGGTCTGGCTCTCGACCCGAAACCTGCCCCTCCGCCTGCCCTGTCGGAAGCTGGGTCCGCGGTTTGTGGGGCCTTTCAAAGTCCTGAGGAGGGTGAACGAGGTGTGTTACAGATTACAGCTTCCCTCTGATTACCGTATTAACCCCTCGTTCCATGTGTCTCTCCTCAGGCCGGTGGTGTCTGGTCCGCTCCAGGAATCTGAGGTGCGGGAGGTTTCTCCGCCCCCTCTGGACATCGAGGGGGCCCCGGCGTACTCCGTTCATTCCATCCTGGATTTGAGGCATCAGGCAGGGGGCCTTCAGTACCTCGTGGAGTGGGAGGGGTACGGTCCGGAGGAGAGGTGCTGTGTACCGGTTGCGGATGTTTTAGACCCCGAACTGCTGCGGGAGTTTCACCGTCGCCGGCCGGATCGCCCTGCACCTCGCCCTCCGGTTCGTCCCCGAGACCGTTCGGCGTCACCAGCTTTCTAGCCATCGCCGCTCCATTTTTCATATGTCCATTTGTTTTGTCTTGTTCCATACACACCTGGTTTTCATTTCCTAATCACACTGAATATATTTAGTCCTCTGTTCCCCTCCATGTCTTTGTGTGAAATTGTTTTATGTTATGTGGGTATTGTCACTTTTGTTCATGTTCCGTGTTTTGGGCATGTTTAAGTACTTATGTGCTTTCGTTTGGACCGGAATAAAAAGTGTGCCTGTTAAATACACTCTGCTCTCCTGCACCTGATTTCACCTCCAGTACACACCCGTAACAGTCAGACAGGTGCTAATGACCCAGAGTACATATATAGTGCACCAGTTTTGCTCTCTCCTTCTGAAATAATTGCCACATATGTACTGAAAAAGTCACAATAATATAGAGCAGACCTAACTCACAGGAACATTTTACATTTGGATAGAAATTCAAAAGGAAATTATCTTAACAGGGAAAAATGTCCTCCTGTGTGATACCTACATCCCCCCACTAGAATCCCCATACTTTAATGAAGACAGCTTCTCCATCCTGGAGGGGGAAATCATTCATTTCCAGGCCCAGGGACATGTACTAGTCTGTGGTGACCTAAATGCCAGAACCGGACAAGAACTTGACACCCTCAGCACACAGGGGGATAAACACCTGCCAGGTGGTGAAAGCATTCCCTCCCCCATATGCCCCCCTAGGCACAACTATGACAATAACCAACAAAAATGGGTCCCAACTCCTGCAGCTCTGTCATACACTGGGTATGTACAGTACATAGTCAATGGTAGGCATCGAGGGGACTCCTATGGTAGGTACACCTATAGCTCATCCCTTGGCAGTAGTACTGTAGACTACTTTATTATTGACCTCAACCCAGAGTCTCTCAGAGCAGTCACAGTCAGCCCACTGACCCCCTATCAGATCACAGCAAAATCACAGTCTACTTGAACAGAGCAATACTCAATCATGGGGCATCAAAGCCAAAGGAACTGAATAATATTAATAAATGTTATAGATGGAAGGAATGTAAGAGAGAATACAGTATATGGCATGTGTTCAAAAGTGATTGGTGATCTATTTTTAGTATCACGAGTTTATGCCCATTTATTGACATCCTGTCCGCATGTTCTCTCGCTATTGAGTGAGTGCTTATGTAACATGATAGTGCAGCTGTTTTGGTTAAAGCAAATGTTTGCAAAAAAAATGTCCTGGTGATTGATGTGTATGACCTTGTTGAACTGAAAGAAAATGTGAAACTGTTGGGAAATTTTGTAGAGAAGTTATGGATCTGCTGTGTATCTTGTAAACCCCTTGTATATGAAAAAGTAATTTCCGGGGTAGGTCTGCCAGAGTATAATTAAGACCTGTGAACACTACAAGCAACAAGAGAGATCAACTACAGTACATAAAACATGGCTCTGGACCAAATCTCTGTGTATTGTGTGTTTTTAAAAGCATGCACAGAGGGCAACTATTTTGTGCCTGTCTTTGGCCTCAGGTGGGGAGATTATTCCAACAAGCTTTCTCTACCCTTAACCGTGTTCTGAACACCTCCAAAGCAAAGGTCATGTGGTTCGGTAAGAAGAATGCCCCTCCTCCCACAGGTGAGCTTGAGGTAGTCACCTCATACAAGTACTTGGGAGTATGGCTAGACGGTGCACTGTCCTTCTCTCAGCACATATCAAAGCTGCAGGCTAAAGTTAAATCTAGATTTGGTTTCCTCTATTGTAATCGCTCCTCTTTCACCCCAGCTGTCAAACTAACCCTGATTCAGATGACCATCCTACCCATGCTAGATTACGGAGACACAATTTATAGATCGGCAGGCAAGAGTGCTCTCGAGCGGCTAGATGTTCTTTACCATTCGGCTATCAGATTTGCCACCAATGCTCCTTATATACACATCACTGCACTATATACTCCGGTAAACCGGTTATCTCTGAATACCCATGCAAGACAAACTGGTTGATGCTTATTTATAAAAACCTCTTATGCCTCACCCCCCTATCTGAGATATCTACTGCAGCCCTCATTCTCCACATACAACACCCGTTCTGCCAGTCACACCCGTTCTGCCAGTCACATTCTGCTCGCTATCATCCAGACGGCGAGCTCAGTACAGGTGCATCAAAGCGGGGACCGAGAGACTGAAAAACAGCTTCTATCTCAAGGCCATCAGACTGTTAAACAGCCATCACTAACATTGAGTGGCTGCTGCCAACATACTGACTCAACTCTAGCCACTTTAATAATGGAAAAATGTATGTAATAAATGTATCACTAGCCACTTTAAACAATGCCACTCTATATAATGTTTACATACCCTACATTACTCATCTCATATGTACATACTGTACTCTATACCATCTACTGCATCTTGCCTATGCCGTTCGGCCATCACTCATTCATATATTTTTATGTACATATTCTTATTAATTCCTTTACACTTGTGTGTATAGGGTAGTTGTTGTGAAATTGTTAGGTTAGATTACTTGTTAGGTATTACTGCATGGTCGGAACTAGAAGCACAAGCATTTCGCTACACTCGCATTAACATCTGCTAACCATGTGTATGTGATAAATAAAATTAGATTTGATTTGTATGCAGTTTATATTACAACTTCTTGTGTTTTGTCTTAATGATTGTTCTTTAGTAAATAAACACTCAACAGTGTGTTAGTCCGAGAAACATTAACTAGTTTTATGTTTGTGAAACTTGAAATGTGCACAATGAGAAGTGATTTTGTAACCATAGTTTTGAATGGGTAATTGTATCAAATATATATCATTGTATGTTTGAATTGGCGTTCAACATAAACTATTTTCCTCCCTGCCTTGTAAACCCATTATTGTAAGTTGGAGCTACTGTACAGGATTTTCTGTGGCTGCTGTACAGTTTTGAGCACTTGACAAGACGTTGACATTTCTGGGTATGTCTCACCTGTAACATAATAATAATAATGATTATGATAATAATAATATTTCTATATTTTTTTTTATAATAATACAAATCTGTCAATCAAATAAATGGATTTCTTAAAAGCCCTTTTTGCATCTGCAGTTGTCACAAAGTGTTTTACAGATACCCAGTCTAAAAACCTACGATCCATCAAATGCATATCCCGAAGCACAGCATCTAGGAAACACTCCCTAGAAGTCCTAAACCAAGGATTAAAACTAGAGAGGAACCATGCTCCAAGGGCTGTGCTGAGTGGACGTTTAAGAGTACATGTGCCCCTTATTGTTATTCAAGATGTTCCAACATCCGTAGATGACCATTAGGGTCAAATAATAAACAGGTGGCTATAGAGTGGGCAAAAGTTCAACACTCAGCAGTCAATGTCATGTCTTTTGTCTTTTTCATAGCCTGAGAGAGAGAGAGAGAGAGAGAGAGAGAGAGAGAGAGAGAGAGAGAGAGAGAGAGATCTATTACATAAAGTTATCACATATGTAATTATATTAATAATTTCCTCAAAATTGTCTTTCATAACTGTTGCAAAACATTGAAACAGTGTTAAATATTTTACTCTGGTATACATTGCGAGAGGTAGTAGAGAGAGAGAGTAATATTACCCGGTTAAAGAACATAAATGGTTAAAGAAAAGTGTGATAAATAAAAACATATACCAATTTCATTTAAGCACCAAAAAAACTGACAGCTGTGCCATATAAATTGCAAAATAGTTGGGAAGAGAATTTCGATGTACCCATTCCATGGCACATGGTTTATGAATTGATATGCAAAACAATGCCAGATTCAAAACTTCGAATTTTTACATTTAAATACTATAAAAAATTCTTGCAACCAATGGAATGTAATGGACATGGGGGATACAATCTTTCCAGCTCTGAAGAGTTTGCTATGAGGAGGCAGAGTAATTCGATCATTTATTTTGGCATTGTCCATATGTAACTCGTTTTTGCACACAGGTCCTTGAATGGATGAAGAATTGCAACATTTGCCTCGAACTAACACTGCAGAAAGCACTACTGGGTGATTCAATAATACAAAAATGAATTTATCAAAAATCTTTATTTTTAATTTACAATCTGTAGAAGCTATGAGAATAGAAAGGTTCAGCACTTTTGTGAAACATCACAGCACAGTTGAAAAATATACGCCAAATAGAAATCCAAATGGATGGTGTTAAGAGATAGATGGGAGGGGTTTAATGGAGCTGAAGGGTTGGACTAATAACAAGATAACCAATGTAAAACATACGGTGTTTATTAAATGTATGTAGGTTCAGAAATTTTGTGAAATAGCAGTTACAAATAGAAATCAAACTGGATGAACATCAGAAATAAAGGAAGGACTAAAAACAAACAAAATATAACTATTGTAAAATAGATTGTGTCTGTAAAATGGGTATAATATGTATAAACTGAAGGTAGAAGCCTAAGTGTTATTCTTTATTCGTTTACTCCAATTGGGGGAAGGGTGGTAGGGTTTGTGGAGAATAATAAAGGTATATTCTAAAAAAAGTGTGTATATCTATATAGGTATGTGTATGTATATGTGTAATCGGTGCTGTACTGCACCGCTGTAACTCTGCGTTGTGTGTGGCTGATTGAGACTATAGACGTGGACTTTGGAGATCAGGTTTGTTAATTAATCAGAATTCACTCTCTGCATCCTGCATCCAGATGAAAATAAAACATTTGTAGAGCACCTATGTTCTGCGCATCGTTGCCTCTTTCTCTCATAGTGCATCAAAATGATTTTAGAATACAAAAATGAGTACAGCCTCTCCTTACTATGTATCAACACATAACATATATTTACATAGATAAAACCACATATCTGCATCTAAAATCAAAATAAAACATTAGAGAATATATGTTCTGCGAACCGTCGCCTCTTTCTACAACATATGCACAGTACAAGGGACTGGGATCATTCGAGGTGCTAGCCATCGTTCACACATACAATAAATGGCCTGCTAATACCTTAGCTAGCTTTTAACCACATGTTGAATACAGAATGTTAATTTCATCCTAAAAAGTACAAGTACGGCCTCCCGGGTGGCGCAGTACTGCAGCGCCAGCTGTGCCACCAGAGACTCTGGATTCGTGCCCAGGCTCCTTCGTAACCGGCCGCGACCGGGAGGTCCGTGGGGCTACGCACAATTGGAGGGTTTGGTGAGTAGGGATATCCTTGTCTCATCGCGCACCAGCGACTCCTGTGGCGGGCCGGGTGCACGGTGTTTCCTCCGAGGTTGGACGCGTGCTGTGTTAAGAACCTGATGAAATTCACAAAGTACTTTAACAACTGTTAAATGTGCATATATGGATATATATTTACAACAAAAAAAGATATGGGGATTGGAAATGATGCAGACAATTACATTGATGGAAGCAACAATCTTTCAGCAATATTAAGCTGATCCACCCCTAAGAAAAAAAATAAAAGAAAAAGGCTATAGTAACACTTTCCTACTCATTTATTACTTCTGAAGTACTTGTAGCGCTGAGTGAAAATGGTTTTGAAATCTCACAGTATCAATTTTGCTGTAGCTTTCTTTTATGCCTTCTTCATTCCTGCAAACACCGTCATCTGAGCCAGCCGATTAGCCCGCGGAAACCGAATGTGCACTTGATTTGCTCTCTGGGCATACCGGGAATGCAGTTTGTTTCTCTAGTCTAGACACATGAAACGGTAAAAGTTGGCAAACCCGGCAGCTGAATTGAGTGTATCTACTGCCAACAGCCACCATTTTCTCCTTAATTTCGACGTTGTCTCGTCGCTGAAACTCCCCGAGCGGCGAAGGTGTCGTCATTATTGTTAAGTTTTCTACAGAAATGTTGCGCAGCAGTCTCGGGACTACTGCGCGCACGCAGAAGTTTAGAGGGAACATTGGTTGTTTATCCTATCCACTATATTCATATATTGCTTACACCTCCCCTATCTGTGTTCAAATTCGTTTATCAAAACCTTCATGTGATTGTTGTTCATGCTTCATACTTGAGTCATTTTCTATTAAGGTATCTTTACTTTTACTCAAGTATGAATGGAAACAATGAACTTACAATGACCGTGATATAGTGGTGTAAAGTACTTATTTTTTGACAACTTTTAGTTTTACTTCACTACATTCCTGAAGAAAATAATGTAGTTTTTACTCCAGACATTTAACCTGACACGCAAAAAAAGTACTCCTTACATTTTGAATGCTTAGCAGGACAAGAAAATGGTCCAATTCACGCGCATATCAAGACAACAACACATGGTCATCCCTTCAGCCTCTGATCTGGTGGACTCACTAAACACAAATGCATCTTTTGTAAATGATGTCTGAGTGTTGGAGTGTGCCCCTGGCTATCCATTCATTTTAAAAACAAGAAAAAGGTGCCATCTGCTTTGCTTAAAAGAAGGAATTTAAAAATATTTTAAAAACTTTTGATACTTAAGTATATTTTAAAAATGACATTTACTTTTGATACTAAAGTATGTTTAGAACCATATACTTTTAGACTTTTACTCAAGTAGTATTTTACTGGGTGACTTTTACTTAAGTACGTTTCTATTGAGGTATCTATACTTTTACTCAAGTATGACAATTGGGTACTTTTTCCACCACTGCTGTGATATGTGGTTGTCCCAACCAGCTATCTTAAGATTTTATTTTATTGAACTAGGCAAGTTAGTTAAGAACAAATTCTTATTTACAATGATGGCCTACCCCAGCCAAATCCAGACGACACTAGGCCAATTGTGTGCCGCCCTATGGGACTCCCGATCAAGGCCGGTTGTGATACAGCCGGGATCGAACCAGGGTCTGTAGTAACGTCTCTAGCACTGAGATGCAGTGCCTTAGACTGCTGCACCACTCAGGAGGCCCTAGGTGAATGCAATAAGTGTAAGTCGCTTTGGATAAGAACGTCTGCTAAATGACTAACATGTACATGTAAAATGGGTTGTAAAAATACATGAAACATGTCCTGGGTGTGGGGAAAATGGGGAAATAAAGGTTTTTATCACAATCAATTGGATCACTTTTAAATGCGGAAGACACATTTCAGTTGAATACATTCAGGTGGAACTGACTAGGTATCCCCCTTAACGGAAGACACATTTCAGTTGAATGCATTCAGTTGCACAACTGACTAGGTATCCCCCTTTCCCTTTTATTTGGGTTCGGTTTAAATTGTTCTATTCAGCCTGCCATCCAGATGGTGGCAGTAACGCATAGTTGGGATGTCAACCGCTGCTAAAATTCCAAAGCAAAGAAGAACTAGAAACGAATTCATTTACACACTCTGGAGGGGGGCATTGAACGACTCGTATTCATCCGTCAACGAAACGAACCAAGGAAATATATTTAACATTCCTATCAACCTGAAGTCATTTCTAGAGTTTACGCCAGGCCACCTCCCAAATATTGACTGAAAATAGTAGATTTCTAGACGGAATCATGGCGGATTCGAGCAACAGTGCTGCTTCGACTGGAGCTACAGGATCGAATACTGGTACCGCCGGGGCTGTTGAGCCGGGAGCTACTGGAGCTGCGGGGATCAAGCCCGTGTTGGAGGTGGTAAAGGGGCAGAACTTTGACGTTGGACCCCGCTATGTCAACCTCTCGTACATCGGGGAAGGGGCCTATGGAATGGTTTGGTAAGATAAAATAATGTTCGCCGTAAAAACGTTGCCTTCAGTATATATTAAACAAGCCAGCTAAGCTTCGCCTGAAGGCGTTGGCTAGTTCACTGCCTCCCCATATCGCCTAATAATTGACATATTGACAACTAACGTTATCTGGATGTAAACGCACAAGTCTGCACATACCCTTGTTGTGTATTCAATTGCACTTAACGTTACCACTGGTAGTGAAACTATTTATACGTAGTTAACTGGCTAGCTAGCAACAGCGTTTGGCTCACTTAGCTAGCTAACGTTACAGTAGTTAGGTTTGTAGGTAATTACTAGCTAGCTACGCTGTGTGGTTTTAGTATGTTTTGATGCCCACCTATTGTATCACAGTAACGTGCACAATTGCATAAAACGAACAAGCTAGTTTCTACAAGACACAGCATACGTCATTTGTAGTACATTGGGGCAAACAACGCTAGCAATTTAGCTAGTTTGCAAACTAACTAGCTATATTATAACCGCAACGCATGCTAACTTGCTAGCTAAAAACGTTATCTTACAATTAGCTACCTAACTAGCTAAGTCGCTAATAGGCGTGGTTATTATGAGGCTGCCAAAATCTTTTTCAATACAGGAAGTGGGATGAAGTGATTGCGCAGGTCTTTGTAATGTTGATACATTTAAACAGTCCATCGTTCACACCGCGTGAGTCGATTTTTGAGGGGTCAACTGTTACTAGCTAGTTATTTACCGGTAGCTAACTAAACAGTTCGTTGGTTAGTTAACCAACCTCACTGATCGTACCACTAGTTTTCTAATAGAAAATGTCTCGCGAGGCTTTCTGTGCAATGTTGCATAGTGCACAAGGTGGGCGAGATAATTGTTTAATTAAGCAAGATCAAAGATTGAGTTTAGCACGATTTCAGATGTTTTTATTGGTCCTTATATGGTAAAGGAAACCAGACTTTACAGCTATATGCAGTATCAACATTTTATCTACCTCTTGTAGGTGTATGGATGTCAAGTCAGCAAGGCAAGTTTTGACTTGCGAGTCAGGGCAAGCATTTCTGGCCTTATCCAAGTTATCTAAACAATGGGAAAGTGTTACACCATTATTTCATACTTGACATTTTTGACCAAATGCAGAACTTCCTAGGGCACGCCATAGCAAGCACACTCTGAATGTAATCAAAACCGTGTATAGACTGAATATTTATTTTTAATGGCTCAAGAACGTTTACATTTCCTTGACAGTTGTATTTACTAAGTTGTCAATTAGAGCCTAACCTTTAATAATTCAATATGAGCCCCTCTTCTGCAATGGTTCCTCTGGTTGTCTCATTGTGCTCATGCTCACGTGTCAGTCATCACTGTGTCACTATTATAAAGAACTGCCATGTCATATGCAATGTGCTGGGCTTATTGTGCAGGTTGTAACTGGAGCCCTCTCTTCCCCATCTCTCCCCCACATCTTTCTCTCTCCCTGTCTCTCTCTTACATCCCATCTCTCCTAACTCTCCCCCATATCTCTCCCTCTATCTTCTCTCTCCTCCACCCCACGCAGCTCGGCCAATGACGTCATGACAGATTCTCGCGTGGCCATTAAGAAGATCAGTCCATTTGAGCATCAGACGTACTGTCAGCGCACACTGAGGGAGATCAAGATCCTGCTGCGGTTCCGCCATGAAAACATAATCAGCATCAACGACATCCTGAGGGCCCGCCGCATCGAGTGCATGAGGGACGTGTATTCTTTTACCCAGAAAGGGGGATACCTAGTCAGTTGTACAACTGAATACATTCAAATGAAATGTCTTCCACATTTAACCCAACCCATCTGAATCAGAGACAAATGGGGAAACTGGCTAGCTCTGTCTGTCTGTCTGGTCTGGTCTGGTCTGTTTTATTTATTACTAGTGGTGGGTAGGCTAAATAAATACAACAGAATAGGCCTAATTAAAATAATAGTAATTAAGGAACCGAAATATGCAGGGAAGAGCATGCTCATGGCTGAACAGTCCCCGGATTGTAAATTGGACTGGGTTGAAGGCCAACGTTGTTATTAATAATTTTTATTATAAATATTATTATTATTTTTTTTTACATCTGCTCCACCCACCTGCAAAATCACACAAGCATGGCTCCTCGCTCCACTCAGCTCACATGCTCTGGTGTGGTATTAAAAAAATATTCAGCTTTTCTCCACTCATATAAAATGATGTAGAATTGCATGAAATGGGTTTATCAAAGGCTATTTTTTTTCTCAGACCAGCAAATACCTTGATAGATTTATGAAATTCATCCAGGCTGTATCACAATCGGCCGTGATTGGGAGTCCCAATTGTTCCTAACTGACTTGCCTAGTTAAATAAAGGTAAATACATTTAAAAAAAAAAATGCTTTTATTATAAAGTTTAAAAAACAGTTTCTGAAACTGCATAGCTAAGGCTCTGGTCTGTCCAAGGAGTGAGGGTAAATGGTATGCATTTTCTCTGCTATCTACCTTGTTTTAATTATTATTTTGGGTATAGGGGAGGGTCCAAAAAAAATTACATTTGTGGGAGGGTCTGGTACAAATATTTTACTGAAGGGAGGGCCATCCATTTTCATTTAAGAGTTGTCCAATTTTTCTCCAAGTATCCCTCATTATAAATAACGTGCAGTCCCTAAATGTTTTGCATGAATGCAGTATTTCCTTGTTCCTAGGTTGATGACTTAACCTTTGTTTTCAGTGTTATAATTCCATGCAGAAGCATTGTAAAATAAGCAAATTCATTGGACCTGCGCTGAAGCGAAAATTACTGGAAGTAAATGTTAGCAATACAGGGGGGACTACGCGATATTATGGGTGTGTAAAGGCCTTTATGTTTACTAAAACTCCACCAAAAATTCACACTTACAGGGAATTGTTTACGGTCAGGTTCAAATGGATATGTGGTTGTTGACCCGTAGTGCCTGTAACTGTCATATTCCTCTTCATCCTCTGTTGTCTCTTTAAATGGTGCCCCCTGCTGGTTCCCAGCTATATAGTGCTGAACCTCATGGAGACGGACCTTTTCAAGCCTAGATCTAACAGAATAACATGGATTATGGTTTGGTCCCCCTCTGTTCGTTAGGCTCCTTAACCCCTTGTTTCCCAGCTACATAGTGCAGGACCTGATGGAGACAGACCTGTACAAGCTCCTGAAGACCCAGATGTTGAGCAACGACCACACCTGCTACTTCTTGTACCAGATCCTGAGAGGCCTGAAGTACATCCACTCTGCCAACGTGCTGCACCGTGACCTCAAGCCCTCCAACCTGCTCATCAACACCACCTGCGACCTCAAGGTAATGATAACCAGAATACTACTACTAACCCTATATCTACAATACTACTACTGCTAACCCCAACACTATAACACTATAACTAACCCCAACTGTAACCTTAAGGCATGGTTAGCTACCCATTGGTCTAAGATCGGGGCTGATATTTATAAAACGTTTCAGAGTATAAGTGCTGTTCTATGGTCAGTATTGCCTTGCCAATTCTTTTTTATTTATCTAGCTAGGCAAGTCAATTAAGAACAAATTCTTATTTTACAATGACGCCCTAACCAGGCCAAACCCTCCCCAAATCAGGACAACGCTGGTCCAGTTGTGCGCCACCCTATGGGATTACAGATCACTGCCGGTTGTGATACAGCCCTGGATCAAACCAGGGTCTGTAGTAACGCCTCTAGCACTGAGATGCAGTGCCTTTGACCGCTGCGCCACTTGGGAGCCTTAACTATTGTCTACCACTGGGCGTGAACTTGTGATACTCAGTTCACTAATGGACAGGAGGCACCTGATCCTAGATCAGCACTTTTTCTCTGAGACACTTATGAATACGCCTATGTTTACCCTAGCTATCACCCAATCATAACCATTAGAGAGTGGGGAAATCTAACCTTGGACCAGTGGTTAGGGTCTAACCAAGGTGTGAAGAAAAGTATCTACACTCTAACCAGGAGAGGGCGTTGTGAGGATTTGCTGGCATGAACAGGCCCGTATTTATTCCGCCGATTCTGTTGCAAATTGTTTCTTAAGTTGAAGCTTTGCATATGTGTGTCTACATGCTTCTCTGCGTGTTTTAACGAGCCTCTTCCGTCAGATCTGTGACTTTGGGCTGGCACGGATAGCTGACCCAGAGCATGACCACACAGGCTTCCTGACAGAGTATGTGGCTACGCGCTGGTACAGGGCTCCTGAGATCATGCTCAACTCCAAGGTGTGTGTGTGGACTGTGCATTGATTCCATGTCTGTGGACCATGTTTTCTCTGTCAGGGCTACGCCTAGTCCTTTGTGTATGTGAATGAATGTGTTTGTACTAACTCCGTGTGTTGTTCAGGGCTACTCCAAGTCCATTGATATCTGGTCAGTGGGCTGCATCCTGGCTGAGATGCTGTCCAACAGGCCCATCTTCCCTGGGAAGCACTACCTGGACCAGCTCAACCACATACTGGGTGAGAGAGAGACAGGTTGCGATCCAAATGGCAGCCTAATCCCTATCTAGTGCACTTCTTTTGACCAGAGCCTTATGGGCCCTAGTCAAAAGTAGGACAATCTAAAGGGAATAGGGTGTGACACTCCCTCAAACCTTTGCATGACTTGCTGTGTGCTCTTTTCTGAAATACCCTTTGGAAATATCCTTGACTTTGGCTTCTGTCTGTGAGAAGGGTGAACATGCAAAACTTACCTGAACATGCCTTATACACTGAACAAAAATAGATCCTCAGTATCTTGTCACGGTATATCTATGCATTCAAATTGCCATTGGTAAAATGAAATTGTGTTCGTTGTCTGTAGCTTTTGCCTGCCCATACCATAACACCACCGCCACCATAGGGCACTCTGTTGACATCCACAAACCACTCGCCCACACAACGGCATAGACTCTGTCTGCCATCTGCCCGGTACAGTTGAAACCAGGATTCATTGGTGAAGAGCACACTTCTTCAGTGTGCCAGTGGCCATTGAAGGTGTGCATTTGCCCACTGAACTCTGTTCCGACGCAGAACTGCAGTCAGGTCAAGACCCTGGTGAAGATGACAAGGACGCAGATGAGCTTCCCTGCGAAGGTTTCTGAGAGTTTGTGCAGAAATTCTTTGGTTGGGCAAACCCACAGTTTCATCAGCTGTCCGGGTGGCTGGTTTCAGACAATTTGGAGGTCCTGTGCTGGCTTGCTTCCATGTGGTCTGCAGTTGTGAGACCGGTTGGACATGCTGTCAAATTTTCCAGAACGATGCGGTAGAGAAATTAACATTAAATTCTCTGGCAACAGCTCTGGTGGACATTCCTGCAGTCAACATGACAATTGCACGCTCCCTCAACTTGAGACATCTGTGGCATTGTGTTGTGTGACAAAACTGCACATTTTAGAGGGGCCTTTTATTGCCCCCAGTGCAAGGTGCACCTGTGTAATGATCATTCTGTTTAATCAGCTTTTTGATATTCCACACCTATCAGATGGATGGATTATCTGGGCAGAGGAGAAATGCTCACTTAACAGGGATGTAAACAAATTTGTGCACAAATGGATCTCCTGAAACATGGGACTAACACTTCACATGTTGTGCTTATAATTTTCGTTCAGTATAAATGTTATATTTCCATTTTCAAAGCATTTCAACTGTTTGCTACCTTGTGTCCTGCTGAACAGGACCCATGTTTAAAGTGTGTGATTGGTTGTGCAGGGATCCTGGGCTCTCCCACTCCGGACGACCTGAACTGCATCATCAACATGAAGGCCAGGAACTACCTGCAGTCTCTGCCTGAGAAACCCAAGGTCCCCTGGAACAAGCTGTTCCCCAAGGCGGACAGCAAGGGTAGAATACACATATACACACATTATTACATTATAGTAATTTATCTTACCCAGAGTGACTTAGTGCATTCATCTTAGTCACTAGGTAAGATCGTTATTGTAAGTAAGACTGTTCTTCAATAAAGCAGCTATTAGCTAAGTCAGTGCAAGAAAGGCAAGTACAACAGCATTGTTTTATTATTTTTCACACACGTATGTGTGTACACCTTCCCATGCTAACACACACAAAATGCATACATTCACAGTTTTCAAATGCATTTGCAAGCATTACATGCATACACACACACTCACACTTCCCTTTTCCTAGCTTCACTAGTGGTCACTGTTTTCCTACTCATATGTGAGCTTATGGGAATACTGGCTTTTGGTACACCGAGTAGACTTCAACCTAGTTCAAATGGTAACATTAGGTGTCTATCCTTCCCTTTCATGTTGGATTGTGGTATTTATGGATAATCTATTGATTTTGGGAAGAACTATCCGTTTAAAGGTCATGAACATTAAAAATCCTGTTTTTCATTCAATTTGGATGAAACAAGATCAAAGTATGTTGACCAAAGTATGAAAATGACTACATTGATCAAGTTTGATCATAAAGTTGGTGGTCCCCTCCCCCATGTCAAACGGGATAGGGTGACATCACCCTAACTAATTGTAATACACCAATGGTAACATAATATTCCCTTACCTAATTTAAACAAGTATAGCCTTGTAACCAACATTGGCGAAGGGTGCCAAACTGTGACTGTCAGCAAATATATAATACAAATTTTACACTTCATCTATGGCAAAGATACTTGTATGTTTCTCCTTTCATCTGTGTCTGGTGTTAGCTAGCTAGGTCTTCAGCCAGCTTGAAACAAAAGGGGGGGGAAGAGTCATTCAGTTGTCAACACATCCGTCAGTGTTGCTGTGAACCGCATCCCAAGAGACATGCCAAATATTGATGCAATTTCGATGTGCTTTGAGTTGCTTTGTGTCTCACAAAATTAGCTCGAGATGATTTTACTGCAAAACGGCCCCACTGCATCCAAGTTGATTTACACACTACTGGTCAAAAGTTTTAGAACACCTACTCACTCAAGGGTTTTTCTTTGTTTTGACTATTTTCTACATTATAGAATAGCGTTGAAGACATTAAAACTATGAAATAACAGATATGGTGTTTTAAAACTTTTGACCGGTTGTGTAGGTGTTTCAAAGAGCTGTCAGTCAAGGCGAGTTCATGAATGTAAGCTCCCCGGCCCACTCAGTATGTCTTTTCAAACTTCCTGGTAGTTAGCCATGAGAGGGGGAGAAATTCATTTTTCTCCGATGTTGAGCATTTCTATCCAAAACAAATATTATAGCTGAGTAACTCAAAAGGCTTTTACATGGGAATCAGAATGCCTGTTAAAGACCTTTTTAACAACACCCGTCTCTCCCTCCTCCCCTCCCTCCAGCTCTGGACCTGCTGGGCCGCATGTTGACCTTTAACCCTATCAAGCGCATCACGGTAGAGGAGGCCCTGGCTCATCCCTATCTGGAGCAGTACTACGACCCCACTGACGAGGTATGACAGCAGCAGGCCGCCCTCACATACTGTAGTGCCCTGTCCAGAAACCATCGAAGGCCCTTTTCACATATGAAATTCATTACTCTGGTTCAATTTCCTGAAGTGTTTGAGAATTCTACAAAATATGTTTTGCTTTCACAATGCCTAGAAATAGACCACATTTTACATGCTAGCTTTCTAACGGTCAAAAAGTTCCACGCGGCTCACACTGTCAAGTCACAATACCTGAAACTTTAGTCCTGGATTGGGGTCCCACTACTCCCGCAGGTCCAGGATTTGTTTCAGCCATGGTTAGTTTGCGTTTTGCACATGCTTTATACATTTACATTACATTTAAGTCATTTAGCAGACGCTCTTATCCAGAGCGACTTACAAATTGGTGCATTCACCTTATGACATCCAGTGGAACAGTAGTGCATCTAAATCTTTTAACAGGATTTGTTTCAGCCATGGTTCGTTTGCGTTTTGCACATGCTTTATACATTTACATTACATTTAAGTCATTTAGCAGACGCTCTTATCCAGAGCGACTTACAAATTGGTGCATTCACCTTATGACATCCAGTGGAACAGCAGTGCATCTAAATCTTTTAAGGGAGGGGGGTGAGAGGGATTACTTTATCCTATCCTAGGTATTCCTTAAAGAGGTGGGGTTTCAGGTGTCTCCGGAAGGTGGTGATTGACTCCGCTGTCCTGGCGTCGTGAGGGAGTTTGTTCCACCATTGGGGGGCCAGAGCAGCGAACAGTTTTGACTGGGCTGAGCGGGAACTGTACTTCCTCAGTGGTAGGGAGGCGAGCAGACCAGAGGTGGATGAACGCAGTGCCCTTGTTTGGGTGTAGGGCCTGATCAGAGCCTGGAGGTACTGAGGTGCCGTTCCCCTCACAGCTCCGTAGGCAAGCACCATGGTCTTGTAGCGGATGCGAGCTTCAACTGGAAGCCAGTGGAGAGAGCGGAGGAGCGGGGTGACGTGAGAGAACTTGGGAAGGTTGAACACCAGACGGGCAGCGGCGTTCTGGATGAGTTGTAGGGGTTTAATGGCACAGGCAGGGAGCCCAGCCAACAGCGAGTTGCAGTAATCCAGACGGGAGATGACAAGTGCCTGGATTAGGACCTGCGCCGCTTCCTGTGTGAGGCAGGGTCGTACTCTGCGGATGTTGTAGAGCATGAACCTACAGGAACGGGCCACCGCCTTGATGTTAGTTGAGAACGACAGGGTGTTGTCCAGGATCACTTTATAGCGTGGATCAGTAGGGATGCGCATCTTTCCCTCAAGACATTTCGATTCGTATCTAGATACATGGGCTCTGATACGATACAAGAACGATACATTTTAGTTTGAAGCGATTCAGTTCAGAGAACAAATTGATGTGATTTGATACACTAACATTTGTTGAATAAACACATTTTCCATTCTAACTAGAAATCTGCTGCTGGATCTCATGAGCTGGGCTTCTCTGAGCTGTATGTATGTGAGCAAGCCTCGTTCAGCAGGTATAGCCAGTAGCTTACTTTTATTCCAGTAAAACACCATTTTCAACAGTGTATAGATGATAATACCCTAGCAAATTATATGAGTTGTCACTCAACTATAGTAATAAAGCCTAATATCGCGCAAGCCATTTTGGCATTTGAATGCTGAAGGTGCTGTGCAGATGTGCAAGATTCAGGACAGGCAGCCTACCTCGCGTTGGTCAGGGTGTCAGGCTGGGCACAGTGCGCAGTTTGATTAGGATACTGATAGGCGTGTAACGTTTCAACAAACCCACTGTAGCATTGTACTTCTCATATCCCACTCTGGGCTAATGTGATGGGCTGTAACTGCTAAGTAGCTCTCTGTTGCCCTGGCAGTCCGTTCGTACAGTATGTAGTAAGTGCATGGATAATTCATTGACGACTTCAGCTTGCTTATATAGAGTGGGTACTACTTGTTTGCTGAAATGGGTATGAGAGGGCGAAGTTCATAAGCACTTTCAAGAGGTGCTGAAAACACCCTATTCTTCTCAACCACCGAGAATGGGTGCATATTTGTGGCTATAAACATACCTATCGCTCTTGTAATTTCTTTGGCCTGGTCAGAATCCGCTGCGAAGGGCTGTTTGCTCCAGTGGTAGGAATACTGGGGTGATGTCGGCCCGTCAAAATGAAATCCAATTTTGGTGCCATACACATTTAGCAGATGTTATTGTGGGTGTAGTGAAATGCTTGTGTTCCTCCAACGGTGTAGTAATATCTAACAATTCACAACAATACACACATCTAAAAGTAAAATTATGGAATTAAGAAATGTAGCAATATTAGGACGAGCAATGTCAGTCTGGAGTGTATATGTATGTGATGGGATGTATAGACATTATGGGCAGTATGTGCATAGAATATTTGGTATATTTGTAGAATACATAGGATAGAATTGTGTATGTGCGCGCGCACACACAGCAATAGTTAAATAGGATGGCATTGACCAGAGTACAGTAATATACATGTGACATGAGTAAAACAGTATGCAAACATTTATTAAAGTGAGCAGGGATTCCATGTCTATGTACATAGGGCAGCAGGCTCCAAGGTGCAGGGTTGAGTAACCGAGTGGTAGCCGGCTAGTTACAGTGGCTAAGTACCAGGTGGTGATACAGCCCGACAGGATGCATCTGTAAAAGTTTGTTAGGGTCTTAGGGGCCAAGCCAAATTTTTTTCCTGATGTTGATGATGGAGAATTCTCCTGGTTTATCGACCCCACCACTCGCCATTGTACAGAACTGGATCCCGGCTGCGTATCACAAAAGGACAGTTTGAAATGCGGCAATTGAGATTAAAATGTTTGCATGGGCACTAGTTGTTTCAACGGAATAGTCTGAAATGGTTTTTTTCCCCAGCTCAGATTGACTCGAGGCATACAACATAACGTAGGCATAGCCTATAGGCCTAGTGTTTTTATATATTTTCTTGAATTAATTTTTTGGGTTCACAGTGCGGACCGAAACGAGGTCCCTGTGCTGAACGGTTCGGTATGAGATTTTCAGAAAGTAGAAAGTAATATGAGCAACAACAAAATGTGAATCGGCAATTCTGAACGTTTGAATCTATTTTTTTTCTGACTATGCGTGCTGCATTTGGATCGGTTTGGTGTCCGTGGACCGATGCAGTCGTATCTTAAAAATTTGAATCAGGGACTGATGCGTGTTGTGAATAGTTACATCCCTATGGATCAGGGTACCAAACGCTCCAGGATCATATGTGAAAGCGCCCTAAGGTGTTATGATTTCGTGTACTGTAGCCTATTTTGTTGTATACTGTTATTACACTTAAGAAAATATACTTAACAATAATATAAACGCAACATGCAACAATTTCAATGACTATATTGAGATACAGTTCATATAAGGAAATCAGACAAATTAAATAAATTCATTAGCCCTAAATTCATTGGCCCTAATCTATGGATTAAACATGACTGGGCAGGGGTGCAGCTATGGGTGGATCTGGGAGGCCATAGGCCCACCCCCTGGGGAACCAGTCCCAGCAAATCAGAATGAGTTTTTCTGAACAAAGGGGCTTTATTACAGAGAAATACTCCTCAGTTTCATCAGCTGTCGTAGCTTTTGCCTGCCTATACCATAACCCCACCGCCAACATGGGGCCCTCTGTTGACATCCTCAAACCACTCGGCCACACAACGCCATAGACTCTGTCTGCCATCTGCCCGGTACAGTTGAAACCGGGATTAATCTGTGAAGAGCACACTTCTCCAGCGTGCCAGTGGCCATCGATGGTGAGCATTTTCCCACTGAAATTGGTTATGACAATGAACTGCGGTCAGGTCAAGACGCGGTTGAGGACAACGAGCACACAGATGCGTTTCCCTGAGACTGTTTCTTCCTTGTGCTAACCCACAGTTTCATCAGCTGTCCGGGTGGCTGGTTTCAGATGATCCCGCTGGTGAAGAAACCGGCTGTGGAGGTCTCAGGCTGGCATGGTTACATGTGATCTGCAGTTGTGAGGCCGGTTGGACATACTGCCAAATTCTCTATAGTGACGGAGGGGGCTTGTGCTAGAGAAATGAACATTCAATTCTCTGGCAACAGCTCTGATGGACACTCCTGCAGTCAGCATGCCAATTGCACGCTACCTCAACTTGAGACATGTGACATTGTGTTGTGACACAACTGCACATTTTCGTGGCCTTTTAATGTCCCCAGCACAAGGTGTACCTGTGTAATGATCATTCTGTTTAATCAGCTTCTTGATATACCACACCTGTCAGGTGGATTAATTATCTTGGCAAAGGAGAAATGCTCCCTAACATGGATGTAAACTAATTTGTGCACAACATTTGAAAGAAATAAGCTTTTTGTGCGTATGGAAAATTCTGGGATCTTTCATTTCAGCTCATGAAACATGGGACCAACTTTACATTTTGCATTTCGACTTTTGTTCAGTGTAGTATTTTCATTGTGTGTGTGTGTAGCCTGTAGCAGAGGAGCCGTTCACCTTCACCATGGAGCTGGATGACCTGCCTAAGGAGAAGCTGAAGGAGCTCATCTTTGAAGAGACGCTCCGCTTCCAGGCCACCTACCAGGGCTCCTGAGACATAGAGGTACACACGCATACATACACTCACATCGCTCCATAACGCTTACTAGAGCTTTGAAAAAGATAGGTGGACATTCTGCTCACACATGAAGACACTTTTAGCTGTGACGTTTTTTCTTTTGTCATTTTCATCTCCTGTTCATATGTGTTTCAGCTTTGAAGACGAGTGACAAAGCGAGTCTTGAAACAGGAAGACTCCAAACGACAAGATACAAAAACAACATATATATATATATATATATATATATACAGCATACAAAAAAAAAGGACCAGAAACATTTAACAGTTAGTATTTTCTTATATATATATTTTTATTTCTATCGCGGGGAAGTTTTTTTTTTTTGGTGGGGGGACTGTTTACTTAAAGGAAAGATTCACCCATTTTGAATGTTATTTTGTTTATGTGCATCTCAGCGACGTTCTATTGATTCCTGGGTTATTTCATGTGTATCCTGAGCTATTGCCAATCAAACAGGCAGAAATTCGGATGGTATGTCGTAGCATTGTGATAAAGCCGCTCTCACTACACTGTAAGTTAATAGGAATTTGACTGTTATATCGCAAAAACATCTATAATACATGTCAGATTTGGAATACTGGCTGATGTCACATGGGAGGTTGTCTTCTCTCGAATGAGCCATTGATCATATTTTTGGGATTATTCCTACCTCGAAATATGTAATTAAACAGAGGGTCCACCACATTTCTCCTATTTGTCTGCTCTTTAAGTTGATGATGCATTTCATGGTTCCATTGCGTATGTCAGACTCTGCTCTGCGAGGCACATCGAGCTGCAGGTTAAACATAGTGAGATTGTAGACTCCTAAATTGATAGTGCTGTTTGTTTAGGCAATTTTACAACTATTTTACATGCTGATATTGACTCTGGTGTTATTTTGTGTAGCTACATTTTACTAGCCAGCTTGCCAGCCAGCCCATAAAGAGAGCATTGGATTGTGGGTTCCATTTTCACATGTTGCCACCAACCTTATTATAACAACAAAATGAAACATTTGTTCACAAATATATTGTTCTTACGTTGACACTGTAAATGATAGGAATTAGTGGTTTTGGGTGGATATTTTCTTTAAGTACTACGGTGCTCATTTGAACCACCATCAGGATACTCTTCCCTCTATCTCTTCTTTAACCGCTTTCTGCGAGGAGTGTGTACTGTTTAAAAAGCAAGACCTTAATCTTACTCCCGTCTGACCGACTCCATTTTACCACTCTTCCCTGTGAGCCTTTGTTCTTTTTTCCCCTCTCTGTAAATCTGTGCTCTTTCTCTCCATCTCTTTCTCACTAGCCACAGTATATGTTACTGTATTAACCAACACCTTAACTGTCTGTCTTGCTCCATGGAATTGTTGTTTGAGAAAAAAAGAGAAAGAAAAGATGGATGGGTGCTGGTTATATGTGTACATACATGGTTTTGTTTGAGTGATCTCGTGGCGGTTTGGTTTGTACACCGTTATTTGAATGTTTATGATCAGTCAGGAGTCGTATTTGTATGTTTTGAAGTTTATATTTGACAATAATTTAATGGGTTTTTTTGGGGGTGGGGGCACTGATTTTTAGACATTCTTTACTTGCAAAAACAAACATTCTACATTTTACTGGCATGTTGAAGTTTTATATTTCGTTGTCTTTTCTTTAGAAATGATGTATGTTGTTCATCTAAATGAACATACATACATTCTTGAAATGTACAAAAGTGGCAAAGGGAGAGTGGGATGGAGGCATGGAGAGATGAGAAATGGCTTGAATGCTCTTTGTACTGTAACCCACAGCTGGCTTTCTCTATCCACACTTATAAAGAGGACTTCAGAGTTTTCCGATAGAAATGCATGACCTAGAACAGGCAGGATAACCCCACATCTTAGACATGCTGATGTGATTTCCCTATTCTTTCTGTGCTAGTCTCTGACTCACTAACACCGATCAGCGACATGCCACAGACCCTCACCGGTCCTTACATGGGAGGTTAAGAAAAAAAACTCCAATCTTTGTTGGAGAGGGGTACCTATAGTATGTTTCTCTTTGCCCAAAACCAAATTCAACTTGAAATCAGCCTCCATATTAGAAAATGTTAAGTTCTCTGCCTGTTTGCCATTCCTCCCTCTCTCCTCCCTTATGTGTCTGGTATCGTTTCAGGGAGGACAGTGATCTGTAAATACTGTTCATTTATTTAGTTGTGGAGGGTGGCAGGCAGAATCAGCAGATTTCCGGCTGACATATACTTCAAGCTTGTGTTAAACTGATAATGGTTGCCATGGTTACGGTGTCTATGGTAATTAGTGGCTGATTTGCTCTTTGTTTTATGGTGATTGTTGCTCAGAGCTTAACGCATCGCTGTCAGATCTCCGAATGTCACATTTTCCACTCACATCTAACAGTGGACTGCTCCATTTTGCCATAGCACATCCTCAGCCCCTCAGAAGCTATAAGCCTCTATTCATTGGTAGAAGTGGCCCTACTTTCAGATCTGGGATCAGTTTAGCCTCTCCTAATCCTTACATTTAGTCAATAGAGGAGGCGGAGAGTAAATCTGAGGCCAGGTCTGTGTTCAGTACATTCTGGAACATTCAATTGAACGCAAGCAATGCTGTACTGAACGACCAGTTGATAAACAGGGAGGGGTTGGGTAATGCTGTCAGCATGGTTACTGCCCTTTTTAAAACGCTGTCAGTTATGAGCAAACGCACATCAAAGTGTGTTCAAGAATGTTTTTGCAACGTAGCAAACATTCAAGTGAAGTGAACGCACCTCTGATCTATCAGTGCATATGTGCAGTATCATCCATTCCACATCCCTCGATTACCAGCCATGCTATACTCAAAGGGCTTTCCCTCTCAGGTCCCACCCACCTTACATTTATCTTGCTTCTGATTGGCTGAGACCTCCCAAACCACATCCCAGGTTGTGCTGCCATTTGTTGACTCATTTCTTTTTCTCTTATTTCCTCCTGTACATTTTTTTTTCTCTCCTCTCTCGAACTAATTCCCCATCATGGCTAGAAATTACAGCAGATCCGATTTTAAAAGGTGAGGAGCCTTTCTTGAGTGACATCTGTCAGTCATGTTGGGGGAAGAGGGGTTACTTGCGTCAATCATCTCAATCAGCGCACCTGCACTTTGCCACAGTAACCAAACTTTTTCCCCTTCTGTTTTTTTTTCTTTCTTTCTTGTTTTATTTTTTAACTGTTTCCCTTAAGTCAAGACATTGGCCTACTCTTTTGCGGTTAATTACATTTCTTCTTTTTCCTCCCTCTAATCTGCTTGCTTTTCTGGGCAGATTTTTCATGGAAGCTCACTGGAGCTCGTCACACTTTTTATTGAGTGTGTGCGTGTCAAGTGTCCTAACACATGTTTGCGGTGTCACACCCTGGTCCGCACTGTTTCATTGTGTGTGTATAGTCTGTGGTTGAAACACAGCAGACACTACTCCAATCGACAGGATGTATGCATGTGTCTCTCTGTGTTTTATTGTTTTGAAACGCACTCCAGAGGCTTTCCCCTTACTTGTATCTGCATGTTTGGATTCTTGTGACTGTCTGTCGTTCTCTGACCAAAAGCTGCTTTACTATCCCCCAACCCCTTTTTACCCCCCTCCCACCAGCGACACGACCCAACTGACCGCCAGTCTCATCGGAGGACCATGCGAATGAACCAACGGGACCATGTTTGCAATACGCAATCACTCACTTTTTCACAGATACACACATCATTGCACACCACATATGCACACAATACATGCATAGTCAGGCAGGTTTCTAAATAATGTCCTTTTTTAATTAAATGGCTGTTCTTATTATTATAGTGAGTTGTTTATTTTATTTTTATACATAAGGGAGGTTTTTTTTAAATTAATGTTTTTCTCTTTTTTGTTTCACTTATGGTTGTGCTATAACTAGTAGTGTTTTCACAGATATGAGCTATTGAGGGTTATCGTCTGAGTATTATGAATTAAACAATTATATACATATAATAAATACAATTCCTGATACTGGTAAACTGTCTGTTGGTTTTCTTTGTCTTATGGTCTGTCCTTGTTCGTGGTACTGAATGGCAGTGTGGACAGCGTTATAGAAATATCTTAGGGTAACAGTGAATTTACCAGTAATATTCGCTGTTAACGTGTCACAACCGGCTAAAAAAAAAGAGTAATCTCCTCCCTCCTGTTCCAAGCCAAGTTGTCTGTCCTTTTAGACAACTCTTTCTCCTTTTCCTCCTCGGCATGTCTCTGCATGGGTTCGGTATTCTCCCACAGGGCTCAACCTCTGTTTACTTCATCAAGGTTTGGGAATACGTAAAGCACGACTTTAGTTTAATAGCTAATGCAGGTTTGGGTGACAGACTGCATTTGCTATACTGGTTGGTTACAGAAGGCAAAGGGCACTAGAACGTCTTACAATTTACAGTACCTGCTTAAACTGGACCTTGGATTGTGTGTGTGTGTGTGGTCTTGTCAGTTGAGGAAGGAATGCTATACTGGGGAGTGAACAATTACTTTTCCCTCTGGCATACATGCTATGCTTTTGCTTCTCTCCGAATATCAAGTTTCTCGTTTGCTACCTTTCAGCATTTGTATTGGTGTAAACAATGCTGTGCTATACAGTATTCTGCTGAAGTTGCATGCCTGCTTGAGAAAGTGCATTTACATTTATTCTTTGTTAAGTACACTGTCTGTGTGTGTGTTTGCGCCCGTGTGTGATAAAAATGAGTTTACATACCCATCCTTTGTTAAAAGGTTCCTGACTGCATCGAAAACTGCCATGTATCAACGCTTGCTGACATGCTCTTTAACAGCCTATAGTGTTAGCTCTCTCTCATATCTGTTGCTAGAGGTAGCACCCATAATGTTATCATTACATTCATATTCCCACCCATAAATGCATGTTATTTGAGGTTTGCTTTTAATGTATTTTTTAGCCGCACTTCGTGTAGGATAGTTCCATTTACATGATTACCTTATCTCACACACAGTAAAAGAGAGCGTGAGTTTGTGTCACAAAAGGTAGTAACGCCTGAGAGAATAACAATATATGCCACAGGGAAGGGAAAAAGAGGGGAAAGAGAGGTGTGGGAGGCCAGCTCCTACTGACGGACTAGTATTTAATTTACTGTGATTTTACAACTTCGTGTGGGAGAACGGTAAAAAGGGAAAGTGCGAAGGAGATAGGGTTTACTACAAACAGAACCCATGGATGGGAAAGAGAGTAGCGTTAGGTGAGGTTATGAGTAAGAGTTTTGCTAAGCATTCGAGTGCAAGTTATGGGAGTAGGACCTTGTGGCACTTCCTTCGGATGCCTCCTTAGGTTGTACCAGTTTTTCAAGTCCTGTTTTTTTTTTTAAATTTAACTGTATGAAAGTTGTTACAACATTGTTCTAGGCTGAGAGGTGACCAATGAACTGACGGAGAGAGAAACCGAGTGATCAGAATAAGAGGAGTAGTAAAGTGGAAGATAGAAAGAGAGAAGATAATTGTGTGAAAAAGAGTCAAGTGAAGTTTAATATGACCAGATCAATTGAGTGTCTTTAGATGCACTTGAAGAGGATTTGGAGTGGTTTCTACATTGGCTGTTAGTTACCTATGTTATGAAGCAGCACGGTGGGCGATAGCTGAAAACATTTTATTACAACTTGCAGAACAAGGGACTCATATCTGGCAGGTTATTTTCCATCAGTACACAGCCTGACACTTGTAGGTGTTCTGTTCATTTATTGTTAGAGTATCTAGGAGGATCCAAGGACCTCTGCCTTTTGATACTGCGCCTAATTGCCTTCGGACACTTTTGAGGACCGTTTGCTGAGGAGAATTGATTATGGCCAGTTTCCTGTACTTTATCCTTCCGGCCCTAGGGGGCTACACCCTGACGTCGCTCTACCTGTTGAAGAACCCTCAGATCCTCCACAAGAAGAAACGGGCTGCCTTCCACTGTACCCACATTCTCACACAGAGGAGGTAAGGAAGGAACGGTGGAGGGATGTGGTAGTTACCTTGCTGTTTCACTTTTCATCTGTAATCATTGATGTGAATAGACTGGACAAGTGAAAGTGGGATGTTTGGAGCCTGTGGTGTAGCTGCATGCAGGAATGCTGAGTGTCTATTGATTTGACCCAGAGTCACACTATATCTGGATAAATATTTGGCTCTGATTTGAACTATCCTGTTATTTCAAGTCAGTGGGGATCAAGGAAAAGCAGGCTAGAGAGCGAGAGTCTTGGAGCTGGATATGACAGTGATCTCTGCTTTTCTGATCTGTCTTGGCAGGAAGCGGTGAGAGGATGGAGAGCACCATGGAGGCCTTCACACAGTAAGTGACCAACCCTAACCAAACCTGGCTTCAGATCAGTTACAGTGCGTATCATAAGTATTCAGCCCCCATTCGATTTCTTAACATTTTATTGTATTTTTGTTCAACAATCTACCTAAAATCTTTTTTTTTTCTCCATTTTTATAAACGAGTCAATACATAGAAACACCATTGGCAGCAATTACAGATGTGATTCTTTTTTGGGTAAGTCGCTAAGAGCTTTGCACACCTGGATTGTGAAATATTTGCCCATTATTCTTCAAAAAAGACTTCATGCTCTGTCAATTTGGTTGTTCGATCATTGCTAGACACAGACGGCGATTTTCAAGTCTCGCCATAGATTTTCAAGCAGATTTAAGTCAAAACTGTAAGTAGGCCACTCAAGAACATTCACTCATTGGAGGCTGCTGAGGGGAGGACGGCTCATAATAATGTCTGGAATGGAGTCAATGGAGTGGTAACCACATCTTTAATGTGTTTGATACCATTCCATTTACTCCATTCCAGACATTATTATGAGCCATCCTCCCATCAAACTTTCTTTGTCATGAGAAATGCTTACTTACAAGCCCTAACCAACAGTGCAATTTAAGTTTAAAAAAATAGGTATTAGGTAAACAAATAAGTAAAGAAATAAAAAACAGTAAAATGACAGTGAAAATAACAGTAGCGAGGCTATATACAGGTGTTACCGGTACAGAGTCAATGTGTGGGGGCACCGGTGTGTCTGGCTAAATGAGGTAATATCTACATGTGGGTATTGTTAAAGTGACTATACATAGATGATAAACAGAGAGTAGCAGCAGAGTATAAGAGGGGGGGGGGGGGGGGGGGTCTTGAATGGCAGGACACAATGCAAATAGTCCGGGTAGCCATTTGATTACCTGTTCATGAGTCTTATGGCTTGGGTGTAAAAGCTGTTGAGAAGCCTTTTGGTTGTAGACTTTGCGATCCGGTACCTACCGCTTGCAATGTGGTAGCAGAGAGAACAGTCTGACTGTGGTGGGAGAGTCTTTGACAATTTTTAGGGCCTTCATCTGACACCGCCTGGTGTAGAGGTCCTGGATGGCAGGCAGCTTAGCCCCAGTGATGTACTGGGCCGTGCGCACTACCGTCTGTGGTACTTTGAGGTCGGAGGCCGAGCAGTTGCCGTACCAGGCAGTGATGCTCTCGATGTTGCAGCTGTAGAACATTTTGAGGATCTGAGGACCAAAGCCAAATCTTTTCGGTCTGCTGAGGGGAATAGGTTTTGTTGTGCCCTCTTCATGACAGTTTTTGTGTGTTTGGACCATTCTAGTTTGTTGGTGATGTGGATACCAAAGAACTTGAAGCTCTAATCCTGCCACACCACAGCCCCATCAAAGAGAATGGGGTGTGCTCGGTCCTCCTTTTCCTGTAGTCCTTTGTCTTGATTACGTTGAGGGATAGGTTGTTATTCTGGTGTAACAGTATAACTTTAGACCGTCCCCTCGCCCATACCCGGGCGCGAACCAGGAACCCTCTGCACACATCAACAACAGTCACCCACGAACCATCATTACCCATCGCTCCACAAAAGCCGCGGCCCTTGCAGAGCAAGGGGAACCACTACTTCAAGGTCTCAGAGCAAGTGACGTCACCGATTGAAACGCTATTTAGCGCGCACCACCGCTAACTAAGCTAGCCGTTTCACATCCGTTACACTGGCACCACCCCGCCAGGTCTCTGACCTCCTCCCTATAGGTTGTCTTGTCGGTGATCAGGCCTACCACTTGTCGTCTGCAAACGTAATGATGCTGTTGGAGTCGTGCCTGGCCATGCAGTCGTGGGTGAACAGGGAGTACAGGAGGGGACTGAGTACACACCCCTTAGGGGCTCCTGTGTTAAGGATCAGCGTGGCAGATGTGTTGCTACCTACCCTCATCACCCGGGGGCGGCCCGTCAGGAAGTCCAGGATCCAGTTGCAGAGGGAGGTGTTTAGTCCCAGGATCCTTAGCTTAGTGATGAGCTTTGTGGGCACTATGGTGTTGAACGCTGAGCTGTAGTCAATGAATAGCATTCTCACGTAGGTGTTCCCTTTGTCTTGGTGGAAAAGGGCAGTGTGGAGTGCAATAGAGATTGCATCATCTGTGGATCTGTTTGAGCGGTATGCAAATTGGAGTGGGTCTAGAGTTTCTGGGATGATAATGATAATGTGAGCCATGACCAGCCTTTCAAAGCACTTCATGGCTATGGACGTGAGTGCTACGGCTCTGTGGTCATTCGGGTAGGTTACCTTAGTGGCAGGTTACCTTGGGCACAGGGACTATGGGGGTCTGCTTGAAGCATGTTGGTATTACAGACTCAGTCAGGGACATGTTGAAAATGTCAGTGAAGACACCTGCCAGTTTGTCAGCACATGCCCGGAGTACACGTCCTGGTAATCCGTCTGGCCCAGCGGCCTTGTGAATGTTGACCTGTTTAAAGGTCTTACATCGGCAATGGAGAGCGTGATCACACAGTTGTCCGGAACAGCTGGTTCTCTAATGCAGGCCTCAGTGTTGCTTGCCTCGATGTGAGCATAAAAGTGATTTAGCTTGTCTGGTAGGCTCGTGTCACTGGGCAGCTTGTGGCTGTGCTTCCCTTTTGTAGTCTGTAATAGTTTGCAGGTCCTGCCACATCCGACTGGTGTCGGAGCCGGTGTAGTACGATTCAATCTTAGTCTTGCATTGGCGCTTTTCCTGTTCGATGGTTCGTCGGAGGACATAGCAGGATTTCTTATAAGCTTCATGGTTAGAATCCCGCACCTGGAAAGCGCCAGCTCTACCCTTTAGCTCAGTGTGAATGTTGCCTGTAATCCATGGCTTCTGGTTGGGGTATGTACATTCAGTCACTGCGGGGACGATGTCCTCGATGCACTTATTGATAATGCCAGTGACCGATGTGATGTACTCCTCAATGCCTTCAGCAGAATCCCGGAACATATTCCAGCCTGTGCTAGCAAAACAGTCCGTAGTATAGCATCTGCTTCATCTGACCACTTTTTTATTGACTGAGTCATCGGTGCTTCCTGCTTTAATTTTTGCTTGTAAGCAGGAATCGGGAGGATAGAATTATGGTCAGATTTGCCAAATGGAGGGCGAGGGAGAGCTTTGTATGCGTCTGTGTGTGTGGAGTAAAGGTGATCTAGAGTTTTTCTCCCTCTGGTTGCGCATTTAACCTCTTACGTCGACCCGACACGCATGCGTCCCATCTAGCCATCTGGAAATGCAAATGCGCTACGCTAAATGCTAATAGCACTCGTTAAAACTCAAACGTTCATTAAAACACACATGCAGGGTACTGAATTAAAGCTACACCTGTTGTGAATCCAGCCAACAAGTCAGATTTTTAAAATGCTTTTCGGCGAAAGCATGAGAAGCTATTATCTGATAGCATGCAACACCCCAAAATACCTGAAGGGAACGTAAACAAAATAATTAGCATAGCCGGCGCTACACAAAACGCAGAAATAAAATATAAAACATTCATTACCTTTGACGATCTTCTTTGTTGGCACTCCTAGATGTCCCATAAACATCACGATTAAATTGGTCCATATATACACTAAATATCGATCTATGAAGAGTGTGTGATCCAGGAAAAAACACAGTTTTAAAACGCAACGTCATTTTTTTAAATTAAAAAAGTCGACGATAAACTTTCACAAAACACTTCGAAATACTTTTGTAATCCAACTTTAGGTATTAGTAAACGTTAATAATCTATCAAATTGATCACGGGGCGATGTGTATTCAATAGCTCCACGTCTTAAAATCATGGTCGGAAATTTCTACTCCAAAACATCCTGTCGAAGACCGGAAGGAATGGGCTCTCTCTCACTCGTTTGACCAATTGACAAGACTGGCGACATCGTGTGGAAGCTGTAGGACTTGCAATCTCAGCCCCATGTAATTTGCTTTCCAATAGACAATACATGCAAGTGGCGCATTGATATATTTTCCAGTTTTCAGTGATCAGTTTTTCTTGCGCTTTTCGATGAAACACACGTTATGTTATAGTCACAGCCATGATTTAACCAGTTTTAGAAACGTCAGAGTGTTTTCTATCCACACATACTAATCATATGCATATACTATATTCCTGGCATGAGTAGCAGGACGCTGAAATGTTGCGCGATTTTTAACAGAATGTTCGAAAAAGTAGGGGGTAGACTTAACAGGTTTTAACATGCTGATAGAAATGAGGTAAAACTAATTTAAGTTTCCCTGCATTAAAGTCCCAGGCCACTAGGAGCGCCGCCTAACGGTGAGCGGTTTCCTGTTTGCTTATTTCCTTTATGCAGCTGACTCAGTGCAGTCTTACTGCCAGCGTCTGTCTGTGCTGGTAAATTAACAGCCACAAAAAAAATTGATTAACTCTTGGCAAATAGTGTGGTCTACAGCTTATCATGAGATACTCTACTTCAGGCGAGCAAAATCTAGAGACTTCCTTAAATTTCGTTCACCAGCTGTTGTTTACAAATATACACAGACCCCCCCCCCCGGAGTGTTCTATCTGGCCGGTGCAGCGTATATCCTGCTAGCTGAATATTTTCTATGTCGTCATTCAGCCATGATTTGGTGGAACATAAGATATTACAGTTTTTGATGTCCCGTTGATAGGATATTCGTGATCGTACCTCATCTTATTTATTGTCCAATGATTGTATGTTGGCAAGTAATATTGATGGTCAGGGCAGATTTCCCACTCGCTGTTGGTGGATTCTTACGGGGCACCCCGCCCTGTGTCCTCTACCTGCGTCTCTTTCTCTTGCCAATGAAGGGGATTTTGGCCTTGTCGAAGAAAAAATCTTAGTCTAATCCGAGCTGAGTGATCGCTGTCCTTTTATCCAGGAGCTCTTTTTTTGCCATAAGATATGATGGTTACAAATAAGTTACAAATAACGCAAAAAAAAACAAATAATAGCACAATTGGTTAGGCGCCCGTAAAACGGCTGCCATTTCTTCCGGCGCCATCATCAGCAGCAGCAGCCTCCACTGCGATTTACTGTCTTCTAGGTTATTGTCCTGCTGAAAGGTGAACTTGTTTGGTGAAAAGCAGACTGAACCAGGTTTCCTCTCGGTACAACACAACTGTGTGTGAGTTACACTCTCACGATTTCAATTGAAGAACTAAAATCACGCCTGACAAGGCCAATGAAATAAACGCCTTTCTGAAACCCTTAAATTATTCTGCTCTTCACCTCGATTTCAGCAGGAACGATTCATGCCAAAAACAAACATCTTTGGAACATGAGACTGACTCCAACTAAACTATCCATTTGTGGTAGTGGGTGCTCACCCGTTGTGTGCAAACCAATTAGTTATTCTATGGATTGCTTGGCCTGGCTGTAGCAATGAGTAAGATGGCTAATACGACCGAAACGATGAAGGCTAACAAGCTGGGTCGGGACCATGCCCAAATGAATACAAATATATTCACGTTTGTTGTCTTGTATGTCTCAGCCAGCTCGGTGCATTCTCTGGCTTTCCTCGCTCGAATCAGTTTGTGTGTGGGCCTAGGGGACGGTTTCACTAACCGTGGCTTGCCCACGGCTGGCAATGTTCTGCTAGTCCAAGGCGCAGGTTCTCTTGACAATCGTGTCTCATTCTTGAGGGGCCTTGGTGTTTCCGATAGTGACTTCCTCTCCCAGTTGCCTGTACCTCGGCTGAGTCTGAGTTGCGGGACGCGGATTTGTTTTATGGTTGGAGCAAATGTCTTGTCTGCCTGGGCGTGGTGTATGCAGTAGCTGCCTGCACCTAACCCGGCTCCTGGTGTTGGTTACTGGAGGCTACTTGAAGAGAGAGGGCGGCCAGGTTTGGTGGGTACCCCCCGTCGCCTGTGTCTGCCTTGGTCATGCACCGCTTGCCTCTCTTCCCAGAATATTTTTTGATGAAGGGTCCCGGTCCCACCGCGGTGATCCATTCCTACATTGACTTTCGAGCCCAGGCTAGCTAAAACGCTGGCAAACACACCTAGGCAAGCTAGCTTTTACTAGTTATTCCTACCTTCCCATGGTGGAGTTGCTTGGGTAGCTCTCTTGTTTAGATTATGTAGAGTTAAGTCACTTGGCTATTCTAAACGGACTATGCTGTGGTCAAAGAGGCAAGCTAGCTTAGACTAAAAAGCTTCCTGCCTAACGTCGGCTAGGATGCATAACTTCTGACAAGTGAAATTTAGTAGCTTTCCCCAAGCACCTTCTGATGAGAAAGCAGCCCCTGAGCACTTGGCTCGGGTAAACCCCAGAACGAGGGTCCTTGCTACAGGTGTGAGCGACCAGTACAACCCTCCACAAAAACATTACTTTGACAACAGTGCCCGCACGTTTGGTTACTGTCCAAACGAGGTACTACGTCAGCCCTTGCCAGAGCCCCCTGTGCCCCTTAAGTGGTTGTTGGTAGCAGAATTGAGGGAATTAGCAGGGTTGGAGAGGATGATGCTATTATCCCACAAAGTCTCTTTGGTTACATGCCCTGTGTCCAGTATAAGCTTTACGCACATACATTGAGCGGACCCGGGATATCCAGTTATGTGACCAGCTTTTTGTCTGCTTTGCTAATCCAGCTCCTTTTAGGGCGCTCTCTAAGCAGCGTCTTTTCCACAGGATTGTGGAGGCTATCTTCCTGGCATATAGCGGCAAAGGTTACCGAATGGTGTACACATCCACTCCACCAGGGGCATTATTTAAAGGGTTGACCATTGGGGATATTTGTTGCGGCGAATTAGGCATCACCACACACTTTTGAGGTTTTATCGCTTGCACGTCACTGCTCCCAGTTTAGCCCACAACGTGCTTACAGCTGGGAGAGGCCCGGCTTGGGGCGGGATTCTAGTTTCCAAGGGAAACAAGGTACAACACCTGTTTGGCCCGGTGAAGAGCAGTACTGTATTGAAATTTTGTTGTACTTTTAGATGGTTAAAAAGGGCAAGTATAATGCAAACGTCTAGCAACCCAAAGGTTGCGTGTTCGAATCTCATCACAGACAACTTTTTAGCTAATTAGCAGCTTTGCAACTACTCAGTTTTTAGCTACTTTGCAACTACAGTGGGGCAAAAAAGTATTTAGTCAAACCTTGTGAAGACTTACAGAAAACGTTTGACCTCTGTCATTGCCAACAAAGGGTATATAACAAAGTATATTGACCAAATTCTTATTTTCCACCATCATTTGCGAATTAATTAATTTAAAATCCTACAATGTGGATTTTTTTTCTAATTTTGTCTGTCATAGTTGAAGGGTACCTATGATGAAAATTACAGGCCTCTCATCTTTTTAAGTGGGAGAACTTGCACAATTGGTGGCTGACTAAATACTTTTTTGCCCCACTGTACTTAAAATGTTAGCTAACCCTTCCCATAACCCTTTTAGCTAGCCCTTCCCCTCATTTGTTTTGATGATGTGACATCATGAAAGACAGAACCACATAACTGTACCTCTGTCTACACTTCTTTTTGCCGAATTTGCAAAATGGTTACAAACTCAAACTATCGATCACTACAGAAGAAGCAAATCCTAGATGTTGCCTTATCAATCTGCAGGTGGAAGCATACGTAGCCTAGGATGAGAACATCGATAACCTCTGAAGCATTCTAACGAGATCAACTCTGAGAACTACTGTACAAGGTACGGTGAAGTATCCATTCTTACCACCACCATGACCAGTAGTTCTACCTAAGGACATGGTGATCTCTGGTGGTTGAACCAGAGTCGTACGCCCAACATCTCCGTGACCAAGGATTTGGACGATCAAGGACAGCTCAGTCATAAATACATATATTGCGTTCTCTTTTCCCGAGTGAGCGAATATTAGAGTGCTTAAGAGTTTGTGTTTTGTGAGCGTAGCTTCCCAATGTCCAATAGAGTAACTCCTTTGTCTCCTCGCCACCGTGTTATACCCAAACGGTCCTGTTTTGCTAGTCTTCAAGAGACAATTTACTGTATAATGTTTGTGTATTCTGTAATTGTTTAATTAGTTAGTAAATGAATAAATAATTGCGCTGATTCATCAATAAAGTAGGGTTAGTGCAGACGACAAGAAATTACGACGTTCCGAATGACTGAGGTAATAATACATTAATAAGTGACTGTAATCGATAAGACATGAAAATATCTGAAGAGTTCAATTCGGGAAATAGTGACTCTTTAAACTTTTTCCCATGGTGCCACGACTTAGTTCATTAATGTTACAAGTCTTCACATTAAGGAGAAGTCACGACAGTATGCTTATCATCATTAAGGACTGGGGAGAATTTCAGGATAAAAAAAGATACAGAATTGATCTAAGCACAGGCAAAACCTGGTTCAGTCTGCTTTCCACCAGACACTAGGATATTAATTTACCTTTCAGCAGGACAATAACCTAAAACACAAGGCCAAATCTACACTGGAGTTGCTTACAAAGAAGACGGTGAATGTTCCTGAGTGGCCAAGAAGACAGTTTTGACTTAAATCTACTTTCAGGCAAAACCTGAAAATGGTTGTCCAACAATGATCAACAACAAATTTGACAGTTTGTAGAATTTTGAAAAGAATAATGGGCAAATGTTGCACAATCCAGGTGGGGAAAGCTCTTAGAGACTTACCCAGAAAGACTCACAGCTGTAATCAATGCCAAAGGTTCTTCTACAAAGTATTATACAACGGGTGGGTCTAATATCTTGTGTTTCACTGAGTCATGGCTGAACGAAGACACGGATAATATTGAGCTGGCTGGGTTTTCTGTGCATCGGCAGGACAGAACAGCTACATCTAGTAAGACGAGGGGTGGGTCTATTTGTCAATAACAGCTGGTTTGTGATGTCTAATATTAAAGAAGTCTTGAGGTATTGCTTGCCTGAGGTAGAGTACCTCATGATAAGCTGTAGACCACACTATCTGCCTAGAGAGTTTATCTATATTATTCGTAGCTGTCTATTTAACCACTACAAACCGATGCTGGCACTAAGACCTTACTCAACGAGCTGAATAAGGCCATCAACAAACAAGAAAATGCTCATCCAGAAACTGCGCTCCTTGTGGCCGGGGACTTTAATGCAGGCAAACATAAATCCTTTTTATATAATTTCTACCAGCATGTCACATGTGCAACCAGAGGGAAAACAACTCACCTTGGCATTGGCTGTGTGTTTCGGGTCATTGTCATGCTGGAAGACCCAGCCACGACCCATCTTCAATGCTCTTACTGAGGGAAGGAGGTTGTTGGCCAAGATCTTGTGATACATGGCCCCATCCATCCTCCCCTCAATACGGTGCAGTCGTCCTGTCCCCTTTGCAGAAAAGCATCCCCAAAGAATGATGTTTCCACCTCCATGCTTCACGGTTGAGATGGTGTTCTTGGGGTTGTACTCATCCGTCTTCTTCCTCCAAACACGGCGAGTGGAGTTTAGACCAAAAAGCTATATTTTTGTCTCATCAGACCACATGACCTTCTCCCATTCCACCACTGGATCCTCCAGATGGTCATTGGCAAACTTCAGATGGGCCTGGACATGCGCTGGCTTGAGTAGGGGGAACTTGCGTGTGCTGCAGGATTTTAATCCATGACGGCGTAGTGTGTTACTAATGGTTTTCTTTGAGACTGTGGTCCCAGCTCTCTTCAGGTCATTGACCAGGTCCTGCCGTGTAGTTCTGGGCTGATCCCTCACTTTCCTAATAATCATTGATGCCCCACGAGGTGAGATCTTGCATGGAGCCCCAGACCGAGGGTGATTGACCGTCATCTTGAACTTCTTCCACTTTCTAATAATACCGAATACTCATGTCGGTAGCCATTCAGTGCTTTGAAAGACTGGTCATGACTCACATCAACACCATCATCCCGGAAACCCTAGTCCCAGTGCAATTCACATACCGCCTCAACAGATCCATAAATGACGCAATCTCAATCGCACTCCACACTGCCCTTTCCCACCTGGACAAAAGGAACACCTATGTGAGAATGCTGTTCATTAACTACAGCTCATTGTTCAACACCATAGTGCCTACAAAGCTCATCCCTAAGTTAAGGATCCTGGGACTAAACACCTACCTCTGCAACTGGATCCTGAACTTCCTGACAGGCCGCCCCCAGGTGGTAAGGGTAACAACAACACGTCTGCCACACTGATCCTCAACACTGGGGCCCCTCAGGGGTGTGTACTTAGTCCCCTCCCGTACTCCTCCCTCTTCACCCACGACTGTGTGGCCAAGCACGACTCCAACACTATTATTACGTTTGCAGATGACTCAATGGTGGTAGGCCTGGTCCCCGACAATGATGAAACAGCCTATAGGGAGGAGGTCAGAGACCAGGACAACAACCTCTCCCTTAATGTGAGCAAGACTAAGGAGCTGATCGTGGACTTACATGAAAAGTAGGGCCGAACAGGCCCTCATTAACATCAATGGGGCTGTAGTGGAGCGGGTCGAGAGTTTCAAGTTCCTTGGTGTCCTCATCACCACAAACTATCATGGTCCAAACACACCAAGACAGTCGTGAAGAGGGCATGACACCTTTTCCCCCTCAGGAGACTGAGGATTTGACATGGGTCCCCAGATCCTCAAAAAGGAATACAGCTGCACCATCGAGAGCATCCTGACCGGTAGCATCACACCTGATATGGCAACTGCTTGTCATCTGACCGTAAGGCACCACAGAGAGTAGTGCATACGGCCCAGTACATCACTGGGGCCAAACTTCCTGCCATTCAGGACCTATACAATAGGTAGTGTCAGAGGAAGGCCCAAAGACTGTTCTCACTGCTAACGCACGGCAAGCGGTACCAGAGCACCAAGTCTAGGTCCAAAAGGCTCCTTAACAGCTTCTACCCCCAAGCCATTAGACTGATGAACAATTAATTAAATGGCCACCAGGATATTTACATTGAACCCCCCCTTTGCTTTTACACTGATGCTACTCGCTGTTTATTATCTATGCATAGTCACTTTACCCCTACCTACATGCACATATGACCTATTACCATATTACATATTACCATATTACCTTCAACATTTCAACATTGTTTCAATATTCAAACTAAATCTCAAGCTGTCCCATAGTTATGAAAGTGTCGGGAGTCAGGATGCGACAGACAGGCAGGCAGCATTTCTCAGCCAGTCGAAATCATGAATCAGCTGGCATCATTTTCATGGATATATACAAAGAAATATCAATTGAAAAAAGATCAAATGAAATGAAGTCCGGCTAGTTTAAAGTCTATCCAGCTTCAGTTTGAAGTGTTTGTGTTAGCTGTGTTTTTGGCTAGCTCCTCTGAACAACAGTGTCCTGATGAGAGAGCACATTTTCTATGCCAGGAGAAATCCAAATAGATTACACTAGAAAGCAACTTAAACATATGCAAATTAAGCTACTTTGCTGTTATTTTGGCTGCACTGTTTGACGTGACTAAGTTAGCTGTAGTTGGCTAGCTAGAATTCAAGGGATAAAAATGTTGCCAGCCAGTATGGGTATGGAACATTTAGAACGAATGACTAGAACAATTTAGAACAAAAAGACTGAACAACTGGGTGAGACACTGGCAAACGAACTGGCTTGGGGTGCAACCTTAGATTTGTGTCGGGACTATATCTTGCGGAAGGATGAAATAGTTCAAATAAATTCATCAAGATAAAGTTTAATAAAAATATGTCAATCATTATTTGAATATGTAGGTAACCCTCGAAGCCGGTGTTTGAAGGGTATTGGCACAGTTTGCCGGCCCTCGACGAACACCCGTGCCAATATATCCTCCAAACACAGGCTTCTCGGGCATTATCACTTAATTGAATCAGGGGTGTGAATACAGTAGTTATGTAAATTTGATATTTGAAAAAAATTGATGAAAACATCTTTTAACTTTGTTATTATGTGTAGATGGGTGACAAAAATAGATTTAATCCATTTTGAATTCAGGCTGTAACACAACAAAATGTGCAATAAGTCAAGGGGTATGAATACTTTCTGAAGGCACTATAGGTCCATTGTAATTTTGACATACTTTCGATTTGGTTTTAGTCATTTTAAAGTATGTTTTATTTGAGTTTTTTGTATTTTTTCTCAAACCACCCTTAAACTGGATTGGACCCCCTCACAGGCCAGACTCGGACCGTATGTTTGACACCTCTGAGCTAGATTCAATCAGATCAAGCATTAACATGCGCTAACCGACACCTGCATAGTTGGTGTTTCAAATCGGTGAGCAGCTGCTTGTGTGGTCATTGTCACAAAGCCACACCCATCCCACTCACGTTAGAAGTTCAGAACTAGAAAATGTTGGCTATATAGAAATAATGAAACTCAAATTAAAAATCATTTAAACTAAATATTTCAGCCTAATCGATGTGTAGATTGTATCACACATTCCAGTGTTGGAATGTGTTGGATGGCTACATGGGATTACTACTAATGTGCCAATGTCTGCAATAAGCATGATGCCTGGAGCCACTTGTGGATTGACAGCTCTAATGCAGTTCCACCTACAACAGTTATGCGGGTGTCGGCATTTAATCTAACACACACACACCCCCCCCCCCCCCGTCCCCGTCAGTGCGGTGGAGCAGGGTACAGGAATGCTGGAGCTGGACTGTCACCTGACCCGGGATGGTCATGTGGTCGTGTCACATGACGAAAACCTCCTGAGGCAGACTGGCCATGATGTCACCATCTCCTCCCTAAACCTAGAGGTTAGAGGTCAAATGTATATTAAAACCATAGAATATAAAACTCCCCTTGATTGTTGCTTGAACTCTGTTACCATAGCTATTCTGACCTTAATGTGTATGAATTATAATGTGTATACATGTAGGCTCCTTTTATAATCTGTTCCATAAACTGTTTTAGCTTTTATAAACTGTCCCATACAGTAATGAGGCAGTTCATTCATTTTGTAGTATAAAATATGAATTGTGTTTTCTTTTCAGGACTTACCCTTGTATAAGGACAGACTGGAGGTCACATTTAATGCAGGTATCCACTGTAACACATACACTACATGGCCAAAATTATGTGGACACCTGGTCGGCAAACATTTAATTCCAAAATCAAAGGCATTAATATGGAGTTGATCCCCCATAGCTGCTATAACAGTCTCCACTTTTCTGGGAAGGCTTTCCACTAGATGTTGGAACATTGCTGCAGTGACTTGCTTCCAATCAGCCACAAGAGCATTAGGGAGGTTGGGCCTCGCTTTGTGCACGGGGGCATTGTTTTTCATTTTAAACTTTTTTTATTTTTTTATTATTAGTTTTAAAAAATAATATTTTTTTTAACCCCTTTTTCTCCCCAATTTCGTAATTAGTCTTGTCTCATCGCTGCAACTCCCATACAGACTCGGGAGAGGTGAAGGTCGAGAGCCGTGCGTCCTCCGAAACACAACCCAACCAAGCTTCTTGACACTTAACCCGGAAGACAGCCGCACCAATGTGTCGGAGGAAACACCCTGACTGTGTCAGCGTGCACTGCGCCCAGCCCGCCACAGGAGTCGCTAGTGCACGATGGGACAAGGATATCCCTGCAGGGCAAACCCTCCCCTAACCCGGACGACACTGGACCAATTGTGTGCCACGCCATGGGTCTCTCAGTTGCTGCGACAGAGCCTGGACTCGAACCCCAAATCTCTAGTGGAGCTAGCGCAGCTAGCACTGCAATGCAGTGCCCTAGACCACTGTGCCAATCGGGAGGTCCCTTTCCCTTCACTAGCCCGAACCATGAAAAACAGCCCCAGGGCATTATTCCTCCTCCACCAAACTTTACAGTTTGCACTATGCAACTACCTCTGCAACTCAATGCTGCAAGGCAAACGCAGCTTTTCATTGGAAATTCGTGTACTTCTGGTGTACCAAAATACAACGACGCTGTCAGCCTAATTAAGGCACACACACAGAGACACACACACTCATCCACCATACTTCTCTGACAGAAGTGGGTCAATGGCATAGACAAATGCTCTTTGTGAGGTTTCGCACCAATGTGTGTGCGTATATGCATGCGTGTGTGTTATCATGACATTCACTACCTCACCCTTCTCCCTCCCATCCCCTCCCTTTCTTCCTTCCTTTCCAACACCAGGCCACTACAGCACCGGTACAGACAGGAAGTTCACCCTGTTGGAGGAAGTGTTCAGGAAATTCCCTAAGATGCCAGTCAACATCGAAATCAAAGAAGACAACAGCTTGCTGATGGAGAAAGTACAGGACTAAGCTAAATCCAATCAAATTCAACTTTATTTACAGAATATACTTTATAAATATAGCAGTGAGCAGCAATGAACAGGGTTCACAGGAAGACAGAAAGGACACAAGATAGTTGGATAGCAAAGCAAGCACTATATCATGTAGGAACTATCTTCCTTTATGTGCAATCAGTGAAAGCATTACCATGGTTCTCTCTCAATACCACAAGGATGATGACATCTATAGTGCCACCAACTGGTCCAGTGCAGCCATCTAAGGTTGCAGTGACTTTATCACACAGCTTCTAAGGACATATACATTGGTTTACGTACCAAATTTCATGGCCCCATGTCTATCGGTTCAGTTCTTATAGCCCTGGTGTTATATGGTGCCATCTAGTTGTGTGACGTGGCCGACTTTGAATGCAGCAACTAATCCTTCTCCAATTCATTACAGGCTAATTCATTGAGTCTATACCAAATCTGGAGTCAATATGATTTATGGTTTGTGAGAAGATTTGTGTTTTTATCATTAGCATATGCTAACGTGCAGGTTACAGTGCAGCTATATTTGAATTTAACAACTAAAACCATTAAAGACTGATGTCATGAGTAAATAAAAAATCTGGACATAATCTGACATATGGTTCATGAGGAGAAGACGATTGCAGATGTTTTTGAGCATTAGCGTTCCTTATGAAAAGAAGTTGTTAAGTTCTCTTTTTTGAGTAATCAATACCAATTTCAGTTTCAAGTTGATAGGCCATTGTGAAGTGGATTTAAAAAGGTTTTAAATGGACACACAAAATCTGATTTTTTGATTTGTCATTAACCAAACCCCAAGCTTGGTGTGATTTGGACTTGTTTTTCAAAGGTTTTCCTTTGAAAATTCTCAAGATGGATGAAAAAAATATCCTGACAGGCCTTATGGGTCCTTGAGGCAAATTTGTTCCGCATGAGGAAAGACACCTACGTCAAACGGGCGGTGGATATGAGGGTTTAAGTGAGACCGCTTATAACATTGCCACCTATAGGCCAATCGGTACCATTCTTTTTGACACATTTTACTCATGGTCTTTGTGTGCCAAATTAGGAAAAAAGTGAACAATCTATGCTTGAGTTATTTGACTATGTCAGGGGGAAAAAAAGAATCTAACGATAATAGGTTTCACAGCTTCACTAAATGTTTTAGTCACAGACAACGAATAACTCCCCTCTCCCTTTCTGCCCTGGTCTCTCTCTCGCTCTCTCTCAGGCGTCCAACATGGTGAAACAGTATGATAGAGAGGACCTCACAGTGTGGGCGACTGTAGACTCTACCATTATGAAAAAGTGCCGCAGATCTGTAAGTGTCAACTAGGGGAAGATACAATAAACTGAACCAGGGGTCCAACTCCTGTCCTAGGGAGAGATATTTTCTTGCACTCTCTCAACCCAGCCTCTCTCTTCCCTGTCCCTCCTGCTCTCTTCTATCCCATTCCTCCATCTCTCCCGCTCTGCTCTCCCTCTCTCCTTATAGAACTCCACCATGCCCTATAGTTTCAGTATGAGACGAGGGCTGCAGCTGCTCCTCCTTTACTACAGCGGCCTGCTGCCCTTTGTTCCGCTGGGAGAGAGCTTCCTGCAGTTCTACCTGCCCCGCATCATTAACAGGTGTGTGCGTGCGTATGTCATGTATGTTTTTTTGCGTATGGGTTCCAAAGTTCATGTGCTGATACAGTACCCATCTGACTTCACCATCATCTGTTATGTCTGTGCATGGATGTGTGTGGTCACATGTTTATCTTTGAGTATAGGTGCAGACGGATGTGTGGTGACAGAGAGCTTTCTATTGTTCTTTCTCTGGCAACCCTGTGTGTGTATGTCGTAAATTGTAACTATCATATAATCTCATTCTATTTATGCAGAACATATATTCCTGAGGAGCGTCTTCTGAAGAACAGAATGGTCATCTATCTGATAGAAAAGTGGGTACATTTACTACAGTAACAAAGCAGTTCCCTTTCCCTACTAAAACCAACAGACCATGTACAGGCTTTGATAAAAGATTAAACCACCTGCAAAACGTTAATGTTTTTCCAGATTAACGATGAGGAAGAGTCTATTCAAACATCTGGCCAACAGAGGAATTCAGGTACAGAGCAACCACCATCATTACTATTATCATCATAATAGTTACTGCCATCACTTCCTAGCCCCTTCTGCTAACCGCTTCAGTATGTCATGGCCCGTCAGTAGGGTCAGCAGAGCTCCTGTTACATCCCTCTTTCCCTTATCCAGCCCTTTAAGAACTATAGACACTGAGTGTCTAGGGAAAGGAGCAAACATAGGAGTTCCAATCCAGCTCGATTTTGGTGGAATTTCTCTGTTCTACTGATCTATAATGGGCTTTTGGATGATCAGTGGGCAATGGCTGGCCTACCCCACCAAGATGAGCTGGCCCAGTTCTGATAGACTGAGGTCATGCAAACTCACATTCAAAGTCAAACGCGGCATCAGCAAAGAGACCTGCTCCAACTCCGTCATCAGTTAGTCAGCCAAGATCATGGGTGGTAAAAAACGGAAAGGGTGCCTATAAACTTAGAAAGAACACATTCTACATTGTCACCTCACTCAAAACATCCTATTTTTGGGATGGCTAAAACTATGATTTGGTCAAACACTAAAGTGCATTATCCTACTGATTCCTGTAATGAAAGTGGCTGCCCTCCAAATATGCCTGTGTCCTCACTGGGGCCTGCTGATGCAATGAGCGAGCCACTCTCCTCTCTCCCCATGCGCTCGAGAGAAAAATGCTTTCTAACGTACAACAAGCTTCATCCCCTTGTCCCTGTCGAAGAGAGGAGGTTCTCAGCTTTCTGTAGGTATACTTATTTATTTCCCAACTGTTTTTTAGCACATAACATTTAGTGTTGGATTAATACATGGCTACTAGCAGTGGGTATTGTATTTCGAGTTAGAAATTGAATTAATGTGCTTTTTTAGTAGCTTCCACTTCTACAGGTGTTGAACCCTACATTAATTAGCCTATGATATTAATTACTGCACATTAAGATGTATGTAATTCATCTCTATAGAACAAAAATAAATCAGTAAATCCTGGAGTCCTATTTGGACAGTAAAATATAGCAATTATAGTTTAATTTTGAACCCCAAAATTCATGACAATCACTGGATTAGCACATAAAAATATATTGAAACATGCATTCCTGCTTGGACATGAATACCTCCGTAGTCTATTTATTATACTTCTTAATAAAGTACTACAAATGGCTTATAAGATGATTACTCGTGATTTGGGTCCGACCAAATCATGGGCTGGTGCCACCAACTGTAAAAGTAAGTGACACCAGTGGAAAATGACAGTCTGGAGGCCTGTAATAGAAATGAATAGGGTAGGTGTTGATTCAGGGGAACACATATGATAGGCACTTGTTTGAAATATATCTTAAAGCCTAGATTCAATCAGATCAAGAGTTAACCAGCGATAGCTGCATTGCTGATGTTTTGGAGCTGTCAAATCGGTGAGCAGCTGCTCTTGATTATTGTCACAAAGACACACCCCTCCCACTCACGTTAGAAGTTCAGAACAAGAAAGTGTAGTCTATATAGAAATAATGATGCTCATATTGAAAATCATTCAACTAAATAATGAGGATTTCTATCAGCCCAATCGATGTGTAGATTAATATCTCAAACTCCAGTGTTCAAAATGATAAACATGGCTACATGGAATTTCTCTTGGTGCAGCCTATGGCAATGCCCGCTTTAGGTATAATGCCAGGAGTTACTTGTGGATTTGACATTTCTAACACAGTTCCACCTCCAAAACAATTGCTATGTGAGTGTTGGCTAAAGCAGAAGAAGCACAGAGTGACAGCAGAGAAGATGCTGAGACCGACCGACAGCACACCAGGAAGGCAAACAAAATAGCTAGAGCAGAGGCACAGTTAAAAGTGTTAAGTTGTATCTCCAGTGGTGCTTTTATATATTGTACTTGTTTTTAACATGAGCTGGTTACAAAAGATGAGGAGGACCACATCTCGTCAGCCACTGGTTGAGAAACGCTGTACTTAACTGCCAATGTTATGTGTCAACACTACTGCTTGTGTCTAAGTTTAATTTAGTGGATGAGAATGTCAGACAGAAGACTCAAGCCTGGTGTAGATGTAGGTCTGTGATAAGGTCTGGGCAGTGGCTGATAGTCTGGGGACCACTCCCCTGTGATGGGGGGGGGGGGGGTGAGTTGGCGGCACGTGTAGTGGTGTGGGCTCCCAGTCCACTCCTGCGGCCCAGCTCACTAATAATCACCTATATTTTGACAATTTTTAGTGCAGCGCTCTTGACCTTGTTGAAGACCGAATGCACACCCGGGTCAAAATTAGTTTGACACTCCTGGTGAAGGGACAGGTGACTGAAATGGAACCAGGGTCATGTTCATTCAAGAACACCATAGCAAAATGTTGCGCAACAAAAAATGTAAATCAGCATTTCACATTCAATGTTCAGATAGTAGCTCCCTGTTTCACTTTGTTTTGTACCTAATAAACACAACCCAGCCCTCTCACTCATATCCGCCAACATGGAAAATACTATAGTAATTATTGTAGTGTTTTTGCAGATTTTAATATACTGTAGTGTTCACTGTAGTTTTTGCATAATGTACTATACTGTAGTATTTACGGTAGTGCTTTTGCAGGCATTACTGTAGGATTTACTATAGTGTTTTTGTTTTATTATCTTTGACATAGAAGTGGAGGCTTTCTCCTTCAGGAAACCTACTGGAGAAATACTAAAAGAGCAAATTTTACATAACCTGTAGGTAGGTAGGACTGGAGTCAGAACGAATAGTTCAGAGTTTCTGCTCTTTTCTATAACCTGTAGGGATCACGATATATGGTCCATACTTAGCATGTAGATGTCTCACTTACAGTGCATTCAGAAATTATTCAGACCCCTTCACTTTTTCCACATTCTGTTATGTTACAGCCTTATTCTAAAATTGATTAAAAAAATGGTTTTTCCCCTCATCAATTTACACACAATACGCCATGACGATAAAGCAAAAACAGGTTTTTAGAAACTGAACTATCACATTTACAAAAGTATTCAGACCCTTTGCTATGAGACTCGACATTGAGCTCAGGCGATCCTGTTTCCATTGATAATCCTTGATGTTTCTACAACTTGATTGGAGTCCACCTGTGGTAAATTCAATTGATTGGACATAATCTGGAAAGGCATACATACACCTGTCTATATAAGGTCCCACAGTTGATAGTGCATGTCAGAGCAAAAAACAAAAAGTGAATGGAATACTTTCTGGTGGCACAAAATGGGGTGAGGGGAATGGGCAGGGTATATGCAAATGGAATACTATAGTTCCTCATCACCTCTTTGAAGTCACATAGATGGTATCCAGAGAGTTAGGAAAATCAGCCTTTAATTTCCTTGCACCTTACTTGTGGCATGATCTACAATACACTTTATAATTGGTGGAATTTGTGCCTCTATGGTATTTCAGACGGTTGTGAGGGGACCTTTTTACTGAAGATTGTCTTTTCTGTTTTTCTTTTTGTGTATTGTGTATATGAATGTGTTTAGATGTGTATTTTGGTGCTTAATACAGGGCTCATCTGGAAAAGTGACCTTGGTCTCAGCATTGACTCCTTGTCAAAATAAAGGTAAAAAAAAAAAATGGTATTTACTATTGTTAAATAAGTGTAGTGTTTTTGCAGAGATTACTGTAATATTTACTACACTGCTTATTTTTGCAGATAATACTGTAGTATTCTACAACATTCTAAAGTACAAGTACAACACATGATCAAGGGATACTACAGTGTGTAGTACAGTATACAAAAGTTTACTATAGAATTCTTTAGCACGTACTGTAGTATTTTTCTCATGTGGGATAACTGACGGATATCCTCAGGTGCACCTGTTCGTCTGCAACGAGGATCCTGACATCGAGGCGGCGTTCGAAGCAGGAGCCACAGGCGTCATGACAGACTACCCTACCCTCCTGACTGACTACCTACACAGACACGGGAGGCAAGACTGACAGCCCAAACTTCCAATCAAACTACTAATTCACAAACAGGTTCTTAACTGACAGCTCGAGCTACCTATCAAGAGACCTCCACTCGTACATTGTGTATCACCCCCGAAAGAACCACACTGAAATCGCAATTTTCCTTCACAACTCCGGTCTCCACCAATGAGCAGAAGGACAGCTCTGTGAGGAAGTTGCCCTAAAAAGCACAGATCCAAGACCAGCGTAACTTTCCGAAATCCCAACCTTAACCAATAGAGGGAAAAACACATAACCAATCTCTGATCAATGTCTTTAGGCAACTTCATTCCATCTACACAAAAGTATGTCACTTATACTTACTTTACTTTTGGTTAATGGATTGTGGACATATATTGAGACACTGTTCACCTCTCTCTGCAACCTTCCCAAACCCTAATGGATCTATCAGTGAATGTCTGGATGTTGGGAGGAGAAGTGATTTCTTTAAGTATATATCCTTGATGTTCTCTCATGACATTTACATAATGGAAATGACTTTTGGGGAATTTAAGACATGCTATACAAATTGTATGTTTGTCAATGCAAAGATGATTTAAATAAATACTTGTATACCGTAATTTCCGGACTTTAAGCCGCTACTTTATTCCCACACTTTGAACCTCGCGGTTTATACAATGACGCGGCTAATTTATGGATTTTTCCCGCTTTCACAAGATTCATGCCGCCAAAAAACTGAGCACCGTCACATAATGTGACGTAAATCGAGCGCGCTCAAACTTCCCATCATTCTGATTACGGTAGTAATTTTGTCACCCTCATCATGGCAAAGACATGGAGAAATGCATATGATGCAGCTTTCAAGTTGAAGGCGATAAATCTGGCTGTTGGAACAGGAAATAGAGCTGCTGCATGGGAGCTTGGCCTTAATGAGTCGATGATAAGACGTTGGAAACAGCAGCGTGAGGAACTGACTCAGTGCAGAAAGACAACAAAAGCTTTCAGAGGGAAGAAAAGCAGATGGCCCAAAGTATTTGCAGCCACTCGACATCAGTGTAAATCGTGCATTTAAGGTGGCGCTCCTTGTTCAATGGGAGGCTTGGATGACAAGTGGGGAGAAATCCTTCACTAAAACGGGCCGCAGGCTAAGAGCATCTTATAGTCAAGTCTGCCAGTGGGTCCTGACAGCGTGGAGCATTGTCAAAAAATCCACTATCATCAACGGGTTTCGAAAGGCTGGACTGCTGCGTGTTGAAGGGGCAGCATGAGCTCAGCGGGGTATTTCCCTCCGGATGAAAGTGACGAGAGCGACAATGAAAACGATCCAACAAACGTGTTTCGTTTAAAGGCTGTGTAAAGTTCATTTGTTTCAATGTACCGGTAGGAACCTGCGGCTTATAGACATGTGCGGCTTATTTATATACAACATACATATTTTCCTGGTTCATACACTTCCTGGTTCTCTGTGCGTTGGATGCAGTATAGCAAATAGGTTAACATAATAAGTAGATAAATTCAAACAACTCTTTAGAGACATATTAAGAGATTAAGACCTTGTCCTTTAGAATTCTGAGAAATAAGCCTTCTGTGACACACACAGCAGCCACAATGAATAAGAGCTGAAAACACGGCACTGGACTGGTTCATCTAAATCTAGATAAGAATTTCAGACTTGAGAGTTGATCACAAGTCAGATCTTTAGCTAATGTAAATTTCTTATCATGTTCATGTATAATGATTTAATTCTGTTTTTAGAACAATAATTTGCCCCATTGTTTTCGTTTTTGTTTGTGGCTTTGATGGTATGCCATCTAACAGTGGCTATATTAGTAGGCCTACTGCCAATGTTATGTGTCAATACTACTGCCTGTGTCTAAGTTTAACTTAGAGTGGATGCGAATGTCAGAAGACTCCAGCCTGGTGTGGATGTAGGTCTGGGCACCACTCCCCCCGTGGTGGGGGTGAGTTGGGGGCACGAGCAGTGGTGTGGGCTGGTATGGATAAAATGCCAGGGTCGAATTTTTGTCCCAGTCCACCCCTAACGGCTCAGCTCACTAATAATCACCTATTTTTTTTACATTTTGACAGCGAGGACATATAACCAATTTTCAGTGCAGCACTCTTGACCTTGTTAATCCAGTGGCTTTATTAGGCCTACAGTTATTGTGTTATGTAAGCAAGTAAACTGTAGCTAGTATACGGTCTTGAGCTACAGTACCATAGAATCTCTATGATCTTTCTCATGCGTGACCAAGGACAACATGGACAGGATTCAGATGACTTCTACATAGCTTAACCTATGAAACTAGTTCCCCTACTAGTGTCTTAACGAGAGAAAAAAAAACTTGTCGGGGGAGGTTCTCTTCTGCACAGTTCAACCAATCCAGTAAATGTGGAGGAGAACAGATGGCGTGTCGCCATAGAAAGGAGTCACCCTGCCTCAGTGGAGTAGCCTTGTTAACGTCCAAAAGAGGAAGTTGAGTCACAGGCTCTCTTTCCATTTCCCCTGAAAACTGGAACATCTGGTCGTTGGGGACTCAGCAGAGATACTTAGAAAGTAGGAGATAGGAATCTCAGTGGCCAATGAATGGTAAAACATATAATGCCCCACTAACAGACTTTTGACCAATCGTGTTCACATTGTCATTCTGCGTCATGCGGTTGCTAAACTAATCATCAAGCAATCCCTTCTAAAAGTCAGGGTATGACGCCACATTCATGTGCAAGTCGGACCTAAGAAACTCGGACATTTCCGACTTGCTAACTGGTTGTAGTTATATACCACGTTCAGCAAGTTGGAAATTTCTGTGTTTCCTAGTTCCGTTTAGCATATGAACAGTACCACCGTATGAGTCATAATATCCATAAAACCTTGCAGTGAAACGGTTCCAATCATTTTCCCCATAAGCGATTTTAGAAATACTTAAAATAAGGGCTGTGTATTGTGCAGTGGTGAATAGTACTTAAGTAATTTTTGGTGGTATATGTACTTTGCTATTTCCATTTTTGACAACTTTTACTTAACTACACTCCTAAATAAAATTGTTTAAGCTATATAAGCTAGCTAAATTTAGTAATGAATAAATTGGCTACATTTCTTTAAATAGACTATTCTGTGAACTGCCTTGTGCAAGTTTTAAAATTGTCACAATACCTGTTAGCAAAGGTGTCAGCTAGAGATGACATGCAGGGATTTGTAATCTTGCACAATGTCTACTTTGATGCTAATTACTATTTTAGAATCTGAGGGTAAATAGAGACATATGTCACCTTATCCAGGAGAGATTTACATAGTTATCGAAACATCATGCCAGGGTAAGCCCACACCAAACACAAACCTTATTTTAAAATCCCTTATGGGAAAAATGAATGGTGGAAAAACGATATTAACCATTTCCGTTTGACAGCTAGGTTTTATGGGTATTATGACACCTCCGCTGTGGGGCTCTATGTCGAGAAACCTGACTAGGTAATCTCACGATTTAAAAGCTATATGACATTACAGAGAGCAAGTTAATCATTTCATATTTCAGAAAATATTTGTAGTTGCACTTGTTCTTCACATGAGGCTGCTGGGGGGAGGACGGCTCGGTTGGAATTGCAAACATGGAATGGCATCAAATACATGGAAACCATGTGTTTGATACCATTCCACTAATTCCGCTCCAGCCATTACGAGCCCGTACTCCCCAACTAAGGTGCCACTAACCTGCTGTGGTTCACGTAATTCGTGCTAATGTTGAGTTTTTGACCTAGTGCCCAATTGACTTCCATTCCCTCCTTGGAGTGATCTCATGTCCCAGAATGCACCGAGCTCCCAAGCATTTGCAACGTACACAATGTGCGTAAATATGATTCCAATTGAGCTTCCTTCCCATCTCCTCTAAAGTATCTCTGGACACGGCAGAGGCTAATGGTTCCAGCAACCTGGAAACTTGGGAAAAAACGAGCTCCGACTAGTAAAAATCGTTTTGAAAGGTCATCCAACTCGGAATTACAATTCGGAAACTCGGGCATATTTCTAGAGCTCCGATTTACCGACCTGAAGATCACTGCCGTCCCGATTTTTTTTAAAGAAGGAAAAAAATAAGTTTTTTTTCCCCGAGTTCCCAGTTGTCTTGAAAGTACCATAACTATGGCATTGTTCTATTAAACTGGCCCGGGTTAAATGTGCCTATAGCCCGTCGTGTGACTGGGTGAGCGCTAAACGCCCTGCTCAAATCGAACAAGTCTGCACCGCTTGGTTATGTTGTCAACAAGGCAGCATTGTTCATGCTTCAGAAACATGGCTCACAACCAAGAATTCAATAAACTTTCAGCCAGTGCAAACCATGCCTACATTGGCGCCCGGTCGAATCTCATCGAAATGAGTAAAAATTCAACCTAAAACTGTTCGACCTACATTCCCCCAGTCAATCTGACGATTCCAATTGGTCGTTGGGGATTGTTTTGTAGCTGGTGACGTGTTTGGTTCCGCCTCCTTAACCAGCGTTGTAAACAAACACTGCATAATATTGCAAGTTTGACCGTCACCACGAAAATATCCTATCTGCAAAAAACATAGTCGGAGTAGCTATTGTTATTTTAACTACAACATACACGAAACTGTTTCATCTCCGATGAAAAACGTGTTCCTGTTGTCAAGTGTGAGAGACCGAGAGAAAATCTGCACCACGATTCTTCTTGTTTGTTTGGATCCATCTGTCCGATGGTTTCTTGCTGAAGAAGTGACCCAAACAAGCTATCTCCTACCTAGACGATTTAGCAATTTACTGATGCATCTTAGTTGACCATCTTAGTTGCTGGTCATATCTTCGTTCAAATTAGGTCTTCCACTGAAACCCCGATAACTACTTTAGGTGAGTCCAGGGCTATTCTATTGTGCTTGTATTTCCTTCCATGTAGGTTGCTAGCTAAACCTGAAATGGCGGGTTTACAGTAAACATGCGTCTTCTCTAAACCCAGATTATGGTTCAGTTGCTAGCTAGCAAGATAACGTCAATATGTTAGCTAGTCTCTCACGATAGTTGGCTAAAATGGATAGCTAGCTACAGAGGAAGGCGGTCGATGAATAATTCACTGTATGCATCGTTTTGGGGAATTATTGGCTAGCTGCCTATGTAACAGTAACGTTAGTTAGCTAACGTTAGCTAGTTGCTTTGTCAGGATGTGGGGCGAGTCAGCCAACGTCAGCAGGCCAGCAAAATTGCAAGGATCAGAGTGATGTTTTGCTTGTTCTTGTGTATGCCGTGGCATTAATACAGAGGCGTTATTTTGAAATTACTCTAACTACACTAATGGATTTTCACGGACATTTAACCGTTTTAAATGACATAAGACTTGAGTAAAAAGTAACAAATTTTCCTCATCCATCTATGGAGCGCTTCTAACTGACCATACATCGTCGGGTTTAGCTGGTACAGTAAAGTAGGTCAATGCATGTTGTGTTCTGTCTGGTGCAATGGTCAGAGTTATTGGGATCCTTGCGACGTCCCTACCCGAAACTTAACCCCTAACCGTAAACCCTTACTTAAGACATATCAAATGTAAACTTCAATAGGTAGGGACGTTCCAAGGATCGCTTGATAGCACGGACCCTGCTGTAATTTTACCAGGAAGTGTGCTGCGAATTAGACATGCATATGGCTTAAAATAAAGTCACTAATATGCGCCCAGACCTGTTTCCCACTCCAAATAATACAGTTAGTTAATTATTGTGTGATTCCTTCTGACATTTTTTGACACTCAAGGTGTCATGCCTAAATGGAGGAAATTAACAGTTGAGTGCATGCGTTTTCTACAATGCTGGCATTACTTCTTTGCAGTGTTGGACAGGACAGAGGACAGACAGCCAAATGTTATTGAACTTGTTTCTTTCTCTTGCATTTTTCAGTTGAAAGCCATGGGAATCATACGTTTTTTGTTTGTGTTTACCCAAATTTGCCTAACCCTATTTGGCAAATAAGCTTACAAAATGACATTTTCTCATAGTTACTACACTTCACAAATAGTGAAATTTAGGGTTTACCACGATCACATTTAGGAGTAGCCTAGTGTTAGGAGCCCCAGGAATGCCCAATATCCTCTGTCTCTCCTGTTAATCGCTAAGTCTCTCTGTTTTCTTCTCCATCTCCTCAGACATGGTGAAGCTGACAAAGGCTAAGACGTTCCAGGCGTACCTAGACTCGTGCCACCGGAGGTACAGCTGTGTTCACTGCAGAGCACACTTGGCCAACCATGATGACCTCATCTCCAAGGTGAGACTACAGGGACCGTTTATGGCCAGTGGGTTAAATTCCATATAGTTCTGTTGGATGCAGGGGTTGGAACCCGGTTCAGGGAACAGAACAGAAAACTGGAAAATAATGTCATTTTTCAATAACAGAAACAGAACGAAAGTGATCCATACTGCTCCATAAGAGAACCGTTATTTTAAAAGCATGAAAACCAGTTAATGTTATTTTATGTTCCAGACATTTTTATTTCCTAGTCCCACAAATAAAACGCAACAAAGAGCCTATGCAAAACCCTCTCTATCACTCAGAAACATATTCCAGTGTCTGTCTGCAAGCTGAAAATCTTAAGCTCTTAGACTAAACACGCACAGGCAATCTGCCCCTCCCCCTCTGAAACATAGGCTACTGTACTGATGTTAGAAGCGTAAGAAGACTGGATAGACATTTTTAATTAGCTAGAGAATAATGGATTTACTTTTTCAATGTCAGTTAACTGCTTAGTTATCATTTCATGTTGGACTTATTTTTTATTCTGGTGCCGTTCTGCAAACACAAGTGTTAGCTTGCTAGTTCAAAGTTCCCTCATAGAAGCTGCTCCGTCTAGGTATAATTCTGTGGACCTAATTCAGATAATGGATGTCACAGCAAGATGCCTAGCACTTCAAGCCTGCTCCTTTAACCCTCTCTCCTGACCCATAAGATTTCAGTCACACCTTGCGAAATAGGCTACACTTGTCTGTCCATCACGCATGTGAACAACTAGCTTTCCTGCTCTATCCGCACTGATTGGGAAATCATTTAATGAGCTAAATGTAGAAACTGTTGATTTCACAGATAAAAAAATGAACAGAAAGGAACTATATAAACAGGTACTTTTTTTGGGGTTCAAAACTGTTCAGAGTAGAGGTCGACTGATTATGATTATTCAACACCGATACCGATTATTGGAGGACCAAAAAAAAGCCTGTACCGATTAAATCGGTCGTTTTTTATATATATATATATATTTGTAATAATGACAATTACATTTTACATTTAAGTCATTTAGCAGACGCTCTTATCCAGAGCGACTTACAAATTGGTGCATTCACCTTATGACATCCAGTGGAACAGCCACTTTACAATAGTGCATCTAAATCTTTTAAGGGGGGTGAGAAGGATTACTTTATCCTATCCTAGGTATTCCTTAAAGAGGTGGGGTTTCAGGTGTCTCCGGAAGGTGGTGATTGACTCCGCTGTCCTGGCGTCGTGAGGGAGTTTGTTCCACCATTGGGGGGCCAGAGCAGCGAACAGTTTTGACTGGGCTGAGCGGGAACGGTACTTCCTCAGTGGTAGGGAGGCGAGCAGGCCAGAGGTGGATGAACGCAGTGCCCTTGTTTGGGTGTAGGGCCTGATCAGAGCCTGGAGGTACTGAGGTGCCGTTCCCCTCACAGCTCCGTAGGCAAGCACCATGGTCTTGTAGCGGATGCAAGCTTCAACTGGAAGCCAGTGGAGAGAGCGGAGGAGCGGGGTGACGTGAGAGAACTTGGGAAGGTTGAACACCAGACGGGCTGCGGCGTTCTGGATGAGTTGTAGGGGTTTAATGGCACAGGCAGGGAGCCCAGCCAACAGCGAGTTGCAGTAATCCAGACGGGAGATGACAAGTGCCTGGATTAGGACCTGCGCCGCTTCCTGTGTGAGGCAGGGTCGTACTCTGCGGATGTTGTAGAGCATGAACCTACAGGAACGGGCCACCGCCTTGATGTTATTTGAGAACGACAGGGTGTTGTCCAGGATCACGCCAAGGTTCTTAGCGCTCTGGGAGGAGGACACAATGGAGTTGTCAACCGTGATGGCGAGATCATGGAACGGGCAGTCCTTCCCGGGAGGAAGAGCAGCTCCGTCTTGCCGAGGTTCAGCTTGAGGTGGTGATCCGTCATCCACACTGATATGTCTGCCAGACATGCAGAGATGCGATTCGCCACCTGGTCATCAGAAGGGGGAAAGGAGAAGATTAATTGTGTGTCGTCTGCATAGCAATGATAGGAGAGACCATGTGAGGTTATGACAGAGCCAAGTGACTTGGTGTATAGCGAGAATAGGAGAGGGCCTAGAACAGAGCCCTGGGGGACACCAGTGGTGAGAGCACGTGGTGAGGAGACGGATTCTCGCCACGCCACCTGGTAGGAGCGACCTGTCAGGTAGGACGCAATCCCAGCGTGGGCCGCGCCGGAGATGCCCAACTCGGAGAGGGTGGAGAGGAGGATCTGATGGTTCACAGTATCGAAGGCAGCCGATAGGTCTAGAAGGATGAGAGCAGAGGAGAGAGAGTTAGCTTTAGCAGTGCGGAGCGCCTCCGTGATACAGAGAAGAGCAGTCTCAGTTGAATGACTAGTCTTGAAACCTGACTGATTTGGATCAAGAAGGTCATTCTGAGAGAGATAGCGGGAGAGCTGGCCAAGGACGGCACGTTCAAGGGTTTTTGAGAGAAAAGAAAGAAGGGATACTGGTCTGTAGTTGTTGACATCGGAGGGATCGAGTGTAGGTTTTTTCAGAAGGGGTGCAACTCTCGCTCTCTTGAAGACGGAAGGGACGTAGCCAGCGGTCAGGGATGAGTTGATGAGCGAGGTGAGGTAAGGGAGAAGGTCTCCGGAAATGGTCTGGAGAAGAGAGGGGATGGGGTCAAGCGGGCAGGTTGTTGGGCGGCCGGCCGTCACAAGACGCGAGATTTCATCTGGAGAGAGAGGGGAGAAAGAGGTCAGAGCACAGGGTAGGGCAGTGTGAGCAGAACCAGCGGTGTCGTTTGACTTAGCAAACGAGGATCGGATGTCGTCGACCTTCTTTTCAAAATGGTTGACGAAGTCATCTGCAGAGAGGGAGGAGGGGGGATTCAGGAGGGAGGAGAAGGTGGCAAAGAGCTTCCTAGGGAAGTTAGAGTGGTAGAAAGTGGCTTTAGCAGCAGAGACAGAAGAGGAAAATGTAGAGAGGAGGGAGTGAAAGGATGCCAGGTCCGCAGGGAGGCGAGTTTTCCTCCATTTCCGCTCGGCTGCCCGGAGCCCTGTTCTGTGAGCTCGCAATGAGTCGTCGAGCCACGGAGCGGGAGGGGAGGACCGAGCCGGCCTGGAGGATAGGTGACATAGAGAGTCAAAGGATGCAGAAAGGGAGGAGATGAGGGTTGAGGAGGCAGAATCAGGAGATTTGGAGAAGGTTTGAGAAGGTTTGAGCAGAGGGAAGAGATGATAGGATGGAAGAGGAGAGAGTAGCGGGGGAGAGAGAGCGAAGGTTGGGACGGCGCGATACCATCCGAGTAGGGGCAGTGTGGGAAGTGTTGGATGAGAGCGAGAGGGAAAAGGATACAAGGTAGTGGTCGGAGACTTTGAGGGGAGTTGCAATGAGGTTAGTGGAAGAACAGCATCTAGTAAAGATGAGGTCGAGCGTATTGCCTGCCTTGTGAGTAGGGGGGGAAGGTGAGAGGGTGAGGTCAAAAGAGGAGAGGAGTGGAAAGAAGGAGGCAGAGAGGAATGAGTCAAAGGTAGACAGACGTGGGAGGTTAAAGTCGCCCAGAACTGTGAGAGGTGAGCCGTCCTCAGGAAAGGAGCTTATCAAGGCATCAAGCTCATTGATGAACTCTCCGAGGGAACCTGGAGGGCGATAAATGATAAGGATGTTAAGCTTGAAAGGGCTGGTAACTGTGACAGCATGGAATTCAAAGGAGGCGATAGACAGATGGGTAAGGGGAGAAAGAGAGAATGACCACTTGGGAGAGATGAGGATCCCGGTGCCACCACCCTGCTGACCAGAAGCTCTCGGGGTGTGCGAGAACACGTGGGCGGACGAAGAGAGAGCAGTAGGAGTAGCAGTGTTATCTGTGGTGATCCATGTTTCCGTCAGTGCCAAGAAGTCGAGGGACTGGAGGGAGGCATAGGCTGAGATGAACTCTGCCTTGTTGGCCGCAGATCGGCAGTTCCAGAGGCTACCGGAGACCTGGAACTCCACGTGGGTCGTGCGCGCTGGGACCACCAGATTAGGGTGGCCGCGGCCACGCGGTGTGGATTTTTACAACAATACTGAATGAACACTCATTTTAACTTAATATAATATATCAATTTAGTGTCAAATAAATAATGAAACATGTTCAATTTGGTTTAAATAATGCAAAAACAAAGTGTTGGAAAAGAAAGTAAAAGTGCTATATTTGCCATGTAAAAAAAGCTAACATTTAAGTTCCTTGCTCAGAACATGAGAACATATTTAAACTGGTCGTTCCTTTTAACATGAGTCTTCAATATTCCCAGGTAAGAAGTTTTAGGTTGTAGTTATTATAGGACTATTTCTCTCTATACCATTTGTATTTCATATACCTTTGACTATTGGATGTTCTTACAGGCAGGCACTATAGTATTGCCAGCCTAATCTCATGAGTTGATAGGCTTGAAGTCATAAACGGCGCAATGCTTGAAGCACAGCGAAGAGCTGCTGGCAAATGCAGGAAAGTGCTGTTTGAATGAATGCTTACGAGCCTGCTGCTGCTTACCACCGCTCAGACTGCTCTATCAAATATCAAATCATAGACTTAATTAAAATATAACACACAGAAATATGAGCCTTAGTTCATTAATATGTTCAAATCTGGTAACGATCATTCCGAAAACAAAACGTTTATTCTTTCAGTGAAATACAGAACCGTTCCGTAATTTATCTAACAGGTAGCATCCATAAGTCTAAATATTGTGGTTACATTGCACAACCTTCAATGTTATGTCATAATTATGTACAATTCTGGCAAATTAATTATGGTCTTTGTTATTAGGAAGAAATGGTCTTCACACAGTTCCCAACGAGCCAGGCAGCCCAAACTTCTGAATATACCCGGGCTCTGCTTGCACAGAATACATGAGTAGTGACACAATTTCCCTACTTAAAAGAAATTCATGTTAAAGGCAATATTAACTAAATATGCAGGATTAAAAATATATACTTGTGTAGTTATTTTAAGAAAGACATTGATGTTTATGGTTAGGTACATTGGTGCAACAGTGCTTTTTTTGCGAATATGCTTGTTAAATCATCACCCGATTGGCGAAGTAGGCTGTGATTAGATGAATTAGCAGGCACCGCATCGATTATATGCAACGCAGGACAAGCTAGATAAACTAGTAATATCAACCATGTGTAGTTAATCACTAATTATGTTAAGATGGATTGTTTTTTAAGATAAGTTTAATGCTAGCTAGCAACTTACCTTGGCTCCTTGCTGCACTCACGTAACAGGTAGTCGGCCTGCCACGCAGTCTCCTCGTAGAGTGCAATGTAATCGGCCATAATTGGTGTCCAAAAATGCAGATAACTGATTGTTATGAAAACTTGTTATCGGCCCAAATAAATTGGCAATTCCAATTAATCGGCTGACCTCTAGTTCAGAGCTTTATTTTGCTGGTCAGAAAACAAAAAAAATTGTGGTTTTGTTTAGAACCAAACGATTGGAAAATCATTTTTGTTCCAACCCCCGGTTGGCTGTGTGAAATTACATTTCAATAACATTGGAAAAACAGCCACAGTCCTCTGTTGCATTGTAAGCTGGGAAATGTTACCGATTTTAAAAATGTATTTTAAATTAGATTTATCTTGCATTGTCGCTCTCTCTCACGGTCTTTGTGGCACATTTGAGTTTATTCTCTTTTTTCTGTCGTCCAGTCTTTTCAGGGAAGCCAGGGACGTGCTTACCTCTTCAACTCTGTGTGAGTATCTTTACTTGTCATCCAGTGTATTGGCCATATAGCCTACACAGTGTACCCATAACTAATGAGCAAAATAGTATCCCTTTTAGGTCCCTTAAACACAGTCCCACCTTAGTTACCGCTCAAGCCTCAGTACACTGCCATTATCATGCATCTGCCAGGTTCTCCTTATGCCACTTCAGTGTGTTTACTCTAGTCCTGTAAGCCATACAAGACAGTTCACTATCCTAAAAGTGAATGTCACGTTGAGTTATATTTACCTTCTGTTTGCTGTAGTTTGAATTATTTTTTAAAACTAGGCAAGTCAGTTAAGAACACATTCTTATTTACAATGATGGCCTAGGAACAGTGGGTTAACTGCCTTGTTCAGGGACAGAATGACAGATTTTTACCTTGCCAGCTCGGGGATTCAATCTAGCAACCTTTCGGTTACTGGCCAAACGCTCTAACCACTAGGCTACCTGCCGCTCCATTTAGTATTTAGCATGTCATTTCTCAGCTGGTGCATAGCAAACACCCTCCGATTTGGGGATAAATATTAGGTTCTGGATAGCATTATCACATTTCTTGTTTAAAAAAAATATATAAATATATATGCTTATCTGGTGGGTCACCAGAAAATCTGACAGGCTTAGGTTAGGTCACAAAACAGACATTTGTGGCGGGGAACCATGTGGTAATTGACCTGTGGTTCTTGTTCCTGGTGTTTTCAGGGTGAACGTGGGCTGTGGTCCTGCCGAGGAGAGGCTGCTACTCACCGGGCTCCACGCTGTGGCAGACATCTACTGTGAGAACTGCCATACCACACTGGGCTGGAAATACGTAAGGACAAACACACTCACATACTATGCTACTTTTCTATGTCTACACACTGTAAAATAACTCAAATAATATCCTCAATCCCCATTCTCAAAAAATGTGGATGTCTTTTAAGCTTGTCTACTATGCACTCCAGCCTCTTATGGGGGGGCCACCATCTCTATCCCTACAGGAGCAGGCCTTTGAGTTGAGTCAGAAGTACAAGGAGGGGAAGTTCATCATTGAGCTGTCCCACATGATAAAGGACAACGGCTGGGACTGAGAGGTGAAGGGAGATGTTTTCATTGATGTTTCATCCCTCATCCATTGTTCTTCCTGGCCTGAATGTGTGTCCCCTCACACTGCGTAAGGGCCATCGGCTCTGCCACTCCGTCACTTCATACAGCTTTGCCAAGAGTAGCATGTGATGTTTATATATATACACACACACAGAGTATACCAAACATTAGGAACACCTTCCTAATGAACAGCCTCAATTCGTCTGGGCATGGACTCTACAAGGTGTCGAAAGCGTTCTACAGGAATGCCGGCCCATGTGGGACTCCATTGAGTCCAACATTTGTGAAGTTGGCTGGATGGCGGAACATTCTTGATTCACACAGGAAACTTTTGAGTTTGAAAAATCCAGCAGCGTTGCAGTTCTTGACACAATCTGATGCGCCTGGCATCTACTACCAAACCCCATTCAAAGGCACTTAAATATTTAGTCTTGCCAATACACCCTCTGAATGGCACATATACACAATCCATGTCTCAATTGTCTCGAGGCTTAGAAGTCCTTATTTAACGTGTCTCCTCGCCTTCATCTACACTGATTGAAGTTGATTGAACAAGTGACATCAATAAGGGATCATAGATTTAATCTGGATTCACCTGGTCAGTCTGTCATGGAAAGAGCAGGTGTTCTTAATGTTTTTGTATACTCTGTGAGATATATACATACATACACACACTCGTAGGTTTTATGAGTTTCATATAAAACCTACCCCAGTTACGGGAGCACCTTTGTCAATATCCCAATGTTTAGTTTCATTGTGGTAGAGAATGAGCGAGTACAGGCTGTGTGTGTGAGCGCGAGCGAGAGTTTGTATACACTTGGGCATGTGTGAGTTGTGTGTTTACGAGTGTGTGTGTTGCAGTGCGACCACCTTAGCAACCTCACTAAATCCTACTCATGTAATCCGTGCGTCTGTGTGGGATTGCAGTTATCAAAAAAACTAAATTCTCTCAAGTGCAATTCACAGGGTTGAGACAATTAGAACGTTATGCAAAAACATAGCGCCCTGAATGCTGTTCCCTTTTTTTTAGTTTTTAGGTGAATGTGTGAAAAAGCAAGTTATACCTTGCTTTGTGTGTGGGTGTGTTTTTTTTAAAGACTTCATACTTATGTTTGATGGTGCAAGCAGAGTTGGGGAAAAAAGTAATTATGTTTAGTGCTGCTCTGTCATGTTACTGTTGGAGTATGAAGTGCAATACAGTAGGATGTCTGCGGGGTTAAAGTTCACTTTAAAATGTCATCAATATAACATTGCCATTTAAAAGATAAAAAAAAACATGACCAATCAATGCATTCCGTTGTTAATGATGTCAAGGGCTGCAGCATTACAGTTTAAGTGTTTGTGCGATTGACCCATGTGAGTTTGAATACTGTGTGTGTAAATGTTTGGCGTATGGGTATTCTCTCTGTATGCTGCCTGTGGGTATGCATTTTATGGTTTGTGTGTGTTTATACAGTGTGTAAGAAGTGCGAGTGTAAGATTGTATGATCAGATACAGTACTTTCTAGACAGTTGGCAAATGCTTTAGTTTGGGGGTAAAATCTATTGTTTCTGATGTAATTGGATATCCATTTTTACATTATTTCCATTTGAGATCAATCTTGTAAATACAGCTTAACACTGAGCAGCATGTACATAAGCATTTATTTGATAATATTAGAGAGCAGTGTGTAATATCAAACAGGATTGATATCTACAATTATGTAGTAGATGGTGACTATGTAAGCTTTTCATTGAAGTGTTTTATTTGAACCTGAACTTGCAACATTAAAGTACGTGGTAAATATACCTGCCTGTTGTTTCTATTACAGTAGCTATGTTTCCATCCAATTGGTGAAAGATTTAAGCGAATATTCCAAAATCTTGCAGAAACAAAATCTTCAAATTTTTCCACCAAATGGACCAGTTGCTAATAAAAAGTAGTGCGTTATGACGTAGGGCATAAAATGTACTTTTTCGCTTAAGTTGTCATGTACCGAATAAAATCGAAAGTTCTCAATATATTTTCAAATAGCAATTTCAACTCTAGCAATAATTTTGTCACAGCTGTTGCATTAAATGGCAAATATGCCACTCCGGTCTTGGCACGTGCACTCTAGACAACAGCTCGCACATATAGTGCGGGTAAGGTTTGCCTACATTATAAGATAATGGATAAGAGCGACTGTTAAACATCACCGAATCCTCGATCATGACATCAGAATAAATTCAAACACCACGCTATCACCGCACGGAACTAAAAACTGTCACTTTCTCTTTGGAAGAGCGGGAATAGATTGCCTTGTAAAACCACGCAGTGCGCCTTGTCGGATTTTTGAGGATAGTTATGCAGCCTCTGCCACTTTCGGCATGGTGCGGGTGAAGCACACCTCTGTTTCATGCAGCGCGCCAGAGCAGTTCTTCAACTGTCGGGACAAATTGGTTGCAGTCCAAACACTTCCCTCGTCCACTTATGCCCTTTGGGGGAATCCCCGTCGCCATGTTGGCGGGTGGTCCAAATGATTAGCCAAGCAAAGGGAGGTTTGCAACGTTTTTATTTTTATTTATTTTTTATTTCACCTTTATTTAACCAGGTAAGCAAGTTGAGAACAAGTTCTCATTTACAATTGCGACCTGGCCAAGATAAAGCAAAGCAGTTCGACACATACAAAGACACAGAGTTACACATGGAGTAAAACAAACATACAGTCAATAATACAGTAAAAAAAAACAAGTCTATATACAATGTGAGCAAATTAGGTGAGAAGGGAGGTAAAGGCAAAAAAGGCCATGGTGGCAAAGTAAATACAATATAGCAAGTAAAACACTGGAATGGTAGTTTTGCAATGGAAGAATGTGCAAAGTAGAAATAAAAATAATGGGGTGCAAAGGAGCAAAATAAATAAATAAATTAAATACAGTTGGGAAAGAGGTAGTTGTTTGGGCTAAATTATAGGTGGGCTATGTACAGGTGCAGTAATCTGTAAGATGCTCTGACAGTTGGTGCTTAAAGCTAGTGAGGGAGATAAGTGTTTCCAATTTAAGAGATTTTTGTAGTTCGTTCCAGTCATTGGCAGCAGAGAACTGGAAGGAGAGGCGGCCAAAGAAAGAATTGGTTTTGGGGGTGACTAGAGAGATATACCTGCTGGAGCGTGTGCTACAGGTGGGAGATGCTATGGTGACCAGCGAGCTGAGATAAGGGGGACTTTACCTAGCAGGGTCTTGTAGATGACATGGAGCCAGTGGGTTTGGCGACGAGTATGAAGCGAGGGCCAGCCAACGAGAGCGTACAGGTCGCAATGGTGGGTAGTATATGGGGCTTTGGTGACAAAACGGATTGCACTGTGATAGACTGCATCCAATTTGTTGAGTAGGGTATTGGAGGCTATTTTGTAAATGACATCGCCAAAGTCGAGGATTGGTAGGATGGTCAATTTTACAAGGGTATGTTTGGCAGCATGAGTGAAGGATGCTTTGTTGCGAAATAGGAAGCCAATTCTAGATTTAACTTTGGATTGGAGATGTTTGATATGGGTCTGGAAGGAGAGTTTACAGTCTAACCAGACACCTAAGTATTTGTAGTTGTCCACGTATTCTAAGTCAGAGCCGTCCAGAGTAGTGATGTTGGACAGGCGGGTAGGTGCAGGTAGCGATCGGTTGAAGAGCATGCATTTAGTTTTACTTGTATTTAAGAGCAATTGGAGGCCACGGAAGGAGAGTTGTATGGCATTGAAGCTTGCCTGGAGGGTTGTTAACACAGTGTCCAAAGAAGGGCCGGAAGTATACAGAATGGTGTCGTCTGCGTAGAGGTGGATCAGAGACTCACCAGCAGCAAGAGCGACCTCATTGATGTATACAGAGAAGAGAGTCGGTCCAAGAATTGAACCCTGTGGCACCCCATAGAGACTGCCAGAGGTCCGGACAGCAGACCCTCCGATTTGACACACTGAACTCTATCAGAGAAGTAGTTGGTGAACCAGGCGAGGCAATCATTTGAGAAACCAAGGCTGTCGAGTCTGCCGATGAGGATGCGGTGGTTGACAGAGTCGAAAGCCTTGGCCAGATCAATGAATACGGCTGCACAGTAATGTTTCTTATCGATGGCGGTTAAGATATCGTTTAGGACCTTGAGCGTGGCTGAGGTGCACCCATGACCAGCTCTGAAACCAGATTGCATAGCAGAGAAGATATGGTGAGATTCGAAATGGTCGGTAATCTGTTTGTTGACTTGGCTTTCGAAGACCTTAGAAAGGCATGGTAGGATAGATATAGGTCTGTAGCAGTTTGGGTCAAGAGTGTCCCCCCCTTTGAAGAGGGGGATGACCGCAGCTGCTTTCCAATCTTTGGGAATCTCAGATGACACGAAAGAGAGGTTGAACAGGCTAGTAATAGGGGTGGCAACAATTTCGGCAGATAATTTTAGAAAGAAAGAGTCCAGATTGTCTAGCCCGGCTGATTTGTAGGGGTCCAGATTTTTCAGCTCTTTCAGAACTTACGTTAGTCCCTCAGCCCTCGTTTTTAGTCGGCTTTGCGAGTGTACAATTAATTATGTTCACTCCGGGACCTGAAACTCTCCATAATTCACTTCGACGATTGTACATCCGCTAAGAAAAGTCCGTGAAAACGTAAAAACAACATCAATAGACATACAAGTGTTAGTAAAAACGAATGCAAATAAGTTAGAAATGTTGCTACGACGTAAAAAGTAAAATGTTTTTGTTTTATCTTTTGGAAATTGTAGAAATAAAACATTTTCCTTCTTCGGGAGTTCCAGCTAGGCAGGGTAATGTAATATTTGTGTTGTGGAGAAATGACCAGGCAGGAGACAGGAGTACAGTTAGTTGTCCTTTAGTCAAAAACCCCTCGTGCTCTACAGTTCGCGGCATTCCAGTGCGCATGTGCATTTCCTATTTAGGTGTAGTAACGTAACACTGCCGTAATGCATTACTGCTTAGTAACAGCACAGTAACTAATATAAACAGATGTAGATCCCAGATACTACAGGTAACATTAGCAAATTGGTTTGCTAGCTATCATACAGTAGGTCTAAATTAATAATTATATATTTAATATAAGTATACATGCACTCATAATTGACTGTAGCGCATATAAAGCTACCCGTGGCTGAAAATACAATCATCGCGGAATTAAAGCGTGACGTTTATTTCCGGCCAAAGGTGGATCATTTAAAAATCATTCCTTCCTCACCCTACAAGTGTATATGTAACAGTATAGCTTCAGTCCCTCTCCTCGCCCCTACCTAAGGCTCGAACCAGGGACCCTCTGCACACATCTACAACTGCCTCCAACGAAGCATCGTTTACCCATCGCTCCACAAAAGCTACTTCAAAGTCTCAGAACTAGTGACGTCACCGATTGAAACGCTATTAGCGCGCACCCGGCTAACTAGCTAGCCGTTTCACATCACTTACAAATACTCGTCAGACGTCATGGTACGTCAAATAAAATTTTATTTGTCACATACATATGGTTAGCAGATGTTAATGCGAGTGTAGCGAAATGCTTGTGCTTCTAGTTCCGACAATGCAGTAGTAACCAACGAGTAATCTAACCTAACAATTCACAACTACCCTATACACACACGTGTAAAGGGATGAAGAATATGTACATAAAGATATGAGTGATGGTACATACGGCATAGGCAAGATGCAGTAGATGGTATCAAGCACAGTATATACATATGAGATGAGTAATGTAGGGTATGTATCCACTTAATTTGTGGGCTGAGGGGATAGGGTGTGTCTTAAGTGTTTGAACCGTCGTTATGGTAATGTTTATTCATATGTTAATTGCACACAAATAAAGGTTGATAAGCTACCGCACCCACGACGGAAGCGCTGTCATGGCCTCGGATTCGAAGGTGTTAGAACAGACCAGGGGAGAACTACTGCGCCTCATTGAAGCCACAGAGGTTCTAGGGCGACCGCGGTACTGCAGATATTGTTAGCTGAAAAAAGGATCCACCATTATAGTGAATGGAAAAATGTAAATCTTCATGTAAATAAAGATGTATGTCCTTGAACTGATTATTTTAAAATCGAACACAGGATAAGGATAATTTAGTGGCTAATGGCAGCCTGCAGTACTCTGGTCAGCCTTTTTAAAATATTTGTATTTATTTAACCTTCATTGAACTAGGCAAGTCAGTTAAAAATTCTTATTTACAATGACAGCCTACCCCGGCCAAACCCGGACAATGCTGGGCGCCGCCCTATGGGACTCCCGATCACAGCCGGATGTGATCCATTCTGGAATCGAACCAGGGACTGCAGTGACGCCTCTTCCACTGAGATGTAGTGCCTTAGATTGCTGCGCCAAAAATGTTGTTCCTCAATGAGAGGGTGCAGCACTGAGTTAGCCTGCAACGTCACTTGCTGGAGCAGCTCAGACTGTGCATGTCTCAATGAGATGCCATCTTAATCTTAACCAACTTAATTTGGCTTCAATGCGCTATTGAGTCTTAGCATAAGAATGAATGGTGTCACATGATTGATGGCTTTGTCCATTTATATACAGTACCAGTCAAACGTTTAAACACACCTACTCATTCCAGTGTTTTTCTTTATTTTTACTATTTTCTACATTGTAGAATAGTGAAGACGTCAACACTATGAAATAACACATATGGAATCATGTAGTAATCAAAAAAGTGTTAAACAAATCAAAATACATTTTAAATTTGAGATTCTTCAGAGTAGCCACTTTTTGCCTTGATGAGAGCTTTGCACTCTTGGCATTCTCTCAACCAGCTTCATGAGGTAGTCACCTGGAATGCAATTTCAATTAACAGCTGTACCTTGTTAAAAGCTCATTTGTGGAATTTCTTTCCTTAATGCGTTTGAGCCAATCCGTTGTGTTGTGATATGGTAGGGGTGGAAAGGAAGACTCAAGTTACCTCTGCTGCAGAGGATAAGTTCATTAGAGTTACCAGCCTCAGAAATTGCAGCCCAAAATAATGCTTCACAGAGTTCAAGTAACAGACACTTCTCAACATCAACTGTTCAGAGGAGACTGCATGAATCAGGCCTTCATGGTCAAATTGCTGCAAAGAAACCACTACTAAAGGATACCATTAAGAAGAAGAGACTTGCTTGGGCCAATAAATACGAGCAATGGACATTAGACCGGTGGAAATCTGTCCTTTGGTCTGATGAGTCCAAATTTGAGATTTTTGGTTCCAACCACAGTCTCACACGGAATAGAATAGGTGAACGGATGATCGCCGCATGTGGTTCCCACCGTGGTTCCAACTCTGAAGCATGGAGGAGGAGGTGTGATTGTGTAGGGATGCTTTGCAGGTGACCCTGTCAGTGATTTATTTTGAATTCAAGGTACACTTAACCAGCATGGCTACCACAGCATTCTGCAGCGATACGCCATCCCATCTGGTTTGCGCTTAGTGGGAGTATCATTTGTTTTTCAACAGGACAATGACCCAACACACCTCCAGGCTGTGTAAGGGATATTTGAACAAGGAGAGTGATGGAGTGCTGCATCAGATGACCTGGCCTCCACAATCACCCAACCTCAACCCAATTGAGATGGTTTGGGATGAGTTGGACTTCAGAGTGAAGGAAAAGCAGCCAACAAGTGCTCAGCATATGTAGGAACTCCTTCAAGACTGTTGGAAAAGCATTCCAGGTGATGCTGGCTGTCATCAAGGCAAAGGGTGGCTACTTTAAATAATCTAAAATATCTTTAGATTTTGTTATAACACTTTTGGTTACTGCATGATTCCATGTGTTATTTCATAGTTTTGATGTCTTCACTATTATTCTACAATATAGAAAATAGTACAAATGAAAAACCCTTGAGTGAGTAGGTGTCCAAACCTTTGACTGGTACTGTATATACACACAAATTAATGGATTCAAATGAATGGATTCTGCTATTTCAGCCACACCCATTGTTTTTTTGTTTTTTAAAAATCGATATTACAATACAGCCATGCAATCTCCATAGGAAAACATTGCCAATAGAATGGCCTTACTGGAGAGCTCAGTGTCTTTCAGTGTGGCACTGTCATTGTGTGGCACATTTCCAACAAGTCAGTTCATCAAATTTCTGCCCTGCACTAGCTGCCTCAGTCTCAATGAGTGCTGTTATTGTGAAGTGGAAACGTCAAGGAGCAATAGCGGTTCTGCCGCAAAGTGGTAGGCCACACAAGCTTACAGAACGGGACCGCCAAGTGCTGAAGTATGTAGCGCGTAAAAATCATCTATCCTCTGTTGCAACACACACTCCCGAGTTCCAAACTGCCTCTGGAAGTAACGTCAGCACAAAAACTTTGTCGGGACTTCCTTAAATGCGTTTCCATGGCTGAGCACCCGCAAAAAAAGCCTAGGATAACCATGCCAACATGCCAAGCGGCGGCTGGAGTGGTGTAAAGCTCACTGTCATTGGACTCTGGAGTAGTGGAAACGTGTTCTCTGGAGTGATGAATCACGCTTCACCATCTGGCAGTCCAACGGACAAATCTGGGTTTGGCCAATATCAGGAGAACGCTACCTGCCTGAATGCGTAGTGCCAACTGTAATGACAATGCCCCTTGCACAAAGCGAGATCCATACAGAAATGGTTTGTCGAGATCGGTGTTGACTTGACTGGCCTGCACAGCACAGAGCCCTGACCTCAACCCCATCGAACACCTTTGTGATATATTGGAATATCAATGCCCGACCTCAATAATGCTTGTGGCTGAATGGAAGCCTTCCCAGAAGAGTGGAGGCTGTTGTGGCAGCAAAGGGGGGACCAATTCCATATTTGGAATGAGATGTTCGACGAGCAGGTGTCCTCATACTTTTGGTCATGTAGTGTGTATATACAGTGTATTCGTATCCAAACCTCTTGACAAAGTAATGAGTAAAGGGTCTGAATACATATGTACGTTTATTTTTAATACATTTGCAAAAAATTCAAAACCTGTTTTCACTTAGTCATTATTGATGAGATTATTATTATTTTTTAAATTCATTTTAGAATAAGGCTGTAACGTAACAAAATGTGGAAAAAGTGAAGGGGTCTGAATGCACTGTATGCATCTGTCGTGTCTTTGGCTATGCCGGATTAAGTGATATGAGATGCTATTCTATAAAATCCTTTCTCTGTAATTAATATTACCTGATTGGGCTAATCATGTAAATGTAATTAACTTGAAAGTCGGGGCACCACAAAATAATACACACAAAATAAAGACCTAGTAATATTTTACATCAATAGCAGTCAATGTTAATCGTCACCTTATTTCAGTCTCTCTTGGTTATATTCACGAACCCTGGCTAACAAGTTGAATCAGCAATACAAAATTGGGTTTAATTATTTATTTACTCAATACCTAACTAATCACACAGAATTACATTAGCACAGAATTAATCATACCTTGATTACAAATTACGTCATAAAGGAAAACGTCCCAAGCGCGCAGAACAGATATGACAGCTGGTTACCCAAAGAAAAGGGGCTGGGTTTGAGTGAAAGAGCGGGAAGACTGAGGAACAAAGGGAGAAGCGATGTCTCTATCGTAAATACAGTATCTTATGCATTCTAAATTACCGCTCATTTGGAAAAGGAAAATGCAATATTTACTCTGAGCTGCGGTAGGTTGGTGGTAGATGGAAGGCAGTGTTGCCCAACCAAGTCCTTTGAAGAATGTCTCTGGTGGTAAATTGGATACATTGTAGTAACGTCGTTGTGTGGTAGATGGGATACTCTGTCTGTTCTTTCCTAGCCCACGTTTGCAGCTGCTGTTGCTAACTCAACGGCTAGGAGGTATCACTTCTGTAGTGAATAAGAGTTAAGTTCATACCATTCGCAACCAAAGCTCACGTTGGCTTAGTTCTGTAGTTGACATGTTAGTCCTTTTAACATATGGACCGTCGTCCTCACATCCTCGGAACAGGAGGTTACATTTTCGTCAAGGCTTTATATAGTGTAGCGAGAAGGGTGTGTTTGAAAAGTTTTATAACCCATGTCTCTTCACAGGGGCGGGCCACTGATTGAGCAGAGCCCTAACCTTATGAAAATCCAAATCTCTCATTTGGAAGCTAAAATTACATTTAATATCTTCACCAATAATATTTTATTCAAACATTTACATTGAACAACAATTCCATGTGAATCCGATAACTACAATGTGCAGACTTTCCACTGTAGGGTTTGTAATCCTATCATTGATGAGACTGTCTCAAATGACAACCGAACTGACATCATATTCTTTAAGTACCACCACATGTTCAATTGGTCGGATTACCAGAAATAGTTCATTTCCCCCCCCCCCCCCACCTTCTGATGTTCCCAGAATCTCTATGTTAACCAAGGGATTTTCAAATGTCACATCAGTAGGGTAGATAGAGGAAAAGGGGGCGGGGGGGGGAGAGATATTTATGACTGTCATAAACCTATCCCCAGGCCAACGTCATGACACATCTGTTGGTCACAGATACCGTAAAAAAAAGTAGAGGAGTGGATCAGAAAACCAGTCAGTATCTGATGTGACCATCATTTGCCTCATGCAGTGAGATACATGTCATAGAGTTGATGAGGCTATTGCCTGTGGAATGTTGTCCGACTCCTCTTCAATGGCTGTGAGAAATTGCTGGATATAGGCGGGAACTGGAACACACTGTCATACACTTCAACTAGAGCATCCCAAACATGCTCAATGTGTGACATGTCTGGTGAGTATGCAGGCCATGGAAGAACTGGGACATTTTCAACTTCCAGGAATTGTGTACAGATTCTTGTGACATGGGGCCGTGGGATCTCATCACAGTATTTCTGTGCATTCAAATTGCCATCGATAAAATGCAATTGTGTTTGTTCGTAGATAATGCCTGCCCATACCCCATCACCACCATGGGGCACTCTGTTCAATGTTGACATCAGCAAACCGCTCGTCCATACGACATCATACACATGATCTGTGGTTGTGAGGCCGGTTGGGCGTACTGTCAAATACTCTAAAATGACAAAACGACAGCTTATGATAGAGAAATTAATTTTAAATTCTCTGGCAGCAGCTCTGGTGGACATTCCTGCAGTCAGCATGCCAATTGCACGCTCCCTCAAAACTTCAGTCATTTGTGGAATTGTGTTGTGTGACAAAACTGCACGTTAGTGGCCTTTAATTGTCCCAAGCACAAAGTGCACCTGTGTAATGATCATGCTGTTTAATCAGCTTCTTGAAATACCACACCTGTCAGGTGGGTGGATTATTTTGGCAAAGGAGAAATGCTCATTATCAAGGATGTAAACACATTTGTGCACAAAATTAGATTTGTAACATTTCATTGCGTTTATATTTTTGTTTTTTTATGCCATTATAGCATCTGTGACAGCATAGACGGGTTGGACGCGTGCACATGGGGCAAAACAGATGAGGTTGATGTAGATTGTTGACAACACGTGTAAGCTATATTTAGTCTCCAATGTTTATTTAAAACATAAATACATTTGCACAATGACCACTTGTTGTCTCAAATACATCGTTACAGTTACTGGTTAGCTAGGTAGAGAATTTGAGCCATATTAGCATTGACATGAAATCAGTCAAAACAAGACATAGTATCAATAAAAAGATTAAACCAGCTGAAATGAACCACTTACGATTCCCCACACGGCAGTTTGTCATTCTTGCAAAAAATGTGGCTATCCAGAATCACAACAGGCTGACTTCTGCCCAATGGAAGCAGTGGAAGTTTGTGACATTGTTAGCCAACCTGTCTATGTGCAGCGCCATTGAGGCAATCTCCATTTTAAAGTAGTACGTTTTGCGCCCAACTCATAAGAATCCCCACCCAGTTGACTACTTTAAAATGGTGGAAGCCCTCAATGGCAATGTCCATGCTAAAATGGGTTATATTCATGATGAGTCCTATTATCTATGGATCAGTGACATAGCTTTTTTTCTGTGAAGGTTATAAAACTGTCATGAAAAATGCACTGTGCCAAATTGTTGTAAATGTGCATACTATGTACTAGTGTTTATTTTTTGTAATTCATTTATTTAGTTGTCACACTTTACCAACCATATCTAGCTAAAGTAGGGCAGTCTCATAGGCTTTTCCAATGGAGGAAAGATATCAAGGCACAAGGCGAGACCCAGATGCAGAGGCAGATGGTTGGAGTCTTACAATGTTTATTAACCCAAAAGGAGTAGGCAAGAGAATGGTCGTGGACAGGCAAAAGGTCAAAACCAGATCAGAGTCCAGGAGGTACAGAGTGGCAGACAGTGTCACGCCCTGACCATAGTTTGCTTTGTGTGTTTATATGTTTTGTCATTGTGGGTTGAGGGTGATTGTCTATGTTATGTTGCTTGTTAGTACTGTGTTTCAGTAGCGTCACGGTTGTCACTTTGTTGTTTTGTTTTTGAAAGTGTTCAGCTTTTCTATTAAAAAAATGATGAACACTTACCACGCCGCATCTTGGTCCTCCTCTCTATCTCCAGACGACACCCGTGACAGACAGGCTCATGGTCAAGGCAGGCAGAATGGTCAGGCAGGTGGGTACAGAGTCCAGAAACAGGCAAGGGTCAAAACCCGGGAGGACTAGAAAAAGGAGAATAGCAAAAAGCAGGAGAATGGGAAAACCGCTGGTTGACTTGGAACATACAAGACAAACTGGCACAGAGAAACAGGAAACACAGGGATAAATATACTGGGGAAAACAAGTGACACCTGGAGGGGTTGGAGACAATAACGAGAACAGGTGAAACAGATCAGGGTGTGACGAAAGAGATCAATTTGATATTAGGGACGCAGGGCTCTGGTACTTGGAGTACTGTTATCCTGTTTATTCCAATGGCACGTAACAGAAATATAGTAGGGTGAATTCAGAAGAAGTGGAACACTTCTTTTGACATCTATTCAGCATATTAGTCCAACACATGATACACTTCTGAAATCCTCAATATTATCATCTATATTATCATATAACAATAAAGTGTAAATAACATTTTCAATGAGGTACAATTAGGACTATTTAGTATTTGGTTATTTTATTAGGATCCCATTTAGCTGTTGCGAAAGCAGCAGCTACTCTTCCTGGGGTCCACATAGAACATGAAACATTACATAATATAGAACATTAATAGACAAGAACAGCTCAAGGACAGAACTACTTACAGTGGCAAGAAAAGGTATGTGAACCCTTTGGAATTACCTGGATTTCCGCATAAATTGGTCATCAATTGGTCAATTTGACCCGATCTTCATCTAAGTCACAACAATAGACAAAGACAGTCTGCTTAAACTAATAACACACAAACAGTTATACGTTTTCATGTCTTTATTGAAATCACCACGTAAACATTCACAGTGCAGGGTGGGAAAAGTATATAAACCTTGGATTTAATAACTGGTTGACGCTCCTTTTGCAGCAATAACCTCAACCAAATGTTTTCTGTAGTTGCGTGTCAGAGCTGCACAACGGTCAAGAGGAATTTTGGACAATTCTTCTTCACAAAACTGTTTCAGTTCAGCAATATTCTTGGGATGTCTGGGGTGAACCGCTCTCGAGGTCATACCACAGCGTCTCAATCGGGTTGAGGTCAGGACTCAGGACTGGGCCACTCCAGAAGACGTATTTTCTTCTGTTGAAGTCATTCTGTTGTTGATTTACTTCTGTGTTTTGGGTCATTGTCCTGCTGCATCCCCCAACATCTGTTGAGCTTCAATTGGTGGACAGATAGCCTTACTTTCTCCTGCAAAATGTCTTGATAAGCATGGATTTCATTTTTCCGTCAATGATAGTAAGCTGTCCAGGCCCTGAGGCAGCAAAGCAGTTCCATATTTTACAGTTGGGATTAGGTTTAGATGTTGGTGTGCAGTGACATCTCTCCACACATAGTGTTGCGTGTTCTTTCCAAACAACACAACTTGATTTTAATCTGTCCACAGAATATTTTGGAACATCCAGGTGCTCTTTTGCGAACTTCAGACGTGCAGCAATGTTTTATTTTGGACAGAAGTGGCTTCTTCCGTGGTGTCCTCCTATGAACACCACTCTTGTTTAGTGTTTTATGTATCGTAGACCCGTCAACAGAGATGTTAGCATGTTCCAGAGGTTTCTGTAAGTCTTTAGCTGACACTCTAGGATTCTTCTTAACCTCATTGAGCATTCTGCACTGTGCTCTTGCAGTCATCTTTGCAGGACGGCCACTCCTAGGGAGAGTAGCAACAGTGTTGAACTTTCTCAATTTATAGACAATTTGTCTTACCGTGGACTGATGAACATCAAGGCTTTTAGAGATACTTTTTTTTAACCCTTTCCAGCTTTATGCAAGTCAACTATTCTTAATATTAGGTCTTCTGAGATCTCTTTTGTGGTACACATCAGGCAATGCTTCATGTGAATAGCTAACTCAGATTTTGTGAGTGTTTTTCATATTGCAGGGCAGCTCTAACCAACATCTCCAATCTTGTATCATTGATTGGACTCCAGGTTAGCTGAGTCCTGACTCCAATTAGATTTTGGTCATTAGCCTAGGGGTTCACATACTTTTCCCAGCCTACACTGAATGTTTAAATTATGTATTCAATACAGACAAGGAAAATGCAATAATGTGTGTGTCATTTGTTTAAGCACACTGTTTGTCTATTGTTGTGACTTAGAGGAAGATCAGATCAAATTTTTTCATAAATTTATGTAGAAATCCAGGTAATTCCAAAGGGTTCACATACTTTGTCTTGCAACTGTACATAAAAAAAAGTACACGTAGCCTACATATCAATACATACACACACACTATCTAGGTAAAATAGTGGAGAGGCGTTGTGCTGTGAGGTGTTGCTTTATCTGTTTAAAAAAAAAACAGGTTTGTTGTTAATTTGAGCAATATGAGATGGGAGTTCCATGCAATAAGGGCTCTATATAATAATGTACGGTTTCTTGAATTTGTTCTAGATTTGGGGATTGTGAAAAGACCCCTGATGGCATGTCTATTCGGGTAAGTGTGTGCCAGAGATGTGTTTAAGTTGACTATGCAAACAATTTGGAATGTTCAACACATGAATGTTTCTTATAAAAATAAGAATGGTGTCCCACAAACTGAAAATATGGTTTTGGCTCAGTGTACACAAATGGGTGTCATGCCTCCTGTGAATATTATATCAACATTTGCCCTGTTTGTGTCATTAAGAAACATCTTGAGGATTTCATAAATGTATCATATGTTGGGCTAATATAGATAGATGTGAGAGAAAAATGACAAGATTATGTTTAATACTGTTCATGAATCGAATAGCTATGGCGAGTACTCTCATCTGTGTCTGTGGCACTGAGTTGGGCCTCTGGAGCTTGAGCTGACAATTGACAATGACTGATAAAAAACCTACAGTCGGCATTCCATAGATATGATGTGGTGTGTGTGACCCCAGATAGAGATAGCCTGGAAAAGTTAGAACAATCCCTCATTGTCTCATCTTCGTCCTGGCATCTGGGAAACTAAGCCGGGTTGGGGGTAAAACAACATCCTGCGCGGATAACCAGGAGATGAACCCAGGTTGGGGTTCATAATGTGGCTTATGATGCCCATGATCAGCATGGGAGGGGTGGAACCAGCCCTGGCTAAGCATTTTTAGGTCTTCTGTTTAAGATCTGTTTTTTCATTATCAGTTAAGCTCTCGGCAGCACACTGCAATAATGAATCAATATTAAATAAAGATGATTGTTTGAAGAAATGACAAAGTCTCTTGATTAGAATATTCCACGACAATATCGAAAGAGGTTACAGAAGACGGAAATGCTGTGTCCCACTTTTTCTGAATTCACCCTATGTAGCCTACACATATCAAACAAGCAAGGCACAGACAGGCAGTAAAAAGTGATTTAATGTTATTTTTTCATCGTCATTGCAACATTGGCTAAACAGGAGCTGGCAGCATATGACAGCATAACTATAAAGATGACATCAATGCAATGTGTAGACTGCGTCTTGCTTGTGCTATGACAATATCCATTACAACAGACAGAGAAGGTTGTAGCCTTCATATATATTTTTGGAACGTTCGTTCAAATTGCAGCTGTTCAGAAATATCAGGCAGAGAGATATCATCATATTGATCAAATTGGTTGAGTGTTCAGAAGAGCGTGAGTAAAGAGAGAAATGTGACTCCAATGAAAAATAGCTGCTGCTGTGGCAAAAGCTAATGGGGACCTGCAAGGCGGGTGCAAAACCTTTGTATTCGTAGCCTCAGTCGGACTTTACTTGAATAAAAACTGTGGACAGAATTTTGGTTACATTTTAGACACCTTTCTGGACTGGTAACAGCACAAATACATAGTCCATGAATACAGCAATTAAAGTTCAAATCGTTATTGTCCATTCTATTTAAGAATGGAAATTTGTCTTTGGCTTCCAGGCCTGTGCTTCATACACATAGCAAATATACAGACAGAAAACATAGAAACAGTAGTTTCACCATACTTTCTGCAAAATTAGCAAAATATGACTATGATTATTGTGTTGAGGCTTGTGACAAGCCTTAGCCTCACAGATCCAGCGTTGTTCATGGTTGAAACAGGACAGGTAATTTCAGCTCTCCAGGGGGTCTAAAGGATTGACCAAGATCTCCACAGAGTCCTCCTCCACCTCTTCGCAATGGTGGAAAAAGTACCCAATTGTTATACTTCAGTAAAAGTAAATATACCTAATAGAAAACTACTCCAAAACAATGACCCAGTAAAGTACTACTTGAGTAAAAGTCTAAAGGTATTTGGTTTTAAATATACTTAAGTATCAAAAGTTCATATTTGAATTGCTAAAATATACTTACGTGTCAAAAGTAAAAGCATATTAATGGCGCTGGAGGGGATGGCTGCCGTTTTATGGGCTCTTAACTAACTGTGCTATTTTGTTTGTTTTTTTGCATTGTTTGTAACTTATTTTGTACATAATGTTGCTGCTACCATCTCTTTGACCGAAAATAGCTCCTGGACATCAGAACATCGATTACTCACCTTGAACTGGATGAATCATTTTTCTTTAATGAGTCGGACGAGAGGGATTTACTCCAGACGAGGCCATCATCCCCGTCATTCACAGGAGAAAAAGACGGCGATATTGCGGAAGAAGATTGGGGTGCCTTGTAAGGATCTGGCGACGAGTGGCTAATCTGCCTTTGCCATCGGTACTATTGGCCAACATACAATCGCTGGATAACAAAGTGGACAAACTACAAGCACGTATATCCTACCAACGGGACATTAAAAACGGTAATATCTTATGTTTCACCGAGTCGTGGCTGAATGACGACATGAATAACATACAGCTGGCGGGTTACACACTGTATCGGAAGGACAGAACAGTATTCTCTGGTACTACAAGGGGTGGCGGTCTATGTATATTTGTAAACAACAGTTGGTACACGATATCTAAGAAAGTCTCAAGGTTTTGCTGACCATAATTATATCCTCCTGATTGCTGCTTACAAGCCAAAACTAAAGCAGGAAGCACCAGTGACTAGGTCAATAACAAAGTGGTCAGATGAAGCAGATGCTAAGCTACAGGACTGTTTTGCTATCACAGACTGGAATATGTTCCGGGATTCTTCCGATGGCATTGAGGAGTACACCACATCAATCACTGGGCTTCATCAATAAGTGCATCGATGACATCGTCCCCGCTGTGACTGAACGTAACATACCCCAACCAGAAGCCATGGATTACAGGCAACATCTGCTCCGAGCTAAAGGTTAGAGCTGCTGCTTTCAAGGAGCAGGACTCTAACCTGGAGGCTTATAAGAAATCCCACTATGCCCTCCAACGAACCATCAACCAGGCAAAGCAGCAATACAGGACTAAGATCGAATCGTTCTACACCGGCTCCGACGCTCTTCTGATGTGGCAGGGCTTGCAAACTATTAGACTACAAAAGGGAACAATGGCCAGTAATGACACAAGCCTACCAGACAAGTAACACTGAAACATGCACGAGCTGTTCCGGACAACTGTGTGGTCATGCTCTCCAAAGCCGATGTGAGAGACACGTTTAAACAGGTCAACATTCACAGGGCCGCAGGGCCAGACGGATTACCAGGACGTGTACTCAGAGCATGCGTTGACCAACTGGCATGTGTATTCACTGACATTTTCAAACGGTATGAGTATGTAGTACCAACATGTTTCAAGCAGACCACCAAAGTCCCTGTGCCCAAGAACACTAAGTTAACCTGCCTACGGTAAATGACTATGGCACTCTTTAACCATGAAGTGCTTTGAAAGGCTGGTTATGGCTCACATCAACACCATTATCCCAGAAACCATAGACCCACTCCAATTTGCATACCGCCCCAACAGATCCACAAACGATGCAACCTCTATTGCACGCAACACTGCCCTTTCCCACCTGGACAAAAGGAAGACCTACGTGAGAATGCTATTCATTGAGTACAGCTCAACACCACAGTGCCCTCAAAGCTCATCACTAAGATAAGGACCCTGGGACTAAACACCCCCCTCTGCAACTGGATCCTGGACTTCCTGGTGGGCCACCCCCAGGTGGGAAGGATAGGTAACAACCCTTCCCCTCAGGGGTGTGTGCGCAGTCCCCTCCTGTACTCCCTGTTCACTCATGAGTGCATGGCCAGGAACGACTCTAAAAGTTCATCAAGTTTGCCGAGGACAACAGTGGTAGGCCTGATCACCAACAATGATTAGACCGCCTATAGGGAGGAGGTGCGAGACCTGGCCTGGTGGTGCCAGGACAACAACCTCTCCCTCAACGTGATCAAGGCAAAGGAGATGATTGTGCACTACAGGAAAAGGAGGATAGAGCACGCCCCCATTCTCATCGACAAGGCTGCAGTGGAGCAGCTAGCTAGCTCGTATGCAAACAATGTTCTTCCCCAAATAATTAGCAAAACGACAATCTGTTTCATTAGCTATATTTAGCTGGCTAACTATATAGCTAGGTGTCATCTAAAATAAGCCTAATTTATAAGACAGTTCTTATTTGATTAATGGTTGTCAGGCCCATATGTGAAGCTAGCCATAATAAGGATTAGCTACAATAGTGGACTTTGCGGTTAGCCTTCAAAATAAAAGTATGACATTGACAGTGATGCGAACACATACAAATAGTAGAATTATGCCATAATTGAATAGACCATGCTAAACGAGGTTGGAATGTTATATAAAATCAAGAAAAGACAATTTGTTTGACAAATCTGTTAATCACACTGGATTTATTATACTTTAGAATTACATTGGGGGAATACTTATTTCACTGTACAGCCTTACCTATTGATTGTGGATCAATGACATGGGAACTGATAAGTTTACTCAGTGACACCCAGAGAACATTAGCATCGTAGCTCTTATTGCAGGACTCTGAAACAACAGTGAATTCGCCAAATTTTTGTCAACCTATGTGTATTGAACACTATTCCGAGGAAAAACAATACTGCATGGATGTTTGAGTCTGATAATTCTGAGGAGGACATTGGGAAAAGATATCTTTGTTATTGAGAAGACTGATACCCCATTTCATTGATCCCCAATCCTAAGGTAAAGCTGTACAGTGCAATATGAATGTCAATACACACAATAGGCTGACTGGGGAGGTGATTTCTCACAGTCCCGTGATGAGAGCTACAACGCTAATATTTGTGTAAACTCTTCAGTTGTGTTCTGTTGGTGTCACCGAGTAGACTGGTAACCCATTTCAACCCAAATCAGTAAACACGGGCACCCTCATAGATGTCATCCTAACTAATTCGCCCTCCAAATACACCTCTGCTGTTTTCAATCAAGATCTCAGCGATCACTGCCTCATTGCCTGCATCCGTAATGGGTCTGCGACCAAACGACCACCCCTCATCACTGTCAAACGCTCCCTGAAACACTTCTGCGAGCAGGCCTTTCTAATCGACCTGGCCGGGGTATCCTGGAATGACATTGATCTCATCCCGTCAGTAGATGATGCCTGGCTATTCTTTAAAAGTGCCTTCCTCACCATCTTAAATAAGCATGCCCCTTTCAAAAATGTAGAACTAGGAATAGATATAGTCCTTGGTTCACGCCAGACCTGTCTGCCCTTGACCAGCACAAAAACCTCCTGTGGCATTCTGCATTAGCATCGAATAGCCAATGTGATATGCAACTTTTCAGGGAAGTTAGGAACAAATATACACAGGCAGTTAGAAAAGCTAAGGCAAGCTTTTTCAAACAGAAATTTGCATCCTGTAGTACTAACTCAAAGTTAATTGTAGTCTCAGAGTTAATCATTTAACTGCGTACACATACCTGAAAAATGTGTGACAGTGAGAAGCTACATATGATCATTAAAAAGGCCTCAAACTATATAAAGAAAATGAACATTACCATATTCTGTATGTTGAGTAACAATATACGATAGAAAGAATAATAGCCACATATCAGTGTGTATATATGTGTGTATGTATCTATACATAAATGTGTGTGTATATATATAACTTGATAACCCTTCAGAAGGTAGATGATTTACCTTAAATTAATGAACAATGTGACCACAGCGAGTCAGGATTTCAGGAGACATTAAACTCTTATTTACACTGTTTGCCTTTTCTTTGCTTTCTCAGTGAAGTGGTGCACCAACATCAGTTCTGTCTCTTACTCTCTAGGCTAGTTACCTCACACAACTTAGCTGTAAATCAGACACAATGTCAAGTAAAAATGGCAACCGCTATCTTTTTTAGTGGAACAGGACCTCTTCAACTGTCCCATCTGTCTAGACATGAAGGATCCGGTGACTATGCCCTGTGGACAAAGACACTGTATGGGCCGTATCCAGGGATTATGGGAGAAGGAGGACCTTAGGTGAGGTCAGATCTGCCCCCATTGCAAAGAAAGCGTAACAAAACCTTGGCCCTTGGCCCATTCTGAACCAAAATACTCTTGTGGCGGAAATGGTGGCCAAACTGAATAAGACAGAACTCTAAGCTGATCCTCTTATGGAATATATGGTTGCATGTGACTTGTCCTTTAGAGGAGAGAACAAAGCTGTCATCCTGCCTGGTGTGTCTGGCCTCTTACTGTGAGACTCACCTAAAGCCCCACTATGAAAACCCTTCCGTTGGTAGGCACAAGCTGTTGGATACCACCAAAATCACATTTTATTGGGCACATACACATGGTTAGCAGATGTTAATGCGAGTGTAGCGAAATGCTTGTGCTTCTAGTTCCGACACTGCAGTAATATCTAACAAGTAATCTAACATTTTCCCAACAACCTAATAAACACATCTAAAGGGGTGAATGAGAATATGTACATATAAATATGGATGATGGCCGAGCGGCATAGGCAAGGTGCAATACATAGTATAAAATACAGCATATACATATGAGTATGAGTAATGTCAGATATGTAAACATTAAAGTGGCATTATTTAAAGTGACTAGTGATTGGGTCTCAGTGTAGGCAGCAGCCTCTCTGAGTTAGTGATTTCTATTTAACAATCTGATGGCCTTGAGATAGAAGCTGTTTTTCTGTCTCTCGGTCCCAGCTTTGATGCACCTGTACTGACCTCGCCTTCTGGATGGTAGCAGTGTGAACAGGCAGTGGCTCGGGTGGTTGGTGTCTTTGATCTTTTTGGCCTTCCTGTGACATTGGGTGCTGTAGGTGTCATGGAGGGCAGGTAGTTTGCCCCCGGTGATGCGTTGTGCAGACCGCACCACCCTCTGGAGAGCCCTGCGGTGCAGTTGCCGTACCAGGCGGTGGTATAGCTCGACAGGATACTCTCAATTGTGCATCTGTAAAAGTTTGTGAAGGTTTTGGGTGACAAGACAAATTTCTTCAGCATCCTGAGGTTGAAGAGGCGCTGTTGCGCCTTCTTTACAACACTGTCTGTGTGGGTGGACCATTTCAGTTTGTCAGTGATATGTACGCTGAGGGACTTAACTTTCCACCTTCTCCACTGCTGTCCCGTCGATGTGGATAGGGGATTGCTCCCTCTGCTGTTTCCTGAAGTCCATGATCATCTCCTTTGTTTTGTTGCCACACTCCGAGAGCCCTCACCTCCTCCCTGTAGGCTGTCTCGTCGTTGTTGGTAATCAAGCCTACTACTGTTGTGTTGTCTGCAAACTTGATGATTGAGTTGGAGGCGTGCATGGCTACGCAGACATGGGTGAACAGGGAGTACAGGAGGGGGCTGAGCATGCACCATTGTGGGGCCCCAGTGTTGAGGATCAGTGAAGTGGAGATGTTGTTTTCCACCTTCTCCACCTGTGGTTGGCCCGTCAGGAAGTCTAGGACAAAATTGCACAGGGCGGGTTTCAGACCCAGGGCCTCAAGCTTAATGATGAGCTTGGAGTGCACTGTATATATACAAAAATACAACCAAGTATTAGACACATCATTTATCAAAGAAGAAGCAGGAAGGGTAATAGGAATATATACACATTAGGAATATGTTGAATATTTAAGTGGTAATGCCCTCGAAGGCGGTGTTTGGAGGATATAATTGGCACAGGTGTTGTTAGGCCCGAGACAAAGTTGGCGGCAAACCGTGCCAATACATCCTCCAAACACTGGCTTGTATTCATACTATTTCATCCTTCCACAAGATATAGTGCCGACACATCTAATGTTGCTACCCAAGCAGGCTGGTTATTCATTCTATCGGTTTGGTTGCTTGAGACATGACCCAGTCGTTTAGTCTTTTTCTTCTGTATCTATGGACGCGACCCTGTCATTTGTTCTAAATGTTCCATTGCCATACTGACTGGCAACATTCTTATCCCTTGCTTGTTAGCTAGCCAACTACGGCTAACTTACAGTCACGTCAAAAAGTGCATCCAGAATAACAGCAAAGTAGCTGTGTTTGCATTTGTTTAAGCTATTTTCTAGTGAGATTTATTTGGATACATCAATAACAATGAGCTAACGAGGTGCGATTTTGCTTGGCATAGAAAATGTGCTCACTCGTCAGAACACTGTTGTTCAGAGGAACTAGCCAACAACACATCTAACGCAATCACTTCAAACTGAAACTGGAAAGACTGCAAAACATTCACCCTATTCTAATTTACATTTCTTTGTACATATTCATAAAAATTATACCAGCTGATTCATGTTTTCGACTTGCTGAGAAACGCTGCCTGCCTGTCTGTCTCGTCCTGACTCCCGACACGTTCATTACTATGGGACAGCTGGAGATCGAATTTGAGTATTGAAACAATGTTGCAAATGTCGGAGAGACAGACAATAAGGTTTATACAAATCTCTGCTGTTGAAAACTAAATGTTAGTCTAAAAGTAATGTGTGATAATGTCTAGATGCTTTTTATAGTAGAGATCAAGTTTATAAATTGCTGGGCTGATGAGACAGTGGATTGCGCAATCAGATGGAACAGAGTAAATAGGCATTTTATCAGATTTAGCCTGTGGTAACTTGTGGAATAGACACCTGCTGGAATGCAGTTTTAACCAATCAGCATTCAGGATTAGACCGACCCGTTGTATAAACTTTGTATGAAATATACTATGACTACTACAGAAAATGCTGGGATGTGCAATAAAGTAAATAGTATTGACTGCGTGTGTGTGTCAGTCTCTCTCCGTGTTGTTGTCTTCCTACCTCCACTGCACTCTGCTGCAGCAGCTGAGCTGTCTCTACTACGTCTAGCATCACTGGGACCAGAAGATGAGGGGACCACACTGCCTGTACTGGGCCCAGCAACATCCTAGTTGTGAATGAATAAACACATACAGATTAGACCAATAAGAAAATTACTGAAGGCATTTAGCCTTATAGATCAGTGGTTCTCACATGTGAAACTCGGCAGCATTGCAGTTCTTAACACAAACCATTTTTTAACTTACCCTTTATTTAACTAGGCAAATCAGTTAGGAACATATTCTTATTTTCAATGACAGCCTAGGCACAGTGGGTTAACTGCCTTGTTCAGGGGCAGAACAACAGATTTTTTTTTTTCGGTTTGGTTGCTTGAGACATGACCCAGTCCTTTAGTCTTTTTCTTCTGTATCTATGGACGCGACCCTGTCATTTGTTCTAAATGTTCCATTGCCATACTGACTGGCAACATTCTTATCCCTTGCTTGTTAGCTAGCCAACTACGGCTAACTTACAGTCACATCAAAAAGTGCATCCAGAATAACAGCAAAGTAGCTGTGTTTGCATTTGTTTAAGCTATTTTCTAGTGAGATTTATTTGGATACATCAATAACAATGAGCTAACGAGGTGCGATTTTGCTTGGCATAGAAAATGTGCTCACTCGTCAGAACACTGTTGTTCAGAGGAACTAGCCAACAACACATCTAACGCAATCACTTCAAACTGAAACTGGAAAGACTGCAAAACATTCACCCTATTCTAATTTACATTTCTTTGTACATATTCATAAAAATTATACCAGCTGATTCATGTTTTCGACTTGCTGAGAAACGCTGCCTGCCTGTCTGTCTCGTCCTGACTCCCGACACGTTCATTACTATGGGACAGCTGGAGATCGAATTTGAGTATTGAAACAATGTTGCAAATGTCGGAGAGACAGACAGTAAGGTTTATACAAATCTCCGCTGTTGAAAACTAAATGTTAGTCTAAAAGTAATGTGTGATAATGTCTAGATGCTTTTTATAGTAGAGATCAAGTTTATAAATTGCTGGGCTGATGAGACAGTGGATTGCGCAATCAGATGGAACAGAGTAAATAGGCATTTTATCAGATTTAGCCTGTGGTAACTTGTGGAATAGACACCTGCTGGAATGCAGTTTTAACCAATCAGCATTCAGGATTAGACCCACCCGTTGTATAAACTTTGTATGAAATATACTATGACTACTACAGAAAATGCTGGGATGTGCAATAAAGTAAATAGTATTGACTGCGTGTGTGTGTCAGTCTCTCTCCGTGTTGTTGTCTTCCTACCTCCACTGCACACTGCTGCAGCAGCTGAGCTGTCTGTACTACGTCTAGCATCACTGGGACCAGAAGATGAGGGGACCACACTGCCTGTACTGGGCCCAGCAACATCCTAGTTGTGAATGAATAAACACATACAGATTAGACAAATAAGAAAATTACTGAAGGCATTTAGCCTTATAGATCAGTGGTTCTCACATGTGAAACTCGGCAGCATTGCAGTTCTTAACACAAACCATTTTTTAACTTACCCCTTATTTAACTAGGCAAATCAGTTAGGAACAAATTCTTATTTTCAATGACAGCCTAGGCACAGTGGGTTAACTGCCTTGTTCAGGGGCAGAACAACAGATGTTTTTTACCTTGTCAGCTCAGGGATTCAATCTTGCAACCTTTTGGCTACTAGTCCAATGCTCTAACCACTAGGCTACCTGTCACCAGTGTACCTGGCACCTACTAACATACCTCTTCAAAGGCACTTAACCCTCCTGCTGTACTCTGGTCGAATTGGTCCGATTTTCAAGTTCTCTCTCTGAAAAATATAGTTAATTTAATCTGATTGTCATAAGGTTCCATGACTTTGTCCACACAGAGCATCTGAACACACAAAATACATTTGGATGATTTTCATTACATTTTGGGTGTTTTATTTAACTTTTGTACAGCTGTGGTGTTCCTGGTCAAAAACGACCGGTCACTAGAAATGAATGGTTGAGACTACAATTAGTGTAGAAAATTTAGTTCAGGCACATGCCCATTCATCAGATGGACACACTTCCTCTCCCAGACCCCCACATGCAGGTGTGTTTGAACACACACACACACACATACACACCTCACTCCCCTTCTTGGCTTCCATGGCAACCCCCACAGGAACCTTTCCCCGATAGAATCTTTCCCCCACGGGAACCACACCTGTCGGCATTCTCACAAGCAATCGCAACATTGTTTCAATAATATATATAACTTTTCTTGCATATAGAGCTTTTTTGATATGCATATAGAGCTTTTTTGGTATATAGAGCTTTTTTGAGGCCTTGCTCACAATTCATTCTGTGGCAGCACAATGACCAAATGATATACTGTATGTGAGGCTCTTGATCATATCTTTGATCATGATACTGGTGAGGAGAGAGGCCAGGAAACTGACAGTGAAGATGCATTAGAGGAGGAAGTGTCAGATGTTGAAGACAACACAGAATATGATCCAGACCAAGAGACAACCGATGTGGAACGATCCAGTAATGAGGAAGAGGGTCCTGCTGAGGTTGTTGTTACATTCCGGTCAAAGAATGGGAATTTGTCCTGGTCTTCACCCCCAACTGAGAGGAGAGGTCGGTTGTCGGCTGGAAATGTTATCAGGATGATCCCAGGGCTAACGAGATACCCCATATCCTGAGTTGATGACATAAAATCCTGCCACTATTTAAGCATTAAAAATGGTTTCAAAACTAACGTCCCTGTTAAACTTTGACACAAAGTAGTCTGTGATAAATAACATATGTTTCATCTGAGTATTTGTTATAGTCAAAATAATCCATATATTATGCATTTTTTACTCAAAAGCGAGTTGTATGAGCTCAGTTCAATGAGACCTACAGGCCATAAATAGCAAATAGAGGTTCAGAACTTGTAATGTTCACAAGAAGTTAAGTTGATAAAAAAAATTCTAACACAACATTAGGTGATAATATATGTATTATTTTCGATTTATAATCAGCTATAATGGGGCGGTCATTTTGGACCGGGAACACAGAATGAATTAACATGAAACGAACACAACAGGAGGGTTAAATCTTTTGTCTTGCCCATTCACCCTCTGAATGGCACACACACAATCCATGTCTCAATTGTCTCAAGGCTTAAAAACCTTCTTTAACCTGTCTCCTCCCCTTCATCTACGCTAATTGAAGTGGACATCGATAAGGGATCATAGCTCTCACATGGATTCACCTGGTCAGTCTACGTCATGGAAAGATCTGTTCCTAATGTTTTGTACATTCAGTGTTTATCTACTATATACTGTATATACTGCTGTTTTGGAGTTTGACTGACGGGGGTGGAGTGCATATATATGTTCAGCTTACAATGAGGAACCCTATTGAGCTTGCCTGAGGGGAGAAGCTGAAGCTCTGAGTGGAGTACATGGGAGGGTTATGACATTATTTTCTTGGCCCGTCTCATGATTGTTTGCTCATAAGCACAGTCTGCAATGTAGAGCTACCTCACACCTACTGTATCACCTTCATGGCAGTCTGGACCAGGTGATTGATTTGTTATTTTAAGGTAACTGACAAGTTGCCAAACCAGGCTGAAATGCCATAGGATAGAATGCTCTCTATGACAGCCTGGTAGAATAGGATCATGCCCTTCTGTTTGACTCCACAAACCCTGAACCTATGCAGAAAATAAAGGTGTTTTTGGACACTAGAGCATTTGTAAGAGTGGAGTACTGAGTATTGTCCACATTATGGACCACCACAGGTGAGTGGTCACCAACAGATTTGGGGTCAAAAAAACATTTACACAGTTTGCTGGACATTTAGGATGAGGTGGTGGTCATCACATCACATCACTACACAAACCTTTGTATCTCTGACATATACACAGTAGTGTCAGTGTCTATAAATTAGACAGAGAATGGCAATATTATCAGAAAACTGGACAATATAGTTATCAGGGTGTCTACTTGTACATTCATTTGTATACTGTGTGAATAGGATGGGTGAACTCTCAGCCTTTGCGGGGCACCTCAATGATCTTGGGCTCCAGTTGGTCAGAAATGAGTGATACCACCTGATGGTATAGGGTTTGACTGACATCTGTCTGAGTTTACTGAAGAGGATGTGTGACTGCAAGATGTTAAATGCTGAACTAAAATTCACAAATAGCAGCCTTGGGGTTCTCCAGATGTTGCAGGATGAGATGCACTATGCTGAAGATTGCATCATCAGTGCCACGCTTGTATTTGTAAGAAAACTGATACAGGTCCAACAGTGTGTTTAGTCTGAGTGAAGCTAACACACCATGATATTTTCAAGACAATTCATTACAATGGAGGACATATCAACAGGTATACAGTCTTTGTTTTCTTTGGGAGAAGGCTTTTGGGAAAGAGGGGTGATGATTGTTTTCTTTCACCGAGGTGGAACCGTGTGGGAATGTACAGAGCTCTGAAAGACAGGGACCCAGGCTGGTGTAACTAAGGGAATGGCGCTGGCATGTATAGCGGCTGTTTTACGGGATCCTGACTAATTATGCTATTTTTTATTTTTTTTGCATTGATCTCAACTTTTTTTGTACATAATGCTTCTGTCATAATTTATGACCGAAAAGAGCTCCTGGACATCAGAACAATGATCACTAACCTCGGCAACGAAGGACATACTGCTCAACAGGGACCAGGCCCTAATCCCTGACACTGAGAAGAGGAAAAAACGAACTCCGTTCGAGATTATTCTATTAATGGGACCTGGATTACCATAACTCATGCGCTGACCAGCTGGCAAGTGTCTTCACTGGCATTTTCAAAGGATTATTCCACCAACTCCATGGGCCTTTTCTACAGACAGCATAGGTGTAATTTCTGCAGCCCCATCATTGGGCTCTTGAGTGACGCAGCGGTCTAAGACACTGCATCTCAGCGCTAGAGGTGTCACTACAGACCCTGATTCCAGGCTGTATCACAACCGGCCGTGATTGGGAGTCCCATAGGGCGGCGCACAATTGGCCAAAGCGTCGTTAGGTTTTGGCTGGGGTAGGCCGTCGGTTTAAATTTGAATTTGTTCTTAACTGACTTGCTTAGTTCAATAAAGGTTAAATAAATGTACCTTATTGTAAACAAGGTGGAAGGAATGCTGAAATTACAGATTGTGCCTTTAAATGAACAAAATAACCTGAAAATACAAGGGGGCTGTCATTCATGGCATGTACAATATGTCTTCACATTAGGCTACTCATACAGCAGATAAACTCATACTCAGGGTTGTTGTTACTTGTGTCATCAAGTCAACAAGGTGAAAAGTTTATACACCAATAGGTATAGTCGGCCATAAAACTTTGAAGAAGAAAATTATTAATGGGAAACATGGGAAATGTTGTTTAGACGCGGAGTCTGGGGTCGCCATCATCATGCGTGGTTTCCCCCCGATGTTCAGCCAGTGACGATATCAGCAGGCATTGGGTGTTTGTTTTACGAATAAGTACTAGAAGTAGATTTATTTTTTGTTTCTGTTGTCGTTTTATTTAGGCTTTTGCCAGTGTATTTGCTTCCCTTCATCGTCTCCGTTCGCGGGGATCTCATAGGTAACGTTCGCTATTTGGTTAGTATGCTAAATTGGCTTAATAGTTATTGCCAGCTACCATGCGAGGATAAAATATTTCGATATCTAACGTTAGCTAGCTGACAAAAAAAGATACAATGACCTGACTGCTGTCCAAATAATGTCAGATAACGTTACCTATATTGTTTTTGATGCATTCCACAAGTGTACAGCGCACGGTAGCTAGCTACGCTAGTTGCTAACTAGCCTATAATAGAAGGCCGATTTGGGCCAAAGTTTGGCCCGTAAGGCAAGGGGGCTCGTTAAGTCTCGGGTTCGATCACTGAGGGGTAAGGGCTCGCACAAGAAGTGTGTGTCAACGTCGTCATCTTTATAAGTGCAGTAACAAGCTAGTCAGGTAACGTTAACAGTTTAATTTCGACGTAATGCCCGTTAGTTATTTCGCTAGCTATTTCATTGTAGACGAACTACCGTAGCCGGTCATTTGTCCCTACTAATAGTTTAGTGCGTAGCTAAATAAGCTAGCTAGATAGCTATCTCAGTTTCTGACACATCTCATACTACTAACGTTAGCTAGCTAGGCTTGTTTCTCTTTCCTGCTGCGAAGTGTTGTGGTATGGTACGTTATAGTAGCTAGCTAGTTAGTTGGTTACCTAGAAATTGTGGGGTTCAAAGGCAGGTCACTGTTTTTTTTTTACTAAACCTTAGCTAGCTATCGGTGACTATATTCTGTTCTACTAAGGTAGCTGTTGCAACGTTAGCTAGCAATCTGTTTTATTTAAGAAGTAAACAATTTCAAATCTCAAATGTTTATCATAGATAAGCATTTGGGAGAATTTAAATGGTCATTGTCTTCCTGAATTAAAACATTATTGACCCCAACCTTGCCAACTAGTTTATTTATTTATAAGCTGTGTTTGACAGTGTGGCCCCAGTTTGGAATCTCTTCTATATCATCAATATGGTTTATAGGGGAGGGTTATTATAATTACCTATTTGTGCATTGTACCTACCCAATACACTCCCATTTTAGTATTTATTGGCATGCCTAACTCAATAGTGCATGGCTTAAGATACTATGACCAACATTTTTTTACAACAGCGTCGTGGTCAATTAATATTTTCAGTTTACTTCCTAAATTGACCCCAACCCTGGTCTGCCAGCCTAACTTGGTTGATTTTTGTGACCTGGTTGTAGGCTGTGTTTGTTTTGTTCGGGTCTGACTAATAGGCCTACTACCCTCAACCATTCCAGTTCCAATCATTTTAATACTCACACTTATCTGACCTTTGTCCTTTTCCCTCCCGGTCCACAGAGGAGCTATGTACAACGGCATTGGCCTGACCACGCCGCGAGGCAGCGGCACTAACGGCTATGTGCAGCGTAACCTGTCGAGCGTGCGTGCAAAGCGTCCACGGGACGAGCGCGGTGGCGAGCGGGACGAGAAGGACCGTGAGAGGCTGGAGAGCCAGCTGAACCGTCAGCCCAACGCAGAGATCCTGGAGCACCAGAGAAAGAGGCAGCTGGAGGTCAAGTGTGCAGAGCTGCAGGACATGATGGAAGAGCAGGGGTGAGAGAGAGCGAGCGAGGGATGGGTGGATAGGTGTAGGAGGGAGGGATGGGCAGACAGGGGGTGGGGTGGAAAGGAGAGAGGGGATTTAATTAAGCTGCCCCGGTTGCACTGGGCTATGGCCTGTCACGTGACCGGACGAAGCCGGTGAGGTAGGTGTGTCCTGCCCAAATTGAACGGTAATCTGCACCACTCTGTCTTATTGTCAACAATGCAGCATGTTGAGTTGTTTATAAATATAAAATATATGTTCACATTTTCAAACTAGTTTCCATTGGGAAGGCAGATGAAGCAATCACTTTCGTATGCGAACACAGAATCCTAAACATTACTCCACATGCTTAACCAACGTCACTTTTTTGGGGGAGGCGATGTTGGCCAGAGCGGGGCCCCTGGTTCAAGCCCGGGAAGCAGCCCGGTTCCAAAACGAATGCAATCACTTTTCGCCCAGTGCAAACTCCAGGCAGGCGGGCCATTTTAATCAAATCCCCTCAGAAGGGGATGTGGGGGACAGAGCTTTGGAGAGAAAGGGTGAAGATATGGGGTGCTGAAGGAGAGCGTTCGGTGTCTTAACTGCTGAGCCGTGTGTGTGTGTTGACAGGTACTCAGCTGAGGAGATTGAAGAGAAGGTGAACAGCTTCCGCATGATGCTGCAGGAGAAGCAGGAGCCGCCTTCAGCCCCTACCGAGAGACCATCGTAAGTACACACCACCACAGATCATTATAGAGTAGTGTGATCACTACGGACTAGTGACATTTCTACTGCAGACCACCACATGGCTGCACAAACTTTTAAATTAACTATTAAAGTTGTCAACTAAATCATCACAAGAGGAAGGTAGAATAGGTGGAGTATTGTTTATACACTCAATAAAATCTTAAAGCGTTTCTTAATAATGCGTTCAGCATTACTCTGTTATGGGCAACAAGGTAGTCAGCTGAAGCAACGTCAACAATCGAGGATATGTCAATAGAATGCTCCTTGGTAATAATCAGATCCAGAGTATGGCTGCGGTTATCGGTCGGCCCAGTAACATGTTGGATGAAGTCCATAAAGCTCAAAAGATTCAGAAATTCAATATCCTTGGAGTCGCTCTTTGTCAACATGATTATTCAAAAAGCACTCGCACATCTATCTTTTTTGCAGGTGCATGGTAACAGTTGAATAAAATGAGAGAAAAGAAGAAACTCGAACACTGCTCTTGATAGTATCAATGCTCTTTAACTTCTTGACGCAACCCATCCCGTTAGCGGGATAATTGTCATCAACAACCGCTGAATTGCAGAGTGCCACATTCAAATAATATTACTAAAAATATTTATATTCATGAAATCACAAGTGCAATATAGCAAAACACAGTTTAGGTTTTTGTTAATCCACCTGTCGTGTCAGATTTGGAAAATATGCTTTACAGCGAAAGCAATCCAAGCGTTTGTGTAAGTTTATCGATCACTAGACAAAACATTATGAACACCTAGCGTCAAAGTAGCTTGTTCACAAATCAGAAAGCAATAAAATTAATCGCTTATTAATCGCTTACCTTTGATCTTCAGATGTTTTCACTCACGAGACTCCCAAGCTAAGGAGCTTTACACAATAAATGTTATTTTGTTCCATAAAGATTATTTTTATATCCAAAATACCTCAGTTTGTTTGGCGCGTTATGTTCAGAAATCCACAGGCTCGAGCGGTCACGATAACGCAGACAAATTCCAAATAGTATCCGTAATGTCCACAGAAACATGTCAAACGTTGATATATTATCGATTATATATATCTCTTTTTCAGTAGGAGAGGGAGAGTCAATGGCTGCCCCACTGTGTTGCGGAAGCAAAACTCATGCGAACACCCAGCTATCCACTGATGCGATGTTATCTTTCTCGCTAATCTTTCAAAATAAAAGCCTGAAACTATGTCTAAAGACTGTTGACACCTTGAGGAAGCGATAGGAAAAGGAATCTGGTTGATATCCCTTTAAATGGAGCGAAGGCAGGCTATGGAACATGGAGCTTTCAAAATAGAAGCCACTTCCTGGTGTGATTTTCCCTCAGGTTTTCGCCTGCAATATCAGTTCTGTTATACTCACAGACAATATTTTGACAGTTTTGGAAACTTTAGTGTTTTCTATCCTAATCTGTCAATTCTAGCATATGGGCCTGAGAAATAGGCCTTTTACTTTGGGAACGTTATTGTTCCAAACATAAAAATAGTGCCCCCTAGCTGAAAAAGGTTAATAAGCTTTACATATCGGCCTCACGGCCTTCGTCAGCTTTTTCAACATGAATATTAAAATCACCCAACACTGATTTTGTCATAGTTTTCAAGGACAATAGTACAGAGAAATCGGTAAAGAAAGTGGGGCAGTACTTTGGTGGCCATGTTTTCTAACAGTCTCCAATCTATCAGACTGGTAGGAGATGAGTTTGTATAAACTCACTGGAAAGCAGATAAAGGAACATAAATTAGGTTGCTCGCAATAACCAAGTGGCCATTTCTTTGGGAGTTGATATGGTTTCCAAGTCCTCTATTGCTTATTCTAACAGGGACAACTGGAGTACTACCAGACCCTGTCTGTCAGTCTCTAAAACAGTTTGCGATGTTGCTGGAAATTGGAACCCCTGCGCTTAGGGGTAATCATATCTCTTTTAAAAAGAGCTGGTTGCACCCACAAAAATACATTCTTGTCATTGCAAAGTTTCTTCGGGTGCTCGTTTAGGGCAAAGAGTCGGCTGAAAAGTTCCAAACCCCTTCGGTAGCTCGGGAGGGGGCCAGAGAATTATCTAACCTGTGCCAGCGAGGGTCGTAAAGATAAACTCCTAAAATTAAGGTTATTTAAATGTTATGAATTTTCAACGCCGATACCAATTATTGGTGGACCAAAAAAAGCCAATAACGATTAATCTGCCGATTTTAAATAAAAAAATAAAAAAATAAAAAAATAAAAAATATATATATATATATTTTTTTAAATATATATATATTTTTTTGTTATAATAATGACAATTACAATGATACTGAATGAACACTTATTTTAACATAATATAATACATCAATAAAATCAATTTTGCCTCAAATAAATAATGAAACATGTTCAATTTGGTTTAATTAATTCAAAAACAAAGTGTTGGAGAAGAAAGGAAAAGTGCAATATGTGCCATGTAAGAAAGCTAACGTTTAAGTTCCTTGCTCAGAACATGAGAACATATGAAAGCTGGTGGTTCCTTTTAACATGAGTCTTCAATATTCCCAGGTAAGAAGTTTTAGGTTGTAGTTATTATAGGAATTATAGGACTATTTCTCTCTATACCATTTGTATTTCATATACCTTTTGACTATTGGATGTTCTTATAGGCACTATAGTATTGCCAGTGTAACAGTATAGCTTCCATCCCACTCCTCGCCCCTACCTGGGCTCGAATCAGGAACATATCGACAACAGCCACCCTCGAAGCAGCGTTCCCCTTGCTCTGCATGGGTAACAACTACTCCTAGTCTCAGAGCGAGTGACGTTTGAAACGCTATTAGCGCTCACCCCGCTAACTGGCTAGCCATTTCACATCGGTTACACCAGCCTAATCTCGGGAGTTGATAGGCTTGAAGTCATAAACAGCGCAATGCTTGAAGCATTGCGAAGAGCTGCTGGCAAAACGCACGAAAGTGCTGTTTGAATGAATGCTTACGAGCCTGCTGGTGCCTACCATCGCTCAGTCAGACTGTGCTATCAAATCATAGACTTAATTATAACATAATAACACACAGAAATACGAGCCTTAGGTCATTAATATGGTCGAATCCGGAAACTATCATTTCGAAAACAAAACGTTTATTCTTTCAGTGAAATACAGAACTGTTCCGTATTTTATCTAACGGATGGCATCCCTAAGTCTAAATATTGCTGTTACATTGCACAACCTTCAATGTTATGTCATAATTACGTAAAATTCTGGCAAATTAGTTCACAAAGAGCCAGGCGGCCCAAACTGTTGCATAAACCTTGACTCTGCGTGCAAAGAACGCAAGAGAAGTGACACAATTTCACCTGGTTAATATTGCCTGCTAACCTGGATTTCTTTTAGCTAAATATGCAGGTTTAAAAATATATTTCTGTGTATTGATTTAAAAAGGCATTGATGTTTATGGTTAGTTACATGTTGGAGCAAAGACAGTCCTTTTTCGCGAATGCGCACCGCATCGATTATATGCAACTCAGGACACGATAGATACACTAGTAATATCATCAACCATGTGTAGTTATAACTAGTGATTATGATTGTTGATTTTTTTTTTATAAGATCAGTTTAATGCTAGCTAGCAACTTACCTTGGCTTCTTACTGCATTCGCGTAACAGGCAGGCTCCTCATGAGGAGCGTTGGACTAGTTAACCGTAAAGTTGCAAGATTGAATCCCTGAGCTGACAAGGTAAAAATCTGTCATTCTGCCCCTGAACAAGGCAGTTAACCCACCGTTCCTAGGCCGTCATTGGAAATAAGAATGTGTTCTTAATTAACTTCTTATGGCTGCAATCCCGTTAACGGGAGCGATTTGACAACAGCCAGTCAAAGTGTAGGGCGCAATTTTCAAAACATCAAAAATCTCAAAATTAACATTCCTTAAACATACATGTCTCATACCATTTTAAAGCTATCCTTGTTGTTAATCCCACCAAAGTGTCCGATATCAAATATGCTTTTCAGCAAAAGCACTACAAACGATTGTTAGGTCTCCACCAAACCACAATAAGCACAGCCATTTTACAGCAAAATATAGCATTCACAAAAAACAGAAATGGAGATTAAATTAATCACTAACCTTGAATTATCTTCATCAGATGACATTCATAGGACTTCATGTTACACAATACATGCATGTTTTGTTTGATAAAGTTCATATTTATATAAAAAAAATCTGAGTTTCCATTGGCTATTTAGATTCACTAGTTCCAAAAACATCAAGTGATTTTTGCATAGCTACATCGTTTCAACAGAAATACTCATCATAAATGTAGATGATAATACAAGTTATACACATGGAATTATAGATATACCTCTCCTTAATGCAACCGCTGTGTCAGATTTCAAAAAACGTTTACGGAAAAAGCCAGCCATGCAATAATCTGAGACGGAGCTCAGAACAGAAGCCAAATTAGCCGCCATGTTGGAGTCAACAGAAACCAGAAAACGCATGATAAATGTTTCCTTACCTTTGATGAACTTCATCAGAATGCAGTCCTAGGAATCCCAGGTCCACAATAAATGCTTGATTTGTTTGAAAATGTCAGTTATTTGTGTCCAATTAGCTACTTTGGTTAGTGCGTTTGGTAAACAATTCCAAAGTCACAAAGCGCGTCCACTATAACGTGACGAAATGTCCAAAAGTTCCGTAACAGTCAGTAGAAACATGTCAAACGATGTACTGAATCAATCTTTAGAATGTTGTTTACATATATCTTGAATAACGTTCAAGAATTAGAATGACTTCAGATTTACATTTACATTTTTACATTTAAGTCATTTAGCAGACGCTCTTATCCAGAGCGACTTACAAATTGGTGCGTTCACCTTAAGACATCCAGTGGAACAGCCACTTTACAATAGTGCATCTAAATCTTTTAAGGGGGGGGGTGAGAAGGATTACTTTATCCTATCCTAGGTATTCCTGAAAGAGGTGGGGTTTCAGGTATCTCCGGAAGGTGGTGATTGACTCCGCTGTCCTGGCGTCGTGAGGGAGTTTGTTCCACCATTGGGGGGCCAGAGCAGCGAACAGTTTTGACTGGGCTGCGCGGGAACTGTACTTCCTCAGTGGTAGGGAGGCGAGCAGGCCAGAGGTGGATGAACGCAGTGCCCTTGTATGGGTGTAGGGCCTGATCAGAGCCTGGAGGTACTGAGGTGCCGTTCCCCTCACAGCTCCGTAGGCAAGCACCATAGTCTTGTAGCGGATGCGAGCTTCAACTGGAAGCCAGTGGAGAGAGCGGAGGAGCGGGGTGACGTGAGAGAACTTGGGAAGGTTGCACACCAGACGGGCTGCGGCGTTCTGGATGAGTTGTAGGGGTTTAATGGCACAGGCAGGGAGCCCAGCCAACAGCGAGTTGCAGTAATCCAGACGGGAGATGACAAGTGCCTGGATTAGGACCTGCGCTGCTTCCTGTGTGAGGCAGGGTCGTACTCTGCGGATGTTGTAGAGCATGAACCTACAAGAACGGGCCACCGCCTTGATGTTAGTTGAGAACGACAGGGTGTTGTCCAGGATCACGCCAAGGTTCTTAGCGCTCTGGGAGGAGGACACAATGGAGTTGTCAACCGTGATGGCGAGATCATGGAATGGGCAGTCCTTCCCCGGGAGGAAGAGCAGCTCCGTCTTGCCGAGGTTCAGCTTGAGGTGGTGATCCGTCATCCACACTGATATGTCTGCCAGACATGCAGAGATGCGATTCGCCACCTGGTCATCAGAAGGGGGAAAGGAGAAGATTAATTGTGTGTCGTCTGCATAGCAATGATAGGAGAGACCATGTGAGGTTATGACAGAGCCAAGTGACTTGGTGTATAGCGAGAATAGGAGAGGGCCTAGAACAGAGCCCTGGGGGACGCCAGTGGTGAGAGCGCGTGGTGAGGAGACAGATTCTCGCCACGCCACCTGGTAGGAGCGACCTGTCAGGTAGGACGCAATCCAAGCGTGGGCCGCGCCGGAGATGGTGGAGAGGAGGATCTGATGGTTCACAGTATCTAAGGCAGCCGATAGGTCTAGAAGGATGAGAGCAGAGGAGAGAGAGTTAGCTTTAGCAGTGCGGAGGGCCTCCGTGATACAGAGAAGAGCAGTCTCAGTTGAATGACTAGTCTTGAAACCTGACTGATTTGGATCAAGAAGGTCATTCTGAGAGAGATAGCGGGAGAGCTGGCCAAGGACGGCACGTTCAAGAGTTTTGGAGAGAAAAGAAAGAAGGGATACTGGTCTGTAGTTGTTGACATCGGAGGGATCGAGTGTAGGTTTTTTCAGAAGGGGTGCAACTCTCGCTCTCTTGAAGACAGAAGGGACGTAGCCAGCGGTCAGGGATGAGTTGATGAGCGAGGTGAGGTAAGGGAGAAGGTCTCCGGAAATGGTCTGGAGAAGAGAGGAGGGAATAGGGTCAAGCGGGCAGGTTGTTGGGCGGCCGGCCGTCACAAGACGCGAGATTTCATCTGGAGAGCGAGGGGAGAAAGAGGTCAGAGCACAGGGTAGGGCAGTGTGAGCAGAACCAGCGGTGTCGTTTGACTTCGCAAACGAGGATCGGATGTCGTCGACCTTCTTTTCAAAATGGTTGACGAAGTCATCTGCAGAGAGGGAGGAGGGGGGGAGGGGGAGGAGGATTCAGGAGGGAGGAGAAGGTGGCAAAGAGCTTCCTAGGGTTAGAGGCAGATGCTTGGAATTTAGAGTGGTAGAAAGTGGCTTTAGCAGCAGAGACAGAAGAGGAAAATGTAGAGAGGAGGGAGTGAAAGGATGCCAGGTCCGCAGGGAGGCGAGTTTTCCTCCATTTCCGCTCGGCTGCCCGGAACCCTGTTCTGTGAGCTCGCAATGAGTCGTCGAGCCACGGAGCAGGAGGGGAGGACCGAGCAGATGACCGGTGGAACGCAGGTCCTTCCCCTGTGAACGCGCATAGTGAAAGCATGGTCAACTCGTGGCAGTGGTGACTATTTCCTGTCTCATTCGACCCCCCCCCTTCACATTAGTCATCGGACAAAGTTCTATTGACTGTTGACATCTAGTGGAAGGCGTAGGAAGTAAAAACTCATCCATATCTCGCTGTAATTTCAATGAGCTTGGTTGAAAATCTGCCACTCCCAGAAAAAATACAAACAGGAAGTGGAATTTCTCATGTTTTTGCCTGCAAATATGAGTTATATTATATTCCGACATAATTCAAACAGTTTTAGAAACTTCAGAGTGTTTTCTATCCAATACTAATAATAATATGCATATATTAGCAACTGATACTGAGGAGCTGGCTGTTTACAATGGGCACCTTTTCATCCAAGCTACTCAATACTGCCCCTGCAGCCATAAAAAGTTAACTGACTTGCCTATATTTCCGATTGTTATGAAAACTTGAAATCGGCCCTAATTAATCGGGACAGATCTACGCCGCCCGACTCATAATTAGCTTTGCTATAGGAGGCATTTAAAACATATTTGGTTTGCCTGGGTTACAGCAAGGTTGGTGTACTTAGAAAGCAGATGTTTCTTTTCTCGCAGCCGAGCTAAGGAGGATCTCTTCCCTAAGATGTTTGATGGTGGTGCATTTACGGCAGATAAATCCCTGTCCATTTTCCAGTTCCACCTTCTCTTCATCTTGTGATTGTGTGGAAATCCATCTCACACCTGAAGCATTTGCGCCCAGCCATGAATGGAAACATTGGTGGGCTAGCACGGCCAACGTTTGCCTGCTTCGTTTTCATGATGGCTAGCAGCTAACTGGAATCCGGGACACGCATCACGAAATCAGTAGTAATACAAACTTTTAGCTATGATTTTTTTAAATGATTTAATCAAATATTTCATAACAGTGTACACTGTTCTGTTGTGCGCTCTGATGTCTGTTGCATGATGACGTGGCTCTTCCAACAGTTGCTGGCCATTGAACAAGGTGGTGAAACACCACTGTTCCTCTCTTTGGGGAGTAACCAAGCGTGACAATAATAGGACCTATTGAACAATGGTCCCCCCCCTCTCCTTCAGGGCGACAGAGACTCACGCCCTGGCTGCAGCCAATCAGCAGAAGAACGACCGGCTAAAGGCGGCGTTCGGCATCGCCACTGACTACGTAGACGGCTCCTCCTTCCACCCGGAACGCAAGGAGCGAGAGAAGGAGAAGAGGGAGCAGGAGAGGCTGGAGAAAGAGAAGCAGCAGAAATACGTGTGAGTCGAGGGGAGGGGGGGGGGGGGTTCTCCTAGCTAGACTTACTCGTGTAACTCTGATTTTCCTTTGTTTATCTGTTACTTACCATCTCTTTCTCTCCCCCTCCGTCTCTCTCTCAGGCTGGTAGAAGAGTCAGAGGACTCGGACTCACCAGCCCGAAAGCAGAGCCGTAAGAAGAAGAAAAGGAAGAAAAACAAGAACAGAGACAGGTGAGGGAAGGGAGAAAGTCCTATTTTGTGTGCATGCGTAAAAATAATGCATAGCTTGTTTGATTGACAGATCACTTTACTCTCTTCTTCAGCTCAGAGAGTCCCTCCCCCTCTCCTACACGGGTGAAAACTAAAAAGAGGAAAAAGAAAAGGTTTCCATAAATTTTTTCCCATTTTGCAGACAGTGAATGGATTTCATGTCCAGCGTAGTTTCATAACATTGGTATTGTTATTTCAGAATTATAGATATATAATTGTAGTGGATCAGAACCTCTTGTGTAAGGGATGTGCTAGCTTTTAGTTTGCTAGCGAGGACTCATACTTAGCACCTCTGAATGTAATTTGCCTACTGATTTTTACGTGGAGAATCACGTGAAAAAATTACATCTACAGCGGGCGTTCCCCCCCAAAACAAAGCATGCTGAACGATCAACAGACAAACGCTAGATTCACGTTCGGTGTGATGTGTGCGAGCCTTTTACCTTTTTCAGCTTAATGAACAGACTTTATTCTCTGTTCTAGGGACAGGCTAGAAAAAAAGGGTGACAAAGACAGGTGGGTCCTACAGAAAGTGGTTCATAGTGTGTGTGTGTACTAAAATACTTTGTTTGTTTTCCCTCTCAGCTCCTCAGACGAGAAGCAGGCGTCCAAGAAAAAACGCAAGAGAAATGAAAATGAGACTCCGCCCCAGGGTAAGACACGGCGCCATAGGAGTGGGTCCTCAAGCTCTGCTCACAGGTACTTCCGGGTCACCAGAGGTCATGACTCACAATTTGGGGTTGTAACTTCCCCTAAATTCCCAGATTTTCCACAAATCCTCGTTGGTGTTACCGAAAATGTGCAGCCCTACTTACATAGTTACTCAATTCCTAGTCATTCAATAACTTAAAAGTCACGGCAGAGTTTTGAGTTGCACCCCATGCTGTTTTTCCATCTCTCATGCCTTGTTTCCATTTGATCAGCCAATCCCCTCCCCTGCTGAGAGAGAGGCAGCAGAACCAGCCAGTCAAGAGAGCAGAAGAAGGGAGAAGGGGGCTGGCTCCTGACAGGAGGGGTTGTAGTCGTGAGGACGGGAGTCCACAGCGTCCAGGAGGCAGAGTGGTAAGACCACCTGTGATTGGTCCGGTGATCAGATCTCTACTATTTCAAAACCTTCTCTCCTGTTTTGTGACAATTTGGCATAATCAATGGCCTTCAGCACTCTCACTCATTCTCCTTTTCCCTCTCACCTCTCTCCTTACCTCCTTCTCTCCCTCTCAGAGATCTCCCAGGTATCACAGCTCCCCTGAACGCCGACCGAGGGCAAACAAGGAAAAGGAGAAGGAGCGACTGAAGGACAAAGAGAAAAAAAGAGAGAAGGAGCGTGAGAAAGTGAAGCCTACAAGAAAGAGACACGACTCCTCTTCCCCCTCTCCTCCTCGACTGGAACGAGAGAAAGCCAGGCGCTCCAGAAGTGGAGAGCGAGAGAAGGATAGAGGAAATCAGAGAACAATGCTGCAGAGGAGCAGAGACGACTCTTCATCCCCCTCTCCACCCCCGAAACAACCGGACACCAGGAAACAGAGGAGCGGAAAGGAGGACAAACCACAAAGACGAGACTCCTCTGTGTCTCCATCACGAGAAAAAGAGGGAGCAAGGAGTGGAGAGGGGGAGCGAGGAAAGGAAAGAAATGTCCCCCCCCGAGCCCCAGCTGACAGAGAGAGGGGGAGAGGGAATGAGAAAGGACCTCTCCCTAGTCGGAAAAGCGATGGAGGGAGGGGTAGAAACTCATCCCGCGACTCCACATCCCCTGTCCCTCAATCACCTCTCGCCAATGGACGACAGAAAGAAAGGGAGCGTGAGGGAAGGACAGAGAACGAGTGGAAACTGGAGGAGAGGGGTAAAGGGAGGGAGAGGGAATTGAATGAAGAGAGGCAGAAACAAGGTGAGCGGAGGAAGCAGGAGAGTGAAAGGGAAAAAGAGAGGGAGCGAGACCGAGATGGAGGGAGAGAGCGCGAGAGATCTGGCAGATTGTCTTCTACTCAACAACATCCGTCTATCTGTTTGTCTGAAGACCTCCCCGTGGAGCGAGTTGGGGAGAGGGGGACAGTCGAGAGGGAGCGAAAAAGACAAACTGAGGAGGACACCAGGCGGGAGAACAGAGACCAAAGCCTGTCGGAAAAGGAGCAAGACAAGGAGAAGCCGAAAGCGAAGGAAAGCAGCAGCAGTAGCAGCGGGAGTGATAGCGACAGTTCTTCCTCATCCTCCTCTGGCTCATCATCTTCTTCATCCTCCGACGAGGAAGAGCAGAAAAAAGGAACCATGGTGAAGAGCAGCCCGGCGAAGAAAGCCCTCCCCTCCCTCATCGCTCCTCCCGCCGTAGGTGCCGCCTTCCAGAGGTATCTGGCCAATGGGGACAGAGGGAGCGCTTCGGAGAGTGACGAACAGAGAGCTATAGGGAGAGAGAAGGAATGTGAGAGAACCGCAGGAGGGGACAGGGTCATGCTCTCTGAAAGGGAAAACCCGCCCCCTGCCGCCCAACGCCCCCCTGCTGCCGAACGCTCCCCCTCCACAGACAGAGAGAAGGAGCGAGGGAGGGGACAGGAGAGGTACAGCCCAACGGAGGTAGAGAGCTCCAGCCCTCCACCCTCTCCTCCCAGAAGAGGAGCCCCCCAAGGCAGAGGCGAGAGGTACGCCCCCACTGAAGTGGAAAGAGAAAAGGAGCGGGAGAAGGAGAGAGAGGGAGGGGTGAAGAGCCAGGCCAGGAGGGCAGAGAGGCACAGCCCCTCTGAGCAGGAGTGGGAGAGGAAGAGGGCGCCCTCTCCAAAAGCCCCCGCAATAGCAGTTGTCCCGCGGCCCTCCCCCTCGCCGCACCCCCCACGGCAGTACCAGGACCCCCAATCACTCCCCAGCCCTCGACGACAAGCCAGCACCCGGAGAGCCTCTCCTCCTACCCGCTCCCCGACTCGCGCCTACGCACCACGGCGGAGCCGCAGCCGGGAGCTAGAGCACAACCGAGAGAGGCAGAGAGCGAGGGATAGAGGGAGGAGGGATTGCTCCAGAGACAGAGGAGCCAGGAGGAGCAGGTCGAGGAGCCCCAGAAGACGCAGTCCCCTCTACAGGTACGACCAGGACCTATTCACAACAAATCAAACACATCTCAACTATACACACATCAAACATCACACAGCAACTTCCTGTGTACATAAATCAATAATAACTCAATTCAAATCTGCCAAGACCTCAGAATGCCAAACCAGATTCTAAATTGTTTATTTAATTTGTGTATTTATTTTCTCGTCCCTCAGGTCTCGGCGATCCCCCTCTCCCATTCGAGGAAGTAGAAGCAGCCTCTCGCTATCCAGAGAAAGGCGGAGAGACCAGGAGAGAGAGAAGAATAGAGAGCTGGAGAGGGCGAGGGAAAAAGAGCGGCAACGTGAAAAAGAGCAAGAGAGGCGAGAGCGTCAACCTATTAAAGAAGTCCCCCCACCCCGTCGCGCTTCCTCTTCTGGTTCTTCTTCCTCATCCCCCTCTCCGGCCCGAGAGAGGAAGGAGCTGCCTGTAGAAAAAGTGATGAAGCCAACGGTGGAGAAAGACCGAAGAAGTGATAGAGACGAACGAGAGAAAGGGGGAGACGGAGGAAGGAAGGCTCGTTCCATACCCTCACCGCTCCACTCCAAGGAGACCAGTCCCCTTCCCAGCCAATCAGATATCAAAGCCCACCCCAAAGAAACACGTCACTCTGACCCACCCCACTTCAGGTCGCCACAGGCCCTCAGCCATTCAGAGACCAGAGTATCTCTACGAGACACCTCGAGGACCCAATCTCCTCTCCCCTCACGCGGCGCTACCGATCCCTCAGACCGACCAGTCAGGAGGACTGAAAACGGTGTGAGCGAGAAGGGGGCCGAAGAGAAAAAGAAAGGAAAGTTAGGCAGCCCCAGCTCTTCATCATCATCTTCTTCTTCTTCCTCCTCCTCATCATCCTCTTCATCAGACAGTTCTGACTCTGATGCAGAGCAAGGAAAAGCGTAAGGAGGGGTGTTAAATGATTGCCATGTTTTACATTTGGATCACATTGTGGATAGAAATGCCATAAATGGAGCTGACATGATTCCTCTCTTTACAATATCTCCCTCTCTCTCTCCCAGAGGTGACAGGATAACGGCTGCCCATAGCTCCTCCTCCTCCTCTTCTGAAAGTGAGAAGGAAGACAAAAAGTGGTAACCAAAAAGACTAGGACCACCAGAATTGATGTTGATATAATGTTAACTATTTGTCATAGATCTATTATTTCCATTGGTTCTTGACCCAGAACTCATATAATGTAATGTTTCTAGTTATGGAAATGACAATATTATCTATTACCTAATGTTATTCAAAAAGTCTGGAATATTTCTGTAACATACAGGAACCAGTTGATATTTGACACCTCTGTCATCTTTTCCAGCCCAGCGCCACCTCAAAGAGTGCCAGCTGATTCGCTGAGAGACTCTCGCTCCCTCAGCTACTCTCCACCCAGACAGAGGCGACCTGCACATTCTCCACCCACCCGCAGGTCAGTAGTCAACTAGCCAATTTGAAGGCAAACATATTTTTCTGTGTTCCTATAGGACAAAACAGACTAATCTTTAATGATTGACTCCAACAGAAGGTACAGGTTTTGAGAAATAAAGTACATGTAAATGTACTTGCTACAACAGGTGATTTTCACCTTGCCATCTTAAGATGTATGCACTAATTGTCCGTCGCTCTGTATAAGAAGTCTGCTAAATGACTGAAATGTAAACACACTATTCTAGCAACTACTGTGTATGTAAATAATTCTTGTGGAGTTATCAGTACTGATTGTATTGGGTTATTCTCCCCCTCTTTTCTAGGAGTGGCAGCAGACAGTCCCCAAGCCGATCGCCAAGCAGTAGGAGAAGAAAATGATCCTTCGCTCTGAAGTGTAACTGCCACTTTCCCTCCCCCTTCATCCATCCAAACACTTCTGGGCTGGATTGAACTGGACTGTATCATTTGGATATTAATGGGAGGGGAAGTTAAGGACATTTGATCTGTGAATGACTGAGTGAATTAAGCTTGGTTGTTGATTCTGTGGCACCACAGGAAGAAAACGTTGGCAGAATTTGAAACCCAACAGAGACCAAGAGGTCTGCTTTTAGTCAAGGGGTTTTGTACATTTTGTTTTATGCTGTACTGTAAGGAAGAAATGTAACTGTAAATGGTAGGTGGAAGAGCCCATGGTAGGAAAGTTAAGCACAGAAGCTTTCCAGACTCAAAACACTGTGTGCACACCCACACAGTCCTATTCAATTATCTCAAAACAACAAAGTAACGTTCACTGTGCATTTTCTTCCCCTCTGTATTTGTGTTGATCAACATGTAGATATGACCCATCTGTGTTTTGGTTATCGCTGAATTATGTGATGTTTCCATGTTGATTAGAAACTGCAACTCATGGTTTGTTTCTCTTTGAAAATAATGAATAATAATAAAAAGTTGTATCATTTGTGTTGGCAGTGATTAATTTTCAACCATTCAATTGTTTGTAAGTAATCTCTGCAACATTGAACAAAAATGTTGTGCCATTAAATGCGGATTCATTTGTATGTAAAAACAAGTGCAATCACTAACCAGGTTTCCATCCAACCTTTTTATTCGAGTAAAGTACATGACAGGCCTGATGGAAACAACAGTTTTTGGTAAACTTTCCAAGTGTAGTGGGAACGCTTTTATGCACAAATATGGATATATCTAAGTAAACTTGGGAGTCAGGAGAACGTGTTGTCGGCTCGCTACGACTAGTCGCAATCATCGCGCAGGGTGTAATTGCGGCATGCAATTCTGGGCATGTACAGGAAACCCTCTATTTAGGTTTGTCCATTTTTAATATTGGACAGGCGGGGGCAGTACAGTTAATGCACAATAACGTTGGATGCCAGCCACCGCTAAACTCCATAGGAGTGCACTGTTCTCGCAGCAGTAGGGGGGGTGATGAAGGTCATAAATAATACTCGTGAAGCTACTGATACCTCTCACGAAGTCACCTAAAGTACCGCCATGAATTAACATCGACTGTCAAAGGAGACAAGTTTTTTTTTTCTAAGGGGTCAAACTTCCGACACGTTCACGTCCTGTAGACGTAGCGTTCACGTCGCATAACGTGTCAGTTTGGGTGTAAGTTCATGGACGATCTTACCGTGAACGCCTTAACGTCTACATGTGTTCTTGATCACGTGTTAGTTTAGTTTATTATTAAAGATCTCACCATTAACCATGTATATGATTTTGCAAAAAATATATATTAATTGCCAGAGTAATCTAATCAATTTGTCATAAATAAACACCAATTTGTAAGTCGCTCTGGATAAGAGCGTCTGCTAAATGACTTAAATGTAATGTAAATGTAATTTCATTAGCCCTTCATTACCAATTTCCTCATTAGCAATTATATTATTTTAGCTAAATCGACAATCACCTCAATACAAAAATGATTAGGCTAGTTGATATCACAGCCAGCCACCATTACTGTGTAGATATGCCTATTTCTCACATCAATACAGACACAAGGGCTCCTTTGTTGGAGGTAGCCCTACTCAGAAACAAGAGGTAGCCTTGGTCTCCTAGTGGCGCATTAAAAACAATTTGGAAGTCAGCAATCTCTGACTTCCGACTTCAGTGCGTTCAAGACAACTGGGAACTCTGGAGAAAAAGGAAAAACGAGCTACCTGGGATTTAAAAACATGTTTTTAACAGTCATCCAACTCGGAATTCCAATTCAGAAACTCTGGCATCTTTCTCTGATTTGACCTCTTTTTCCCCACTTCCCAGTTTACTGGATTAACAGACACAATCACTGGCACCATGCAATCCTTAGGCTATACATATATGTGGAGATGTCTTATGGTTAAAAGCAGGGTTCGAATTGAGGGAGTATGTGATACTGTTTATGATATCTGGAAATGTGCATGTACATCCTGGCCCATCTACTGTAGCTAGCCCCAATTCTGACTTGTGCTCTGATATCGGCTTCACTGATTTCTGCTCTCTTCAAAGCCTGGGTTTTCTGCACGTTAACACTAGAAGCTTATTATGTCAAATGGATCAATTGAAAGTGTGGGTTCAAAGCTCCAATCCAGATGTGTTGGTCATTACTGAGACGTGGTTAAGAAATAGTGTTTTGAATACTGATGTTAACCTTTCTGGTTATAACTTTTTTCGGAAAGACAGATCTTCCAAATGTGGGGGAGGGGCAATCTTTACCAAGGAACACCTTCAGTGACTTTCAAATAGCTCTTTGTTGACTGTTGCTGGGTGCTACCGTCCTCCATCAGCACCGGCTTGTACCCTAAACTCTCTCCTGGCCCCTTACACTAAGTCTGAATATGTCCTGCTAGGTGACCTAAACTGGGACATGCTTAAACCACCTGACCAAGTCCTAAAGCAATGGGACTCCCTAAATCTTTCTCATATTTTTACCAATCCCACAAGATATGACTCCAAACACCCAGAAAAGGCTACTCGTCTTGATGTTATCCTCACAAATAATACTGACAGGCATCAGTCTGGTGTTTTCTGTAATGACCTTAGTGATCACTGTTTTACAGCCTGTGCTCGTAATGGCTGCTCAGTGAAACGAACTGTCCTGATTTGTCATAGACGCTTGCTAAAAAACTTTAATGAGCAATCCTTCCTTCATGAACTGGCCTCTGTAAAATGGTATAGAATCAGCTAGATCCCTTCTGTCATAGATGCTTGGACCTTCTTTTTTTATATTTTCAGTGGTATTGTTACCAAACACGCCCCCCTAAAGAAAATGAGAATTAAAAACAGGTTCAGCACCTGGTTCGACCGTGATCTTGCAGAGTTACTCCACCTCAAGAATTGCATTTGGCGAAAGGCTTGGCACACGCTTACTCAAGCTGACTGGCTATCATTCAGGCAAATGAGAAATAAGTGCACTCAGGCTATCTGCAAGGCCAAAGTTAGTTACTTTAAGGAGCAGTTCTCTCTCTCTGTGGGTCTAACCCCAAGAAGTTCTGGAAAACGGTTAAAGACCTGGAGAATAAACCCTCCTCACAACTACCCATGTCTCTTAATGTTGATAATGTGGTTGTTACGGACAAGAAGCACATGGCTGAGCTCTTTAATCAACACTTTATTAAAGTCTGGATTCCTATTTGACTCAGCCATGCCTCCTTGCCTGTCCAACATTTCCTCATCTCCCACCACTTCTAATCCCTGATGCTTCTCCTTCTTTTACCCCTGCCCCGCTACAAAGTTTCTCGCTGCATGCAGTCACTGAATGCGAGTTGCTAAAGGAACTCCTTAAACTTGACCCCCAAAAGAATGACCCAGATGGTTTGACCCTTTCTTCTTTAAGGTTGCTGCCCCTATCATCGCCAAGCCTATGTCCAACCTTTTTAACCTGTCTCTCCTTTCTGGGGAGGTTCCCACTGCTTGGAAGGCAGCCACAGTTCGTCCTTTATTTAAAGGGGGAGATCAAGCTGATCCTAAGTGTTTTAGGCTAATTTCTATTTTGCCCTGTTTGTCAAAAGTGTTGGAAAAACTTCTCAATAATCAACTGACTGGCTTTCTTGATGTCTATAGTATTCTCTCGGGTATGCAATCTGGTTTCCACTCAGGTTATGGATGTGTCACTGCAACCTTAAAGGTCTTCAATTATGTCACAATTGCCCTTGATTCTAAGCAATATTGTGCTGCTATTTTTATTGACTTGGCCAAAGCTTTTGATACGGTAGACCATTCCATTCTTGTGGGCCGGCTAAGGAGTATTGGAGTCTCTCAGGGGTCTTTGGCCTGGTTTGCTAACTACCTTTCTCAAAGAGTACAGTGCATAAAATCAGAAAATCTGCTGTCTCAAGCCGCTGCCTGTCACCAAGGGAGTACACCAAGGCCCACACTCCTCTCAATTTACATCAACAACATAGCTCAGGCAAAAGGATGCTCTCTCATCCATTTATATGCAGATGATACAGTCTTGTACTCAGCTGGCCCCTCCCTGGATTTTGTGTTTAATGCTCTACAACAAAGCTTTCTTAGTGTCCAAACAAGCTTTCTCTAGCCTTAACCTTGTTCTGAACATCTCCAAAACAAAGGTCATGTGGTTTGATAAGAAGAATGCCCCTCTCCCCACAGGTGTGATTGCTACCTCTGAAGGTTTAGAGGCTGAGGTAGTCACCTCAAACAAGTACTTGGGAGTATGGCTAGACGGTGCACTGTACTTCTCTCAGCACATATCAAAGCTGCAGGCTAAGGTTAAATCTAGACTTGGTTTCCTCTATCGTAATCGCTCCTCTTTCACCCCATCTGCAAAACTAACACTGATTCAGATGACCATCCTACCCATGCTAGATTACGGAGACATCATTTATAGATCGGCAGGTAAGGGTGCTCTCAAGCGGCTAGATGTTCTTTACCATTCGGCCATCAGATTTGCCACAAATGCTCCTTATAGGACACATCACTGCACTCTATACTCCTCTGTAAACTGGTCATCTTTGTATACCTGTGGCAAGACCCACTGGTTGATGCTTATTTATAAAACCCTGTTAGGCCTCACTCCCCTCATCTGAGATTTCTACTGCAGCCCTCATCCTCCACATACAACACCCATTCTGCCAGTCACATTCTGTTAAAGGTCCCCAAAGCACACACATCCCTGGGTCGCTCGTCTTTTCAGTTCGCTGCAGCTAACGACCGGAACGAGCTGCAACAAACATTCAAACTGGACAGTTTTATCTCAATCTCTTCATTCAAATACTCAATCATGGACACTCTTACTGACAGTTGTGGCTGCTTTGTGTGATGTATTGTCTCGACCTTTGTGCTGTTGACTGTGCCCAATGTTTGGTGCTGTTACCATGTTGTTAAGTTGTATTGCTACCATGCTGTGTTGTCGTGTGTTGCTGCCTTGCTATGCTGTTGTCTTATAGGTCTCTCTTTATGTAGTGTTGTGTTATCTCTTGTGATGTGTTTTGTCCTATATTTATATATTTTTTTAAATCCCAGGCCCCCGTCCCTGCAGGAGGCCTTTTGGTAGGCCGTCATTGTAAATAAGAATTTGTTCTTAACTGACTTTCTTAAAGGTTAAATAAAAAATAAATACAAAATAAAATGTGAGGATATAGGCCTAACCCTTGTAATGGAGACGGGCAAAATGCATATGCTACCACCTGATTGCTTAGCCATGGGAAAAGCAATGGTCCAGATTATATTAAGTGATCTAGGCTATAACAATGATTATTTCCGCAGTCTATTAGCCTATCGAGGTCTTGCTCAGCCTTAACCTCACAAGAAAATGTGGTTGGTTTATTAAATGCCTACCGCAAAATACCAAAAAGTTAGAATCAGTATTGGTATATTTACATTTACATTTAAGTCATTTAGCAGACGCTCTTATCCAGAGCGACTTACATATGTATATGCAAAGACCGAACAGTTTAACAGATTCAGGAGAATCCCATTGAATTAGGCTATTAATTTCAGTGCAGTTGCAGTTTTATGCATATCCTTTGATCACAGATTATGAAGCCTGAACATGTCATTAGCTCATAACATGAACATAGCTCATTAGTACACCCTTGTGGTTGAACATATATATTGTATGTCTTATGATCAACATTATTCATTGTTGTAACTAACACATACCATCAAGGGATACCTTACAATTGACAATAATGAACATCCTATGAAACCGCTATAAAAAAACAATCTGGCAATATTTTATTGGTACATGTGTCAATTTACTTTTATATTTTTTGTACACTCACATGGCAATCATAGACTGAAATACTGAATTCTGGTGTGTGGAATAGAGAGGAGGTGGGTATTGTGTGGATGGGAGGTTCTGCCTGTCACTTGTTTTCAACAGGTAGTCAGTCTTGGAAGGTAGACTCAAAGAAGGAGACTGCTCCCCTCTTTGTTCTGAGTGTTTGCAGTGCTAGTGTTTTAAGCTAATCTGTGTATCTCACATAATGAGCCCAGTATGATAGTTGACTTGCTTTTTCTTAGCAGATAATGACAATAACAGTAGCTGATGTAATGGAAAGTTGGAGGGTGGTTGGTAATGGAGGACATCAGGTGGATCCATGTCTGGGTGTTGGGCAGAACCCCTAGGTCCTGGAGAACAGGAGCAGAGTAAAGAGAAAGGGTAGGAGACACGTAAACAAGCAAACACACAGGTTAAATTATTATCAGGCATGTAAAAAAAACAGTTATTGAACTGTTTAAATGTTTGATTAGAAATGCAATAATGTTAATGGCAGACAGAAAAGAAAACGTCTGTTTTTTTTATGTCAGTGGGTTTGATAACGGAGGTAAGAGATGGTCCCTGGAAAAGACAGAGATGTCATGACCACTGAAGTCATACACCTTAACAGTACCTACCTGGATGTAGTTGAGGACTTTACGTAGCACAGGTGCTTGTAAGGGCACGGATGATAGGCCAGTCGAGGTTGTTTAATGACGCTGATTAAACAGAGCAAATACAGCACAGTATGGCTTGACAACTGTGTTAACTAAGAGTTTGTGTGGTTCTGAAAAGGGGAAAATTAAATACAACAGTAAATGGCAGGTTATAGGCTTAATACAACCTACAATTACATAAGCTATAAAAAAATATGGCTACAATTGGTTATCTGCTGGCTAACAACATGGCTGTGACTTCACCAATGAATGATCAGAAGAGTGTAACTACACAGCACTACTGATCAGCACCATCATCCTCACACAACTTGAATGTATAATGCATCCACAAGGCTCATTGCTAAAACAAATACCCACATAATCAGTATACATCAATATAACCACAGGGCATAGAAGACTAGACACTGAAATGCTAAATGTCTGAAATGAGATGACAGAAACAACAGGGTTAGCAAGCTTACAGTTGCTAGCTCACGGTAAAAACACTAATTAGCATAACAAAGGAGTGCGTCCACAACACATGAATTGTAAGAAACATGAACTCACATTTCTGAAGGACACCCACTGGCCTTGGCTAAAACAAAGAATGCTAACTGGAGGTAATCACATGAGATGGCTGGAATTTATCACGGCTTGTGTACTCTCTCTAGTTACTTCCTACTCCTCAGTTAGAGATCGCCCAGCATGCTCTGCTCCACATCACCGGTGGCCGGAGCTACAGCTCTCCTATAATGAACTAATATTTACTCTCATCAGTCTTTCGTACACTGGAAGTGGCGGTTACTCAGCGTGACCCAGTAGTTAGCCTTGAGATCGACTATTTGGAGAAACCCCTGGGCCAGTGTTGGTACTGCTGACAGCATGGCGATGCCGCACACCACGAGATGGCAAATGAAAATAGTTATCTGAGATTTGTAAATTCACCTTAACGGATGATGACCCCAGCTAGAAGCACCAAGCTTTCCCGGGTCTCGTTTTCCTTTCAAGCTAAGTCAATTGCCCAGATGTCGAACCTCTTGGTCCCCTTGATTCTCCTCCGGTGGCTCTCCGTTTTCTCATGTACTCTGTCCATGTTCAGTCTCACCTTGATTGATAGAAATCCAATAATATTTCATATTTCTACAAATGTATAACTCTCTTGGAAGGTCAGAAAATAAATTAACAGCGGACAATCATTTTTACCTGGTAAAAGGATGTGGAAGTTTTTTAAGTCCGCGCCTGAAGGTGGTCTTCGAAGGCGTTCTGATCTGGTTCGACACTTCCACCACATCAGGTGGAGTATCAGTGACCTCAAAGTACGTTATACAAAAACAGCAATAGAAAAACCCGAAGTCAATCACACTTTTCTTATACTACAGTATATGCAATCATTTCATATACACGTGCATTGTTTACGTCAGTAAACTGCTGCGGCTCCCCTCCATACAGCAGGCGATAGGGTGAGTACTCTGGAAGCCTGGACACTGCTGTTTTGTGTGCAAAGATAATTACTTTCAGATTGTCCTTCCATCATTCCTGGTACCCGTCTTTGCACATGGCAGTCTCGTTGGTCCGTTCATCCAAACGTGGAGTCACCATACATCTACACATTCACATTATATAACTCACATTTATATATATATATATATATATACATGTGAGTTATATCATGAGAATGTATAAAATAGATATCAGTGGCAATTTAGAAAAAGCTCATTTAAAAAAAAAATATATATATATATATATTTAAAAAAGTAAACCATTAGCAACCTAGCCTAACTACATTACTTACAATGGGGAAAATTCCAACTAGTTTTCACATATTCCTTGAACACCATCAAACTCATGAACTATGTAATTAACAATGTTACATCAATAATTTGAGTCATATTGCAATTTTGCACATTACATACCTGAATTTATATAGGGTTAATTGATGAGACGGGGGAAACGTTAGTTTTCAGAACTAGTCATTCTCCAAAAATGAAGAAGAAATGTCCAAGATGTCCAAGATGTCCCAGAGCGCTAAGAACCTTGGCGTGATCCTGGACAACACCCTGTCGTTCTCAACTAACATCAAGGCGGTGGCCCGTTCTTGTAGGTTCATGCTCTACAACATCCGCAGAGTACGACCCTGCCTCACACAGGAAGCAGCGCAGGTCCTAATCCAGGCACTTGTCATCTCCCGTCTGGATTACTGCAACTCGCTGTTGGCTGGGCTCCCTGCCCCTACAACTCATCCAGAACGCCGCAGCCCGTCTGGTGTTCAACCTTCCCAAGTTCTCTCACGTCAAGTTACTGCAACTCGCTGTTGGCTGGGCTTAAACCCCTACAACTCATCCAGAACGCCGCAGCCCGTCTGGTGTTCAACCTTCCCAAGTTCTCTCACGTCACCCCGCTCCTCCGCTCTCTCCACTGGCTTCCAGTTGAAGCTCGCATCCGCTACAAGACCATGGTGCTTGCCTACGGAGCTGTGAGGGGAACGGCACCTCAGTACCTCCAGGCTCTGATCAGGCCCTACACCCAAACAAGGGCACTGCGTTCATCCACCTCTGGCCTGCTCGCCTCCCTACCACTGAGGAAGTACAGTTCCCGCGCAGCCCAGTCAAAACTGTTCGCTGCTCTGGCCCCCCAATGGTGGAACAAACTCCCTCACGACGCCAGGACAGCGGAGTCAATCACCACCTTCCGGAGACACCTGAAACCCCACCTCTTTCAGGAATACCTAGGATAGGATAAAGTAATCCTTCTCACCCCCTTGAAAGATTTAGATGCACTATTGTAAAGTGGCTGTTCCACTGGATGTCTTAAGGTGAACGCACCAATTTGTAAGTCGCTCTGGATAAGAGCGTCTGCTAAATGACTTAAATGTAAATGTAAGATCTCACAAATGCACTCCATTGACGTCACAGCTCCCCCTAGCGGCAGTAATTATATAAATCAATTAAATGCAAATACCAGCGAGGCCTAGAAATGGCTCCATAAAATAACAAAATAAAATTACCTTACATATGTTTGTGTCACATATACACATGGCATATGTTTGGGTACCACCTTAACATCTCTGATCTGCTTGCCTCAATAAATGAATGCTAGAACATTGGTAGCCAGGATTATCTATTTGTGTCTAGTCTCTTAATAATTGCACAATGGTGCAAGTTAGACACATGTTATCGTTTGTTTGCATGTGAGCATATCTTTTTTGTTGGTCCTGTCAATGTTGAGTGATCACACATGCCTCAGCTTAAAGTGGGGATGTTTCATAGTATTTCTGATCATCTTAACTCACCACCAATTAATTACTTCTTTTTTTTTTACAGAAAACCACTGAACCACCACTGCAATATAGGCCTACACTCAGACAAAAAAGGTGCTATCTGCAAACTAGCAGGATTCTTCTTCTATCCCCATAGAAGAACACTTTGTGGTTCCAGATAGAACCCCTTCTGTGTCTTGGTAGAACCCTTTTGGGCTCCATTCCACAGAGGGTTGGTTCTACATGTAACCAAAAAGACTTCTCCTTTGTTATAACAGCCAAAGAACCCTGTTGGAACCCCTTTCTCAAACAGCGTGCTCAACAAGTTTAGTCTGTTAAGTTTACACCATTTCATTCTGTACTCAAACATCAGCCTGTTTAAAATAACACGCAACAATGCACCACCACCTTTTGAACGTTTTCGTCAACATCTGCTCAGACTTAAATCGCAGTGTTCCAAGAACCTCCACCAGGGGTGACTGTAGTATCCTCGGATAAAAATGAGACACAAGAGGCACCTAACACTCATTTTAGATCCCAAGGAGTCTTTATTTTCATACTGTATGCTCTCACTCTCATCGCCATCTCCTCATGTCTTTACTTAGAACTCCATCCATCCACACACATACACAAACTACACTATAGCATCTTGCTTACATGTATCACATTTTAGGCATCCAGCTGAGGCCTTGGATGGATCATGTTGCACTGAGATGGACACAGTAGTATATGTACAGTCATTTTTAGTGTTGTGGCAAAGTAATTGAACAGGAGAAGAGGATGTGGTTACTTGTGGAGGGAGAACAGTGAGGGTGGTGGGTTTAGCAGCTGATTGGTTGCTCTGGCTACTAAAAGTAGGATATTTAGAAAGAGATTTAGAAATGAGTTTGACATTGCCATAGTTCAACAGCCGTCATTAACACACTCCCAGAGATTGCAATACATTCAGTATTCACTGAATTACGTAGCCTACCCATCCCCATTTACAATTGTATTCATCAACGATAAAAATTATACGAGAGCACATTCAATTACATTATTATTGTAGACTATAGACTACTCTTGTATCTATCTTGTACAATACTGTAATCATTGAATGAAGTAGCTTACCCATCCACATTTATAATTGAATTGATCAATTAGATATAATACTAGCATATACAGTTACACTGTTGTAGAATAGGCTACTTCTGTATCCGCACTATATTAGGATACCGTTGTGATTTTGTCAGGCATGATTTTAGGTCTTCGATCAAAGTTGCATGTTGTACCTCATTTCCCTTCTTTAGTGAAAAGTAGTTGTGTCCCCCATTCAATTCAGTTCGAGTGTGAATGTGTAGTAGAGGTCGACCGATTATGATTTTTCAATGCCGATACCAGATAATTGGAGGACCAAAAAAATCTGACACCGATTAATCGGACAATTTTTTTATTTGTAATAATGAAAATTACAACAATACTGAATGAACACTTATTAACTTAATATAATACATCAATAAAAATCCATTTAGCCTCAAATAAATAATGGAACATGTTCAATTTGGTTTAAATAATGCAAAAACAAAGTGTTGGTGAAGTAGAAGTGCAATATGTGCCATGTAAAAAAGCTAACGTTTGAGATCCTTGCTCAGAACATATGAAAGTTGGTGGTTCCTTTTAACATGAGACTTCAACATTCCAAGGTAAGAGGTTTTAGGTTGTAGTTAATATAGTATTTATAGGACTATTTCTCTATATACCATTTGTATTTCATATACCTTTGACTATTGGATGTTCTTATAGGCACTATAGTATTGCCAGTGTAACAGTATAGCTTCCGTCCCTCTCCTCGTCCCTACCTGGGCTCAAACCAGCAACACATCGTCATCAAGCCACACTCGAAGCAGCGTTACCCATCGCTCCAGAAATGCCACAGCCCTAGGGGAATAACTACTCCAAGTCTCAGAGTGAGTGACATTTGAAACACTATTAGCGTGCACCCCACTAACTAGCTAGCCATTTCACATCGGTTACACCAGCCATTAGGCTGATAGGCTTGAAGTCATCCGGTCAACTTGAAAAAGATGCAATTGATATATTTGACAATTTCATTGACCCTTTTGCTGGCGTTGCAACAACATTTAGACAGGACAGTGGTATTAAGAAGCTGTTTGGACGCAGAGGAAATTCCAATTGCTCGAACCATATGCAGGATGAAAAGTGGAGGATCAAAAGACATTTTCATCAAAGATAAATTATTTTATTATGTACCATTAGTCAAAAGTCTAGAACAGTTCTTATCACACCCAAGGATTTTGTCTATGGTTCAAAATGGACCCCAGATGTGCAGGGAAAGTTTTTTCATGACATGGTTGATGGTGCTCTTCTAAAATCACATCCCTTATTTTCAGAGAAACCAAAGGCATTGCAGATTGTTCTGTACACGGATGAAATAGAAATCTGTAATCCACTAGGTCCTTTGCATCAAAAAACAAGTTAATTGTGTACTACACCCTAGGAAATATAAATCCAAAATACAGGTCTAAACTGGCTGCTATCTTGCTACTTGCCATGGCTAGAGCAGCAGACCTCCGTCAATCTGGTGTAGATGTAATATCGAATAGAATCAAGGAAGACATGGATGCATTGTACAGTGGGGTTAAAATGCTAACTATTAACGGAGAGAAAATTATATATGGTGCCATGGTTTCTCTGTGGAGACACCCTGGCACAACAGGGTTCAAAGAGGGTGTGAGCTTTGCCTACAGTAAGTGCAGACACTGTGAGTGTTCTTTTGAGGGCATGCAGTCACTCTTCAAAGAGGATGTATATAATAAAAAGACATTGGAGAAGCATGTCAGTGTGATGAAATTACCGGTGGGTACCGGTGCAGAGTCAATGTGCAGGAGGCACGGGTTAGTTGAGGTAATATGTACATGTAGGTAGAGTTATTTAAGTTATTTAAGTGACTATGCATAGATGATAACAACAGAGAGTAGCAGCTGTGTAAAAGAGGGGGGGGGGGGACAATACAAATAGTCTGGGTAGCCATTTGATTAGATGTTCAGGAGTCTTTGACAATTTTTAGGGCCTTTCTCTGACACCGCCTGCTATAGAGGTCGTGGATGGCAGGAAGCTTGGCCCCGGTGATGTACTGGACCGTTTGCACTACTCTCTGTAGTGCCTTGCGGTCGGAGGCCGAGCAATTGCCATACCATGCAGTGATGCAACCAGGATGCACTCAATGGTGCAGCTGTAGAACCTTTTGAGAATCTGAGGACCCATGCCAAATCTTTTCAGTCTCCTATTCCCCGAATAGGCTTTGTTGTGCCCTCTTGTTGATGTGGACACCAAGGAACTTGAAGCTCTCAACCTGCTCCACTGCAGCCTCGTCGATGAGAATGGAGGCCTGCTCTGTCCTCTTTTTCCTGTAGTCCACAATCCTCTCGTTTGTCTTGATTTTATTTTATTTATTTCACCTTTATTTAACCAGGTAGGCTAGTTGAGAACAGGTTCTCATTTGCAACTGCGACCTGGCCATGATAAAGCATAGCAGTGTGAACAGACAACACAGAGTTACACATGGAGTAAACAATTAACAAGTCAATAACACAGTAGAGAAAAAAGGGGAGTCTATATACAATGTGTGCAAAAGGCATGAGGAGGTAGGCGAATAATTACAATATTGCAGATTAACACTGGAGTGATAAATGATCAGATGATCATGTACAGGTAGAGATATTGGTGTGCAAAAGAGCAGAAAAGTAAATAAATAAAAACTGTGGGGATGAGGTAGGTGAAAATGGGTGGGCTATTTACCAATAGATTATGTACAGCTGCAGCGATCGGTTAGCTGCTCAGATAGCTGATGTTTGAAGTTGGTGAGGGAGATAAAAGTCTCCAACTTCAGCGATTTTTGCTATTCGTTCCAGTCACAGGCAGCAGAGTACTGGAACGAAAGGCGGCCGAATGAGGTGTTGGCTTTAGGGATGATCAATGAGATACACCTGCTGGAGCGCGTGCTACGGATGGGTGTTGCCATCGTGACCAGTGAGCTGAGATAAGGCGGAGCTTTGCCTAGCATGGCCTTGTAGATGACCTGGAGCCAGTGGGTCTGGCGACGAATATGTAGCGAGGGCCAGCCGACTAGAGCATACAAGTCGCAGTGGTGGGTAGTATAAGGTGCTTTAGTGACAAAACGGATGGCACTGTGATAAACTGCATCCAGTTTGCTGAGAAGAGTGTTGGAAGCAATTTTGTAGATGACATCGCCGAAGTCAAGGATCGGTAGGATAGTCAGTTTTACTAGGGTAAGCTTGGCAGCGTGAGTGAAGGAGGCTTTGTTGCGGAATAGAAAGCCGACTCTTGATTGATTTTCGATTGGAGATGTTTGATATGGGTCTGGAAGGAGAGTTTGCAGTCTAGCCAGACACCTAGGTACTTATAGGTGTCCACATATTCAAGGTCGGAACCATCCAGTGTGGTGATGCTAGTCGGGCAAGCGGGTGCAGGCAGCGATCGGTTGAAAAGCATGCATTTGGTTTTACTAGCGTTTAAGAGCAGTTGGAGGCCACGGAAGGAGTGTTGTATGGCATTGAAGCTCGATTGGAGGTTAGATAGCACAGTGTCCAATGATGGGCCGAAAGTGTATAGAATGGTGTCGTCTGCGTAGAGGTGGATCAGGGAATCGCCCGCAGCAAGAGCAACATCATTGATATACACAGAGAAAAGAGTCGGCCCGAGAATTGAACCCTGTGGCACCCCCATAGAGACTGCCAGAGGACCGGACAACATGCCCTCCGATTTGACAGACTGACCTCTGTCTGCAAAGTAATTGGTGAACCAGGCAAGGCAGTCATCCGAAAAACCGAGGCTACTGAGTCTGCCGATAAGAATATGGTGATTGACAGAGTCGAAAGCCTTGGCAAGGTCGATGAAGACGGCTGCACAGTACTGTCTTTTAACGATGGCTGTTATGATGTCGTTTAGTACCTTGAGTGTGGCTGAGGTGCACCCGTGACCGGCTCGGAAACCAGATTGCATAGCGGAGAAGGTACGGTGGGATTCGAGATGGTCAGTGACCTGTTTGTTGACTTGGCTTTCGAAGACCTTAGATAGGCAGGGCAGAATGGATATAGGTCTGTAACAGTTTGGGTCCAGGGTGTCTCCCCCTTTGAAGAGGGGGATGACTGCGGCAGCTTTGCAATCCTTGGGGATCTCAGACGATATGAAAGAGAGGTTGAACAGGCTGGTAATAGGGGTTGCGACAATGGCGGCGGATAGTTTCAGAAATAGAGGGTCCAGATTGTCAAGCCCAGCTGATTTATACGGGTCCAGGTTTTGCAGCTCTTTCAGAACATCTGCTATCTGGATTTGGGTAAAGGAGAACCTGGAGAGGCTTGGGCGAGGAGCTGCGGGGGCCGGAGCTGTTGGCCGAGGTAGGAGTAGCCAGGCGGAAGGCATGGCCAGCCGTTGAGAAATGCTTGTTGAAGTTTTCGATAATCATGGATTTGTCGGTGGTGACCGTGTTCCCTAGCCTCAGTGCAGTGGGCAGCTGGGAGGAGGTGCTCTTGTTCTCCATGGACTTCACAGTGTCCCAGAACTTTTTGGAGTTGGAGCTACAGGATGCAAACTTCTGCCTGAAGAAGCTGGCCTTAGCTTTCCTGACTGACTGCGTGTATTGGTTCCTGACTTCCCTGAACAGTTGCATATCGCGGGGACTGTTCGATGCTATTGCAGTCCGCCACAGGATGTTTTTGTGCTGGTCGAGGGCAGTCAGGTCTGGAGTGAACCAAGGGCTGTATCTGTTCTTAGTTCTGCATTTTTTGAACGGAGCATGCTTATCTAATATGGTGAGGAAGTTACTTTTAAAGAATGACCAGGCATCCTCAACTGACGGGATGAGGTCAATGTCCTTCCAGGATACCCGGGCCAGGTCGATTAGATCATGTTGAGGGAGAGGTTGTTGTCCTGGCACCACACAGCCAGGTCTCTGACCTCCTCCCTATAGGCTGTTTCGTCGTTGTCGGTGACCATCGGTGTCATCGGCGAGCTTAATGATGGTGTCGGAGCCGTGCCTGGCCGTTCAGTCATGAGTGAACAGGGAGTGCAGGAGGGGACTAAGCACGCACCCCTGAGGGGCCCCTGTGTTGAGGATCAGCGTGGTGGATGTGTTGTTACCTACCCTTACCACCTGGGGGCGGCCCGTCAGGAAGTCCAGGATCCAGTTGCAGAGGGAGGTGTTTAGTCCCAGGGTAGCTTATTGATGAGCTTATTGATGAGCTTTGAGGGCACTATGGTGTTGAACGCTGAGCTGTAGTCAATTAATAGCATTCTCACATAGGTGTTCCTTTAGGTGGGAAAGGGGGCAGTGTTGCGTGCAATAGAGATTGCATCATCTGTGGATCTGTTGGGGTGGTATGCAAATTGGATTGGGTCTAGGGTTTCTGGGCTAATGGTGTTGATGTGATCCATGACCAGCCTTTCAAAGCACTTTATGGCTACAGATGTGAGTGCTACGGTAGTTGTTTAGGCAGGTTACCTTAGTGTTCTTGGGCACAGGCACTTTCGTGGTCTGCTTAAACATGTTGGTATTACAGACTCGGACAGGGAGAGGTTGAAAATGTCAGTGAAGACACTTGCCAGTTGGTCAGCGCATGCTCGCAGTACACGTCCTGGTAATCCATCTGGCCCTGCAGCCTTGTGAATGTTGTCCTATTTAAGGGTCTTACTCACATCAGCTGCAGAGAGCGTGATCAGTCTTCCAGAACAGCTGGTGCTCTCATGCATGTTTCAATGTTATTTGCCTCGAAGCGAGCATAGAAGTAGTTTAGGTCGTCTGGTAGGCTCGTGTCACTGGGCAGCTCTCGGCTATGCTTCCCTTTGTAAGGGGGAGCATAGCCGGTTTGTTGGAGTGCATAGCGGGATTTCGTATAAGCTTCCGGGTTAGAGTCCTGCTCCTTGAAGGTGGCAGCTCTAGCCTTTAGCTCAGTGGGGATGTTGCCTATAATCAATGGCTTCTGGTTGGGGTATGTACATTCAGTCACTGCGGGGACGACGTCATCGATGCACTTATTGATGAAGCCAATGGATGATGTGGTGTTTTCCTCAATGCCATCGGAGGAATCCTGGAACATATTCCAGTCTGTGCTAGTAAAACAGTCCTGTAGCTTAGCATCTGCTTCATCGGACCACTTTCTTATTGATCTAGTCACTTGTGCTTCCTGCTTTCATTTTTGCTTGTAAGCAGGAATTAGGAGGATAGAATTATGGTCAGATTTGACAAATGGAGGGCGAGGGAGAGCTTTGTATGCATCTCTGTGTATGGAGTAAACGTGGTCCAGAGTTTTCTTTCCTCTGGTTGCACATTTAACATGCTGATAGAAATTTGGTAAAACGGATTTAAGTTGCCCTGAGTAAAATTCCCCGGCTACTAGGAGCGCCGCCTCTGGGTGAGCGTTTTCCTGTTTGCTTATGGCGGAATACAGCTCATTCAATGTTATCTTAGTGCCAGCCTCTGACTGTGGTGGTATGTAAACAGCTATGAATAATACAGATGAAAACTCTCTTGGTAGGTAGTGTGGTCTACAGTTTATCATTAGATACTCTACCTCGGGCGAGCACGAGACCTCCTTAGATGTTGTGCACCAGCTGTTATTTATGAAAATACATAGTCCGCCCCCCCTTTCTGCAGATTTCGTAACAAAATACACATCATAATTCAAACAATCATAATGCTTCTACTCTTTCTCTCTTCTCTCACTCCCTCTCTTTCTAGGAATGTGCCCCCCTCAATATGGCAAGTGGATCAGCTGCCTGATGACCGACTCTGATTGGATGGTGAGGAAGGGTAGCCCTTGCAATTTAGTTTTTTCCCATAAGTCAACGGTCCCTTCCCCCATAGGATGAGCCCTGTCTTTCTAGAAATTGTCCTGACTTGTTCAGTACCTCAGTCTGAAATGCGGCACTTATGTTGTTATCAGTGTGGTTGCCATGGCGATACATTAGAACAGTCGCGAAGGTTATCTTTTAGTCCTTCAGGATGAAAAGTCGAGATGCCTGAAATGTTTTTTGCAATGCAGATACTGTAACATTACTCAGCGTTTCCTCCTAAAATTTGATCTCCTTTAATGTAGTTAAATAATTCTCCCTATCCCCTGTGCCTTATTTTTCCCCACCAGCTCTGTGGAGGAGGCCCATCCCTTTCCCTCTGGCACCTCCGCTCCATGTCACCCACCTCCATCTTCTCTCTCTACGGATGCCAGCAAGAAGCCAACTTTTACCAGGACATGGTGAGACGTGTGTGTGGGTCAGACTGTGTGTGGGAAGGGAGAAATAAAGTTTGTGTTTGTCTTTCTCTAACTGTGTGTGTGACCTCTCCCCCGCCTGTTGATCTTGTCGGTGGGTGAGGGCCAGTGTGTGTCCCACTGCCTCCTCGGGGGAGAGGTAAAGCCTCAGATCCCCTGCACCCCCCACTCCCTCAACACGCTGGCACTGAACCTCAACAGCACTGTCATTAGACAGACCATCTGAACACTCCACATTACTCATCCAACCCCTCAGGTTAAATTTCCTTCTTCGCTCGTCCCGCTTGTTTTCTTCCTGTTCTTGTTCATAAGTCCTGTGTGGCTCAGTTGGTAGAGCATGTCGCTTGCAACGCCATGGTTGTAGGTTTGATTCTCATGGGGTACCAGTACGGGAAAAAAAGTTAAGTAATTATGCACTCACTACTGTAAGTCGCTGTGGATAAGAGCATTACTAATGATTACATTTTTGTCCACATCAAAGCTTCAGTACACTTTGTTTTGTTTTTTTGTATTAAACCTTTATTTAATTAGTCAAGTCAGTTAAGAACAAATTCTTATTTACAATGACGCCCTACCCTGGCCAAACCCGGACGACGCTGGGCCAATCGCCGCCCTATGGGACTCCTAATCCCGGCCGGATGTGATACAGCCTGGATGATATTATTGATATTCAGTTTAGATATGGTTTTAGTTTTGATATGGTCTCAGTGTTGATATGGTTGAGTTTTGTTGAGCAGGGACTGTGGTGGTTTTTGGTGTATGAAGGAAGTGGTTGTGATGTCTTTGCTTTTCCAGGTGCTAATGTGCTATTCCTTGATTAATTGTACTATACTATTGTGTACATAACTCATGCCTCTCTTGTCCAAAGGACTTCCATTCCAGGATTCATCCTGATGTGTTTTATGATAATAAAACATTTTGATCACTTTTCCATATCTGTGCATCAGTCTTGATGAAAAATTAACCCCGGCCTTATGCTCTGAAGGAATACATTGTTTGAAAAATCTCTATATTTTGTCTACATAAAGCCTTGGATTATTCCATTTAGATTTCTAGAATATTGATTTCCCTCCCCAGTGTTTATATTTCATATTTGTAGAGATCGTGTAAGTAATCCAGCCTGCTACTATAATCACATTAAACAAGTATAGTACAAACAGACCTATTTTTTGTATGTATTGATGAGACAAGATAAAGCACACTGAGCAAGATGGGAGATGGGGTGAACAGAGAGGAGGGAGAAGCACATGATTTGGATGTGAGTGACTCAACAACACTCATGTGTGGCCTGAAGACGTCGGGCCGTTGACTAGTCTAAGGCTCCGACCTTTCCTGAGTCATCCCCCCCGGAACGGTCAACAGATTTCTCCTTCCGACTGACCTGCACAAGTCATCGCTATTGATCATTTTGTAGCACGACGCGTTTGTAATGCGCATAGAAACCTAGCTACTCTCGAACAATTATTCCTGTACCGTTATCTAGCCGAGTTGTGTTTTTCGCTCATTACATTTTCATGACAAAGTAACTTTTAACTTCGTCTGTGGGTGAGCGGCTAGCGAATAGCAATTCCCAAAGATCCCGGATACAAACGAATCTAGCCTCAGCTCAGGCAGTCACTGCTGATCCTAGCGGTTGATAATGTCCTCTGGTTACATGGTAGGTAAGTGTGTTAAACCCACATGTCTATGGTTTAAATTAAATCAAACATTGTGGTTTGTCATCAACTGTTGTTGAGTAGTTTGCGATTGTAGCTAATTTACGAAGTGTGTTATTGTTGCGACCTAGCCAGCAGACGATTGTGGGTTTGGGTAGGGACTAGGGAGGGACACTTTCCCAGAGTTTTCAGTAATGTTTTCATTGATAATCACGATGAAGAAGAAGCCATAGAAAATAGAAAACTTTGTACGAATGTGTCAGGATTTATTTTCAAGAACTAACTTTCGCCCCATGTACTCTTTAAAAAAAATGTGTTTATTATGGGGAAAACTGTCCTCAGTTCTTGCCATTCTTTCGCCCTAAAATCGGCGACGCGGACAGACATGAGGGATTCTTTTGCTGTCCCTAAAAATACTTTGGTCACTTAGTGAATATCAAAGAAAAAGGTATGTTTCTATGATACACACTTTCTACTATTTAAACGTATAAACTTTCCCCAAACATTTTGTTTTAACCTCTTCCCAATCCATTACGCCTTCAACCATATATGCAGGCTGTTTTCATATAGGTGTGGTTCATATAGGTCTATTTTTAATGTGTGTGGAGAGAGGGAAAACGGTTGGAAACGTTACAGTTAGAGACATAGCTGTGTTAGTGAACAGGGAAGGGAGGGTGCATACAGGGACTGGGTTGGCATGTGGTCACAGGGAATTGACAGACTACAGGTTGTCTCATCACTCTGTCCCTGTATATTGTCATTGATAAATGTGCCATACAGATGTTCTTTTTCAGGGTATGGGCCAAACAAGGGAGCTGAGGAAAGCCTGAAACAAACCAAATACTGTGAATGTGCTCAACATTTATTTTCCCATAGCTCAAGAGAGGAAGTGTAACCAAGGGATTGAGACCGAAGCAGTTCAATGGATGAAAACGTTGCATGGACTGTAGATTGAAAGAGGAAGTACTTCACCCTCTCAGATTTTTGCTTTCGGTCTCTGCTTGTCCAGCCCTTCAGGCCCCTCTGCCTGTTATTTTGTTTCTTGTAAGAGGTGCGTGATAACTTGACGCAGAGATGACAGCAAGACTGTGGAATAAGCAAGAGTGGTAACTGAGAAGAGCAGTGACGTGAATTCTTACATCCGTAGGCTACCCACTGGAATATCTAAGTATTAGCTAATCAAGCAACAACAATCCATCTACCTTGGACACAGACTAACAACTATGAGCACTTTCAGACGCTCATGGAGGAAGTGACTGACTCTGCCAGACCGCAATTTGACGAGGATAGTCTCTTTGCCCTTGTGTAGAGTTTAAAGTGTCAGAAGTCCTTCAACATCTGTCACTACAGCCCAACTAAGGGGGAAAAACACATTTCTGCACTGGACTGGTAAAGAAAACTTAGGTGAACCTGTGAGTCGGAATATGGTGCTGCAATGAACTAGGAATCCCCTACTGGAGTTAGTGGGAGGAACTGGAACTGAGGTGAAACCCAGAACTAACCGAGGCCTTAGCACGACAACGGAATGCCATGTACTAAACTGGAAATGCGCTTGATTTAACTGGTAATTATTGCACTTTGGAGGTAACAGAACTAGTTTGTAATATTGGAACTGATCTGGGAAATCAGCAGGAAATGAAATTGCAATGGAAGTGTTTTGAGGATGTTTTCTGTACATCTTCCATTCTGAACTGGTAGCATTTGGGAAGACTGGAAACTGTTCCTGTGGAACGGCATTTATTGGGAGAGGATTACTGAAACCAACAGCACTGTCTGCAGAAATGGCGGGCCCGGGAAAGGACTACAACCATCTCTTCAAACTGCTCATCATTGGAGACTCCAGTCAGTGCATCTTAACTTCCATCTTCATACAAAGTTCCTGTGGTCCCTTAGTGCTTACTCTGTCTGTGTTAAAATAGTAGTGTAATTCAAGTGTAGCTGTGCTGTGACACTGATGTTTAGCGGGCAGGTCATATTTTGTGAGTTGTGATTTAAAGGATTAGGTTACTGTTTAATCTCCTTAGTAACACAGAAAATATCAGTCAGTCTGCTTAATCATTGGGTGATTATGATGAACATGCCTCACTTACTCACCAAGCTTGCTTGATTGACGAAGTAGACTTATTTGTCGCCAACTCTTCAGACAATATGATAGATTTTAAAACATTTACCCATGATGTAGTGATATGGCTTGCTGTATGTTGGCTACTTGTAATAGGACAATAAGTAGCCTGATACTGAGTACTCAGAAGTGAATGAAGAAAGGCCTAATCACCTAACCTCTCATACCGGTCTAACCTCTCTGCTCAAGATGTAGGGAAAAGCAGTCTACTACTACGATTTGCAGATAACTCCTTCTCTGGTGAGTTGCTGTTCTCTATCTGGTCAGTGTATATACTATTAAACGATGTGAATGTGTGAGTGGTTAGGAACTGTGTTTTCTATATTTTCTTCAAGATTGTGAATGTGTGCATAGCATGTGTGGTGTGTGTTTCTCTAACCTCTCTGCTTTGGCCTGCAGGCAGCTACATCACTACAATTGGTGTGGACTTTAAGATCCGTACGGTAGACATAGACGGGGAGCGAGTCAAACTGCAGATCTGGGACACGGCGGGCCAGGAACGCTTCAGGACCATCACTTCAACGTAATCTATCATCTATCTACACATATAGAAGCTATACAGTCGTAGGCAAAAGTTTTGAGAATGACAAATATTAGTTTCCACAAAGTTTGCTGCTTCGGTGTCTATTTTTGTCAATGTTACTATGGAGTACTGAAGTATAATTATTCTGCCCTTGAGTTGCGTTCCCATGCAAAACTAGACAGATAGCTAACAACTAAGTCTTCAATAAAACTCCCAAGGCGTGACTTTTCTTGAATGAATATATTGCAAACGTTTGTTGTGAAACTGCAAAATACAGAAAATATACTTTAGTGTTCAATTCACACCGACATACTGTAGCTGCACATTAAACATTTGAAGTTGCATAAATACAAAGCACGCGCTAAGGTACCATGCATCTGGCAATGATGCCAAACCATATAGCTAATTGTTAACCATATGGTAATTGGCTCCTTTCATTACTCTAATAATGTATAACCATCTATGTAGAATAACAAAGCATATTACACTAGAAACAGTAACAAAACTACAGTATTGTATATTTTACAATTCGCTTGCATGACGCATGAGCAAAGTAATACAGCTAACGACATACATTAAAGGCATTGTAATTTGTGAGTAAATGCAACCAACATTGATTATTTAAGCAACTCTATCAATAACAAGATTATCATCATTAGCTAAATGCTTGAATCGAACTTACAAACAAATATTTTTCCAAGGCTGAAGCGTGACAAGAAATAACTACATTGAAAGACCTGCAACGTAGCGTTGTTTGTAGCTGCTCTATGCGTGCAAAACAAATTCTGTACTTCCTGTTTGAGCCGTCTTTCTAAGTACCAGAAAGCGCCACTAGGGGCCAAATAACACCATTGAACACAATGAAAATCCAATTTAACCATTGTAATAAAATAATCTGTTACCTTCTAACAGGATGGCAGCACAATAATTACAAGCATTTCATAAGTGTCAAAAGCTTTTATTGACAATTACATGAAGTTGATGCAAAGAGTCAATATTTGCAGTGTTGACCCTTCTTTTTCAAGACTTCTGCAATCTGCTCTGGCATGCTGTCAATTAACTTCTGGGCCACATCCTGACTGATGGCAGCCCATTCTTGCATAATCAATGCTTGGAGTTTGTCAGAATTTGTGGGGTTTTGTTTGTCCACCTGCCTCTTGAGGATTGACCACAAGTTCTCAATGGGATTCAAGTCTGGGGAGTTTCCTGGCCATGGACCCAAAATATCGATGTTTTGTTCCCTGAGCCACTTAGTTATCACTTTTGCATTATGGAAAGGTGCTCCATCATGCTGGAAAAGGAATTGTTCGTCACCAAACTGTTCCTGGATGGTTGGGAGAAGTTGCTCTCGGAGGATGTGTTGGTACCATTCTTTATTCATGGCTGTGTTCTTAGGCAAAATTGTGAGTGAGCCCACTCCCTTGGCCGAGAAGCAACCCCACACATGAATGGTCTCAGGATGCTTTACTGTTGACATGACACAGGACTGATGGTAGCGCTCACCTTGTCTTCTCCGTACAAGCTTTTTTTCCGGATGCCCCAAACAATCGGAAAGGGGATTCATCACAGAAAATGACTTTACCCCAGTCCTCCGCAGTCCTATCCCTGTAATTTGGCAGAATATCAGTCTGTCCCTGACGTTTTTCCTGGAGAGAAGTGGCTTCTTTGCTGCCATTCTTGACACCAGGCCATCCTCCAAGACTTCGCCTCACTGTGCGTGCAGATTAGAGGTTGACCGATTAATCGGAATGGCCGGTTAATTAGGGCCGATTTCAAGTTTTCATAACAATCGGAAATCTGTATTTTTGGGGCGCCGATTAAAAAAAGAAATATATATATATATATATATACACGGACGGAAGCTATACTGTTACTTTGGCAATACTATAGTGCCTATAAGAACATCCAATAGTCAAAGGTATATGAAATACAAATGGTATATAGAGAAATAGTCCTATAAATACTATATTAATTACAACCTAAAACCTCTTACCTTGGAATATTGAAGTCTCATGTTAAAAGGAACCACCAACTTTCATATATTTTCATGTTCTGAGTAAGGAACTCAAACGTTAGCTTTTTTACATGGCACATACTGCACTTTTACTTTCTTCTCCAACACTGTTTTTGCATTATTTATACCAAATTGAGCATGTTTCATTATATATTTGAGACTAAATAGATTTTATGTATTAAGTTAAAATAAGTGTTCATTTGTTTGTTCAGTATTGTTGTAATTGTCATTATTACAAATATATATATATATATATATATATATATATATTTTAAAAACTGATGATTTAATTGGTATCGGCTTTTTTTGGTCCTCCAATAATCGGTATCGTCATTGAAAAATCATATTTGGTCGACCTCTAATTGATACCAGCCTGGGCAGAGTGCCAGCCAACAATAACTATCCCCTGAAAAACAATGTAACGATTTCCTCTTTTATACAGTAGTCTTTCTCCCTGTTCCCCTACCAGGTATTACAGAAATACCCATGGTGTGATTATTGTTTATGACGTCACCAACCCAGAGTCGTTTGTGAACGTGAAGAGGTGGCTTAATGAGATCACTCAGAACTGTGACAACGTCTGTAAGATCCTAGGTGAGTTTGGTGTGCTGAGGTGATGTGATGGAGGAAGATTAATGTAGATGGCAAGATAGAGTAGATTGGATGAATGGATATTCACTAAAAATGACTTTTGACTTCCAGTCCAATGTGTTAATGTTATGGCTGATTGTGAACTGATAGACACACATCATATATCCCAAAAGTATATGGACACCCTTTCAAATGAGTGGATTCGGCTATTTCAGCCACACCGTTGCTGACAGGTGTATAAAATCGAGCACACCGTCATGCAATCTCCATAGACAAACATTGTCAGTAGAATGGCCTTACTGAAGTGCTCTGTGACTTTCAATGTGGCACCGTCATAGGATGCAACCTATCCAACAAGTCAGTTCGTCAAATTTCTGCCCTGCTAGAGCTTCCCCAGTCAACTCAAAGTGCTGTTATTGTGAAGTGGAAACGTCTAGGAGCAACAACGGCTCAGCCACGAAGTGGTAGGCCACACAAGCTCACAGAATGGGACCGCCTAGTTCTGGACCCCGTAAAAATCATCTGTCCTCGGTTGCAACACTCACTACCGAGTTCCAAATTGCCTTTGGAAACAACGTCAGCAGAGTAACTGTTTGTCGGGAGCTTCATGAAATGGGTTTCCATGGCCGAGCAGCCACACACAATGCGCAATGCCAAGTGGTGTAAAGCTCGCCACCATTGGACTCTGGAGCAGTTGAAACTCGTTCTCTGGAGTTCTGAATCCCGCTTCAACATCTGGCAGTCCGACAGACAAATCTGGGTTTGGGGGATGTCAGGATAACACTACCTGCCCAATACATAGTGCCAACTGTAAAGTTAGGTGGAGGAGGAATAATGGTCTGGGACTGTTTCTCATGGTTTGGGCTAGGCCCCTTAGCTCCAGTGAAATGAAATCTTAATGCTACAGCATACAATGACATTCTAGACGATTCTATGCTTCCAACTTTGTGGCAACAGTTTGGGGTAGGCCCTTTCCTGTTTCATCATGACAATTACCCCGTGCACAAAGCGAGGTATATACAGAAATGGTTTGTCGAGATTGGTGTGGAAGAACTTGATTGGCCTGCATAGAGCCCTGACCTCAACCCCATAGAACACCTTTGGGATGAATTGGAACACCAACTGCGAGCCAGGCCTAATCGTCCAACATCAGTGCCCGACCTCACTAATGCTATTGTGGCTGAATGGAAGCAAGTCCCCGCAGCAATGTTCCATCATCTAGTGGAAAGACTTCCCAGAAGATTGGAGGCTGTTATAGCAGATTTGGCATGATTTTGTAATGAGATGTTTGACGTGCAGGTGTCCACATACTTTTGGTCATGTAGTGTACTGTGCTGTCCAAAACAACATCTTTCATTCATCCCCACTTCTCTCTCTCGCCCTCTCTCAGTGGGGAACAAGAATGACGACCCCTCCAAGAAGCAGGTGGACTCCCAGGATGCAATGCATTTCGGGGAGTCGGTGGGCGTCCGGGTATTTGAGACGAGTGCCAAAGAAAATATCAACGTTGAAGAGGTGAGCCAGGCAGCCATGTTCCAAACCCAGGGTGTACCTCATTCACTTCCTCCTAGTAATAATAATAAAATAAAATGAGTCAGCTCCGTCAAAATAAAACTAAGCCTCAAATATCCAGGATGTCTTTGGGAAAGCTGAGCTTGAGACCTGATATGTCTTTCACAGGGAATTATCCATTTATTTAGCTTTTTTTTATGGAGAAAAAAAAGTACACTGCTATCAGAAGCCATGACATCATTTTCTGGACTTTTTCATACTGTTTAAAGGCAGAGTCAACTTAGTGTATGTAAACTTCTGACCCACTGGAATTGTGATACAGTGAATTATAAGTGAAATAATCTGTCTGTAAACAATTGTTGGGAAAATTACTTGTCATGCACAAAGTAGATGTCCTAACCATCTTGCAAAAACTAGTTTGTTAACAAGACATTTGTGGAGTGGTTCAAAAACTAGTTTTAATGACTCCAACTGTATGTATCGTGATGTGTATGTATTTTAGTCATTGCCCTGTTTTGCTCCTTTGCCTTCTACCTGTCCTGCTCCTCCCCCCCCTCTCCTTCCCTCTCTCAGATGTTTATGGCTTTCACTCACATGGTCCTTCGGACAAAGAAGCAGAGTCAGAGTCGTGCAGAGAGAGAGCGGGAACGAGAGAAGGAAACGGTTGACATCAACTCTCACAGACACAGAGAGAGGAGGAAGAGGGGGAAGAAGTGTTGCTGAGCGAGAAAGGGAGGAGATTTTCTAAGAACAGGACAGACCAATGGAGAGTCGAGCATCCAAAGTCTGTCTGCGCTCATGTGGAAAGAGCCAGGACCTTACATGTTGACATTGCACTGAGTCAAGATTACAAGAGGTTAAGGACAGAGAACCACTGTTACGTGCCGAATTTTTACCCTAGCAGTTATTTTTTATGAATGTATATTAATGTCATTTTATCATTAAAAAGGAAACTGGATCCCCAAAGTGTCAAACTGTTATTAAAACCCCTAATTTAGGAAATACACTAATGACTTCAAGTGACTAGAGTGATGCATCTGTCTTATTTGTAATGAAAAAGACTGTCATGTGATAAATATAGCGTCTAAATAAACAGTGAGCAATAAAGTCAATCTGTGTGCTTTTTATATGCAATATACCATTCCTAAAACCTATTCAGTATTTCAATGCGTTGATTTCTTCCTTAACTCAATTGAATGGCAACACAGGAAATATCCATACTTTATGAAACACCATTTCCCACCACCATATTAGAGTGGCTAAATGCTAGTCCCGGATGTTGCGTATCACGTTCAGCCAATCAAGTTGCAGCAGTCTGTTATTTACTCTTGGTCTGAATGCTGTACACAATGTCAGGAAGTAGCATTAGCCACCCTTGAATGGAGGTGGAAAATTCTGTTTCATGAAGAAAGTACGCATGTTTTCCCTGTTTTTCCCCCCCGACTTATCACCATTAAATTGAGTTATGGAGGGTAGTCGACACTTTTGCAGCCTGAATACATTCCCTATGGACGGTAAGATGAAACGACTCAATATCACCATCTGCAGGCCTTTGGGCTACTATACCAGTAGTTTATTTGCAAAGCCATTGGTGATACAAAATCGACAGATCTATTGTAATGCAAGACTATGGTAATTGGTTTCTTTTTTTACACAACTGTGCATTTTGTGCCTCTGTAACACCAATGTTCAGTAACTATTTACTAAATGATCTTGAATGCACCCCTGGCTGCTCAAGCGGTTTGAGAAACACTCTTTTCAAAAACTGAAAAATTGGGCGTGCAAAATTATTCAGCCCCTTTACTTTCAGTGCAGCAAACTCTCTCCAGAAGTTCAGTGAGGATCTCTGAATGATCCTATGTTGACCTAAATGACTAATGATGATAAATACAATCCACCTGTGTGTGATCAAGTCTCTGTATAGATGCACCTGCACTGTGATAGTCTCAGAGGTCCGTTAAAAGCGCAGAGAGCATCATGAAGAACAAGGAACACACCAGGCAGGTCCGAGATACTGTTGTGAAGAAGTTTAAAGCCGGATTTGGATACAAAAAGATTTCCCAAGCTTTAAACATCCCAAGGAGCACTGTGCAAGCGATAATATTGAAATGGAAGGAGTATCAGACCACTGCAAATCTACCAAGACCTGGCCGATGAAGGTACCACATTCATCTGTACAAACAATAGCACACAAGTATAAACACCATGAGACCACATAGCCGTCATACCACTCAGGAAGGAGACGCGTTCTGTCTCCTAGAGATGAACGTACTTTGGTCTGAAAAGTGCAAATCAATCCCAGAACAACAGCAAAGGACCTTGTGAGTATGCTGGAGGAAACGGATACAAAAGTATTTAGATCCTCAGTAAAACGAGTCCTATATCGACATAACCTGAAAGGCCACTCTGCAAGGAAAAAGCCACTGCTCCAAAACCGCCATAAAAAAGCCAGACTACAGTTTGCAACTGCACATGGGGACAAAGATCATACTTTTTGGAGAAATGTCCTTTGGTCTGATAAAAAAAAAATAGAACTGTTTGGCCATAATGACCATAGTTATGTTTGGAGGAAAAAGGGGGAGGCTTGCAAGCCAAAGAACACCATCACACCCGTGAAGCACGTGGGTGGTAGCATCATGTTGTGGCGGTGCTTTGCTGCAGGAGGTGCTGGTGCACTTCACAAAATAGATGGCTTCATGAGGAATGAAAATTATGTGGATATATTGAAGCAACATCTCAAGACATCAGTTAAAGCTGGGTTGCAAATGGGTCTTCCAAATGGACATTGACCCCGAGCATACTTCCAAAGTTGTGGCAAAATGGCTTAAAGACAACAGAGTCAGGTTATTGGAGTGGCCATCACAAAGCGCTCACCTCAATCCTATAGAACATTTGTGGGCAGAACTGAAAAAGCGTGTACGAGCAAGGAGGCCTACAAACCTGACTCAGTTACACCAGCTCTGTCAGGAGGAATGGGCCAAAATTAACTTAACTTACTGTTGGAAGCTTGTGGAAGGCTACCCAAAACATTTGACCCAAGGTAAACAATTTAAAAGGCAATGCTACCAAATACTAATTGAGTGTATTTAAAAAAGTCCTTAAACTTCTGACCCACTGGGAATGTGATGAAAGAAATAAAAGCTGAAATAAATCATTCTCTATACTATTATTCTGACATTTCACATTCTTACAGTAAAGTGGTGATCCTAACTGACCTAAAACAGGGAATTTTTACAAGGACTAAATGTCAGGAATTGTGAAAAACCGAGTTTAAATGCATTTGGCTAAGGTGTATGTATACTTCCGACTTCAACTGTAGGTCTAAAATGCACGCAGTGCTTGCTCCATACATAATTTATCTTCAACTCCAGTATTTTCCATAACTAGTCAAATTTATTCCGCACATCTGACTTCCTCTTTACCGCCTGTGCAACCAATAATAAACATTCCACTATTTTGAGTTTATTTGTCATGCGCTCTTTCCACCAATTTTGCTGTCATGTGTTACGGTGTTCAGAGTTTGTTATAACCAATTTATTGATGTGATTATGGTATGCTATAGATCAGGCCCTATTGTCACCTGTATGCGACACTATTGTCACGTAAAGAGAGCAAGGTTTGAGGGAATATGGAATGTTTTTCCTAAACAGATGAGGGATTTTGGTAACAACTTTTCAGTCAGAAATGGCTGTAATTATGTTGCAGCTTCGGCAACACGGACAGTGTGGTGGTCGCTGCAGCAGGGAGGAGGGGGAGATAACAGGTGCTAGGCACAGTCACTCGCTGTCTTTCTTTTTAACACACCGCAGTAAGTCTGAGCCTGGCGGCACAATCAACTCAATTGCGGTCGGACTCCCTCTAGTCATTTGTGTGTCTTAATTATTTAATCAAAAGGTTTGCTTAAAGCATCAGACAAGCTCAGTGAATATAGTTGATTTGACTAAAACACATAGGATGTGTCTATATATGGAAAAATACACATTTTAAACATTTTGACCAATCAATTGGTCGAAAGAACAGGTGACTCTTGATCGACCAATATTTGTTTTTGTCGGGGACAGCCCTAGTGGAGTCACTACAATGTTGTTGATCCATTTTCAGTTTTCTCCCATCACGACCATTGAACTCTGTTAGCTGTTTTAAAATCACCAATGGCTTCATGATGACATCCCTAAGCAGTTTCCTTCCTGACCTGCAGCTCAGTTCAGAAGTACGACTGCATCTTTGTGTCTGGGTGGTACTTGATTTCTTAAATGGCAACATATAGAAATATTAATGAATTTCCTTCTGACTTGCTCCTGAACGATGGTGTTTAATAGACTGTTGAAATGATCACCACAATCACACAATAGTGTACTTCCCAAACAAAATAAAAAAAGTATCCTCGGCTATAGAAGTTTGTAGCAAAGCCTCTGAACATCATGGACACAAACCAAAGCTATCCTGTATGTAGAGTCACGTCTTTCCCCTGCATTGTACAGCTTGTTTCTAGCATAAAGCATCGTGGACTAAAGCGTTGTTAAAGAATCCGGTCCATTTTAATTAAAAACATCTTGACCTAACAAAGAGTAGGGCCTACGATTTTACCCATTTATCCTCAAATAAACCGAGCCCTGGTTTTAACTTAACTCACCGAGCCCTTCACTGACACTGAGCTATTTAAAGAGTGTATGGTAACTGAAGGAATTGGCTGACAAAATCTATAGATGGTAGACTATAATTTAATCTGTCAAACAGGTAGGCATACCTCTTTCTTGAATAGAAAGAAATTGGCTCCAACACAAATCCCCCTTCCTGCTAGTAGCCAAGGCAAATTAAAATGAAGACTGCTTAAAATAATTAGGCCTACTTTCAGCACTGACATGCTGTCCATCTCCATGGCTGCTGCTTCATATTTATGTAAATTACTTGAATATGACTTGTTGTGAGGTTAATAACTCTGACAAATAGCTTCAGTATGGGCAATGAAATATTATTTGTATTAATAAATAGAGCAGTAGCAAGCATACCTCCGGTCCTCATCTTCACGCTCTTTCTCTATTGAATTTTTGGGACAAATAGTTTTTTTGCCGAAGAAGCCTTTCACTTGCTTCCTGAAGTGCCACCGTATACAGCACAGCCATTGGTTTAGGCAGAACAAAAGGATTTACATCAGCAAGAGCAGGGCAGGCCAGAGCTCATGATTGTGGTAGCCTAGTTTTATATACACACTCCCAGTGCATTTCCCCCTGGACCGAGTTTGGGAAACGCTGGCCAAGGCCTATAGCATATAGTATAGGCTATGGATCACTTGATTGAGACCCCACTAGGCGCACTTGATATTGTGTGCCCAGCAGAGATTAAGGGATGAGGGGCAGCATTGGGCACACATTGAGATATAATAAGCAACTCATTCTCAAACACTGAGCAATATGACATTTAATCTATTACAAATTACAGGACCTCCCCTGGACTAAAAAAATAAAAATACTAAACAGTCCCCCTGACTGAAATTGAAAAAGCCTGAACCACCCCCATTTTCCTCTGGGTAACAATTGTGCAAATTTCAACCACTCCCTTAGGCTTCTTCAATGGCTCAGGAAAATATAATAAAGCTGCACACATCTTTCATTTGACTAAGGAGAACACTTGTTGGAGTGTAAAGCCAACCTAATGCATCAGTGTGGCAATCCCACTCAACCAATCGACAAGTCAGCCCACCACCATTCACTCACCCTCAGCGAGGTTGTAGGAAACCGTAAGCATATGGTTTTTCAGGAAGCAGAGGTGAAGACTCAAACCGGATGCTTCCCGTTTCTTCCAGCTCCGCTCAGGCTTGTCTTTTATGCCTGCTATGTTAGGTTATCACTCACTAGATCTCTCCGCATCTTGATTGGCTCTAAGAACATGGTCCATTTCATCGCAGGTGGGGGTGGTCAGAGAACCCTGGTAGCGGTAGAACTTGGTGAGGTCCACACTTCCTAGCAGATCACTGATGGATGGTGGCTGCACTATGTCAACTGATGAACCTGAGACAGGAGAGTAGTGTGAAAAATACTAGTAACACCACTATCAATGGGAAAAGGCTCTCCCCTTGTTAGTGCCCGAAAAGCAGTGGAGTTTTCACTTTGCTCTTTCTCTCTCTGTATCTATCTCTGCAAATCCAAATTGAGCTACATTGGCATACAAATACAGAATATAAGTACTTTAAAGCTAGCTGGCACCACTGCTCCTCACCCTTCTCTGTTATATTCAGCAGATATGTCAAAGTCCTCCAGGATTCCACATGCTATTGCTTGCCTGTCACCTGGATTCCATGGAATGTGTTGATGATAGCATGGATAATAAGTAGTGAAGGCTGGTGGGAGGAGCTATAGGAGGATGGGTTCATTGTAATGACTGGAACACATCAAACACATGGTAACAACGTGTTTGACTCTGTTCCATTGATTCCATTCCAGCCATTACAATGATCCCGTCCTCCTATAGCGCCCCCACCAGCCTCCTCTGATAACAAGGTATTCTGCCATAACTCTTATTACTAAGTCAATAATCATAACTCTGTCATAGTATTGTCATCTTCAATGTCGAACTGTTGTGACGTAGAGTTGAACATCTAGGATTTTACCCACGCACCGCTACTGCACACACACTCTCTCTCTCCTAGTACAGTATCTCACCTCCATGGGGTATCTGACTGAATCCACTGTGTGTTCAGACCCTTGGTGGCACAGTGAGTCGCCTCCCCAGTGGAAATGTATCATGACGGCCGTGTAGCCATGAGAGAGCCCCCCTCCTCTCACCTCCATCAGGCCCTCCTCTAACACAGAGCTCACTGGGAGGATGAACATAAGTTGTGGTATTACCGTAGTATAAGTTAATATGGTGTTGTGTATTCACTAACAACTGTTAACGAGAAAATGATACCTATGTCCTTGAGCTACTGAGGTTACTTTAAAGAAGACCAGATAACACATGTCCTACAGACACACTATAAGGACAGGACCTAGGAGATTCACCACAAGAGTACCTGTGTGTCCATTGTTGGTGAGGAACTTGATGCTGTGTGGATTAGTGATGTCACTGAAGGTGCGGTTGCGGAGACTGGGGTCAAAGGTCAGCTGGTTAGTATCAATGTTGATCAGCGACCGTCTGAACCCCTCCACACTGAGAGTTGGGAAGGGAGGGCCAGAAAGAGGGTCTGTTCTCTAAAAGAGAGAGAAAGAAAAAGAAAGCCTCTGTCAGATTAAATGTTTTCTGGTATGAACTGTGTTTGTGTAGCACAGCTATGAGATGAGTGAAGAGTAATGGCCTGAGTTTAAGTCAGAACTAATGAATTCTTACCACAACCATTGTGACACCAGGGCTGGTCTAAAAGAAACACATTTGAAAATACATATAATTCATAGAAAATATATAAATATTTATTACAGTTTAAAAAAAAAGTTGTTTTGAAAGCCTACGCACCTGCTATGGCTAGAGAACAGAGATAGAGGATAATACACACAGATGTCTGAAAAGCAAATATAAATAAAATGTAGCTTAAAGATGCATGAATCTTTGATATCTCTATGATTAGATTTCTGTCCCAATGTAGCCATGCTCTCTCATTTGAACTATTTGCGCCTTACGGATTGTGGTTGTTGTGGATGGCTGTTCACAAATCTAAATGTGTATTTGAACCCAATAATGGTTGAATTCAAGAAGTTTAAGCTGCCTATCAATCACTGTTTTTGAAACCAGTGGACAGCCAGTAAAACATTAGCTCTTGCAACAGCTGCATAATGCAGATCCAAGCCTATGGAATAAAAGTGGGGCTTTTATTGCTCAATCTAATTAATTCTGATCAAATAAATAAATCCATAGGCCTAATGGACACATGCTCAAACTTGCACACTTTTGATAGACTTAAAGGGGCAATCTGTAGTTTCTACATCCATTTTTGCACTTAGATATATATAAATTAGATAGATATATATCTATATCCATTGAGTCTTGAAGAATATAACTTATAAATCCCTCATGAGCTTCTTTCAACTGTCACACTCCATGAGAATCCAAAATATACTCTGTTTTATTCCAATGTTTGTAAACATTGTACATGTAAACAAACCCTGTATTGCCTCATAACATGGTTAAAACAATAATTGTATATGTATATCATGGATGGTCAGTCCTTGCATCCAGAGCTCTGTCTATTTGTCTGAGAGTGGTTAAATTTCTCAAGGCCCATCCCTCAGCTTTTTAACAAAACAGAGGCGGGGCGTCCGTTTTGTTATTGTTTCATCTGTGGATTTGCCCTTTAAAAAGCTGCATATTATCAAAGTGCCACCAACAAAAAGGTAAACAATAGGCCTATAGCAAATGCAGCATATGACATTATTCCCCCTCCCCACATGTAAATAGCACTTTTCAGTAGTGCTCAAAGAATTGCATTCCATGAGCGCAGCATTTATTTTTCAACTGGAATCAATGAGCCCAATCAGTCCTCTATGACAACAAAAGCATAAATTACAAGGAGGGGTGGCTAATAAGTCCTTAGTTTTGGGGTCATGCTCAGGTAAAACAATATGGCAAATCAATACTTCCATATTTCCAAGTCCTATTCTTGAAGATCAAGGGGTATAACTTTGAATGAAATGACTGGAATTCTGATAGACTTTGTTTTTTAAGGTAAATATATAATTTAATCGTATTATATGCAGTAGAAAGCGATGGGTTGGAAGAAGCCTACATAACCAACTCAACGTAAAATGTAACATCCGTAAATGGCCAGCTGTGTAAACTTTAACATTGATTTATCCTGCAATAGATGTCCTTCAAATGGTAACATACATGTTTGTCTTCTAATGCCTCTTATGGGGAAAGTAAGAGGCATTAGTAACGGAATGTAATCTGATTACGTTACTGATTACAATTTCGGACAGGTAACTAGTAACTGTAACGGATAACAAAAGTAACCTACCCAACACAGGGGGTATATGACCTGATCCTAGATCTGTTAGAAGAACAACTTGTTTCGAAGAGTCGAGAACGCCGCCCTCTGCACTGCGCAAACTCACATCGTCCGGGGGCAGGCAGTGTTTTGAAATAACACAAGATGTCTGCCGGAACAGCGCTAACAACGAACGAGCGTCATATTCGAGACAATAACTACAACAACAATCTTCCAGAGGACCGAATGGACGTTGAACTTGACACAGGACACAACGTAACGGACCGGGAAGACTTGGACACTGGAATACAAGCCACTTGTTCATCTAACGGCAGTGGTGGGGAGGAGGATGAGTCGGAGTCCATTGATCGGGAAAGAGAAGCCGGGGGCTCGATTTCTCAGCGCAACGGGGAAGGAGTGTTGTTGGGCAGGGAGCAAGAGGTGTCAGTCGAAATCGGAGAGACGTATTTATGTCAGCGAGCCGACAAGACATGGCGTAAGTATTTGTTTATAAGCCAATAATGGTTAGCTACGTTTGAAAGGCTGTGAGGCAGAACACTATTTTATCATCAGTGCGTCCCGACTGGTTCTGCATATATCTTCAGACTGATAGTAGGCTGGACACGTGACATGTTTTTTTTCAAAACTAAGACTAGTTCATTGCATCCGCCGTGGAGCCCAGTTTCTTAATATTACCATCTGTCCAAACTGCTTGGCGTAGTGTTGAATTAATCGCGAAAAAACATTTTAGAGCATTTTTCACCCTACCAGCTCCTATTAGTTCTATTGAGCACAGTGGCACCAATTCGCTTCCAAACGTTCTATTCCCAGCCTTATTATTCTAGGTTACAATTCCTGCCAGGCTATTGTTGGCAATGAGACCTGCCCATATTACATTCGTAGGCTTACCTGAGTAATTTATTATAATTAACAAGGTTGGGGCTACTTGGTGAGCAAACTCGCTGTTTGCCTGGGCACACGTTGTTGTGGCACGCAGAGCTAACTATGGCTGGCGCATAGCCATCAAACGTTAAACATTTTCTGCTCATGGAGGGTGTAAACCTAAAAAAAAAACGCATGTGTCTGTCATCTTTTTCAAGATGTGGCCGCTTTAAACAGCCAGAGGACATTTTTTAATTAAGAAATAACCATTGCGAATGTAGATCTGCTACCTCAGATTATGAGCCGAGCAAGTGTCACGAATGAGTTATTTAGTACCCACAGAAGGCCACATGGAGGAACAAGAGAGCTATGAACCCATACTGTTTTGCCTTAAACTCTAACCCTAGGTATAACCTATTTTAGCTCTTAAGCCTATACCTATACCTCGGGTAGGGTAGCCTAGAATAGTTTTAAAAACAATTTGTGTTATAATATTGTTAGTAAATACCATTATAGTACTAAATAGCATTTGGATTGTTCTTAAGAAAAAAATCTAAACCTATGCAAGTATTTAGCTGTTTTTTTTGTTCTTTTATGATATTTATTATTATAACACTTGATAAACAAGCCACATTTTATTTTTCAAATGTGGTTTGAACTGTGTGTGACCTATATGTGAAAGTCCAACAATTGGATGGGATAGGTGGGGCAGGTTTGAGACTGATCTCAGGAATTAATAAGAAAAATACACTTTATTTCTCAGCTGCCTCCTCACCAGTGACTTTATGTGAATTAATAACTTTTAATTGCTAAATATTTCTAATAGATGGCAGCATAAAATCACAAAGCATCAATTATAGGCTATTGCAGTAATAAGCTTGACATAAAATAGCATGCAACCAAAGACTATATGTCCCATGATTTTCTAAAATGGTCACTCATGACTCATTTACAGGTAACTATTTATCTCGTATTAGGCCTGTGTTGCTTTTGGGAGAGCAAAAAAATAGTGACTATAGCAGGTATTGAACCCCGGCCAAATAATCACTAGTCAGGTGCGCTAACCTCAACCCTAGTAGACATGCATAATAAATCATCTCTGTTAACGTATCATATTATGAGTACACAGCCTCGAATAGAAAAGATGAGTGCTTCTTCCAACCCGCCAACAAATTACATCATGCACCCTCCCGGTTAGCAAACTTACTTCCAACATCCTCTCGCTTGCAGCACACGTTTTTGGTGGAGCTTGTTGAGTTGGCTACTTTTACGAGAAGGCAGAGCGGGTCTATGATGGTTGACGAATTTGACAATGAATGTACTAGGAAAATACGTTTTTGTCGACCAAAGGTGATTGAATTAATGTTCAGGCTTATTGATAATTGTTATGGTAATGAGGTATAATTTCAAAACATGAGCACATAAATAAGTAATAATAAACATGAATCATCATTATATTTCTTCACAGCAATCTGTTAAATGCCTTTTTAGCCCTTCCTCTTGCGTTAGCAGTGTGGAAAGGGACAGAACGTGCACGCATGAGTTTTCCTGTTAACTTCTTAAGGTATAGGGGGCAGCATTTTCACTTTTGGATAAATAGCGTGCCCAATTTCAACTTCCTGCTACTCATGCCAGGAATATAAGATATGCATATTATTAGTAGATTTGGATAGAAAACACTCTGAAGTTTCTAAAACTGTTTGAATCATGTCTGTGAGTATAACAGAATTTATGTAGCAGGCAAATCCCTGAGGATTAATTTCGGAATTGTTAATTTTTTTGGTCTCTGTTCACTGAGTTCTCATTGGCAAATTATATTTCTTAGGAACCTGTTTTCAGTTCCTACCGCTTCCACTGGATGTCACCAGTCTTTGGAATTTGGTTGAGGTTATTAATTTTTTTATTGTTTACATTTTAACTACCAGCAACGTCGGCAGGTCTCATTGCCAACAATAGCAAAGCACAATAAGCTGGGAGTAGAACGTTCGGAAAGCGAGTTGGTGTCACGGTGCTCAATAGAACTAATAGGAGCTGGCACGGTGAAAAATACCCTAAAATAAGGCCTCTTTTTTGTGATTACTTCAAAACTACAGCTGGGACATATGGTAATATTATGAAACTGGGCTCTGTGGCAGATGCACTGTACTTGTTTTTATCAGAAGAAAAGCGTTGTTAAAAATGTAATGTGTCCTGCCCTACTATAGCTAGCTAGATGTGCTTTTTACAGAGATGGCTACAGTTAAATCAGTAAAACTCAACTTGATTTTTTTCTTCTTCTTCTTTCAGATTCTGCTGAGGTTATCCAGTCCAGGCTCAACGAACAGGAGGGCAGAGAGGAGTTCTACGTACACTATGTTGGATGTGGGTGGGACACACACAGCACTTCCATTCTCCTCTATCTTTTCATGCACCTCTCCTTCTACTTTCCTCCAGCTCCCTTTATCATTTCTTCCTTCGCCGCCAACCCTCTCTTTAACTCTCCCCTGGGCCTGTAGTTAACAGACGTCTGGATGAGTGGGTGGGCAAGGCTCGCCTGGCACTGACCAAGACAGCGAAGGACGCAGTTACAAAAATCGCAGAGGGTGGTGGAGGGGGCGAGCTGGGGGAGCAGCCCGAGAGGAAGATCACCCGCAACCAGAAACGCAAACATGATGAGATCAACCACGTGCAGAAGGTAGGCTAGTGCCGGAGGTTCTAGACTACATACCCCAACAGTGGTGGATCAGATCCCCATTGTCAATTTCTAAACTGTTCTTCTGTCAGTCAGATTTGTTAGATTCCGATATTAAATGGGCTCCCTCTGTTCTGTTTTCTAATGGAACTCCTCTTTCCCGCCAGACGTACGCAGAGATGGACCCCACCACAGCTGCCCTGGAGAAGGAGCATGAGGCGGTAAGCGTGTGTAGCTATACTGTTTTACACTTTTTGATATACAGCACATATTCACATATTCTCACACATTCATTCCAGGGTTTTTCTTTATTTGTATTATTTTCTACATTATGCAATAATAGTGAAGACATCAAAACTATGAAATGACACGCATGGAATCATGTAGTAACCAAAAAAGAGTTTTAAACAAATGAAAATGTATTTGAGATTATTTGAGAAGTAGCCACCCTATGCCTTGACGACCGCTTTGCTCCCTCTTGGCATTCTCTCAACCATCTTCATGAGGTAGTCACCTAGAATCCATTTCAATGAACAGTTGTGCCTTGTTAAAAGTTCATTTTGTGTAATTCCTTTCCTCCTTAATGCGTTTGAGCCAATCAGTTGTGTTGTAACAAGGTAGGGGTGGTATACAGAATCTAGCCCTATTTGGTAAAAGACCAAGTCCATATTATGTCAAGAACAGCTAAAATAAGCAAACAGAAACAAACAGTCCATCATTACCTTAAGACATGAAGGTCAGTCAATCTGGTCAGTCAATATGCCATCCCATCTGGTTTGTTTTTAGTGGGACATCATTTGTTTTTCAACAGGATAATTGAAAATAATAGTGATGTCTTCACTATTATTCTACAATGTAGGAAATAGTACAAATAAAGAAAAACCCTTGAATAAGTAGGTGTGCCTTTTGACTCGTACTGTATGTAGTTGTAAGACAATACAATTCCTAGAGAAGGGGGGTGAAAGTAAAAATGTGTCCTTGCCTCTCTCTTCCAGATCACTAAAGTGAAGTACGTGGACAAGATCCAGATTGGAAACTTTGAGATTGACGCCTGGTACTTCTCCCCATTCCCAGAGGACTACGGCAAGCAGCCCAAGCTGTGGATCTGCGAGTACTGCCTCAAGTACATGAAGTACGAGAAGACCTTCAGATACCACCTGGTCAGTGACTGTCAGCTTCAACATTTTAAAAGCACTGTTCGCTTCAGCATTGCTGTTGTCTTTCATTACCATCTACCATTGGGGACTAGCACTTATATTTTACCAATATACCGTTGAAAAGCTTTGAACCATATACTAATGTTTCATCCTTCTCCACCTCTATTTCCTCTCTACCTTTCCTTTCCTCCTCACTATCTGTTCCTCCAGTCCCAATGTCAGTGGAGGCAGCCTCTTGGGAAAGAAATCTACAGGCGGAGCAACATCTCTGTGTACGAAGTGGACGGACGCGACCATAAGGTAAGAACACAGGAGGCAGGACCAAAACCACAGAGAATTACCTCAAACTGCCCTGAAAGCAATTTAAACAGGTCTTAGTTAAATGGGAACAAGTACAACCTAGACCTTTCAACTTAAGTCTTGGCGGTACCCCTAATTTGCATATGTTTGTTCCAGCCCAGCACTAACATAACTGACTCCTCTTCATTGAGCAAGGTGTATTAAAATGAACAAACCCACTGACGGTAATACTGACCCTTGTCTCTTTCTGTAGATCTACTGCCAGAACCTGTGTCTACTGGCCAAGCTCTTCCTGGACCACAAGACGCTGTACTTTGACGTGGAGCCTTTTGTCTTTTACATTCTGACTGAAGTCAACAGGCAGGGAGCACACATAGTGGGATACTTCTCCAAAGTAAGTACTGGTCCCAGTACAGGGATGGGGATATCTGTGGCTGCTTGTCCAAAGTAAAAATGTATAAATTCAGCAAAAAAATAAACGTCCATTTTTCAGGACCCTGTCTTTCAAAGATAATTTGTAAAAATCCAAATAACTTCACAGATCTTTATTGCAAAGGGTTTAAACACTGTTTACCATGCTTGTTCAATGAAACATAAACAATTAATGAACATGCACCTGTGGAATCGTCGTTAAGACACTAACAGCTTACAGACATTAGACAATTAAGGTCACAGTTATGAAAACTTAGAATACTAAAGAGGCCTTTCTACTGACTCTGAGCATCCGCGTGAACGTGCATGCGCCTTAGGCATGCTGCAAGGAGGCATGAGGACTGCAGATGTGGCCAGGGCAATACATTGCAATGTCTGTACTGTGAGACGCCTAAGACAGCGCTACAGGGAGACAGGACGGACAGCAGTGGCAGACCACGTGTAAAAACAACTGCACAGGATCGGTACATCCGAACATCACACCTGCGGGACAGGTACAGGATGGCAACAACACCAGGAACGCACAATCCCTCCATCAGTGCTCAGGCTGTCCGCAATAGGCTGAGAGAGGCTGGACTGAGGGCTTGTAGGCCTGTTGTAAGACAGGTCCTCACCAGACATCACTGGCAACAACGGGCACAAACCCACCGTTGCTGGACAAGACAGGACTGGCAAAAAGTGCTCTTCACTGACGAATTGCGGTTTTGTCTCACCAGCGGTGATGGACTGATTCGCGTTTATCGTCGAAGGAATGAGCGTTACACCGGGGCCTGTACTCTGGAGCGGGATCGAGGTGGAGGGTCCGTCATGGTCTGGGGCAGTGTGTCACTGCATCAATGGACTGAGCTTGTTGCCATCAACACTGCGTTACAGGGAAGACATCCCCCTCCCTCGTGGTACCCTTCCTGCAGGCTCATCCTGACATGACCCTCCAGCATGATAATGCCACCAGCCATACTGTGCGTGATTTCGTGCAAGACAGGAATATCAGTTAACTGCCATGGCCAGCGAAGAGCCCGGATCTCAATTCTATTGAGCACGTCTGGGACTTGTTGGATCGGAGGGTGAGGGCTAGGGCCATTCCCCACAAATGTCCGGGAACTTGCAGGTGCCTTGGTGGAAGAACGGGGTAACTGGCAAATCTGGTGCAGTCCATGAGGTGGAGATACACTGCACTACTTAATGCAGCTGGTGGCCACACCAGATACTGACTGTTACTTTTGATTTTGACCCCTCTTTGTTCAGGGACAGATTATTCAATTTCTGTTAGTCACATGTCTGTGGAACTTGTTCAGTTTATGTCTCAGTTGTTGAATCTTGTTATGTTCATACAAATATTTACACATGTTAAGTTTGCTGAAAATTAACACAGTTTATTTACAGTGAGAGGACGTTTCTTTTTTTGCTGAGTTTATCTGTAATGTAGCTGTAAAAAAAAGTTAGAAACAGATTTCATAAATGGTTGTAATTCAAATCAAATGTTATTTGTCACATGCACCGAATACAACCGGTGTAGACCTTACATTGAAATGCTTACTTACAAGCCCTTAAAACAATGCAGTTTTAAGAAAAAAATGCATGTAAAGAAAATATTTATTAAATAAACTGAAGTAAACAATTTTTTAAAATAATTTGAAAATAACCATTTAAAAGCAACAATAAAATAACAGTAACGAAACTATATACAGGGGGTACCGGTACAGAATCAATGTGCTGGGGCACAGTTTAGTCGAGGTAATTGAGGTAATGTGTACATGTAATTCAAATAGTCCAGGTAGGCATTTGGTTATCTGTTCAGAAGTCTTATGGCTTGAGGGTAGAAGCTGTTAAGAATCCTTTTGGACCTAAAGATGTCTCATGTCTTGAGGAAAGTCCCAAATCCGAAGGAAATTGTTCATCGTTTGATATGAACGGATAACTGGTATAGTGTAGGCCTATAAAAGCTGAGCTTGTTGTGTGTTCCACAGGAGAAAGAGTCTCCAGATGGGAATAACGTGGCGTGTATCCTCACCCTCCCACCCTACCAGCGCAGAGGATACGGAAAGTTCCTCATAGCCTTCAGTGAGTGGGATGCACACACACACACACACACACACACTAGAGCTGGGCAATATGGACAAAATATTATGATAAATTGACAGTTATCAGGTTAACAATAAATTGTGCGTTAAGTTAATACAATTATTAAGCACCATTTATTTTATTATACCCCTTAAACTACTACTTTGAATGTTAACAATTTTCCCGTTAGCAATAGCTCATATTAGCCGACTTAGGCCTATTCCATTTCAATCTTCACATTTCTAGTAAAGGCTACTTATCATTATTGTCAATATCAGTAAAATGTTGTTTATAAATGGCCGGTTTGGTTGGTGACGATCATTTTTGGGTTATCGTCCCAGCTCTAACACACACTATCACACGTGCTCTCTCTTTCTCTCCCCCCAGGCTATGAGCTGTCTAAATTGGAGAGTACGGTGGGTTCTCCGGAGAAGCCCCTGTCAGACCTGGGCAAGCTGAGCTACAGGAGCTACTGGTCCTGGGTGCTGCTGGAGATTCTCAGGGACTTCAGGGGCACGCTCTCCATCAAGGACCTCAGGTACACACAAACAAGCAACTATTTTCACCTCACCATAAATACATTCTCATGTACAGTACCAGTCAAAAGTTTGGACACACCTACTCATTCCAGGTTTTTTTGTTTTTACTACTTTCTAAATTGTAGAATAGCAGTGAAGACATCAAAACTATGAAATAACACATATGGAATCATGTGCCTTGTTAAGTTATTTTGTGGAATTCTTTTCATTCTTAATGCGTTTGAGACAATCACTTGTGTTGTGACAAGGTAGAGATGGTATATTAAAATAAGCAAAGAGAAATGACAGTCCATCATTACTTTAAGACATGAAGGTCAGTCAATTCGGAAAATTTCAAGAACTTTGAAAGTTTCTTCAAGTGCAGTCTCAAAAGCCATCAAGCGCTTTGATGAAATTGGCTCTCACGAGGACTGCCACAGGAAAGGAAGATCCAGAGTTACCTCTGCTGCAGAGGATAAGTTCATGAGAGTTATCAGCCTCATAAATTGCAGCCCAAATAAATGCTTCACAGAGATCAAGTAACAGACACATCTCAACATCAACTGTTCAAAGGAGACTGTGTGAATCAGGCCTTCATGGTCTAATTTTTGCAAAGAAACCACTACTAAAGGAGACCAATAGAAAGAAGAGACTTGCTTGGGCCAATAAACACGAGCAATGGACATTAGACCGGTAGAAATCTATCCTTTGGTCTGATGAGTCCAAATTTGAGATTTTTGGTTCTAACCACCGTGTCTTTGTGAGACGCAGAGTAGGTGAACCGATGATCTCAGCATGTGGTTCCCACCGTGAAGCTTGGAGGATGTGTGGGGGTGCTTTGCTGGTGGCACTGTCAGTGATTTATTTGGAATTTAAGGCACACTGAACCAGCATGGCTACAACAGCATTCTGCAGTGATACGCCATCCCATCTGGTTTGCACTTAGTTCCGCTATCATTTGTTTTTCAACAGGACAATGACTGAAATCACACCTCCAGGCTGGGTAAGGGCTATTTGACCAAGAAGGAGAGGGATGGAGTGCTGCATCAGATGACCTGGCCTCCACAATCACTCGACCTCAACTCAATTGAGATGGTTTGGGATGAGTAGGACCACATAGTGAAGGAAAAGCAGCCAACAAGTGCTCAGCATACAGTGGTTGCTCCACTAAAAGTTTTGCGATTATGCTGTGGTACTTAGAGGTCATTTGTGGTTTAGTACGGTACCCTACATCATCACTTCATTGCTCCAGACCAGCGCAAGGGGGAGTTAGAGCACTGTGTCTCTGACAGTGAATGGGTGACATAAACCTAAATAGAAACTGTTAATTGTGCTAGACTTCACACTAAGGGTTTTATTTTGTTAGGATTATTTTGCTCTTACTGTAGTAGTGTAGCCCACTCCTGACCGGTCACGTTGTACAGCGTCTGAGTGGCGGAACGGACTAAGACACTGCATAGTAGGTCAAGCTGTGTTGCTACAGATGTTGGTTCAATGCCCGTGCCGGCCTCTACTGGGAGACCCGTGAAATGACTCTAGGTTTTTGGTTTCTCTCCCTTTAAAAACAGAAATAAATAATTATAAATAACAAACTGGCTAATAACTAACTTTATTTCCAAATTAGTAACATTGTCTCATCCCATGTTCAAGAATGGCCTTTTTCTCGCTCATTTTACAGTATTTGAAAACTAAATCATCTCCCAAATATATTTTATAATTATTTTAAAGCCCCTTGGATATTCTCACAGATATATTATTAACCCTGTTATTAGTAGGACAATATATATTGGTCATGGCTCACAATTGGCTCCGTGTTTCTCTCCCTCTTAAAACAGAAATAAATATTTTGGCCTTTACAAATATTATTCTGGCCTTTATTACAATCGCTCTTTCATTTAGAGCGATTTTATTTTATTTAAAAAATAAAATAAATATATCATTATATATTATCAAGTTGATGCCAGTTATATAGCCTGCACCTACATAAAGTTGAGTGACTCACTCATTCATGGCTTTGGATCAAAATAAATAAGTACCAACATTCTTTCTGATAGTCTTCTAATAAAAACATGTTTTGATTATCCTGACCTGGACACCATGTACAGTGTTAGAACAGCCCATTATGGGCTATTAGCAGGACAATATACCTTTACCAACATGCATTTACCAACATGCATCCAAAATGCATTGCTACAGATACCCATGCCGCCCGCCACCGGTAGACCCATGAGGCGGCTTTTGGTTTTAATTTCGAATCCTCCAATCCTCTACATGTAATTATTGGCAGAGTCCGGTCATATTTTTCGATATATTGTCGGCCTACCGTAGGCGATATGAGTCTCACTAGTCTAGTGTTGAGTAATGTACTGTGGTGTAGGTCTTATTTATTTAAAGAGCATATTGAAGTTAGAAGCAATAGGATTTGAAGCAATAGCCTACAACTACTTTAGCTTCTTTCACGCTGCTCTGAGACAAGCATGGGGACTGGTCTTGATAAATCAATGCGATTTTTATTTTGACTGCATCTCCGTTTGGGTATTGGTTAGACTACAATTATGGTGTAGAAATAATGTTATGCTCTTAGTGTAACCTTTATTTAACTAGGCAAGTCAGTTAAGAACAAATTCTTATTTACAAGGACAGCCTACTCCTTCCTCCCCGTCAGGGAATTGAATCCCAGTCTTCCGCGTGCCCGCATGACACGGAAGCCAAATAGCCAAGTACTGTAGTCTACTCCCGACCGTCACGTTGTACATCGCCATATTTTCCGTTCCATCCAAATGGAAACCCAGAGGGTTTTTCTTGGAATAAAAACACCATAATATTAAGCAACATTTCTTAAAATCAGTCCCGTTATTTAAGTGCCAACCACTGGTACCATTAATGCTAGTTTGACGTTAGATGCTGCTAATGCTATGTTCTTATAAAAAAAGGTTTGAAATTCTCTAGTGCAGCCACTACTGAAGGCAATCAAATGCTTGTCAAAGATGCCCTCTGGTGGTCAAGCTAGCATTAACGGTACCCGTGGTTGGCACTTAAATAACATGCTGTGCTGCAGTACGCTGCAACTTTTAAAGGACATTTCTGTGGGAATTCCTTCAAGTCTGTTGGAAAAGCATTCCAGGAGACTACCTCATGAAGCTGGTTGAGAGAATGCCACAGTGTGCAAAGCCGTCAAGGAAAAGGGTGGCTCAAGTATAAAATATATTTCGATTTCTTTAACACTCTTTTTTTGGTTACTACTTGATTTCATGTGTTATTTCATTAGTTTTGATGTCTTCACTATTATTCTACAATGTAGAAAAATAATGTTTTTTTTTAAACTTCAATGAGTAGGTGTCCAAACTTTTGACTGGTACTGTATGTGAAAATCCATCTACTTGCACATCCACAACATAGGTACACCTGCATTCACTTGTACATATGTCAGGTACTCCTACATCATAACTGTACACATATGACCTCACACACACTCAGCCCCAGATTCTCATTGCTCTCCCCACTCCACAGTCAGATGACCAGTATTACCCAGGGTGACATCATCAGTACGCTGCAGTCCCTCAACATGGTGAAATACTGGAAAGGCCAGCACGTCATCTGTGTCACGCCCAAACTGGTTGAGGAACACCTCAAGAGTGCCCAGTACAAGAAGCCGCCAATCACAGGTAGACATGTTTCCTTTTGACGTCTCATAGGCTCCATCCCAAATGACACCTACACTACTGTTCACTAGTTTGCAGTCACTTAGAAATGTCCTTGTTTCTGAATGAAAAGCAAAAGAAATGTGTCCATTAAAATAACATCACATTTATCAGAAATACAGTGTAGACATTAACGTCTACACTGTATTTCTGATCAATTTGATGTTATTTTAATGGACAAAAAATTGCTTTTCTTACAAAAACAAGGACATTTCTAAGTGACCCCAAACTTTTGAACGGTGGTGTATTAGTGCACTACTTTTGACCAGAGCCCCAAAACAGATTTTGAAGACTTGTGGGTCCCACCACATCCACATCTCTCTCCTGCTTTCTCCCAGTCACACACACTCCTGTTTCTCACTGTTCTCTTTGACATGGCACAGCTGGGGGGAGGGTCTGTGTTCGCATTAATGTGTATGAAGTAGTGCGGAGCTAATTGACAGATGTCGGTTCAATTATTTGAATTCCATTTAGTTGGGTTTTTGTATGTGTTCTGAATGCGCAGTTTGTCTAGATATATCAGATCAAACCTGGACTGTGTGTAGTAGGGGGTTATAGTTTTCAACAGGCCATTATTCTACATAGTTGAGCTCAGAAAATGTGGTAATTAATTACAATGACCATGATCCATTGCGCGCCTACTTGTCCGGTCTATGTGGGGCAGACACGGAGAGGAAGGGAAGAGAGACTGTATTTTCCACTTCATATTAGCTAGACTACTTTTCATTTAGTTTCAAGTCGCTAGTCCATCGAGCCTTCTCCCGCTAGAATGAACAATATGCATATTCTAGTGATCTGTTGATAGGATAGGTGCCTGACCAGGAACAAATCGAGCAATGACAGGGAAACGTGGAAAAGGGGAAGCGAGAGAGTTCACTCTCTCCAAAATATGCTCAATGCGATTCTATGGGCTTATTTTGGAGCTAAGCTTGTCGCATGCCTTCCCGCCTTTGGGACAATGACTCCCATTGTTAGGGCGAAGACTTGAGCATCTCGTCATTATTTACAGATCCGTCATTGCAGTCAAATCTCTTTACACAGAGAAGGGAGAAGGCGTGATGCTCGTGAATTTGCACGTCCCATGTAATGTTGAGTCAATCAACATCGTGGTGCATAGTAGGTTATTGACTTTGCATTGATTGACAATTGAAGAGGAAGTGTTGACTGGTTTTTAAAGGGTGTCGAACTGACTGAATAAAGTTGATATCCTATATCCCTTGGCCATAAATCATGTGACTATGGTTATACAATGCCTTCGGAAAGTATTCAGACCCCTTGACTTTTTCCACATTCTGTTAAGTTATAGCCTCATTGGAAAGTGAATTAAATAAATAAAAATCCTTAGCAATCTACACACAATACCCCATAATGATAAAGCGAAAATAAATGTTTGCAAATGTATTCAAAATAAAAACTGATACCTTATTTACAAAAGTATTTGGACGAAATGGAAGAAGTTTGGAACCACCAAGACTCCTCCTAGAGCTGGCCGCCCGGCCAAACTGAGCAGTCAGGGGAGAAGGGCCTTGGTCAGGGAGGTGACAAAGAACCCAATGGTCACTCTGACAGAGCTGCAAAGTTCCTTAATGGAGATGGTTGTCCTTCTGGAAGGTTCTATCTCTGCAGCACTCTGACAATGAGAACTTTATGGTAGAGTGGCCAGCGGAAGCCACTCCTCAGTAAAAGGAACATGACATCCCGCTTGGGGTTTGCTAAAATGCACCTAAAGACTCTGACCATGAGAAACAAGATTCTCTGGTCTGACGGAACCAAGATTGAACTCTGGCCTGAATGCCAAGCGTCACGCCTGGAGGAGCCTGGCACCATCCCTATGGTGAATCATGGTTGTGGCAGCATTTTCAGAGCAGCAGGGACTGGGAGACTAGTAGGATCGAAGTAAAGATGAACGGAGAAAAGTACAGACAGATACTTGATGAAAAACTGCTCAGGACCTCAGAACCTCAGACTGGGGGTGAAAGTTCACCTTCCAACAGGATAACAACACTAAGCACACAGCCAAGACAACACAGGATTGGCTTTGGGGCAAGTCTCTGAATATTGAATGGCCCAGCCAGAGCCTGAACTTGAACCCGATCTAACATCTCTGGAGAAACCTGAAAATAGTTGTGCAGCGACACTCCCCATCCAACCTGACAGAGCTTGAGAGGATCTGCAGAGAAGAATGTAACGTAACAAAATGGGGAAAAAGTCAAGGGGTCTGAACATTTTCTGAATGCACTGTACTTTGAAGAACAGCTAAAATAGTTTTTTTTTGTCAGACCGCATAGGCAGCAGCTCTTTAGATATAAGATGATGACTTGGAATCAAATGATGAAGTCGTGAAACAAATGTAATATACACAGCTGAAATATTTTATTGAATTGAAGTAATGTGAATAAATGATGTGTGTGATCAGCAGTAATGGGCCGTCACTACCATCATGGGACTTTTTATTAATTGTTTTATTCTGTTACAGCATTCTGTCCACCCACATAATGCATTTAAAGTTTTTTTAAAAAAGGGTATTTTTTGTTGTTGTACTTGTACCGAAACCAACCCGACCTCAAAGCAGTAATCGCTCAGCACTAGTATACAGTTGTCTCTTGAGGATGTAATAGTGTTACTAATATGTGTGTGTATGAGGGGCTCGTCCATGGGGCTGCGTCACATGTATGTTTTATTTTGTGTGTGTGTGTGAGAGAGAGAGAGAGACCCTGACCAGAATGTTTCTATCTCCTCAGTTGACACTGTGTGTCTGAAGTGGGCCCCGCCCAAACATAAGCAAGCCAAGTTTTCCAAGAAGTGAGGGAAGGTGCTCGTGACATCATGCCAGACCACCCAACCAACCCACCCACGCATGGTATTTGTTCTCCAATTCCCTTCTTCACCCACTTGTTCTTTGTCCCCAGTTTAAACTATTTGTTGTGAAGAGGAACCAATATGTACATTACTAGTGTCTTTTTTTCTGTTTTTTTAAATAAACAAGAATAGTGATATTCACTTGGGTGGTCTTTTTTTTTTTTTTAACATTGTGATTTGTACTAATAATTTCTACTTGACTCAATAGCAGTGTTTCTCCTAGATATATTTTTCCCTTGGTGGGGTGCAAAGGCACCTGAAACAACTACTATGAAGACTGAGTGAATACTACTCTAATATGCTTTGAAAATACTGGTAATAACAATCAGCGATGCAATAAAGAAAAAGTCAGTATTGTTATTGATTTCTTTTTAAAATGACAATGGTATTATTTGGTGCACAGTTGTTACTCAATTGTGTAAAGTGATATGACATGAAGTGAGAGAAGGCAGTTGGTATTAGATTTCACATGGCGGCTTTAGGTATTTTCTCAACAAATTTCCATAAGGCTCTTGCCTTGACGACTTTGTCTATATTGTCATGGTGATAATAAGACATTTTAAAGGAATTGAATGGGAAGGCAGGGGTGTACTCCTCCTAGAGTGTTGTGTTAGAGCAAAAGCCTGCAAACCTACCAGAATACCGGTAGACTTACTTTGTCTGGCTACTCATCCACATCGCTCCGGCCAACTGACACTTCTTCTCTACGATGAGTCTGGATTTGCCTCCACGACGATTTCTAGAATGCGAGCGCATTCTGATTCGGATTCACATTCTGTCCCAGAAACCGATGGGTTTGGCCAAAGCTGGCCTACGTGATGTTTTCAACTTTGATACTCTTATTGGTTAGATTTGTTATACGATCCAATAGCTAATGAATTTGTTTTGTTAAAATCAAATTGATTTATATAGCCCTTCGTACATCAGCTGATATCTCAAAGTGCTGTACAGAAACTCAGCCTAAAACCCCAAACAGCAAGCAATGCAGGTGTAGAAGCACGGTGGCTAGAAAAAAAAAAACTAGAAAGGCCAAAACCTAGGAAGAAACCTAGCGAGGAACAAGGCTATGAGGGGTGGCCAGTCCTCTTCTGGCTGTGCCGGGTGGAGATTATAACAGAACATGGCCAAGATGTTCAGAAATGACCAGCATGGTCAAATAATAATCACAGTAGTTGTCGAGGGTGCAGCAAGTCAGCACCTCAGGAGTAAATGTCAGTTGGCTTTTCATAGCCGATCATTAAGAGTATCTCTACCACTCCTGTTGTCTCTAGAGAGTTGAAAATAGCAGGTCTGGGACAGGTAGCACGTCCGGTGAACAGGTCAGGATTCCATAGCCGCAGGCAGAACAGTTGAGACTGGAGCAGCAGCACGGCCAGGTGGACTGGGGACAGCAAGGAGTCCTGAGAGAGAAAGATTAAATTCACACAGGACACCGGAGAAGTACTCCAGATATGACCCAACTGACCCTAGCCCCCAAACACATAAACTACGGCAGCATAAATACTGGAGGCTGAGACTGGAGGGGTCAGGAGACACTGTGGCCCCATCCGATGATACCCCCAGACAGGGCCAAACAGGAAGGATATAACCCCACCCACTTTGCCAAAGCACAGCCCCCACACCACTAGAGGGATATCTTCTACACCGCCCCTCCATTTTGAAGTCCGTTTCAGATTGACTGAATGTATGTAGCGATCTATAGAGCATCAGAATTAAAGTCCGGTTGAGTCGTCAGGCAAACACTTACTAGTCAGCTGAGCTGCACTGTTTCAGGACCGTACAATATTCTTCAAGCTCTGTCATGTTGGCTGTTGATCATTGCTAGACAGCTATTTTCAAGTCTTGCCATATATTCATGCTGATTTAAGTCGAACTGTAACTAGACCACTCGAACATTCAATGTCGTCTTGGTTAGCATCTCCAGGGTATTTTTGGCTTTGTGTTTTAGGTTATTGTCTTGCTGAAAGGTGAATTTGTCTCCCAGTGTCTATTGGAAAGCAGACTACACTAGGTTTTCCTCTAGGATTTTGCCTGTGCTTAGCTCTTCCGTTTCTTTTTATCCCTAAAAAAAACCTCTGTAGTCCTCGCTGATGACAAGCAAACCACATGATGCAACCGCCACCATCCTTGAAAATATGAAGAGTGGTACCAAGTGGTGTTTTGTTGGATTTGCCCCACAACGCTTTGTATTCAGAACATGAAGTTAATTTCTTTGCCTCATTTTTTGCAGCTTTACTTTAGTGCCTTATTGCAAACAAGATGCATGTTTTGGATTATTTATATTATATACAGGCTTCCTTGTTTTCACTGTCATTTAAGGTTAGTATTGTGGAGTAACTACAATGTTGAGATGTTCTCATATCAGAGACATTCAATTCTAACTGTTTTAAAAGTCATGGTGAAATCTCTGAGTGGTTTCCTTCCTCTCCGGCAACTTAAGTTAGGAAGGACACCTGTATCTTTTGTAGTGACTGTGTGTATTGATAAAGTGTAATGAATAACTTCACCATGCTCAAAGGGATGTGTCTGCTTTTTTCCCGATCTACCAATAGGTGCTCTTCTTTACGAGGCATTGGCAAACCTCCCTGATCTATGTGGTTGAATCCGTGTTTGAAATTCACTGCTCAACTGCAGGACCTTACAATTATCTCCATTGTGTGGGGTACAGAGATGATGTAGTCATTGAAAAATAATGTTAACCCCTTTTATTGCACACGGAGTGAGTCCATGTTTACTCCTTAACTTTAGGCTTGCCATAAGACAGGGTTGAAGAAATATTGACTAAAGACTTTTTTAGATTTTTTTTATTAATTTGACATTATGGAGTATTGTATGTAGGCCAGGGACACAATCTCAATGAATCATTTTTCTTTTCAGGCTGTAACAAACAATGTGGGAAAAAAGTTAAGGGGTGTGAGTACTTTCTGAAGGCAGTATTACCCATTGACCAGTCATTAAAGTATCCCTTTAACCGGGTGTGGCCTGCACACAACTCTCCCAGCCTAAAGGAAAAGTACATCATTTAGAAACCTCTAGCACAGAAGCAAAGTGAAGGTGACATAGGGGGACTAGTTAAATTTCATAACATGTTTCGTTATCCTTAGGCCTGTATTTTGGCCAAGTATTATCGATAACATCTGCTCTTAGCTAAGAGGAGTGTGAGCAGCAAGTTCTGATTTGGCTAACTCGGCTCAGTTAGAATATGCAGGAAATTACACATGCTCCCCCTTGTCCCTTCCTTTCCTGCCTCCTGTACTGGTTCAACCACATTCTTCTGAGATTCACCCTGAAACGGACTCAACCAGCGGGCACGGATAGTGCTCAGTTATTCTGAAATAATTCACGTTTGTTGGTATCAACGCATTCCTTCAACAGCTCTTCTCAGTTGGTGCCGGTTATGACTGTAATGCATTAGTTATAAGAAGCTAAAACATATTTTTTGTTATCCCAATATGTTGTTTTTCAGCAGATTTTTCCTTTTATACACTGGATACTACATTCACCCAGCAAAAGATCAATGCTTCCGTTCCGCTCGCTTTGAAGAACAATGACTTAATGTGAACGACACAGAGTTAGGAATTGGAATAGGCGTTTTCTCAATTCTATTTTCTTAACGTTTTTTCCTAACAATGAAATTATTTTGAAACGGGATGGTGAATCCAGGCAACCAGTTCTAGATTGTTTTGTCACCCGCCAGTAAGCCTATTCTTTTTCACTGCCTTTTTAAGCTTGTTGATGCTGATAGACTATTACAGTAGGCTTTTACAGGGGTTCCCAAACTTTTCTTGCGACCCCATTTTGATATAAAAAAAAAAAGTGATAAACGCTAGGCTAATACCTTTTGTAACACATTAATTTAATGTGCAATAGCAAGGTTGATCCACTATATATCCCCTCACCTTCAACTCTAAAACCACATTAAAAAAAAGATCAAAGAAGGATCTACTTTTTCAATGTCTCTTGGTAAAGAAACCCTTTACTACAGAGGTGATCATCAGGAAATTTCACTTCTCTTCCACAGGTTTAAGGACAAGTAAATTTCAACGTAAGGTGAAACCGGTTACCCTATGCTTAATGCTGTCTGGGCTTTGCTTTGTTATTACTGTTGAATAATGTATGCAGACTGTGCCATGACTGCAACTGGTGTGTTGTGATGCCAGCCCTGATCTGTTTGTAAATGATATGCTCCTCTTAGCATTTGTGTAAACTGTGTTGAAGGAATATTGGTGTTTGTGTGTGACAAAAGGGGGCAAGTGGGGAGAGGTATGTTACCCCTAATCCCAACCTACCCCACCTACCCCTTGTACCAAAGTTCTGTCCCCTTCAGCATGTGGACAGCCTCCCCTGGGGAATCGCATTGTGGGAGGAAGCGCAGCTCGAGAAGGAGAATGGCCATGGCAGGTGGACATTCAGATGGGGGGCCAGTGGACACCTGCTCATCGACCATCTCATTCCAAATTCTTGGGCAATAATATGGAGTTGGCCCCCCCCCCTTTGCCGCTATAATAGCCTCAACTTGCTTCGATTCAGCTACGTGCATTAGTAAGGTTGGGCATGGATGCTGGGCGATTTAGGTTTTGCTCGCAGTCTGCGTTCCAATTCATCCCAAAGGTGTTCGATAGGGTTGAGGTCAGGGCTCTGTGCAGGCCAGTCAAGTTCTTCCACACCGATCTCAGCAAACCATTTATGTATGGACCTCGCTTTGTTTCCCCACAAAGTTGGAAGCACATAATTGTCTAGAATGTAATTGTAGTATTCCCTTCACTAGCGTTCTCCTGGCATCCGCCAAACACAGATTCGTCCGTCGGACTGCCAGATGGTGAAACGTGATTCATCATTCCAGAGAACGCATTTCCACTGCTCTAGAGTCCAATGCGCATGGTGATCTTAGGCTTGTGTGTGGCTGCTCGGCCATGGAAACCCATTTCATGAAGCTCCTGGCGAATAGTTGCTGGTTAGTATTTGTTGCTTCCAGAGGCAGTTTGGAACTCAATAGTGAGTGTTGCAACCAAAGATGATTTATACGCGCTTCAGCCCTCGGTGGTGCCGTTCTGTGAGCTTATGTGGCCTACCACCTCGCAGTTGTTGCTCCTAGATGTTTCAACTTCACAATAACAAGTTGACCGGGGCAGCTCTAGCTGGGCAGAAATTTGACAAACTGACTTGTTGAAAAGGTGGCATCCTATGACGGTGCCACGTTGAAAGTCACTGAGCTCTTCAGTAAGGCCATTCTATTGCTGAAGTTTTTCTATGGAGATTGCATTGCTGTGTGCTCGATTTTTATACCTGTCAGCAATGGATGTGGCTGAAATAGCCGACTCCACTATTTCGAAGGGGTGTCTACATACTTTTGTGTGTGTGTATATATTATAGTGTAGTTATATTTGGTTTTAATTAGATCTTGACTGTACTAGTTAATGCGAAGAATTGATTGAAATCATAATGCCAAGAGTGTGCAAAGCTGTCATCAAGGCAAAGGGTGGCTATTTGAAGAACCTCAAATATAAAATATATTTTGATTTGTTTAACACTTTTTTTGGTTACATGATTTCATATGTGTTATTTCACAGTTTTGATGTCTTCACTATTATTCTACAATGTAGCAAATAGTAAAAATAAAGAAAAACCCTTGAATGAGTAGGTGTTCTAAAACCTTTTGAGACATGACAAAGTAACATCGTTCTGGCTGGTTATAGGGGTTGTTTGTGAATCTGATAAAGACATTAGCCTTAGGTTCTCCCAATTATTTGGTTATTAAATAATTACTTCAGTCTCCATGTTCTCCTCACTGCCTGTTATCTATGTGACCTGAATTACGTGTCATACTAGCGCTGTGCATGTTCACACTGACAAAACTGCCCATGCTCACTCACACCAAGTTAACGCAACCCATGGCTATAGAAAAAATTATATGTAAAGTGCACATTTGTGTTTGTGTTTGCTTGTGTGCAAATACAGCATCACCAAAGCAACTGTGATGAGCCGAATCCTAGCATTGACTACCTAGCTGTGCAACTGACTCCTAGTAACAGTTGTGTGGTTCTTTTAAAAGCTAAACGTCATCCATCTTAACTTTTAAACATGCTACGTTGCTGAAATTTTACCAATAAGCAAGAGATTCAGATTAGAGTGGTTGTGATGATGTGAGACCAAATCCTTACAGGTCTCTGTTGTGAGTGTCTATTCAAACTGCCTTGTCTATCGCTCACTAATCAGACCTGGTAGCCTTGAACTTTTTCTTTTTTTCTTTTTATTTCACCTTTATTTAACCAGGTAGGCTAGTTGAGAACAAGTTTTCATTTGCAACTGTGACCTGGCCAAGATAAAGCAAAGCAGTGTGACACAGACAACAACACAGAGTTACACATGGAGTAAAAAATAAACAAGTCAATGACACAGTAGAAAAAAGAAAGTCTATATACAGTGTGTGCAAAAGGCATGAGGAGATAATAAATAGGCCATAGAGCGAATAATTACAATTTAGTAGATTAACACTGGAGTGATAAATGAGCAGATAATGATGTGTACGTAGAGATATGGTGTGCAAAAGAGCAGAAAAGTAAATAAAATAAAAACAGTATGGGGATGAGGTAGGTCGATTGGGTGGGCTATTTACAGATGGACTTATATACAGCTGCAGCGATCGGTTAGCTGCTCAGATAGTTGGTGAGGGAAATAAAATTCTCCAACTTCAGCGATTTTTGAAATTTGTTCCAGTCACTGGCAGCAGAGAACTGGAAGGAAAGGCGGCCAAATGAGGTGTTGGCTTTGGGGATGATCAGTGAGATATACCTGCTGGGACATGTGCTACGGGTGGGTGTTGTTATCGTGACCAGAGAACTGAGATAAGGTGGATCTTTACCTAGCATAGACTTAGATGACCTGGAGCCAGTGGGTCTGGCAACGAATATGTAGCGAGGGCCAGCTGACTACAGCATACAGGTAGCAGTGGTGGGTGGTATAAGGTGATTTGGTAACAAAATGGATGTTACCATTTTGTTATTCTACTGCCAGTGTGTCCGATTGGACACACTGAACTCCGTCTGCAAAGTAGTTGGTCAACCAGGCGAGGCAGTCATTAGAAAAACCAAGGCTATTGAGTCTGCCGATAAGAATACGGTGATTGACATGAGTCGAAAGCCTTGGCCAGGTCGATGAAGACGGCTGCACAGTACTGTCTTTTATCGATTTTTTTTTTAATCGATTTTTTTATTTAACCCTTATTTAACCAGGTAGGCTAGTTGAGAACAAGTTCTCATTTACAACTGTGACCTGGCCAAGATGACGCATAGCAGTGTGAACAGACAACAACACAGAGTTACACATGGAGTAAACAATTAACAAGTCAATAACGGCGGTTATGATATCGTTTAGTACCTTGAGCGTGGCTGAGGTGCACCCGTGACCGGCTCAGAAGCCGGATTGCACAGTGGAGAAGGTAAGGTGGGATTCGAAATGGTCAGTGATCTGTGTATTGACTTGGCTTTCGAAGACTTTAGATAGGCAGGGCAGGATGTATATAGGTCTGTAACAGTTTGGGTCTAAAGGTGACACCCCCTTTGAAGAGGGGGATGACCGTGGCAGCTTTCCAATCTTTAGGGATCTCGACGATACGAGAGGTTGAACAGGCTGGTAATAGGGGTTTGCAACTATGGCGGCGGGTGGTTTTAGAAAGAGAGGGTCCAGATTGTCTAGCCCAGCTGATTTGTACAGGTCCAGGTTTTGCAGCTCTTTCAGAACATCTGCTGTCTGTATTTGGGTGTTGGCCGGGGTTGGAGTAGCCAGGAGGAAGGCATGGCCAGCCATTGAGAAATGCTTATTGAAATGTTCGATTATCATGGATTTATCAGCGGTGACCGTGTTACCTAGCCTCAGTGCAGTGGGCAGCTGGGAGGAGGTGCTCTTGTTCTCCATGGACTTTAGTGTCCCAAAACTCTTTGGAGTTAGAGCTACAGGATGTGAATTTCTGCTTGAAAAAGCTAGCCTTTGCTTCCCTGACTGACTGCGTGTATTGGTTCCTGACTTCCCTGAACAGTTGCATATCGCGGGGACTATTCGATGCTATTGCAGTCCACCACAGGATGTTTTGTTTGCTTCCCATCTATATTATGCCATATAGCAGGCTTTTTTAGTTTTATGCTCATTTTGCCATGGCGGAAATGAAATCCCTGAGGTGGCTTGAGTGACTTTGAAAGATCCAGAATCCAAAGGTAGCACATGTTTCTGGCACTCATCCACCCCTGTTTTGCTTAGCTAAAGCATTGTGGTCATTATCATTATTTCATCATGATTTATCCTCTGCTTACATTTTTTTTGTTTTATTTAACTAGACAAGTCAGTTAAGAACACATTCTTAGTTACAATGACGGGCTAGGAACAGTGGGTTAACTGCCTTGTTCAGGGGCAGAACGACAGATTTTTACCTAGTCAGCTCGGGGATTACGATCTAGCAACCTTTCGGTTACTGGCCCAACGCTCTAACCACTAGGTTACCTGCCACCCCACACATTGGCAGCCGTGTGACGATTTATTTATGTTGGTGAACTAGTTGAAGAGTCTTACTGGCGAACCTTTATATGCTCACAGGCACTGTCCACGCACAAACAAACCACATGACCTTGCCACCCCCCCCACGCCACCCTCTTCACCTCTATAACACCACTTTCCCACCCACCCTTTACTGTGTGATATGATGCTTTAATAAATATCTGAATCTGGTCCCAGGCTCTCACCTCTCGAGGTTGGGCTTCTGTTTTTAATTTAGTTTTTTTCTCCTGAGGAAAGGGGGAATGGTAGAAATAAGGCAGGAGAAATTCACTGAGAAGACTATAGGCAGGGGTTAAAGAATAAGAGTTGCAAGTGAAACATGGACACACTGACTGATCAGTTAGAAATGGTGTCATAGACCTACCTAGGAAGTGTGCTCTTAAGACGACGTCAAAGTCTCAAGATGGTCACCTTTTGTAGAAAATATCAGGAAACATTTCATGAAAATCTAGTCGCTTAATTTATGTTTACTTGGATTCTACAGCTGTTCTTGAAGTGTTTATAAAACAGTGCACAACACGACACGGCAGTTCTAGGAAACAAGAACATTTGGTCTGAGTTGGTCTGTTGTTGATCTCTTGTACAATGCAAGGAGAAGTGACTGGACAATTTTGATCTTTGGGTTAAAACCCACTTGCAAACAAGATGCGAAGGTCTGAGGACTAGCGTACCAAACAGACAAGGTCATCAAAATTGACCTCCGACTCCTCAGTTGTCAAGGAGAAGGGACAAATCCTAGGGTGGTTCCAAAGAAGAGAGGGGGTGAACGAAGTAAGAGGGAAGTGAAGGTGTGGGGGGGGGGTGTGGTTAAAAGGGTGGAAACCCCCCTAGAGAGAGATTTGGCTCCGTCCACACCAGCCTTCAATGAGGGTCGCCTTTCTCGCCTCATCAGAATGGGCGATCATGGAGGATTCAATAAGTTTGGTGGTAAATGACAAAACTCTTTGATATTTGGTGGGTTAAAAGAGGCTTAAAGGGAGGGGGAAAAACAAGATATAAAAGGTTTAGATCATTGGGCCCAAAAAGGGAACTGATGTTTTTTGATCGTGGGATGAGGGAATTTATGTCGGAAGAGCAACCAATATGGGAAGTATCACACAAAGTTAACCAACAAGGAAAGATTAGTCATAGTTTTGTTTCTAAGATAAAATCAACATTCAGGAGTTATGGATAGAACGGAAAGAAAACATAGCATATTGAGGTGAAAATGGGTCATGATAGAAAAGTGAAACGTAATTAGGATATTCATTAGATAGGTTGCTTTCAACAGATATCTTGGTCCTGATAGAGCATGGCGCTTGCAACACTAGTATTGTGTGGGTCGATTCCCACTGGGCCCACCAGACAATAAACGTAAGCACGGGTGACTGTAAGGATGGAGCAACATTGGTGCGTCAAGCGCTCAGCGTTGCGTTGCCGCTGGAGAGGGGGGATAACTGATCTTGTAATAAATGGAAGCAGTCACATTCCTGGCGTTTCCCCCCCAATGTTGAGCTGGGAAAAAAAATGGGTTCATTTTCTACTGCTGACGCTCTGGTCAGAGCCGTAGAAACCTATTGTCATTGGTGGAAACTTGACACATACACTACATGATCAAAAGTATATGGACATCTTCTTGTCCAACATCCTATTCCAAAATCATAGGCATTGATTATGGAGTTGGTTCCCCTTTGTTGCTATAACAGCCTCCACTCTTCAAGGAAGGCATTTTGACTAGATGTTGGAACATTGCTGCGCTGACTTGCTTCCATTCAGCCACGAGCATGGCTGTGTCTTCGATTTTATACATCTTTCAGCAACGGGTGTGGCTGAAATAGCCAAGCACACTAATTTTAAGGGTTGTCCACATACTTTGTGTTTGCGTTTTTCCAAAACGCTATATCCCCCAAAAAATGAACATTGTGTTTTTTCATCACAAATCATTGGCTGTGTACTTTGTGTGTAATATATTACTTATCTCAGATTTTCAATTCATACATTTTAGATGTATGTTTTTTGTTGTTGTTGCAAAACCTAGCTATCTTAAGATGAATGCTCCTCACTGTAAATCGGTCTGGATAAGAGCATCTGATCAAATGACAATTTCAGATGTAAATGTTTTACATACAGATCTCATATTACTGTATTGAATACTTTTTACAAATGTTTTTTTTTACCTGTTAATTTGTCTGTCTGAAATGAAACCATCAAGTGATAGATTTGAAAACAAATACATTTCTATTATTGAACAGGTTACTGTACAGTATTCTTCTCATCCTACACACTCACACACAGCCCTTTGAACATAACAGTGCAACTTAATGCCTTTGACTCTCGTATACACAGGATAAATTACAGATTAGATAGGTGTAGATATATATCTATAGATATACCGGAGAAACTATCACAGATTACAGCAATGGAAAACCAATGGCCTTGCCCTTGTGGCAACCAAGACATTCCTCAGCGGGTCTAGAGTGTTTGACATGGAAAGAGGGAGGAGAGAGAACAGGTGTATCAGGGTGTGGGTTTGTTTCAGTGTGAGGGAGAAAGATAGATAAAGGGGAGGAGTGAAGACACTTAGCACCTCGGATTCAGTGACTGCCTGCAGCGAGAAACTTTGTAGTGGGGCAGGGGAAAAAGAAGCTTCAGGGATAGTCCGTCGCATTAGAAGTGGTGGGATATGAGGAAATGTTGGACGGGCAAAGAGGCATGGCTGAGTCAAATAGGAATCCTGACTTAATGAAGTGGTGATTAATTAAAGATCTCAGCCATGTGCTTCTTGTCAGTAACAACCACATTATCAACATTAAGGGACATGGGCAGTTGTGAGGAGGAGGGTTTATTCTCCAGGTCTTTAACCGTTTTCCATAACTTCTTGGGGTTAGACACACAGAGAGAGAACTGCTCCTGAAAGTAACTAACTTTGGCCTTCTGGATAGTGCACTTATTTTGAATTTGCCTTAACGAGAGCCAGTCAGCCTGAGTATGCGTGTGCGGAGCCTTTTGCCAAATTATATTCTTTAGGTGAAGTAAATCTGCAAGATCACAATCGAACCAGGGGCTGAACCTGTTTATAATTCTCATTTTCTTTATGGGGGGTGTTTGTTAACAATACCACTGAAGATATTAAAAAAGAAAGTCCAAGCGTATTCGACTGAGGGGGATCATGCTGATTCTATACCAATTTACAGAGGTCAGGTCATGAAGGAAGGCTTGCTCATTACATTTTTTTAGCAAGTGTCTATGACAAATCAGGACAGGTCGTTTCACTGAGCAGCCATTACGAGCACAGGCTGTAAAACAGTGATCACTAAGGTCATTACAGAAAACACCAGACTGATACCTATCAGGATTATTTGTGAGGATAACATCAACTAGAGTAGCCTTTTCTGGGTGTTTGGAGTCATAACTTGAGGGATTGGTAATAATCTGATAAAGATTTAGGGAGTCACATTGCTTTAGGACTTGGTCAGGTGGTTAAAGTATGTCCCAGTTTAGGTCACCTAGCAGGACAATTGAGACTTAGTGTAAGGGGCTAGGAGTGAGTTTAGGGCAAGTAGGGTACAGGCTGATGGAGGATGATAACACCCAACAACAGTCAACAAAGCGCTATTTCAAAGTTTAATGCTTAAACCAGCAAATCAAATTGTTTGGGGACAGACTGATGGTGCTCCTTGGTAAATATTGTCACTCCACCAGCTTTGCATTCTTTACATTGATGACAGCTTCATGAGGTAGTCACCTGGAATGCTTTCCCAACAGTCTTGAAGGAGTTCCCACATAAGCTGAGCACTTGTTGGCTGCATTTCCTTCACTCTGCAGTCCAACTCCTCCCAAACCATCTCAATTGGGTTGAGGTCAGGTGATTTATTAAATTGTTGCTCTATAAAACAATGTGTTCATGCAAGTGACTGAAATATTTAAAAAAGGATTAAAAAAGAAAATCAATGCGAGTAACACATAAAACAGTACCCATAGTCTTATAGAGAGAAGACTATTCACTAGTTTTATGAGAAGAGTAGAGCGGGATCATAACGGTACCATGGAAAGCCCCACTGACAACTGTCTGTAGGCATTTAGAATAAATATCTATGTGGTCTGCAGCCACTACAAAATAACACAAGGTATTTTTGAATACGGTGTGTTATTTATATGTATAGCAAGTAGCGTCAAGAGAATCATTGACGATGCACATAGGGCAATGAGGAGATTACTGAGTGTGTTTGGGAATAGTACTAAGTGAATGTGGATGTAAAAGTTGTGTAATTGTGAGATATGGGATGTTAAGCTGATTTATTGATATTTGGATCACAAGAGCTGATTGAAATGTGGATAATAAATGGATTTAAATTATTACTATTAAGATTGAAATCTGGATAATAAGATGATTGATTGAAATATGGATAATAAACTGATTGAAATTTGGATAATTAGAGGGTTGAAATCAAGCTATTAGTATTGTGTGAATGAGAGCTGTCAGGGGACTAGCTCCAGTGTGAATATGGAGTGAATTTGAGCTGTGTTTTCCAGTTCTGTGTGAGCTGATCTATAACATTATCTATGTTATCTACAGCAGAGGACAACATGTGTCAGAAATCTTATAAGAAATAACATGTCAAATAACATTTTATTTGTCACATGTGCCGAATACAACAGATAGACCTTACAGTGAAATGATTACTTTACAAGCCCTTAACAAACAAAGCAGTTTTAAGAAAAATAAGTGTTAAGTAAAAAAATAGATAAGTAACAAATAATTAAAGAGCAGCAGTAATAGAACAATAGCGAGGCTATAAACAGGGGGTACCGGTACAGAGTCAATGTACGGGGGCACCGGTTAGTCGAGGTAATTGAGGTAATATGTACATGTAGGTACATGAGGAGAGACAAACAAGTCAGAGTTATACTTAAACTGAATCTTTATTAGTGAGAGCTCTGCAATAGTGATGGCTGGTCAACGAACCACCCTCAGATGATTAGTTGAGAGCCTCGACACAAAGGGTACAAAGATTTTTTATAACACTATAGCGATACACCCCCTTAGTCTACATGACAAACAACAGATCTGTGGAATGGGTACCAAGGTGAGACTTGATAAATGAGAAAGGAGTATCACCCAGCCAGATAGCATTTGCTATGAAGACTGTTCTTATTGTACAGAGTTTGGCCCCTAAAACAAGGCTCCAATCCCGTCTCTGGTACTTCATAGTATAGAAACCACAACTCATTCTATGGCATAAATCAATTGTCAACTCCAGATACCCCTTTCCCAAGTAAAACCTATGTCCTTGACCACTCGCCTAGACAAGCTCACTGAGGGGAGTGAGCCTCTAAGTCATACACTTTCCCAGGATAGGTGCAACATCAGAGATGACATACAATGGTTCCAGACACTACCTCACACATCCTGTCTCAGAACTTATCTCCCCCAAAGCCGAAGGAGGGAGTGACTGGGCACAGACATTGTGGAGACAAGTAATTGGTTCCCTATGAATCATGCCATCACTTTACATGGTTTGTAATAGGTAAAGATACATATCCACATATGAAGACAATGTTCCCTCCTGTCCTCTTCTCTTTCTGACATTCTGGATAGCAACAGGGACATGTAATAGACAAGTCTGACTTCTCCCCTCTCAGGGCCCCAGGTGACTGAGGCCCATATGAGGGAGGAAGTGCAACTGTCACCACCAGAGTCCGAAGGGATATATTCTAATAACAAGAGTTCAACAGTTTTAATCATATAAGCATATTAAACAGATAAGACATCTTAATTATCTACATTACCAATCTAATGCTGATTCTCCCGCTACAGGGCGATATGCTAATAGTCTAAGTAGCCATTTGAATGGTTGTTCAAGAGTCTTATGGCTTGGGAGTAGAAGCTGTTAAGAAGTATTTTGGACCTAGACTTGGTGCTCCGGAACCTCTTGCCGTGCGGTAGCAGAGAGAACAGTTTATGACTAGGGTGGCTGGAGTCTTTCACCATTTTTTGGGCCTTCCTCTGACACCATCTGGTATAGAGGTCCTGGATGGCAGGAAGCTTGGCCCCGGTGATGTACTGGGCCGTACGCACTACCCTCTGTAGTGCCTTGCGTTCGGAGGCCGAGCCGTTGCCATACCAGGCAGTGATGCAACCAGTGATGCTCTCAATGGTGCAGCTGTAGAACTTTTTGAGGATCTGAGGACCCATGCCAAATCTTTTTAGTCTCCTGACGGGGAATAGGCTTTGTCGTGCCCTCTTCACGACTGTCTTGGTGTGTTTGGACCATGTTAGTTTGTTGTTGATGTGGACACCAAGGAACCTGAAGCTCTCAACCTGCTCCACTACAGCTCTGATGATGAGAATGGAGGTGTACTCTGTCCGCCTTTTCCTGTAGTCCACAATCATCTCCTTTGTCTTGATCACGTTGAGGGAAAGGTTGTTGTCCTGGCACCACACGGCCAGGTCTCCTCCTCCCTATAGGCTGTCTCATCGTTGAACATCTTAGTGTTCTTGGGCACAGGGACTATGGTGGTCTCCTTGAAACATGTTGGTATTACAGACTCAGTCAGGGACAGGTTGAAAATGTCAGTGAAGACACTTGCCAGTTGGTCAGCGCATGCTCTGAGTACACGTCCTGGTAATCCGTCTGGCCCTGCGGCCTTGTGAATGTTGACCTGTTTAAAGGTTTTACTCACATCGGCTACGGAGAGCGTGACCACACGGTCATCCGGAACAGCTGATGCTCTCATGCATGTTTCAGTGTTACTTGCCTCGAAGTGAGCATAGAAGTAATTTAGCCTGTCTGGTAAGCTCGTGTCACTGTGCAGCTTGCGGCTGTGCTTCACTTTGCAGTCTGTAATAGTTTGCAAGCCCTGCCACATCCGATGAGCGTCTGAGCCAGTGTAGTATGATTCAATCTTAGTCCTGTATTGACGCTTTGCCTGTTTGATGGTTCGTCGGAGGGCATAGCGGGATTTCTTATAAGCTTAAGGGTATAAGCTTAAGTCCTGCTCCTTGAAAGCGGCAGCTCTAACCTTTAGCTCAGTGCGGATGTTGTCTGTAATCCATGGCTTCTGTTTGGGGTATGTACGTACAGTCACTCTGGGGACGATGATTATATGACAATAACATGTCTCATCAGTGGAGTTTGATGTATAACGCTATTATGTATAGATATATCAAAGAAGAGAGAACTATTTCCGAATATGCTGTCAAATAGAACTAGTGTAAATATCTAAACCCCTGTATGAATAGAACACTAGTCTAAAGGAGGAATTTGTGATGTAACACAGATGTATAATGGGTTACGAGAGATAAAGTAACATAATATTGAGTATAATGAGTTATTATGATGATCTGATGAAGTAAGAATAGACAAATTATAATAATATACAACTTGCACACCCACATGTAGACGTACGTAAGTGGTGTAAAAAGTATTCTGAGAAATGTTCAGAGTGGTTCCTTCATGGATCATTTGAGGTATGTTAAGGTTAGAGCATTGTACAGGACTTGACTTACCCCTAACCAATAAAACTATAAACACTTAGAAGATTTCCTCCACCCTGGTAATGCATTTTGAAATGAACCTCATACCCTGAACTAATGAATGTTGAACATGATTTTCTGTTAACTAAGCTTAAAAGGCGATCATTTATTGTATTCCCAGTGGAGTTTTTGTTGACATCCCAAATTATGACGTTCTAAATCAATTTGTGAGTAGGCAAAATGGAGACTGCATCTGTTTCCCTGTTTATGCTGTGTCAGGTGCCAGTCTTATTATGGACGGAGCGTGCCATCTACTGGGGACTAAGACAATGTCAACCCAGTTAATAAGTATTGATCCCTCCAAAGCATTACATATGAATCTTAAAATAGACATTTCATAAATATTATAGTCCACCAGAGAACTGCGTAACTCTTTCTCTCCCCTGTATCCATAGGAATCACCTTCCTTGCGGCCCCTACTATTGCTCCTCTTAATTCTTCATTCACTGTTTCTATATCTGAATTGAGATCAACCTGAGACAGCTCCTGTTCACTCAACTCCTGAAACGGACCCCACTCCTCTTTCCCAGATATCCATCTTCTCAATCCATTTTCCTACTGAATAGTGATTCCTCCAAAACATACCAACTATATGTGCCTGCCATTGAACATGAGATCAATGTAAGATCCAGAGCAGATTCATTACCAGTTACTGGTCAATCCTGGTTCCCTGGCCATCATTAAGACTCACAAGCCCTTTCTCATTCAGGAGTTCCTCCAACACTTGTCCATTTACATCAGTCTGTAACCATTCCCAGAGCGTACTATGAGCATTAAAATCAACAACATTACCTGTCTCCTATCTTGACCTTCTACATTCCCAAGGGCCATCAACTCTGTTCTCTTACATGGGTTTCAAAAGTTCCCTATTACCATACCCCCCCCAAACACACCTCTACCACTACATATTCCTGTTCAACTCCCTCTCCCACACACCTATATGGGATTATGGAGGTAGCACACCCTCCTCCTCCTTCCCCTCCCACCCTATCTCTACAGACTGCAACATAACCCTGTAATACAAAATGTTGAGTAAGTTTAAGCTATTTCTCCAGGAGACATATCAAATCAGGTTTGGCTGGTAACTCCTCAAGAAACGGTTTGAACTGTTTCCCGTAAGCCATCAAACTTCTGGCATTTCATTGAAGGATTAACACCATAATGAAAATTAACCAATATATGATTCCTGGCTGGACTGATTCTCAATCTTATTGAGGTCATCCTGTACATTTTTCCATGTCAGTCCTGTGATCCCAAGACACTTCACTGCCTGATCCACTATGATCAGTATCTTCTTAGTCTTTGATTGAAATTTTTCTGTGCATTTGATTGCTGCTGTCCCAAATGTAACAACCTTCCTCATGTCTACTACCATTCTTTGTGTTCTCCCCCATTAAGCTCCCTATATCATGCCCAACCTGCATACCGATCTGCCCTGGAATACCTGTTCTTCTAGGTGCCCTGAAGAGATTTTTTTCGCTCACTCCTCACCTGCTGCACTTCCACCTGTCTTTTCATCACTGAACAACCCCCATCCGCCCCCTACAGTTACAACACTTTAACTGTACCCCTTCTCCACATTCCCCATGTGCTCCCCCACATCTTCGCACATCTCCTTTTGCCTTTACACATTGCCGCCACAGGCCCAAACCTTTGACAGTTATAGCAACGTAATGGCTTCGGAACTTATGCTCACACATAGTAACTCATATACCCAATACTAACTTTTCTGGCAGTACCAGATCATCAAAGTTTAGTAGCACTGACAAGCTATCCACCTTCTTTCCTTCTCGTGTCATCTGGAGACACTTTGCCTCAATAAGAGCCTCATTTCAAGTGGTCCTTCATTTATTTTATGTTAACAATTTCTGGAACTCCTGTAATAACTCCCTTCACCCACTGCAGTCCAGTTTGATCCGGCAGGCTACTATCAACCGCACGTTTACATTCCTGCTTGAGTTTGAGCGCCTTCTCATAGTGTTTAGCATTGATACACACCACCACCAAACTTACATCCCAAAGAATTTTAGCAGACACAAACTCTCCTACTTTACTCTACAAATACGCATTCGGATTCACCGCCGTGACTCCACATTGTTCCTTAATTTTAAACACCAACACCTTGAACTACACTTCTCTCAGTACATCACTTGCGAACCGAACATCCCTCATCACTACTCTCCTCTGACAAGACCTGCAAAATTATATCTTGATAGATAATTGAAACTTGACTATGCTTGTGTCAGCTGTTCTTAGCTACAAACGCACCACCATAGACTTCCGCTCCTTTCCGCCTCCTAGTCCTAGTGTGCTTCCAGAGCACCTAGATTGTAACCTTGTGCTCTTCCAGAACCATTTCCCTGCTAGACTGCTAGGTTTATGGGTATTATGACTCATACTGTGGTACTCTATTACAACAAATCTTTAACAAACCAAACAAAACATACTACTTCCATACTACAGTGCAGTGTAACTGGAGTTACAGTGCCGTATAACTGCAGTTCACTGCGTCCAAAATTCCAGTCAACTACAGTTAGTGCACTTTTACTGCATTTTCAAAAAGGCAATATTTTTTGTAAGGGTATAAAGAAATAACTGCTGACACTGATAAAATATAAACACTACCATGCAAATATCTGAAAAAGAACATACTATCCTAAAATAAATGTGTTTTAGTTAAACCATGGGTGTTACTCAATGTGCAATACTACCATGCTCCACACTCTCATGCTCCGAGTGCATCCTTCTCTTGAGTAAGTTCTTGTGAGGATTAGTGTGGAGAATGCATAAAACTATGGGGAATTATTTGAGCCAGAATTAAGCCTAGGCAACCGTACCACCATGTGGCTGTCGCCTACCATTGAACGTCCAACTGACATGACATGATACCAACGCCTTTACTAACGTCTACGTGACGCCTGCGTGTACCAACATGTCATCATACCAACTCCTACATGTTAATGAAAGTCATAAGGTGCATAGTTTATATTTATATTAATTACATCTCAACCATACGTCTTAGAAATGTACAGTTTTCCCATGCAAGCCGACATTCCGAAGTAGCAACCTTGAGGTATAGTGTATTTCCTGCTATCGCTAATTGCCTAGAAAAGATTTCCAATCTATAGGTAGTCCCAGGGTAGGGACATCCCAAGGAATCCGGATAGCAATGACCGTTCATAGAGTGAGAGAGGGTCACGATATTTGAGAGCTCGGCGGCAACACGGGCATTCAGTTGTTGTTGTTTTTTTACTAGTGTTGATAATGGGATATGATAAAGGGTGAGTCGGTCAAGGATCGATGCAGACAAGGTGGTAGATTGTACGACAAGCGACAGGTTTATTTCAAAGTGGAGATATCTGGTACAGCGTATATACGGGCCCCTCTGTTAGCTCATCAGAGACTAGCAAAAAAGACACTAGCTAACAATGGGTACAAGCTTAATATACAGAACAGAAAGTAGGTTGATATCTAGGAGATCGGATCTTCGGATTGGATCAGGCTGGGGTGTAGTCATCCGGCATTGGCTCTGTTGTCTGTCCGTCATCGTAGAATCCTGCCATGCCTGTTCTTGGTCGTCACACCCTGTTCAGCTGAAAAGGAGATCTGGTGTGTGCGCTATCTTCAGTCACACAATGTTCGGCTGGGAGGGAGATTATGTGTGTGTGTTAGTTTGTCTCTAAGTCTAGGCTTTCTGCCAATCTGTGGGTGTCTTATCTGGGTGTCCTCGGCAGCTATGTGTGTACTGTATGTGCGTCGTCCCTGTCTTCTGGGGTCAGTGTGTAAGAGCGTATGCGTCCCTATCTTCAGGGGAGTTGTGGCCGAACTGCCGGCTAGCACCTGTGGCTAGGAGTATCCTGTTGTGACAGTGTTCTGGATGATTACAGTGAGTGTGTGTGTGTGAGAGATATCCTGTATGGGGCCCAACCTGTTTTACTATGTGTCTCAGCTATAGTAGTGTAATGTCACCTACATAGGAATTAGCAGTAATGTAATGTCACCTACATAGGAATTAGCAGTCCTCTACAAATCCCTCTCTTCACGTCTCCCCAGAGACGTGACACAACCTAACTAGATTCTGATACAAAAGAAAACTTTTCCCAAAGGGGCTATGAAAAAGGCACAACATTAAAAAGAAATGGATGTATATGTATTACCACCAAGTTATCCACTCAATCCCACTATGTACTAAGTTGGCTACCAGCCACCTAGGAACTTACAACCCTCATTTAACAATTGCGGAGAACAACAGCTCTAAGCTATAAGTAAAATGTTTGTCCACATAAGCCAACCTTTTCCAGCAGGAAAAAGTTGTGATACCCTCTCTTCACATCTCCAAAGAGATGTGACACTCTCTAAAGGGTATTCTCCACCTCATCCTCAAACTCTGGCAGGTCATTAGCAAGCAGAGGATACATCTGGGAAGGGGAAGAAGGGTCAATAGCTCTGGAGATAACTCTAGCAGTAAGGGACCGGATACATGGAATGCAACCGCAGCCGCACAACACTAAAATGGCTGCAAAAACTAAAAGATGGGTCTCATGCTCCATACCGTTATCTCGCACCTGGCTCCTGTTATCTAACAAAAGACTGCTTGTTCTCGCAACCCCACGCTCTGAATGTGCCCTCCCTTCTGTATTTTCCCAGCATGAGAAAGTTCCATGGCCCTGATACTTTCAACAATGTTTCAAATCAGCTAGAGAACATAACACATACACACATCCACCCAAGGCAACAGCAGATAATATATATGGTAATGGCTATAATGTAAAATAACCCCAAGGGTGTGAAATTTAAGTCCCCCTTTTGACACTCATTATCCTTTATTTCAGCAGTCATAGCATTTCATGAAAATAATAAAAAGTTTATTATTAATAACAAGTGATATATGTCTATTGTTATATGCGTTTCCCCCTTTTGACACCCACAAGGGTGTCACTTATCAAAAACAGGATAAAACTTTATTGTTATTGACATGTAAGATGTAGGATAAAACTTTGGTCATGGAAAACAGAGGAAAGAATTATTAGAAACCATCTGGTCCTCTCAGCTACTCCTATCCTGTACCAGGTGGGCTCATTGCCACCCAGGGACTCTAAACCTTTACAACAGGGAGAACAAACATACTGGAAAGAAAACCTATCATAAAAATTTATAACAAGGAACTGTGGTGGTGTAAAATTATTCTACTACCTCACCCACAGCATACCATGGGTCATCCTCAGTCAGTCCCATCCTCTCCTGAAAGCATGCTTCCCAGATCGGCATCTCCAACTGGAGCATCAAGCAAAGGCAACATGCCTGAAGCCTTCACCATATCTGTAACATATTTCTTAGAACACGGTATGATGCAAGCAGCACATCACATCAATAACAAATAATACAAGAACTAGGGTCAGAAATCCAGTAACCATCATATCAGTGTACTTACCAAACCAGGCCAAGAGAACAGACTCCTCCACCCCCCCTGTGGACCTCATCTTATCAGATAGTGCATCAAGCCCGCCCTAGATATCATCTGGACTGGTATTATTAGGAATATACGTGCAACATTGTTTACCGAACATCTTGCAAACGTCCCCCTGACTGGCAAGAAGCATATCCAAGGCAAGTCTATTCTGTCTGGAAACCCCAAATGTGGCCTCAAGCTGTTCAGACATACCAGTGAGTGCATCACGGGAGTAATTCACAAAACGCTGTTGATTATAGTAGATATAATTAATCCATGCAGTCTGTCTAGCATCCACCATGGCTGGACCCATAGTAGGTAGTAAGTGCCAGAGTCCATCATTCCTACCCAAGGCCTGAAACTCATGAGGAACCCCCACTGGCACACCCAACAGGTTAGTGTTTATGTCAACTACATTCTCTGAGCGCTACGTCTATGTCTCCCATGGGATGGAATGTTTTCAGGTCCCTTGGATACAGAACCCAACAGCTGTTCAGCAGTAACATCAACAATGGTCAGTGGAATTATCAAACTGGTCAGAGCACACGTACCTTGCCATTCTCCTCTAAGAATGGGTCTCAGCACTCTTGGCTCCACTCATCCACCTCACATCAGCCTGTAACTGGCCAAGTGGAATTAATGGTTATGTTACTACTGCAATCAGCTTCAGGCAATCCCCCATAATCAATGCCATTACCTGTACCCGTGATGCACTCTTAATTGCCCCCATATGCCTCAACACCCCAAGAGGCCCGATGAGGAGGTACTGCAGGAAACACAAGGCTCAAAGAGGAACAGAGGGTTGAATTGGGCTTAACCTGGTAAAAACTTCTCAGAATACACAACCACCCCTCTCCTTCTCCTACAGCAAATGGGTGTGTAGCCAGAACAGGTCTAGCATGACTACAAATAATGCAGTCCTTTCCTCTCAGGGTTTTAGCTGTGTACCTCATATAAGACAGCCACAAATTGTCCCTACTATCAAAACCAGTCTCAGTTCCTAATTGATCAATAGCCGAATAGTCTCTAACATTAATTACCTGAATGGTATTTTTAACACAGTGGTGGTAGAGGAGTGTGTCCGGTTACCTCTGGTCTTGGCAGTACCTTAATAGAAAACACACCCATCATGTCTGTCCTCGTCCTTTGTAGTCCGAGGGTGTGAGTGCCTGCATCAGAGAGCTTAATAGTTTTGATGGTTAGTAGGATTTCATCACCTTTACAAAGTTCAACATTGCTCCCAGGTTTCCCCATATCATGGAAAACCTATCCACCCTTGTGGGATCCCCCTTGCTATAAGGATACCCTCTTCTCCAATCCTAGAACTGTCCGAAGTCGGTTATCATGTAATCTCTACTCTAACTTCTTGTCTACCCCGATCTAGGGATCTCTTATGCTCATTTTGGAACAAAATACACATCACTTAGCCAGAGCCAGACACATCTTCACTTCTATGAACAAAAACAGGGGTGATAGGACAGGTAGGGTTACTTCATTCGAGAGTTGGCCCCCGGAATTCTGTTAATTTCAGTTCTTCTCTCGAACACTGTTTTAATGTCCGACAGTGAAAAAGTGACTTACCTTTCCGCCGTGCGATATGAATCTGGGTAGCTCTTTCAGCTAGCTGTCACCAGGGGTCATCTATGGTCCCCAAGCCTCTGGGTGTCACGGTTCATGAATCCACTGCCTCCTTTTCCTTTTCTCTCTCTCTCTCTCTCTCCCGTGTTTGTGTGGGCGTGGTTCCCAATCTCGGCCTGATTGTCTGCGCCAGCTGGAATCACTTATCTTCCCTTTATATGTTCTGTAACCAGTGTTTCTTGTTGTCAGATCGTTGTTACTTCCCTGAGGTTGTGTCGTGTGTCCGTACTCATCTCTCGCCGCCCTTGTGTGGATTATTCTGCTGTGCTCCTTCCTACCCATCCGGACACTCTCACCTGGGTTTCTCAGCACGCTCACATAGGAGGATGCGCCCTAGTCCCCGGGTCGGATTCCGTCTGAGTACAGTCTGTCTGTCCTGTTGCTGCTGTAACCTGTATTCATTAAACCATTGTTGCTTGCATCTTGCATCCGCCTCTGTATTGTTACAGAACGATCTGACCAGACCATGGATGCAGCGAGTTCAACGAGTCTGACCGAATTCATTTCCCGTAGTATCACGAGAATGGATCAACAAGAGGAGAACATCTCCAGCACAGGTCGGGAAGTACAAGCCATTGCGACGCAGGTATCCCAGCTGACCCAACAATTACAACATCTGAGGGGTCTCGCTGCGCCACCTACACCGGCAGTTCAACCCGCCCCGCCAGAGCCGGATTCCCAGCTAGAGCCACGGCTACCGACACCAGAGGGTTATTCAGGTGATCCTGACTATTGCAGAGCTTTTCTTACGAGATGTTCCATGCATTTCTCGTTGCAGCCACGGACCTTCAACCGTGAACAGTCTAAGGTAGCATTCGTACTCACACTGCTATCAGGCAAAGCGGCTCTTTGGGGAACGGCGGTGTGGGCGAACCAGGACCCATGCTGCACCTCTTTCCAGACACTCTCCGAGGAGATGAGAAGGGTCTTCGATCGGGCCGTGGCGGGTAGGGAGGCGGCCAGACTACTCGCTGACCTTCGCCAAGGAGACCGTTCAGTATCGGAATACTCCATCCAATTCCGCACTCTGGCCGCAGAGTGTCAGTGGAACGAGGAGGCGCAGTGGGACATGTTCCTGCATGGGCTGGAGGACCGGATCCAGAAGGAGATTTATGTTCTGGACCTTCCCAGGAGTTTAAATGGACTAGTGGAACTAGCCTTGAGGGTCGACGCTCGTCTGAGTCGTGTTGGCCGCCGAGCATGCCCTAACAGACCGTATAACGACACGGAGGGCTGGCATGCCAGCGGCGGGAACACGGCCAGTTCAGCCTCCGCTCACGAACCCATGCAGCTGGGGAGAGCTCGCCTCTCCCGGGAAGAGAGGGAGAGGCGGAGATCCCAAGGACTCTGTCTCTACTGTGGTAGAGCGGGCCACTTTATCCACTCCTGCCCGGTAAAAGATTAGGCCCGGTAGTAAGAATGAGGCTACTATCGGGTGGTGTCACCACAGAGAAGACCTCATCATCTACTCTCCTCCCGGTAAGACTAAGATGGGCCAACCACACGCACGACACCCAAGCCTTACTGGACTCAGGAGCAGAGGGTAATTTCATGGACTTCAAGCTCGCTCACAAACTCCAGATTCCTATCACCTCACTCACGCACAAGATATCCATCAACGCTCTCAATGGTCAAGAACTACCCAACATTTCTCACACCACTGAACCTATCACACTCATCACTTCTGGCAATCACACTGAGACACTATCATTTCTACTCATGGACTCACCCTTGCACCATTAGTTCTCGGCCACCCTTGGCTCACTCCAACACAACCCCAGAGTTGACTGGGGTCATAATTCTATATCCATGTGGAGTAACAAATGTCTTGAGTCCTGTTTAGTGTCTGCTTGTTCGTCTGTGTCTGATTCTGTGTTTCTAGAGGAGGCGGTGGATTTGTCTAACGTGCCCGTTGAATACCTCGACCTGAAGGAGGTGTTCAGTAAGTCCCGTGCTGCTTCTCTTCCTCCGCATCGTCCCTATGACTGTGCAATAGAATTATTGCCAGGTGAGTCTCCGCCTAAAGGCAAGTTATATTCACTCTGTTCCTGAGAGGGAGGCTATGGAGAGATACATCTCTGGTTCTCTGGCATCTGGATTCATTCGTCCTTCCTCTTCTCCAGCGGGGGCGAGGTTCTTCTTTGTGGAGAAGAAGGACGGATCTCTGCATCCTTGCATTGATTACCGTGGGTTGAATAACATCACAGTGAAGAATACCTATCCCTTACCGTTGATGTCCTCAGCCTTTGAAAGGTTACAGGGAGCATCCGTGTTCACTAAGTTGGATTTACGTAATGCATATCATTTGGTTCGCATAAGGGGGGACGAATGGAAGACGCGTTTAACACCCCCAGAGGGCACTTCGAATATTTGGTCATGCCTTTGGGCTATCCAACTCCCCAGCGGTTTTCCAGGCACTCGTAAATGACGTGCTGAGAGATATGATTGATCAGTTCATATATGTTTACCTGGATGACATACTGATTTTTTCTTCTTCTCTCCAGGAACACGTTCAGCACGTCAGACGAGTGCTTCAGAGGTTGTTGGAGAATGGACTTTTTGTCAAGGCGGAGAAATGCATTTTTCATGCACAATCCGTTCCATTCCTAGGTTACATCGTCTCGACTGAAGGTATTCGCATGGATCCTGACAAGGTTAAGGCTGTGGTGGATTGGCCAAGCCCAGATTCCCGTAAGGCCCTACAGAGGTTTCTGGGATTCGCCAATTTCTACCGGCGTTTTCGTTCGCAACTTTAGCCAGATAGTCGCTCCTCTTACCGCCTTAACCTCCCCCAGAGTGACGTTCAGGTGGTCCGATACAGCCGAGGCTGCATTCGTCAAACTCAAGAGCCGCTTTGTTTCGGCTCCCATCCTCATAGCTCCCGATCCCTCGCGTCAGTTCGTGGTGGAGGTGGACGCTTCAGAGGTGGGGGTACATTTACATTACATTTAAGTCATTTAGCAGACGCTCTTATCCAGAGCGACTTACAAATTGGTGCATTCACCTTATGACCTCCAGTGGAACAGTAGTGCATCTAAATCTTTTCAGGGGGAGGGGGGGTGAGAGGGATTACTTTATCCTATCCTAGGTATTCCTTAAAGAGGTGGGGTTTCAGGTGTCTCCGGAAGGTGGTGATTGACTCCGCTGTCCTGGCGTCGTGAGGGAGTTTGTTCCACCATTGGGGGGCCAGAGCAGCGAACAGTTTTGACTGGGCTGAGCGGGAACTGTACTTCCTCAGTGGTAGGGAGGCGAGCAGGCCAGAGGTGGATGAACGCAGTGCCCTTGTTTGGGTGTAGGGCCTGATCAGAGCCTGGAGGTACTGAGGTGCCGTTCCCCTCACAGCTCCGTAGGCAAGCACCATGGTCTTGTAGGTGCGGTACTTTCCCAACGTTCCTCTTCTGACGACAAGATGCACCCTTGCGCGTTCCTTTCCCATCGGTTATCACCTGCGGAACGCAACTACGACATTGGCAACAGAGAGTTGTTGGCAGTGAAGTTAGCACTGGAGGAGTGGCGCCATTGGTTAGAGGGTTCGGGGGTACCTTTTATAGTTTGGACCGATCACAAAAATTTGGAATATATCAGAACCGCCAAGCGACTCAACTCCAGGCAAGCGCGGTGGGCACTCTTTTTCAGACGTTTTGACTTCTCTCTCTCGTATCGCCCGGGTTCCAAGAATGTCAAACCCGATTCCCTTTCTCGCATTTTTGACCATTCCGAACGCCCATCCACTCCCGAGTGCATCCCAGCCGGGACCCTAGTGGTCTCCACACTCACATGGGAGGTTGAATCGAGGGTCAAAACGGCCTTAGAAGGGGTAACGCCTCCGCCCGGTTGCCCGCCTAATCGGTTGTTTGTGTCGGAGGGGTGTCGGTCCGATGTTATTCGGTGGGGGCATTGCTCCAACGTAGCGTGTCATCCAGGAGTCAGTCGCACTAGCTTTTTGGTTAAGCAACGCTTTTGGTGGCCACTGATGGCTCGTGACATTCACAGTTTTGTCTTGGCTTGCTCGGTTTGTGCCACTGGGAAGACTTCTAATCGACCCCCAGATGGGTTACTCCAACCGCTGTCGGTCCCTTCGAGACCCTGGTCCCACATCGCGCTAGATTTTGTTACCGCACTCCCGCCCTCCCAGGGCAAGACGGTTGTTTTGACCGTGGTGGACCGGTTCTCGAAGGCGGCTCATTTTATTCCCTTGCCTAAATTACCATCTGCCAAGGAGACAGCGGTAACTGTCGTGGATCACGTCTTTCGCTTACATGGTCTGCCGATGGACGTAGTTTCTGACAGGGGGCCCCAATTTGTGTCCAAGTTTTGGCAAGAGTTTTGTAGGTTACTGGGAGCGAGTGTCAGCCTGTCTTCAGGGTTTCATCCCCAGAGCAACGGTCAAGCGGAGAGGGCCAACCAAGATTTGGAGAGAGTGTTGCGATGTTTGGTTTCTAAGAATCCCTCTTCCTGGAGTCAACAACTCTCTATGGTTGAGTACGCTCACAATTCGTTGCCAGTGGCAGCCACGGGTCTCTCTCCGTTTGAGTGTAGTTTAGGTTACCAGCCACCTATCTTTCCCAGTACGGAGTCCGAGGTGTCTGTTCCTCCGCTCACGCTTTCATCCAGAGGTGCCGTCACGCATGGAGCAGAGCCCGTGAGACTCTTCTCCGGGTGGGGGCGCGCACCAAGACTAAGGCCGATCGCCACCGGTCGAAGCCTCCGGTATACGTCGTTGGCCAAAGAGTGTGGCTTTCTACTAAGAACATTCCACTCCGATCCGTTTCGAACAAGCTTGCCCCCAAATTTATCGGCCCGTTCAAAGTCACCAGGATCATTAGTCCGGTGGCGGTCCGGCTCCAGCTTCCTCCGGCGTATAGGAGAATTCATCCTACCTTTCATGTGTCTAAAATAAAACCTGTGTTTCAGGCACGCATTAACCCACCGGTCCCGGTTCCCCGCCGCCACGACTTGTTGATGGGGAACCCACCTTTTCTGTCAATCGTATTTTGGACTCTAGAAGGAGGGGACGCTGGATTCCAATACCTGGTGGACTGGGAGGGTTACGGCCCGGAGGAGAGAAGTTGGGTACCTGCTAGGGACATTCTGGATCACTCCCTTATCGATGATTTCAATCGACAGGTAAATTCGCCTGGGAACGCCAAGAGGCGTTCCTAGGGGGGTATTGTCACGGTTCATGAATCCACTGCCTCCTTTTCCTTTTCTCTCTCTCTCTCTCTCTCTCTCTCTCTCTCTCTCTCTCTCTCTCTCTCTCCCGTGTTTGTGTGGGCGTGGTTCCCAATCTCGGCCTGATTGTCTGCGCCAGCTGGAATCACTTATCTTCCCTTTATATGTTCTGTAACCAGTGTTTCTTGTTGTCAGATCGTTGTTACTTCCCTGAGGTTGTGTCGTGTGTCCGTACTCATCTCTCGCCGCCCTTGTGTGGATTATTCTGCTGTGCTCCTTCCTACCCATCCGGACACTCTCACCTGGGTTTCTCAGCACGCTCACATAGGAGGATGCGCCCTAGTCCCCGGGTCGGATTCCGTCTGAGTACAGTCTGTCTGTCCTGTTGCTGCTGTAACCTGTATTCATTAAACCATCGTTGCTTGCATCTTGCATCCGCCTCTGTATTGTTACACTGGGACTGGATTGAGTGACTTCACCTGTAGTTCACCTGTAATGCATAAAATCCTGGACATACAGGCTTGGTTAACAAACAATTTCTCATATGTTTTATCTGATTATATCTTTAACTTCTATGCCCAATTGTTAGCTTACATATTTATTTTTATTTTTTATTATTAGTTTCTTATCCAATCGGCCCCATCCTATCCTAGACCACATTTACCCATCCCCCTTTTGATACCTGGCTCTGCCCAGGTAACAACCTTACCTACTCTAAATCATGACTTAGGTAAGATTAGTATATTATCCTTATGTCTGACATCATCATGAAGGAGCGCCCCCATCATTTTCCACATGTCCAACTCTCTCCCCTGTCTCCACTCAGCAACTGTTATCTTTGCCTGTCCTGCCCCCCCCTTTTCCAAAACCTCTCCTCTGCTCTCTCCAACTTTCAAGGTCTCTGCAGTGCGGGCGGAGGGCCCCTCCGTCTGCCTTTTCCCCTATCTGTAAAATACCATGTCTCTGGGAACGTGAAAATCCCTTAACCCAAACGTTTACTACAAAAACAAAACCTAATAATTATGATAATCCCCTCAAACTCAAATAATTTGTCTCGGTGTTTCATGTTTTATTCGTGTTTCTCCAAATTGTCTCCCCAAAAATACTTCTTAGATACCCAGCCATTAGACACACAAACAACTGTGATAAACGTGCACTGTCCCTTTAACATAAAAACTTCAGCCTGCAATCCCCTCTGCGGGCCTTTCATTGTTCCCCATAATGAAAACAGATTCTAATGTTAGTCTACCTTAACCTCCTGTTTAATTTCAGTGGTTTTATCTGAACAATCAAACCAAAATCAATAACCGGGAAGAACTTGTGTAAACTAATTAAAAGAACAAAATAAATCTACCTTATTTCTCAGCACTTGGTTAGAACACCACTCCCGTCTAACATCGACCACGCCCGTCGCCCCTTACCTAGTGTATATCTTATCTATTACTCAGTGGCTCAATTAATGTTTATCGTAAGTATGTTCAGATGTTGATTATGTAATTCTACAATATTAGTATAGTTCAAACCTCATAATATAACTCCACACACAGAATTTTACGTTAATAGAGTTTAACACCTTTTCCAACAGTCATGCACACCCCCTCAATATTCTATGATATAACTCTCATCAGCAAGCCTGCGACTTTTTCAACATTCTCACTGGTACCAGCTCCACAAATCTTCATTCTCCCCAGCAAGCAGACCAGTAGGAGATGCAATAGCCCCACCTTCTGTCCATTCTCTGTACAGCTTCTCACCCCATCTCCTCCACTCCTTGCCCTCTCTGCCTTTATTTAATCCTAGAGTGGACTTCAGCGCTCTCAACACCTTTTCCATTTCCAACGACATTCCATGTACACTACAATACTGCCAACAACCCATGCCTTTACTGAAACCCAAGTGATACCCTTTCCCTACGGCTAAATCGGCCCCCAATTAGTTGGTGATCACTCGTTACCCACCACTCATACATGTAGTCCCAGACTATCCATTCAAGCTTTGGTGGCCACCCGTTACCCATCATTCATACATGTAGTAAGTGTTCTCTGTTACCACCTACCAGCCAGGCATACTAGTACATCCCATACACAATGCACCATTAAGTATGGTTGATCAATAATAAAATTGCAGTTGCCAATGGAGATATTACTTTCTCAACTATTTTCCAATCTCACACATCATTGTAGTTTAAATTTAGTAACTTACATCAAACAGGTATCTCACAAAACTAAATTTGGATAACTCCAATGTGCAGAACTTTAGTTTTTCACAACAGGTGTCTGCTTACCCTTTTTATTTGACCGGTCAAGATTTGTGAGACACACCGTCCGACGACAGTACTGGCCAATCGGCTGGCACACCAATGTCCAGCGATGTCCTTTACCAGACCACGTCGGGGTCACCATTTGTCATTTATTGTATATTTTAGTAAATATATATGTATATTTTGACCAATTGAAATATATATTCAGACTATCTGAGTATACTTAGCCCGTCACTGGTAAATACCGTGATGAATTCCTGGAGCCACGTACTCTGCCTTATCTCAGAGCTGCTCCCTCGTATATTCAGTTTGAGAAAAAAAACTCATGGGTTTGTATAGAGATCAATTCGACTATTTAGTCTTGATATTGAATATTGTGCTCAGATCTTATTTCAATTATACATCAGTCATTTTGTTCCTGATTATACATTTAACACAGAAGTCATAGGTACATACAACATAGAAGTTTCGGATTTATCAAATAACCCTTATTGAATTCTCTCTCTCTCTATCTAACCACCAACAATCTTAATGGAAACAATTACAAGCACATTGCATTTTAATATAAACAGTTACAAATAGACAAAACAAGACAAAACAACACGTTATATCTCTGACCCCTGAAAGCCGATCCTTATCAGCGAATCTCTTATCAGACTGGCCTAGACCGGGCCGCAGGACAAAATTACAATTTGTCCCCCTCGGCGCCAGGTTTAATGAATAGTAGTTAACTATCCCCTACTGATCTCTATTCCTGATCCATATCGAGCTGACCCCTATCAGAGTTTATTACACGATGTCCGACCCCTATCAGAGAATCTCTTATCAGACTGGCCTAGACCGGGCCACAGGACAAAATTACAATTTGTCCCCCTCGGCGGCAGGTTTAATGAATAGTAGTTAACTATCCCCTACTGATCTCTATTCCTGACCCCTATCGGAACTATCCTAGGCCTTTAAGTGATCTCTCATCATTGAAAGCTATCAGACTGTGCTGACCCCCTACTGATATCTCATCAATGATTTAGATCACCCGGTCGTCACCGGTTTGTCACCACATATATTCACTTTACTGTACTTTCAACTTGTCAGCAAATTATAAATTTACACAAGAATTCATACTCACTCAGTAATACTGATCAAAATTTAGACAAGACTATACGAAAATATGCAAAGTTTGATTTAACAGGTTTTGCTTACCTTGTTTGTGGTGCGCCTTGTGATCAGTTTACCGAGTTGAGCAGAATTGTTGTCCTCCCCCGAATTCCTTCACCTCTGTCCTCCGTGAATCGTCCTTTCACCCTCTCTCCCTCTCACACCCAAATCAACTCACTTTGATGGATCGTTATTTAACCATCCTCTGCTACCATTTCTGTTGATAATGGGATATGATAAAGGGTGAGTCGGTCAAGGATTGATGCAGACAAGGTGGTAGATTGTACGACAAGCGACAGGTTTATTTCAAAGTGGAGATATCTGGTACAGCGTATATACGGGCCCCTCTGTTAGCTCATCAGAGACTAGCAAAAAAGACACTAGCTAACAATGGGTACAAGCTTCATATACAGAACAGAAAGTAGGTTGATATCTAGGAGATCGGATCTTCGGATTGGATCAGGCTGGGGTGTAGTCATCCGGCATTGGCTCTGTTGTCTGTCCGTCATCGTAGAATCCTGCCATGCCTGTTCTTGGTCGTCACACCCTGTTCAGCTGAAAAGGAGATCTGGTGTGTGTGCTATCTTCAGTCACACAATGTTCGGCTGGGAGGGAGATTATGTGTGTGTGTTAGTTTGTCTCTAAGTCTAGGCTTTCTGCCAATCTGTGGGTGTCTTATCTGGGTGTCCTCGGCAGCTATGTGTGTACTGTATGTGCGTCGTCCCTGTCTTCTGGGGTCAGTGTGTAAGAGCGTATGCGTCCCTATCTTCAGGGGAGTTGTGGCCGAACTGCCGGCTAGCACCTGTGGCTAGGAGTATCCTGTTGTGACAGTGTTCTGGATGATTACAGTGAGTGTGTGTGTGTGAGAGATATCCTGTATGGGGCCCAACCTGTTTTACTATGTGTCTCAGCTATAGTAGTGTAATGTCACCTACATAGGAATTAGCAGTAATGTAATGTCACCTACATAGGAATTAGCAGTCCTCTACACTAGCGGCAGACGCAATTTTCGAGAGAGTTTCCTTAGAGACTATGAAAAGAATTACCAATATGTCCTTGATCCAATTGAGTAGTAAGTAGGCTATATTTATGTTGTGATGTTGTTAGGACATCTTTAGGCCTACTGTGTTGATAAGGTAATTTGATTTATTTGAAAATAATTACTTTTTGTTGATAATGATTTGATAAGAAATGGTCAAAAACACATAGGCAATATTATTTACTGTGTCGATAGGAGAGTAGGCTAGTGTACAATAATAACGTAACTTGATGTGCTAGTATTATTTATTTGATGGGTGAAAATTGAATTGTAAATGAAAATATACACACGTAGGATATATACATATTTGACATTGTAATACACTATCCCTACATGCCATTATTGTGTGCTGGAGCTATCGGTTTATTTTTCCACTGTTACTAGGCCTTCACATTCACACTCAAACTGAATTGTAATGGGGGATGCATAACTACTTTTCACTGAAGAAGGGAACGAGGTACAACATACAACTTCGATCACAGACCTTAAAATCATGCCTGACAAGACCAACAAAATCATAACGGTGTCCTAATATAGTGTGGATACAGGAGTAGCCTATTCTACAATAATGTAACTATGTGCTTGTATTATTCATCTAATTGATAAATGAAATTGGAAATGTGGATGGGTAAGCTACTTAATTTAATGATTACGGTATTGTACAAGGTAGATACAGGAGTAGCCTATAGCCTACAATAATAAAGTCATTGAATGTGCTATAGTATAATTGATTTAATTGATGAATGAAATTGTAAATGGGGATGGGTAGGCTACTTCATTCAGATAATACTGTATTGTCTTGCTATCTCTGGGAGTATGTTAATGAAGGCTTTTCAGCTGTTGAACTATGGCAAGGTCTAACTTATTTCTAAATATATCTTTCTTTTAGTCAAGAAGTGATGAGCCAGAGCAACCAATCAGCGTCACTGTAGCTGTTCTACCCACCACCCACACTGCTCTCTCTCCACAAGCAACCACATCCTCTTCTCCTGTTCAACTAATTTGCCGCCACACTGAAAAGGACTGTACATACATACCTCTGTGCCCATCTCATTGCAACAAGATCCATCCATGGCTAAAGCTGGACACCTAAAATGTGAGAAATGTAAACAAGATGCTACAGTATTGTGTATGTGTGTGTGTGTATGGATGGAGTTCCAAGAAAAGACATGAGAAGACGGCAAAGGAGATAGTGATGAGAGTGAGAGCATACAGCTCCTTGGGATCTAAAATGAGTGTGGGGTGCCCTTTTGTGTCTCCTTTTTGTCCGTTTGAGGATACTACAGTCACCCCTGGTGGAGGTTCATGGACCACTACTATTTAAGTCTGAGCAGAGGTTACCCTTCGAAGGTTGTGGTGCTATGTTGCGTGTTATCTTGAATACCAGGCAGATGTTTTGAGTACAGAATGAAATGGTATAAACTTAACAGGCTAAACTTGTTGAGTACACTCTTTGAGAAAGGGGTTCTATACATTTACATTTAAGTCATTTAGCAGACGCTCTTATCCAGAGCGACTTGACTGTTCTATAACAGGGTTCTTTGGCTGTCACCAAATGAGAACACTTTTTGGTTCCATGTAGAACCCTCTGTGGAATGGAGCCCAAAAGGGTTCTTCCTAGACACAGAATGAGTTCAACCTGGAACCATAAGGAGTCCTCCTATGGCGACAGCAGAATAATCCTTTTAGTGTGTACAGTCATGGACAAATGTTTTGGGAATGACACAAATTTACATTTTCACAAAGTCTGCTGCCTCAGTTTGTACGATGGCAATTTCCATATACTCCAGAATGTTATGAAGAGTGATCAGATTAATTGCAAAGTCCCTCTTTGCCATGCAAATGAACTGAATCCCAACTAAAACATTTCCACTGCATTTCAGCCCTGCCACAAAAGGACCAGCTGACATCATGTCAGTGATTCTCTCGTTAACACAGGTGTGAGTGTTGACGAGGACAAGGCTGGAGATTACTCTGTCATGCTGATTGAGTTCGAATAACAGACTGGAAGCTTCAAAAGGAGGGTGGTGCTTGGAATCATTGTTCTTCCTTTGTCAACCATGGTTACCTCAAGGAAACACGTGCCGTTATCATTGCTTTGCACATAAAGGGCTTCACAGGCAAGGATATTGCTGCCAGTAAGATTGCACCTAAATCAACCATTTATTGGATCATCAAGAACTTTAAGGAGAGCGGTTCAATTGTGAAGCAGGCTTCAGGACGCCCAAGAAAGTCCAGAAAGCGCCAGGACTGTCTCCTAAAGTTGATTCAGCTGCGGGATCGGGGCACCACCAGTACAGAGCTTGCTCAGGAATGGCAGCACGCACAGTGAGGCGAAGACTTTTGGAGGATGGCCTGGTGTCAAGAAGGGCAGCAAAAGAAGCCACTTCTCTCCAGGAAAAACATCAGGGACAGACTGATATTCTGCAAAAGGTACAGGGATTGGACTGCTGAGGACTGGAGTAAAGTCATTTTCTCTGATGAATCCCCTTTCCAATTGTTTGGGGCATCCGGAAAAAAGCTTGTCCGGAGAGGACAAGGTGAGCGCTTACCATCAGTCCTGTGTCATGCCAACAGTAAAGCATCCTGAGACCATTCATGTGTGGGGTTGCTTCTCAGCCAAGGGAGTGGGCTCACTCACAATTTTGCCTAAGAACACAGCCTTGAATAAAGAATGGTACCAACACATCCTCCAAGAGCAACTTCTCCCAACCATCCAGGAAAAGTTTGGTGACGAACAATGCATTTTCCAGCATGATGGAGCACCTTGCCATAAGGCAAAAGTCATAACTAAGTGGCTTGGGGAACAAAACATAGATATTTTGGATCCATGGCCAGGAAACTCCCCAGACCTTAATCCCATTGAGAACTTGTTGTCAATCCTCAAGATGCGGGTGGACAAACAAAAACCCACAAATTCTGACAAACTCCAAGCATTGATTATGCAAGAATGGGCTGCCATCAGTCAGGATGTTGCCCAGAAGTTAATTGACAGCGTGCTAGGGCGGATTGCAGAGGTCTTGAAAAAGAAGGGTCAACACTGCAAATATTGACTCTTTGCATCAATTTCATGTAATTGTCAATAAAAGCCTTTGACACTTATGAAATGCTTATAATTATACTTCAATATTCTATAGTAACATCTGACAAAAATATCTAAAGACACTGGCAGCAGACTTTGTGAAAATTAATATTTGTGTCATTCTCAAAACTTTTGGCCACGACTGTAGATAGCACCTTTTTTTAAATTAATTGTTGGTGGGGAGTTAAGATAATCAGAAATACTATAAAACATCCCCACTTTTAGCACACATTTGCAAGCAGACAAAGTAACCTTCTATGTGTGCTGAGGCATGTGTGATCACTCAACATTGACAGGACAGACAAAAAAGACATGCTCACATGCAAACAAAAGATAACATGTGTCTAACTTGCACCATTGTGCAATTATTAAGAGACTAGATACAAATAGCTCATCCTGGCTACCAATGTTCTAGCATTCATTTATTGAGGCAAGCAGATCAGAGATGTCAATGTGGTACCCAAGCATATGCCATGTGTACTGTATGTGACACACACAAATATGTATGGTCATATTTTTTATGTTTTATTTTGTTTGTTATTCTATGGAGCCATCCCTTGTATCATTTTCTAGGTCTCCCAGGTATTTACATTTAATGTATGTATATGATTACTGCTGTTATTGTTACACAAAGTGGAACAAGGAAACCCAAAAGCAGACTCAGATGAAGAGACTGAGATGAAATAACCAAGGTATTCATTGAAACACAGGGGGAAGATGGAGTTGCAGGTTGCAGGAAACCTGGTGCGGAGGCTGAGGCTGGAGCGAGAGGGGTTGGGACAGGGTAAGCAGGTCCAGAGGAGAATCCAAGTGAGCAGTAAAGTGGGGAATCCAGGGCAGAGTAGTAGGATGAGGAGCCGTGGGACTGGAGACAGGGAACAGAGTCAGAGCGGGCAGAATGAGCAGAGATTACGATCTGGCAGTGTGGAAGTGGCAGGACTGAGTATTTGTAGAGGTCTTGATTATGGAACAGGTTGCAGCTGGTGGGGATCTGCTCTGACTCCAGCACACCTGTCTCCACCCACACAATCACAGAGAGAGAGGGAGAAGGAGAGGGAGTGAGCACTGGGGGAGTGGCGGCAAGGAGACACAGGATGAGCAGTAGAGGGTGTTGCAGGAGCAGACACAACAGCTAGGGAAGCTGTGACATCAATGGAGTGCGTTTGTAAGATCGTAAGGTCTTGGAGATTTCTTCTTCAATCTGGGAGAATGACTACTACTGAAAACTAACGTTTTTCTGTCTCATTATTTTACCCTATTAATTCAGGTATGTAATGTGCAAAAGTGGAATTTGACTCAAAATATTGAGGTAACATGGTTAATTCCATAGTCGATGAATTTGGTGACGTTTGAAGGCAGTTGAAGGGAGTTTTAACTGAGTGAAAAACTGGTTGGTATTTTCCCCAATGTAAGTAATGGAGTTCGGCTAGGTTGCTAATAGTTTACATGTAAGAGAAGGGATTTGTATTTGTATTTATTATGGATCCCCATTAGCTGCTGCTAAAGCAGCAGCTACTCTTCCTGGGGTAAGAGAAGGGATTAAGATGGCCTCCAAACTTTCTGTACTTTTTTTCAACAACGTTTTAGATCCAACTATTTTCTATGAACAAAGGCTCAGTTTACCTTAGGTAATATATGTACATTTGTGATGTCACGATAAAATGTGTTAGTGTTAATATTGCTACGAAAATAGTGTTTAACTGTTCGCTAGATTTATGTTAACCAAATTTAGCTTGGCTAAGTGCTAGTTATCTCTAGTCTAGTTGGTTTTAGTCAATGTCAGCTTACATGTTAGTGGTTCATAATGTAATGGTTGTAGCATTGTTTCACATACAGTGATTGCTCAACTAAAAGTTTTGCTATTATACTGCGGGATTTAGAGGTAATTTGTGGTATAGCCTGCATCACTACTTCATTACTCCAGACCAGCGCAAGGGGGACTGGTTATGCTTTTGGGTCCCAAGGCACTACTCTGTCTCTAACTCACACTTATTTGTTACTACTTGTCAGTATTACTGGTTCAATACCTGTGCTGACCGAGAGACCCATGAGGTGATGGTAGGCTTTTGATTTCTCTCTCTCTAAAAACAGAAATAAAGAAAAGAAGAAAACAGAAACACCTCTCTGACATAGGGTCCAGCATAGCTCTCGATCTGCTATATACTTATGGCCGGCCTATTGTAAGGAATTTTGGTTTAATCCAGCAGAAAAGACAGAATAAATAATACAACAAATATTGTGGTTAAACTCAAATATCCTAATTGATAAAAACATTTATCAATTGTAACTTTTAACACGTGGAAGGGGAAAATGTATTATTATTATGTATCACATCCGACCGTGATTGGGAGTCCCATAGGGCGGCACACAATTGGCCCAGCGTTTCTCTCCCTCTAAAAACATAAATAAATGTCTTGGCCTTTACAAATATTATTTGTTCTTGATTCAGATTACAATCAGATTACAACTTTTTTGGGGGAAAACTAAATAATTGCAATAATCTCCAAAATATCATTGGCATTGAGGAGTACACCACATCAGCCATTGTCTTCATCAATAAGTGCATCGATGACATCGTCCCCACAGTGACCGTAAGTATGTACATACCCCAACCAGAAGCCATGGATTACAGGCAATATCTGCACTGAGCTAAAGGCAAGAGCTGCCGCTTTCAAGGAGCGGGACTCTAACCCGGAAGCTTATAAGAAATCCTGCTATGCCCTCCGACAAACCATCAAACAGGCAAAGCGTCAGTACAGGACTAAGATCGAATCATACTACACTCGCTCTGATGCTCGTTGGATGTGGCAGGGCTTGCAAACTATTACAGACTACAATGGGAAGCACAACCGAGAGCGGCCCAGTGACACGAGCCTACCAGATGAGCTAAACTTCAATGCTCGCTTCGAGGCAAAAAATACTGAAACATGCATGAGAGCACCAGCTGTTCCGGACGACTGTGTGATCACGCTCTCCCCAGCCGATGTGAGTAAGACCTTTAAACAGGTCAACAGACGTATTACCAGGACGTGTACTGCGAGCATGCGCTGACCAACTGTCAAGTGTCTTCACTGACATTTTCAACCTCTCCCTGTCCGAGTCTGTAATACAAACATGTTTTAAGCAGACCACCATAGTGCCTGTGCCCAAGAACACTAAGGTAACCTGCCTAAACAACTACCGACCCGTAGCACTCACGTCTGTAGCCATAAAGTGCTTTGAAAGGCTGGTCATGGCTCACATCAACACCATTATACCAGAAACCCTAGACCCATCTCTGTTGCACTCCACACTGCCCTTTCCCACCTGGACAAAAGGAACAGCTATGTGAGAATGCTATTCATTGGCTACAGCTCAGCGTTCAACACCATATTGCTCTCAAAGCTCATCAATAAGCTAAGGACCCTGGGACTAAACACCTCCCTCTGCAACTGGATCCTGGACTTCCTGACAGGCCGCCCCCAGGTTGTAAGGGTAGGTAACAACATATCCTCCACGCTGATCCTCAACATGAGGGTCCCTCAGTGGTGCGTGCTTAGTCCCCTCCTGTACTCCCTGTTCACTCATGACTGTACGGTCAGGCATGACTCCAACACCATCATTAAGTTTGCCTATGACATAACAGTCATAGGCCTGATCACCGACAACGACGAGACAGCCTATAAGGAGGAGGTCAGAGACCTAGCCGTGTGGTGCCAGGACAACAACCTCTCCCTCCACGTGATCAAGACAAATGAGATGATTGTGAACTACAGGAAAAAGAGGACCGAGCACGCCCCCATTCTCATCGATGGGGCTGTAGTGGAGCAGGTTGAGAGCTTCAAGTTCCTTGGTGTCCACATCACCGACAAACTAACATGGTCCAAGCACACCAAGACAGTTGTGAAGAGGGCACGACAAAACCTATTCCCCCTCAGGAGACTGAAAAGATTTGGCTGCACCCTCGAGAGCATGGTTGCATCACTGCCTGGTATGGCAACTGCTCGACCTCTGACCGCAAGGCACTACAGAGGGTAGTGCGTACGGCCCAGTACATCACCGGGGCCAAGCTTCCTGCAATCCAGGACCTTTATACCAGGCATTGTCAGAGGAAGGCCCTAACATTTGTCAAAGATTCCAGCCACCCTAGTCATAGACTGTTCTCTCTGCTACCACACAGTAAGTGGGACCGGAGCGCCAAGTCTAGGTGCAAGAGGCTTCTTAACAGCTTCTACCCCCAAGCCATCTAATCAAATGGCTACCCGGACTTTTTGCATTGCCCCCACCCGTCTTTTACGCCGCTACTACTCTCTGTTATCTATGCAGAGTCACTTTAATAACTCCACATACACATATGTACATATTACCTCGACTAATTGGTGCCCCGCACATTGACTCTGTATCCGGTACCCCCTGTATATAGTCTCGTCATTTGTTTTACTGCTGTTCTTTAACTACTTGTTACTTTTATTTCTTATTCTTATTCATATTTTTTAAACTGCATTGTTGGTTCCCTAAATGCTTGTAAGTAAGCATTTCACTGTAAGGTTCGGCACATCTGACTAATACGATTTGATTTGCCATGTTGCTTATCCGGATGTTGTTTTCCAATATTTAGCAACTCTGCATTTAATTGTGCAAAAAAACATGTACCGGTAGTTACTATTAACTAAATATGTTATATGTACTTTGGTAGCATTAATTAACTTTTAGCTGTTACATGTAATTAAGATATTTCTCCCAAACGGGTTAAAATCCCTTGTTACTATGCAGCATTTAGGTCAACTTCAAGTAATATGAGGCAACTCCATTTAATAGATATGAGATTAAGTTCCTGCTGTTACAAAGTCATCCTGATGTGGGACAGGAAAACTTTCATATGCCGCTTGGAATTAAATGTACTGTTGTTTAATCAGGCTTATGGTGTTATCCTATAGACCTAGCAGATATTTGACAAACCACATGACCTTCGATTGGAACAGTAGAATGTACTAGTAGAACACAGAATGTACACTATGAGGAACAGCGATACTTCAAGGATTCCCATGCTCCCATTAAGTCTGCTATATTCTGGCCTCTGGTGTTTGACACACTCCACCTTTCGTCCTCTGTGGAAACAGGAAATACTCTTTTCATAGCACTTCGATTCCGAAGTGACTTTTTAGTATCAGGTTAGGAGAATTTACACAACAGGGTTAGAAGAATTAATGTAGAAGATTAGGAGACTGTGGATAAGGTACGGTAAAGGGTTAGCGGAAATGCTCTCCTAACCTGCTACAAAAATAACTTAATCGAAATGCCTTGAAAAGAATGTGTCCCCTTGTGGAACCAGAATCAGTCCATCTGTGGTCCCCTGGGTTGCACAGAGAGCCAGGGTGTATTATGTAACATGGTGGTCTGACTGTGCCAAAGGTCACATCACATACAGACTGAATTCAATATTACCAATGCAGTTTCTGAACATTTAAGGAAACATTGTTCCAATGTGTAATGATGGTGCTGAATGTGATCCCTTCGCTGTGTTCCAAGTCCTTGCACCAATGGAGGCTAATATGGAACCCAAACCGGCTGTGCGCGTGCGCCATCGTGCGCTATCGTGTGTAACAGTATAACTTCCGTCCCCTCGCCCCGACCCAGGCTCGAACCAGGGACCCTCTGCACACATCAACAACTGACACCCACGAAGCATCGTTACCCATCGCTCCACAAAAGGGGAACAACGACTTCAAAGCCTCAGAGCGAGTGACGTCACTGATTGAAACGCTATTAGAGCGCACCACCGCTAACCATTTCACATCGGTTACACTCACCCCCCTTTTGACCTCCTCCTTTTCCGCAGCAACCAGTGATCCGGGTCAACAGCATCAATGTAACAGTATAGCTTCTGTCCCTCTCCTCGCCCCTACCTGGGCTCGAACCAGGGACCCTCTGCACACATCGACAACTGACACCCACGAAGCATTGTTACCCATCGCGCCACAAAAGCCACGGAAGCCCTCAGAGCGAGTGATGTCACCGATTGAAACGCTATTGGTGTGCACCACCGCTAACTAGCTAGCCATTTCACATCGTTTACACGTGCATATATTTATTTTGTCCCCCTACACCAAACGCGATCACGATACACAGGTTAAAATATCAAAACAAACTCTGAACCAATGACGTTAATTTGGGGACAGGTCAAAAAGCATTAAACGTGTATGGCAATTTAGCTAGTTAGCTTGCACTTGCTAGCTAATTTGTCCTATTTAGCTAGCTTGCTGTTGCTAGCTAATTTGTCCTGGGATATAAACATTGAGTTGTTGTTTTACCTGAAATGCATAAGGTCCTCAACTCCGACAATTAATCCACACATAAAACGGCCAACTGAATCGTTTCTAGTCATCTTTCCTCCGTCCAGGCTTTTTCATCTTTGAACTTATATGGTGATTGGCATCTACACTTTTATAGTATTACCACGACGACCGGCAAAACAATTCATGTTTTAATCACCCACGTGGGTACAACCAATGAGGAGATGGCACGTGGGTACCTGCTTCTATAAACCAATGAGGAGATGGGAGAGGCAAGACTTGCAGCGTGAACTGTGTCAGAAATAGGAATGACTTCTATTTTAGCCCGTGGCAACGCAGACGCTCGTTGGCGGGCGCGAGCAGTGTGGGTGCAATAATTGAATAACATGGATTTCTACATTTATTTTGCGACGCTCGCGCACGTCTGGTCTGGTCAGCATGTTAGGCTGACATCAACATGGCCAAACCAAACCAGCACATCATATTCCACACAAGTAACATGGAGGGAGGGATGGGTGACATGGGTGAAGGAAGCAAAGGAGAGCAGAGTTAGAAACGAAATTCGAAAGAGGGAGACAATGGAGTAATGAATGGTGAAGATGATGATGCAACATTGATTATTCAGAGAGTTTAGAACAGGCTACAGTAAATCTATAATAGGACGCATTTTGAATAGCTTTGCTGCCAGTATTCTTCTGTACATCTTGTCATCATCATATTGTATTTATTGTATATAGTGGTTCTAGTAATTCAATTTAATTGATTATTATGACCAAGGTTTATTCTTATGCCATGTAAAACTATCATCGTCATGAACAGTCTCACGCCAAATCTGCAGCAACAGTTGATGTTGATAAAGTCTCTGAGGTTTCAATTGAATAGGTTTATTCATTCATAGCAGGTCTAGATTGAGGATAATTCCGCATCTATGGTGCAGTCGTGACTCACTGCGGCACCACTGCAATGCCTTTCTGCTGTATATAAGGGGCACGTATAGAGCATGCATTATGCACGTGAGATCCGTCACGTACATTATCACAAACCCTTCCACCCCATTATTCCCAAAACACGCCTTCTTTCTTTTCCGGTACTCAAAATGATGTGAGCCAACCACTGTCCCAGAAAAAAGCGTTTTCTCCGGACTATGGATAGAATGAAATGTCAATCTTTCATAGTGCATTTTGATTGGACAGTCTCTGTACGTGGTCTGAGGCAAGGCTCTCTTTTTCGTCACTGGCCTTCCCCTGTCACTTGACGTTTAACAATACTAGACATCCTCCTTCATTGCCTGATATTGCAACAGAACGCATCGCTTCCTCCTCAGACCCGTACAGCTTTTGCTCTATTATCTATCGCGCAGATAAACTGGTAAGTTTTTTTTCCATCAACTAATCCTTAGTTATGATAGATGATGTCATTTTCAGCAGACATTACTGTATTATTGTATTTATAAGCCTCAAGCTGAATATGTAATACATACGTACTTACGTATGTATGTATAAATATGATGTATGAATGATGTCGTATTTTATGTCTGTAGTTGTTCAAGTATTACAATAACGTGTGACTTCCTATCGGCAACTCCCAATGTATTACAAGGTCATACGGATGCAATGGCAAGGACAGACGCGGAAGTAACGCTTGCCACGAATTCACAGGGGATGTAACAACGCGCACATTATGTAAACTGTTCATAGCGCGCAAATAAATCCAGAAATATCGCACAAGCGTTCCCCAAATGACGATCAGAATATCGTGTACACGCCTACATCAACGGATGCCAAAAGCGAATCCCTCACGTACGCACGGCATGTGAAAAATCTATAGACCGCAACGCACTGGCTATAAGGGAAGATTTGGATGTATAATGTGATTTCAAACGAGTGTCATGTCGGTTTTCACGGTTGAAATGCTCGCCAGCATATTTGAGAGGCTTTTGTTTGAGAAATCATACGCTCTCCTCCGATGGCGCACATAGGCAGACCAAGGTTATATTGGAGTCTCATCGTGATAACTAGCCTGGGCAGCTGCTAGTGGGTTATATCTACTCTATCGTCTGGGGTAGGTAATACTAGTTCGTAGTAGGCTTATTTCACCTTTTTTTCGCCTTCTCGCCATTAAATTTTAGTTAAGAACGAAATTGAAGCCTTTGCAGCCATGTACTAACCGGTTGCAGGGTTGTGTATCACCGGAAGTGGCTTTATACAGGGGGTGGCCAAGGCTACTTCAGGGGGTCCATAGACCATGACAGAAAACGTGTGTGTAACCCTAACCTGGCATCTAAGGAGCATGAATGAATCCTATGATTTCTGATTAGAGGTAGAAGTGATCATTCACTTGACCCGGAGTTCTTCAATGTGGCAGATAGTGTGGTCCAAAAAGGTTATTTCACTAGAATTCTTTATCATACTATGAATAGTCAGTGTCTCTACCTCGGAACTGCAGCTCAATTTATTTCTCTCTCTCACACACACTATACTCACATACTGGAGAGACTTGGGTCACTCTGTTTTCATGAATATACAATCTGGGTCTGAACATCCAAAATATTTTCAGAAAATAAAGCTCAAGCACCAAAGAGATAAGATAGCATTTGTGTGTTAGATACATTGCAGTTTATTTACAAAACATTTAATTTACAAAAAAACACTGCAATTTGACGTGCCAGGTATCAAGCAGAAATGGACTTGAAAAATAAAAATAATTTGGGTGCAGGTTTTAATCATGACCAGAGGGACCGCCTAAGTACCAAATTATCCTAGGTAGATTTAAAACAGCATAATTCTGCAGTTCTGGTGAGAACTGGCAAAATGTTTCACAAACTCATCCATTTTGAGGGAGCGTGCCATTCTTGACTCAACACTGAGAATTCCCTGGTGACTTAACCTGTCATTAACCATTGTTGTCCTAAGGTGGGTTTTAATCAGTTTTAAAGCTGAGAAGCTTCTCTCAGAAGAAGCACTACTGACTGGTGTAACAACACACATCTTACAAAGTCTAAATAGCTCATGGAAGACCTGTATCAAGTAGAGGTCGACCTCTACTTGATACATCTAATACATTAAAATAACACGAGCCATTAGTGTATAATCAAAATAAAAATGCCACAGCCATCAAAATAAGAACACACATCAATCAACAACCAACATTTTAAAGTGAGGCTTAATCTGACAAAATCATCTATTACAAGCTGAAGCTTAACTTAAATTCTGAACTGGGCATGTGACTGACTGCCTGGTAGATGCTCTGACTTGGTGGTGGTAGACTGGGTCCTTGTGAAGTCTGACCACACAGACTCTGACTAGCCTCAGGTAAGGAGCTTCTCTGGGATCTGGTGGTGATGCAAGGGCTGGGGTCTGTTTGCACCTGATCTGCCTGTTTGTGCTTCTTTGAAAATAAGTCTGATATCTCTCCCTTTCTTTTCATGTTTAATTGACCCTATGCAAAAATAAGTCTACGTCTAAGCATCCAATTACCCACATTTTAGTCCAATCTCAACCTTAATTACAAATCCCCATGATCATAACTGTACCTTAAAATCAACTACCAGCCTAAGTTACCAGTCAGATCATGGCTAGCCCTACTCTGCAGTAAGTAACTTAGCTAGCTATAATTTCGTACACCTTTACGATAGCAATCAGGCTATCTGCAAATGGTGGTGATCTTTTAAGTAACGTTAACAGATTTATAATAACAATTGTTCATTTTGAGTTCAGGTACGAAAATCTGAGTTAATGGATTTCAAATTGCTGAATGTTAACTTGCTGAACACTGACAGATGTAGCCTACTAGTTAACCCACATGAGCTAAACATTCATATACTGTAACTTACTGCACTGTATATGCGTGTATTACTAGCACAGATGTAAACATAATGTTTAGCTAAATTGGGAACCGATCTCTCTTATCTGATTAACTGTCTGTTAATGGAGGCAAAGGTCTAACATTAACTTACACAGCGACTCAACTTTCGTAAACGTTGTTCAGGAAACCTAAACCTGATGCTAAACCTTAAAACTTACTTCAAATATGATGCTTTCGCCAATCGCGAAAAAAGCTTGTGGAGCTGTGGATATATTCTCTCTTCTTCTGTATGTTCTTCTTATTCTTATGTATCTCGCAACCAACGTTAATATTCACTCGTCCTCGATTTGAAAAAGTCCAAATAAATGCTTCTTTCAACAAGAGGTGAAATGAGATGTCAATCAGCATCAAACTGCCAGTAGCGAATTACATTTTGGGGTGGCCAATCAGATGTCAGGGGTGTCCAGTGCCACCCCGGACACCCCTCTGGCTCCGCATGTGATTACCGGCTATGCACGTCAAGCTCAGAAGATAGTGGAGATCTATAAAGCGCACTAGTGGCTGCCATGCTACATGATAACCGCTTGGAATAGACACTAAGCTAGCGAGGGCTGTCAAGAATGTCAGTATGGTTATGATTACCAATGTTAATCTATTTATTTAACATAATACACATAGGTAATTTAGTAGCATAGGCCCAGGCCTATACCTTATGATGCTGCTATGACAGTTGATTGAGTCAGTGGCAATAAACCGTCCATGCTACAAACACTGCATCTATAATCCTTTCAACAGAATGATTTATAACAATGATTTCTCTCCCTCCATGGCTCCCTCATTCATCCCCCTCTCTCCTTCACTTCCCCCTCAATCCCAACTCCCCTCTCGCTTTTGCACTCTCTCTCTCTCTCTCTCCTCTTTCTCCTCTCTCTCTCTCTCTCTCTCTCTCTCTCTCTCTCTCTCTCTCTCTCTCTCAGTAACACAATGCCTCACTCATTCCCATTCCTCTCTACGGAGCAGAAGAAGGAGCTCAGTGATATTGCTCAGAAGATCGTCGCTCCCGGCAAAGGAATCCTTGCTGCCGATGAGTCCACAGGTAGAGGACTGCCGATGAGTTCACACACATGGATCAGATCACCCTCTAAACACACTCATACATGGCATATCAAAGATATGGCGTGTAGAATGGCGCCGGAGGGGATGACTGACGTTTTACATGCTCCTAACCAACTGCTATTTTGTTAGTTTTTCCCCGTTGTTTGTAACTTATTTTGTACATAATGTTGCTGCTACCGTCTCTTAGGACCGAAAATAACTTCTGGACATCAGAACAGCGATTACTCAACTCGAACTGGAAGAGCCCAACGCGAAGGATATACTGCTGTCTCGGGAATGGGCCCAAATTTGCGTGAAGAAAAGATGGACGAAAAGGGAGTGCAGGTCGGGCTGCCATCTGAGAATTCGTAGGCGAGTCAGTAAACTCACACTGCCATCCGTTCTATTGGCCAACGTGCAATCATTGGAAAATAAAATGGATGACCTACGATCAAGATTATACTACCAACGACACATTAAAACTGTAATATCTTATGTTTCACCGAGTCGTGGCGACGACACGGATAATATAGAGCTGGCGGGATTTTCCATGCACCAGCAGGACAGAGAAGCTACGTCTGGTAAGATGAGGGGCGGGGTGTGTGTCTATTTGTCAATAACAGCTGGTGCGCGATGTCTAATATTAAAGAAGTCCCAAAGTATTGCTTGCCTGAGGTAGAGTACCTTATGATAAGCTGTAGACCACACTATCTACCAAGAGGGTTCTCATCTACATTATTCGCAGCCGTCTATTTACCACCACAAACCGATACAGGCACTAAGACCGCAATCAACCAGCTGTATAAGGCCATAAGCAAACAAGAAAATGCTTGTCCAGAAGCGGCACTCCTAGTGGCCGGGGACTTTAATGCAGGCAAACTTAAATTCATTTTACCTCATTTCTACCAGCATGTCACATGTACAACCCAGAAGAAATAAAACTATAGACCACCTTAACTCCACACACAGAGATACATACAAAGCTCTCTCCTGCCCTTCATTTGGAAAATCTGACCATAATTATATCCTCCTGATTCCTGCTTATAATCCCAAACTAAAGCAGGAAGTACCAGTGACTCACTCAATATGGAAGTGGTCAGATGACGCGGATGCTACGCTACATGACTGTTTTGCTAGCACAGACTGGAATATGTTCCGGGATTCATCAAATGGCATTGAGGAGTATACCACCTCGGTCATCGGCTTCATCAATAAGTGCTGCCGCTTTCAAGGAGCGGGACACTAATCCGGATGCTTATAAGAAATCCCGCTATGCCCTCAGACGAACCATCAAACAAGCAAAGCATCTACCGGATTAAGATTGAATCCTACTACACCGGCTCTGACGCTCGTCGGATGTGGAAGGGCTTTAAAACTATTATGGACTACAAAGAGAAACCCAGCCGCGAGCTGTCCATTGACGAGAGCCTACCAGATGAGCTAAATGTTGTTTTATGTTCGCTAAGAGGCAAGCAACACTGACGCATGCATGAGAGCATCAGCTGTTATGGACGACTGTGTGATACCGCTCTCGGTAGCTGATGTGAGCAAGACCTTTAAACAGGTTCATAATTCAACATTCATAAAGCCGCGGGGCCAGGCGGATTACCAGGACATGGACTCAAAGAATGCACAGACCAACTGGCAAGTGTCTTCACTGACATTTTCAACCTCTCCCTGACCAAATCTGTAATACGTACATGTTTCAAGCAGACCATCATAGTCCCTGTGCCCAAGGAAGCGAAGGTAACCTGCCTAAATGATTACCGCCCCGTAGCACACACATCAGTAGCCATGAAGTGTTTTGAAAGTCTGGTCATGGCGTACATCAACAGCATCCTCCCGGATACCTTAGACCCACTCCAATTCGCATACCGCCCCAACAGATCCACAGATTACATAATCTCAGCACCCTGGGACTAAACACCTCCCTCTGCAACTGGATCCTGAACTTCCTGACGGGCCGCCCACAGGTGGTAAGGGTAGGCAACAACACGTCTGCTACGCTGATCCTCAACACTGGGGGCCCTCAAGGGTGTGTGCTTAGTCCCCTCCAGTATTCCCTGTTCACCCACGACTGCGTGGCAGAACACGACTCCAACACCATCATTAAGTTTGCTGACGACACAAAACAGGTCACCAACAATGATGAGACAGCCTATAGGGAGGAGGTCAGAGACCTGGCAGTGTGGTGCCAGGACAACAACCTCTCCCTCAATGTGAGGAAGACAAAAGAGCTAATCGTGGACAACAGGAAAAGGTGGGCCGAACAGGAATTGCCCATAGATCTCCGAGACAGGACTGTGTCGCGGCACAGATCTGGGGAAGGGTGGAGATGAGAACCTTCCAGAAGGACAACCATCTCTGCAGCACTCCACCAATCAGGCCTTTATGATAGAGTGGCCAGACGGAAGCCACTCCTCAATATAAGGCACATAACAGCCCGCTTAGATTTTGCCGAAATGCACCTAAAGGATTCTCAAACTATGAGATACAAGATTCTCTGGTCTAATGAAACCAAGATTGCGTGCCTTTCCAAATAATGTCCAATCAATTGAATTTACCACCAGTGGACTCCAATCAAGTTGTAGAAACATCTCAAGGATGAGCAATGGAAACTGGATGCACCTGAGCTCAATTTCGAGTCTCATAGCAAAGGGTCTATATATGTAAATAAGGTATTTCTAAAAACCTGATTTGCTTTGTCATTGTGGAATATTGTGTGTAGTTTGATGATTTAAAAATATATATATATATTTTAGAAGAAGGCTGTAACGTAACAAAATGTGGAAAAGGGGAAGGGGTCTGAATATATAAATATTTTACATTTATATATATTAATATTTAACCCCATTCCAACCCACCTGTAGGCAGCGTGGCCAAGCGCTTCCAAAGCATCAACGCTGAGAACACTGAGGAGAACCGCCGTCTTTACCGCCAGCTCCTCTTCACGGCCGACCGCGTAGAGCCATGCATCGGCGGAGTCATCTTCTTCCATGAGACCCTGTACCAGAAGACAGACGACGGCAAGCTGTTCCCTCAGCTCATCAAGGAGAGAGACATGGTGGTGGGCATCAAGGTGGACAAAGGTGTCGTCCCCCTGGCCGGGACCAACGGAGAGACCACCACTCAGGGTGAGACGGTGGGCCGGGGCTAAGTAACCTTTGACCTCTAGTATTGAGCTCAACTTTGCTACGTATGCAGATTTTATTCAGGGGATGGTTTGAAGAGGGAAACTGGAACAAAGTGTCGAGTCATGTTTATTTCATAATGTTACACATATCCATCCCCTCTCTTTCCCTCCTCTCTCTCTCTGCCTGTCTGTCTCTCGCTCTCTCTGTATGTCTCTCTGTCTCTCTCCCTCAGGTCTGGATGGGCTGTACGAGCGGTGTGCCCAGTACAAAAAGGACGGAGCTGACTTTGCTAAGTGGCGTTGTGTGCTGAAGATCACTGACACCACCCCCTCAGAGCTAGCCATCAAGGAGAATGCCAACGTGCTGGCCCGCTACGCCAGTATCTGCCAGATGGTGAGACACACACACACACACACACATAAAGAGCAAGAAACATACATTGAACATGTGGGAACATATTGGCACACATAAAATTAGTTTGCACACACTTGGCCATTCCCCACTCAATCTCCACAATTGTATTATTTATATTATAAATGTTTCACATCTCTGCTTCAAAAAACAATATCACCACTATAATGACTTACCAAGGAGTTGTTATTTTAGCCATATTAGCTTGAGTGCCAAGTAGCCAAATCCGGTGCCATTGATATGCCGGGCACAGACACCCCTACCAATAAAGTTTTATTGTCTGTTCTGTAGTCATGACACTGGTTGCCATGCTTCTGTGCCCTTCCCTAGCATGGCATCGTGCCCATCGTGGAGCCCGAGATCCTGCCAGACGGAGACCATGACCTGAAGCGCTGCCAGTATGTTACTGAGAAGGTGAGGGATCGCACCGACTAACAGAAAAACAATGGCTACCTTCCAATGGCTATTCTAGCATGCCACTTAAAATGCATGTCTGCTTCCTTCTAAGTAGGCTGTGTTTACAAAGGCAGCCCAATTCGGATCTTTATCCAACAAATTGGTCTTTTGACCAATCACATCAGATCTTTTCACATTAGATCTTGTTCAGATCTGATCTGATTGGTCAAAAGACCAATTAGTGAAAAAAAGGTCAGAATTGGGCTGTCTGTGTAAATGCAACTTTAGTGTGCTAGTGTGGGTGTTGGAATACAGCGTACTTAGTTTAGGTAGGATAGGAACACTCATTAGATCAATCAGTCATTCAATCAATCAATTTCAACATCTCTAACTTTTTCTGTCTGTCTCATCCTATTTCTTCTATTTCCTTTCTTTGTCTCTTTCTCTCTCTGTCTCCTTGTCTCTCTCTGTCTCCTTGTCTCTCTCTCTCTCTCTCTGTCCCCTGTCTTTCCCTCTTTCACTTTCTCTTTCTCTCTCCCCCTCCTCGCACCCAGGTTCTGGCTGCAGTGTATAAGGCTTTGTCTGACCACCATGTATACCTGGAGGGCACCCTGCTGAAGCCCAACATGGTCACCCCAGGACACTCCTGCTCCCAAAAGTACAGCAACCAGGAGATAGCCATGGCAACTGTCACCGCCCTGCGCCGCACCGTGCCCCCGGCTGTGCCTGGTGAGAAGGAGAAATGTATAGAAATATGGACACACACATGCATGCACGTGTAGCACACTTACTCCTCAGCTAGCTTTTGAGGGGTGCAACCCGTAAAGATGCTTGAGGGAGGATGCTCACGTGTGTTTGTGTAGCAGAGGTCCTGGTTTCGAGCCAGGTATGTGCCGAATCGGGAGGAAGTGGTACTCACTAAGCAAGCAGCATGACGTCCTTTACACACGCACACACGCACTCACTCAATCCACTTTCCACACACATGCACACACACACAACCCTCCTCCCCAACACACATCCACTCCCCCTCTCTTATCTTACCCTTCCTTTCCCTGTCTCCCTGCCTCCATCCTTCCCCAGGCATCACCTTCCTGTCTGGCGGCCAGTCTGAGGAGGAGGCCTCCATCAACCTGAATGCCATGAACCAGTGTCCCCTTCACCGGCCCTGGGCCATCACCTTCTCCTACGGCCGCGCCCTGCAGGCCTCTGCCCTCAAGGCCTGGGGAGGCAAGCCAGAGAACGGCAAGGCCTGCCAGGAGGAGTTCATCAAGAGAGCCCTGGTATGACCCACACAGAGAGAAGAACATGAGGGAGGGAGGGAGATACGATGGGTGGCATTGAGACCTGGGTTCAAATAGTAGTATTTGTTTTCTTTCAAATACATTGATTGAGCGTTTCATTGAGCCTGCCTGCCGTGAGTGCCCGGGGTTTGTACTTTCGGAATTATTACATTTGTTCCATTGCACCAGGCTATCAAAGTGTTCCTAGATTCACTTTTAACCATGATAACTCCCAATATATCAAGTGACCCTAATGCAGCACAGCTGTCAACATTCTCAGAGTCAGGTGAAGGCATTTATATAGTAAGCCTGATGATACCTTGTGCATAGTTCAACAGTTCAACAGTAGCAGTGAATACAAACTGAAATACATGGGCATTACGTCACAAGCTTCTTATAATTATTGCGACCCTATGTGATAACAAACTACAGCAGGGCTATTCAACTAGCAGCCGGTTTATACTTTTATAATGAGCCTTTGATCAATTATTTTAATGTTTTTTTAAGGAGTGGGGCATTCCCACTCCTTGTGTATTTTTCTTTATTGGGGTTAGAGACAGTGAGAGAAAGACAGGAAATATTGTAAAGAGGTTTGTGCCACAAAGGTGTGGGCCAACGCAGTAAATATGTGGCCCTAACCGCTAGACCACCTCAGGCCACCCCTTTGATAAATTCTGAACATTAATTTAAAACATCCAAAAGAATATATGATGTTTAGTGCCAAAATGAGCCCTCTGTCGATATTCTCCAGTAGGAGAATCTGTTTTCCTGTAGTCCCACCCAGTAAGTGCTGTCAATTAATATCCCCCAACATATAGCCAATCAGAGCTGGCAGTGCCACCGCACGAACATCGCTTGTTACGTAGTCATCATGATCTACTTTTACATAATGATGTTAGGTGGCTAAGCAAGGGTAATGCTCTCAAGAGAGTATGTGAGCTTAGGTAGGAGAGAGTTTCTTTTTTCCGCGATTGCCGCCACAAGAAAGCCAACCCAAATCTAGCAAAAATACTTGATAGGCGGTTCGTAGCAAAGGTTTGTTTTTTGAGTGATCTGCAATCACTTGAATGGACTTAATTTGGTACTACAAGGGAGGGATAAAACAGTTAATGACATGATTCTGATTTGAGTCCAAACAAAATGCTCCATTTCCCTACTGTGTTCAAATTGAGCAGAATGTCATCTGCCGGGTAGCAAGAGCATGCAGCTCAAACAACTGGTTGTCCCATGAAGCAGCTTACAGGAGAACAACAGCGGTAGAGTAGTTAAATTTAAACTCGTTTTTCATCATTCATAAAAAGAATGCATCACTGATTCGTATTTCCTGCTACTTTCTGAAGAAGTAACCCCTTTTTTTGTAACGCCTGCTTGTGTGCGCCCGTGTGTTGTGTAGCCAGTTAGAATGTCAAAATAGTGATTTTTAAGGCTTTTCCCAAACAACTTCCCAATTAAATGTTGACTCCAAAGTAGGCCTACCTGACAGAATGATATCATGATGGTTTGTAGCCTATAAATCTGGTGGTCATTTGTTTTTGCAAACTCTGGACTACAGTCTGGACAGCCCTGGACTACAGTCTTTAGGATAAGGTGAAAGGTCCTAGACAGTACTACATACACCATATAATCCTAATAAAGTAATGCCATGTGGTGTGTACCGAATGTTCCTATAACAATGAGATAGCAAGAGCAAGTGGAGCTAAGGCTCCATGTGTGGGGAGACAGAGGGTCTGTACTAATCGTTGCCTTTTATCCCTTGCGCTTTCTCTCTCACACCATCTTTTTCTCCATCTTACTTTCTTCTCTCTCTACAGAACAACAGCAAGGCCTGTCAGGGCAAGTATGTTTCCTCCGGAGACAAGGGCGCCGCCGGCGGAGAATCCCTCTATGTGGCCAACCACGCCTATTAAGTATGGACCCACCCCTTTCAATATCAAACCTGACCCACACTATCCACTCAGCTGATACAGTTCTGTCCCGACCCCGCCCCCTTCGTTGGCCTATTCCTGTTACTCTTTTCTTCCCAAAACTCTTCCCCTCTTCCACTTTTTTTTTTGTTGCTTTGGGATTGTGATGTCACTGTTATGTCATTGTGTAGTTCAGGAAAGTTGTGTGTTTTGTCACTTTTTTTTATTTTAGCACTCAAACATCTCCCCCGAGAGAAGAATCTGTGATCCTCTGCCCATAGTCATTCCCCATTCACTGCTGAGCTTGAGAGTTCCAGCTCTTTGTCCCCACCCCCCCACTGCTTACATGCTCCTCCTCCCCAGACTGCCCCTCCTGATTCAGTGTTGTCATCTTGATGATTCCTAAGTACATGTGCCTTCTTCTCTCGACTGAAAAAAACACTAGAGGAAGACCTTTTAGAGTATATTATTAATGTTTGATATTCTATACACTGGAAATAGAAATAAAGAATCATATTCACTAAATGCACTTTTGTGATATCCTGTTTTGGGTTCGGGCAGACTGCCTGCTCTAAAGAGACTGCTAGGTGGGGGTGTAACTACTATTATATGTGACAGCAGGGTCAGAACATGCTTGTGGATTCACAGCATGACATGCTGTAGCCATAAAAACATGAAAAAGAACGATGCACATTCGTCTAAGGAATACATTAATATTGTAGATGCCAACTGACCGGCAATGAATGACACATTTGAACAGTCACAAAATAGCAGCCTCACACTGACAGCAGTTAAAACAACAGACTCACACACAGGTTGATTCTTTCAGAGTTGACTCAATAATTATTGCAGTATGAATAGTCACAGTCAAGAAGTCACACTCACAATCAGTACCAATATGCTGCCTTTAAAAGGACATTGATGCATGATTTAAAGGGATAGTTCACCTAAATTCCAAAATTACATATTGGTTTCCTTACCGTGTAATCAGTCTATGAACATGGTATGACAGCGATCATGTGTTGGTTTTGTTAACCTGGCACTGTAAATCCAAGTCAATAGTCCCAATATCAATTTGTAAGTCGCTCTGGATAAGAGCGTCTGCTAAATGACTTAAATGTAAATGTAAATGTAAAATGCTACAAAGTCTGTAGCATTCCATTGCACATTCATTACCTGTAATACATCTCTGCACTTAGCAAAAGAGTGCCATCTACATTGAACACATGGTTTACATTTGTTTGATTCCATTCCATTTGCTCTGTTCCAGCCATTATTATGAGCCGTCCTCCCATCAGCAACCTCCTGTGATGCCCAAGAACCAGAGGTGTGGACTCTAGTCTTATGACTTGGACTCGAGTCAGACTCGAGTCACAAATATGACTCGACTTTGACTTTAACACCAATGACTCGTGACATGACTTGGACTTGAGCCTTATGACTCGGCCTGACTTGATACCCTCCCCAAGCCCAAATATTAAAAATGATGCTATTAAAAAAGTGTGCAGCGCATCAACTCTTCATTTAACGGATTACATTTTGAACCGGACAGCAGCCAATCAAATTGTACCAGCTGAGAAAAAAAGTGTGCGTGGCAGTGCAGAGGAATGTCGACGGGTGAATTCAGATGGAGCCCTTGGAAAGATGATACCCCAAATTATTATTTTAGGATATAAAGACGACGCTGTATCAACAAAAAACTGATTGCAACTTGCAAAACATGCGGGAAGAAAACTACAGACGGAGGCGTAACAATTTTCAACTTTGTTCGACATTTGAAGCTGCACAAAGAACGGTAAGTCGTGGCAAATATAGCAGACAGCTACATATTTTATTACTTTACTGGTGTATCGTGTAGGCTAACGTAACATTAAATCAATGAGCCTTCACATAGTCAATCAGTGCGGGAACGTGATCATTGCACCCAAGATTGAGCTACAACTGGCTAGGCAGTTGGTAGCCTAAATCCTGCCGGATGTTACTGCTGTTCCTAAAACCATTGACATACATTAGCCTACTGTAACAACACAGAGAGAGTGTGTGTGTTAAGGTTGGGAGATTGTGTACAAGCCTACATCGCCCAATTGCGCCCTATAGCGATCTTCGATCACTGTTGGGAGGGGTCTTTCTCATGGCTACCCATGTATTTCCATGGAAATATAATGTTAATAGAACATCAATAAAATGTATTTATAAAGCCCTTTTTACATCAGCCGATGTCACAAAGTGCTATACAGAAACTCAGGCTAAAACCCCAAACAGCAAGCAATGCAGATGTAGAAGCAAGGTGGCTAGGAAAAACTCTGTAGAACGGCAGGAACCTAGAAAGAAACCTAGAGAGGAACCAGGCTCTGAGGGGTGGCCTGATTCTGTTCTCTTCTGGCTGTGCCGGGTGGAGATTATAACAGTACATGGCCAAGATGTTCAAACGTTTATAGAACATTCAACGTTCAACTGCACATGGGGACAAAGATCGTACTTTTTGGAGAAATGTCCTCTGGTCTGATGAAACAGAAATTGAACTGCTTGGCCATAATGACCATCGTTATGTTTGGAGGAAAAAGGGGGACGCTTGCAAGCCAAAGAACACTGTCCCAACCGTGAAGCACGGTGATGGCAGCATAATGTTGTGGGCATCATGAGGAAGGGAAATTATGTGGATATATTGAAGCAACATCTCAAGACATCAGTCAGGAAGTTAAAGCTTGGTCACAAATGGGTCTTCCAAATGGACAATGACCCCAAGCATACTTCCAAAGTTGTGGCAAAATGGCGTAAGGACAACAAAATCAAGGTATTGGAGTGGCCATCACAAAGCCCTGACCTCAATCCTGTAGAACATTTGTGGGCAGAACTGAAAAATTGTGTGCGAGCAAGGAGGCCTAAAAAACCTGACTCAGTTACACCAGTTCTGTCAGGAGGAATGGGCCAAAATTCACCCAACTTATTGTGGAAAGCTTGTGGATGGCTACCCGAAATGTTTGACCCAAGTTAAACAGTCATCATTTTGAATCAAGTCGACAATCTAGCGGAAAGTTTGTCTTCTGGATGATAGCGGAGTAAACAGGCCGTGGCTCTGGTGGTTGATGTCCTTGATGATCTTTTTGGCCTTCCTGTGAAATCGGGTGCTGTAGGTGTCCTGCAGGGAAGGCAGTGTGCCCTCGGTGATGCGTTGGGCAGACCGTACCACCCTCTAGATAGCCCTGTTGTTGCGGGCGGTGCTATTGTCGTATCAGGTGGTGATACAGCCCGACGGGATGCTCTTAATTGTGCATCTGTAAAAGTTTGTGATGGTTTTAGGTGACAAGCCAAATTTCTTCAGCCTCCTGAGGTTGAAGAGGTGAAATTGTGCCTTCTACGCCACAATGTCTGTGTGAATGGACCATTTCAGATTGTCAGTGATGTGTACGCCGAGGAACTTGAAGGTTTCCACCTTTCTCCACTGCGGTCCCATCGATGTGGGTAGGGGTGTGCTCTTTCTGCTGTTTCCTGAAGTCCACGATCAGCTCCTTCGTTTTGTTGACGTTGAAGGACAGGTTATTTTCCTGGTACCACTCCAAGAAGGCCCTCACCTCCTCCCTGTAGGCTGTCTCATCATTGTTGGTAATATAGCCTGTTTAACTGTTGCGTCACCTGCATACTTGATGATTGAGTTGGAGCCATGCTGTCATGGCTCCAGCCTACTGTTCTGACTTGGTGGTGAACATGTAGCCTATAGCCTACTTTAGAGAAATGTCATCATCGAATATTGTTAGAGCTTTCATTGTTCCCTTACAGTGCATTCGGAAAGTATTCAGACCCCTTGACTTTCTCCACATTTTGTTACATTACAGCCTTATTCTAGGACGGATTCAATAGTTTTTTCTTCTTCTCATCAATCAATACACAATACCCCATAATGACAAAACAAAAACAGGTTTATGAAATTTTAGCAAAAAACAAAATGACTGAAATTTCACATTTACATAAGTATTTAGACCCTTTACTCAGTACTTTGTTGAAGCATGTTTGGCAGCAATTACAACCTAGAATATTCTTCGGTATGACGCTACATGCTTGGGATGCCTGTATTTGTAGATTTCTCCCATACTTCTCTGCAGATCCTCTCTAGGTCTGTCAGGTTGGATTTTAAGCGTCACTCTACAGCTATTTCCAGGTCTCTCCAGAGATATTAGATTGGGTTCAAGTCCGGACTCTGGCTGGACCACTCAAGGACATTCAGAGACTTGTCCCGAAGCCACTCTTGCATTGTTTTGGCTCTTTGCTCAGGGTCTGTTGGAAGGTGAACCTTCACCCCCGTTTGAGGTCATGAGCACTCTGAAGCAGGTTTTCATCAAGGAGCTCTCTGTACTTTGCTCTGTTCATCTTTCCCTCTGTCCTGACTAGTCTCCCAGTCCATGCCGCTGAAAAACATCCCCATAAGCATGATGCTGCCACCACAATGCTTCACCGTAGGGATGGTGCCTGGTTTCCTCCAGACGTGACGCTTGGCATTCAGACCAAAGAGTTCAATCTTGGATTCATCAGACCAGAGAATCTTGTTCTTGGTGTTTGCCTTTTGGCAAACACCAATTGGGCTGTTATGTGCCTTTTACTGAGGAGTGGCTTCCGTCTGGCCACTCTACCATAAAGGCCTGATTGGTTGAGTGCTGCAGAGATGGTTGTCTTTCTGGAAGGTTCTCCCATCTCCACAGAGGAACTCTGAGCTCTGTCAGCGTCACCATCGGGTTCTTGGTCACTTCCCTGACCCAGGCCCTTGTCCCCCGACTGCTCAGTTTGGCCAGGCGGCCAGCTCTAGGAAGAATCTTGGTGGTTCCAAACTTCTTCCATTTAAGAATAATGGAGGTCACTGTGTTCTTGTGGACCTCCAATGCTGCAGACATTATTTGGTACCCTTCCCCAGTTCTGTACCTCGACACAATCCTGTCTCGGAGCTCTACGGATAATTCCTTCGACCTCATGGCTTGGTTCTTGGTTCAAATCATGTCCAATCAAATTAATTTACCACAGGTGGACTCCAATCAAGTTGTAGAAACATCTCGAGGATGATCAATGAAAACAGGACGAACCTGAGATCAATTTTGAGTCTCAAAACAAAGGGTCTGAATATTTATGTAAATAAGGTATTTTGTTTTATGTTTTTTGTTTCACAAAACAAATCTAAAAACCTTTTTTTGCTTTGTTATTATGGGGTACTGTGTGTAGATTGATGAGGCAAAAAAAATCATCATTTTTTAAATAAGGCTGTAACGTAACAAAATGTGGAATACTTTCTGGATGCATTGTATATATGCCCCCTTTATTTATCCTACAGTTTTGACTTGGTCTACAGGGAGAATACTGTAAGAACGGCCCAAGTTCTGAATTCTGTTGCTGTACATTTCAAAAGTGCTGAACAAATAGTTATATTGACTACATCCGTCCTAGCTCGCTCATTAATGTTTTCATTTAAATTATGCATTGCCTCTTATTATGCCATATTTGTACGTCTCAATAAAAAACACATTTGTTTAATAAACAAGTCAGCCATATCAGCCATGCAGTAGATGAGGACGAATGAACTGTTTCGCTTACAAACAAGGGTCCGCTGATAGCCAGGTGTGACAGTGATAAGGTGTTGGGACTGCTATATGTAGGCCCTAACAGTTTGTGGACACCGTTTGTCACCGTTATAGTCCAATTAATGTATAGTTTAGTGTCGTGTTGTGTTGTGTAGTGGCTTTGATGGCATGCATCTAAAAAACGTTTTTTTTGAGTGTGCCCAACCAAGATTTAACGTGTTATAATATTGTTCAGGTTAACTCAGAAAGGTGTTCTATAACCTAATCTTGATACCGTGGGGATGTGATGGGGCGGATTTTGCATATCTAGCTTTCCCAGTGTCAGGTTTGTAGGAAAAGAGTTTACCATTGTAGAGCAGCTGTGTGTGTTTTGTTTGTATGTTTGTTTAGGTGTATCGTTTAACTACTCTCAGGTTCTTATGTGAGTGGGCTTCAGGGATGGGGGTCTAGCGACCAGAGTAGGGGATGGATTTGATCTCCGATTTCATGCACAAGATAATTTTTTAATGTATCACTACAGCTAACAAGTTGGAATGTTAATGGGGTAAATGGCCAAAATAAACGAGTGGTTTGCTTAGATGACTTTTGTAGACATAACATCGATGTTATATTTATTCAAGCGTCCCACCTAAAAGAATCTCATGCCCAAAGATTTGGAAACAGACATTATTATGTTGCAGCGTCATCCTCTGTAGATTCCAAAACTCGCGCCTCCCTCGTCAGAAGACATAGATTAACACGGACTGTAAAAATATGGTAGTGATGACGATAGGATATCATATATCAAAACTGTAATCTCAGGTAAGTAAATTGCTTTCATATCAGTATATGCGCCAACATAGTATGATCCTACATTTTATTAGAATCTAATGGACTTGCTGGCAAATATTACAGATTTTTCTCTGATCAAATGATTGCCGTTTTACCGTCTTTGAACCGCTCTGGCTACCAATCTCAAACAGCTCCCACACCTGTGTCAGTGGTATTTAACAACCTGGTCAAGGATTTTAATCTCACTGATATCTTCCGATTTGTCAATCCTACATCTAGACAATTTCATTTTTACTCTGCTAGACATAAATTCTACTCCAGAATAGATTATATTCTAGCTTCTGCATATGCAGATATTCATAATGCAACAATATGCCCACGTCCATTTCGGATCATAGTTTCAATATAATATTATTAAAGAACAATCAATTTTGTACTTTATTTGAAAAATAACTTGATGTTTATCTAACACAGAATGTTTGGTCTGTTGAAAATATCCTATGGATGTCACGACTTCTGCCGAAGTCGATGCCTCTCCTTGTTCGGGCGGTGCTCGGCGGTCTTTTAGCCATCGCCGATCCATTTTTCATTTGTCTTGTCTTGTTTTCCCACACACCTGGTTCTCATTTCCCTCAACATGTGTTGTGTATTTAACCCTCTGTTTCCCCCATGTCTTTGTGTGGTATTGTTTATTCTGTTTCACGTTATGCGCACGGTAGTCTGTTGCGCTGGGTTATGTTAACCCGTATTGTTATTTCGTGTTCACTTTGCCGTGTGCTTTTGGTTCGCCTAAATAAAAAGCTCCGTTGGCTACCCAATATCTGCTCTCCTGCACCTGACTCTCTTACAGCCATTTACGCATACCTGACAATGGAACTCTATAACGGAATTTATTAGGAACTTCTCAGTGTCATTTACATTTCACCTTAATAAAACCAGAATGAAAACAATTAACAAACTAGAAACATATTTGGATAATCAGGAACGAGAACAACAAAACTCTTACTCTGATGACAAAAAGAAAAGGATAGATGTAGTCAAGTTAGAACTTCATTCTTTGTTCAGACATAGGGCAGAATTCTTAATTCATCGAACCAGACAGAACTATTATTTTAATGGAGCTAAACCTAGTTATCTTTTCGCAATGAGACTCAGAAACAGGGAGATATGCTCTAATATTTCAGCTATTAAAGCACATAAATGATTGTTAACTAATCCTTTGCTAATCAATGCGGTTTGGTTCTTTTTACTCTACTCTATGTAAATCTGATATTACTTTGGATAAATATGCCTCAGCTGAATTTGTCCTTACCTTTCCAATGAAGAATCACAATCCCTCGGGAAACCCATTTCAATGGACAAACTTAAAGAGGCACTAACAAAGATGAAAAAAGGTATATCCTCTGGTTTGGATGGGATTCCCCCAGATTTCTACCTTCCCTTTTGGGATAAATTAGGCCAATTTTTACATAATATGATTTGGACTTCTGTTGAAAAGGAATCGTTTCATAATAATGTAAACTCTGCAACGATTGCGGTACGTCCGAAGTCCAATAAAGATCACACTCTAACTGGTAACTGTAGACCTTTGTCATTGTTGTGCTCTGAGGTTAAATTGTATGCTAAAGTTCTCTTAGCCCGTTTAGAATCTTATATGACTACACTAGTGCATCACGACCAGACAGGGTTTATTAACCCTTATGTGGTGTTCATGGTTTTGTTATTCACCAAATGTTTGTGGGACAGATGGACCCACAACATTATTGGGTTGTTAAAACAATACAGCCATAACAATTTACGTGAAAATACATGATACTTAGATGTTGACTTATATCAATTACAAGCAATATAGATAGGATACATGGTTAATATTTGCCATTTACCTCTGCTTGATCACATTGCTTGTAATCGTAAACAAAACTCACTTATAATCAAGACATGGGTGGACAAACATCGCAGTGATTCCTCCTGTTGCTACCGGCTGCAATCTAGTTCAGGAATTTTACTAACACCTCACTCACTCACTCACTCACTCACATAGGTAGTTACAACAGGCCAAGGTAGGAGAGTCAGACACACACACATGCAACACACACACACTTACTTCCGGTTTTGGAGTTGTTGGTTCTGTGGGTCGGGCGGAAGGGGGACCAGCATCCTCCTCCCAATGACTGCAGAAGCTGGGGTCCTTGGGATATGTTTCCTCCTCTGGATTTGAGGTCTTACCAATGTCTGATGTTCCTGGCCACAGATTCTCCCATCCCTATTCCACATTTTTGCCTTTCTTTGGCACATAGGATACTAGGGACCTGTCGGCCGTGAACACAAACTTAGAGGAATTGATAGGCCTGTTCCGTGTATTCAACAGCTGAGGTGGGAACTTGTTAGTGGAATTGAATTCCTATATGTTTATTAACCAATTCAAGTAATAACTCTGCCCATTCCTAAGAATTTGTAAAATACTTAGTTGCATAAAATGGACAGAGACCAGTCTCAAATTCAATCAATAGCGTTTATTCTCGAGAGTACTGAACATGGTACAATTTACAACAGGTTATAAACTAAAAATAACGTCATAGGTTTTAAACCGTCCCTCCTCCACTCCGATACAACGGCAGTATAGTTCACAAGCCTTCCCACATCGTCCACCACCGGTTTAGATAATTTACTACCAGCCCAAGGTCTTTCTTCTCCCTGTGTAGATAAGCATTCTAGCCAGTCTGACGACAAGTTAATTCGTTTTTTTTTTTACCAAGGAACAGACAGTCTTTGTTCAAATTCTTGATTATAATTACACACATTATATTCAGTTCTAGGATTATAATAAGATTCATACATCCATACCGTAACATAATAGTATTCTGTTTAGTCATAGTCCTGATTGAAATGTATACATGATTTAGTCATTATTGATAAAAATCCCTTAACAGAACTTTTTTGTACTGTTCCTACCATCATCAGCTTCCTCTTAAGGAGCTCCTGTCCCAGCTTGTGCAAAGTAAAAAAGTGATAGTATGTGATGTTGTGGCCACATCCAGGACATCCTGGATCCCTTGGTTCTTTTCAGGGGTGCCTCCATCTGGCTTCCCCGTATACACTTGCAAGTTCCACGCGTATGTTGAAGTAGCATCACAGGCAGCCCAGATCTTGATTCCATATTTTGCGGATTTAGACAATATGTACTGCCTGAAAGGGCAGCGGTCCCTATATGGCATAAGCTGCTCATCAACAGTAACGTTGGGCCCAGGGTTGTAAAACAAGGGAAGGCGGTCCACCCACTTGTCTCACATTGACCTGATTACAGCTGGCTTGTCTGTCTGCCACAGAGCTGGTCCGGTGTCTTGGTTATCGAAACGGATAATCCTGGAAATAATGTGGAAGTTTTCCAGAGACGTTGCACGGAAAAGTTCTCTGCCCTTTTCTGCATCCCACAGGGATTCCCCATTGGATCTGAAAACACCAGCAAGGATAAGAACCCCAAAGTATTCATGTAAATGGATTTGGTCCATCTCCTTCCAAAAACACGCCTTCCCTCCAAATTAGTGCAGTCCAGTATCAGACTCCGAATTGACAGAGAAATTATCCTCATATTCAGAAAATTCTTCATCTTCCAAAGTGCAAGATGCTCCTTCCACACTAGCTTCTCTCTCTGCAAAAATTATTTCTAAGGCCCTCTGAGCAGAGATTATTTTTGCCATACTGATTGATTGTGGTAAGGAGCCACACATGCAAAGCTATTTATTTGTTGTTTCCCTCCCCAAATTTGCACCTGGCTGCGGTAGAGTTTCGGAAAATACTGCGTTTAATTAAAATAAATAAATAATGTATTGTAATAACAATGTGGAGGTTCCTGCAAGACATTGTGTAGTTTCACACATAACAAAGGGTAAAGAGTGTGAGAAAAGCGGTAGACAGGCAGGGAGACAGACAGGTTCTTGGTGCTATGTTGAAGCAGCAGGCCCAGGGAGGAGGAAGACAGAGTGAAGGCACACAGCAAAGCTTTTTGTTTAATTTTTACTTGTTTTCACCTACACACACACTTTTCCACACTTGTATTACCCTGGACCCGAACACCACATATGTAATATACAGTGGGGCAAAAAAGTAATTAGTCAGCCACCAATTGTGCAAGTTCTCCCACTTAAAAATATGAGAGAGGCCTGTAAATTTCATCACAGGTACACTTCAACTATGACAGACAAAATTATTTTTAAAAATCCAGAAAATCACATTGTAGGATTTTTAATGAATTTATTTGCAAATTATGGTGGAAAATAAGTTTTTGGTCAATAACAAAAGTTTATCTCAATACTTTGTTATATACCCTTTGTTGGCAATGACAGAGGTCAAATGTTTTCTGTAAGTCTCCACAAGGTTTTCACACACTGTTGCTGGTATTTTGGCCCATTACTCCATGCAGATCTCCTCTAGAGCAGTGATGTTTTGGGGCTGTTGCTGGGCAACACGGACTTTCAACTCCCTCCAAAGGTTTTCTATGGGGTTGAGATCTGGAGACTGGCTAGGCCACTCCAGGACCTTGAAATGCTTCTTACGAAGCCACTCCTTCGTTGCCCAGGCGGTGTGTTTGGGATCATTGTCATGCTGAAAGACCCAGCCACGTTTCATCTATCCAAATCCTTCTGCCATGGTGACCACAAGTGGGATAATTGCTCTACGCAATTCCCCGTATCCAGAGGCTGTAGCCAAGGATCCCCCATCTCGCCTTTGCTCTTCGTTCTTTCGATCGAACTGCTAACACCGAAACTCAGAAATCACCCTAATATTTATCCTTGAAGTTTTAATAATGCATCCCATCACATATCCTTATATGCAGATTACATATTTTTGTTCACTGATAACGCTGTTTCTTCATGACTGTCACGACTCCTACCGAAGGTGGCTCCCCTTCCTGTTCGGGTGGCGCTCGGCGGTCGTCACCGGCTTCCACTGATCCCTTTTCCCCTTTCTGTTTATTGGTTTCACCTGTTTTGTGTGTAGGCTGATTAGTCGAGCTTTGTTAACCAGTAGGCCCGCCTGCTCTTTGTGCGGGATTGTTTTGTGTTGCTACTGTGCACGTTTGAGGTTGACATGTTTTCGTTCGTGGGCTTTTCTCCGGACTGTTTGAGTCCCTGTGTTTGGGGAATTTGTTTTGTGTGCGCCCTGTGTTTTGTGGGGTGGCTTATGTTCGCCGTGTGCGCAATTAAAAGCACTACCCTGTACTCTCTGCTTCCTGCGCCTGACTTCGCACCCACTATGCCCAGAGCGTTACAATGACCAAATATACTCTCTACATTTGATCATTTTAGTGCCCAACTGGATACAACATTAACTGGACAAAATCTGCTATAATGTCATTAAGCTTAGGACCAAAGAATTTCCAAGGAATATATGAATAGAAGTAGACCTCTCAAAATGGTCACAGCTTCAAACTCTCACCAAGCTAGAATTCATCATTAAGATGAATATTCTTCCCCAAATTAGTAACCAAACCCTTTGAGTTACCTTGTCTATCTAATATTCTGTAATTTATATTGTGGGATGGATGAGCCCTAAGGGACACCATATGCCTGCATGCTGATCTTCAATGTAGATCAAATAAAAAAGACTTATCAGGTCATTGAAATTTAGCCCTAAGATCATTAAAAGCTTGCAAAACTTAATCTCCAAAAGAATCGTCCAAAATATGATCCCCCTTATCCTCCCATTGAGTGAATGAAAAGGGGATACCTCCAGAAAGAACGGAATGATTGTGGAAAATTGGTGACTGAGCATGCCACTTCTGTATTGTGATCGATTCCTTTTCTACTAAGCGCCATGGTGTGAGTATGTAATTAGTGGTCCAACTTAACTTATCACGTTTTAATGATAATGCTGAATAGACTAGATCCTGAAGTCTTTGTGATAATGCCAAATTATCTTCTATAGGTCTCCGGGAGACTAAAGCATTTGGATCAAACCATGTTGAGAGGGGGTGTAGCACAAAAGTAAAACTTAAAGTTAGGCAGAGACAGCCTAGGTGGAGCTAGTTTAATCATTGCATTGAGAAAAAAGTGAATTGTGATTAAAATAGTCAAATAAATCAAATGAAAACCCTCATATCTCAAAGCAAAAAAATATATCCCCGCTGAGGCGTGGGAGCCTGATGAAACGGCTGAGGCATGACGTGGGAAGTGAGCCTGATGAGCTGTAATGATGGGCAGCCAGGATCTGGCGATTGGCCAAGATGGCTGCTTGAACAGACGCTTTTTTACCGAGCTCCGTACCAAACTTCAGAAAGATTGTGAAAATTGTTTAAAAAAAAGTTTAGTCATTATTATTTTTATTTGTTCAAGATATAAGACCTTTCCTGCGACTGGAATGATAATTGGATAATTTATTTCAGCATGTCCATGCAAAGTCGTGACAAAAAAATAAAGGAAAAAGTTAGCCGTTCTATTGCTAATCAACAAGAGAGAAACGTGCTTATAGACAACTGCCATAACTACACCTGGCCTATGGATAATATCATGCTTTCGAATGCTGAAGATGACGAATTCCCCTCTTTACCGGTTACTCCGTGCAAACCTCCACCCTCCAAAAAACCCAACATGAACTCTGACTTCGTGGCTACCCTCTCCTTACTCATCAACTCCAGGTGTGACGCCATTGAGAAAATGGTAGCCGCGAACACCATGGTTATCGAAGGCTTGAAAAAGACTGTGGAGTTTGCATGTGGTGAAATTAATGATGTGAAAACGAGAGTGACAAAAGTTGAAAAAAATGTGGAAAGGGTGGAAAAGAATAACAATGTCTACCATAGACGTCTCACTGATCTGGAACAATACACAAGAAAATGGAACCTGAGACTCTACGGCTTGCCAGAGGTGGAGAATGAAGATGTGCGAGGAGAGGCTATCCGTATCTGCCAAGAAGTTTTGCCTGCAGAGAACAACAAAGTTGGTGATAACATCGACGTTGTACATCGCCTCGGCAAGAAGCAACAGCAAAGCGATTCAAGACCCAGGGGTATCATCATCCTATTCACTACCAGATTCTACAGGGATGCTGTCTGGAAAGCTGCTAGGAAGAACGCCTTCCTTCAGAGCCATGGTATGCGTTTCGCCGAGCATCTCAGCCCGGAAGACATAGAAAGAAGGAACAAGTTGTGGCCAACGATCAAGATAGCACGAAGTGAGGGGAAGGCTGCTTACTTCGTCGGAGGACGAGGTTTCATCAACGGTTCAGAAATCCATATTCCTCCCTAAAATCTCACCAGAAGGAACAGGTTGATTGATGGTTTCAGCCATGGTATTCTCATTTTCCTTATGTTGTTTACCTAACAAGTATCAGGTGACTATTTTAAAGGAATACTCAGGTATTTCAATTCATTAGTTTGTTCTTGTATGACCAGAAGTCCTATTTTGTTTATAAACTTACGAAGAAAATTGAAAGCTGAATTGATGTTTTATGTATACAGTAACTAAGATACTGTTTTAAATGGCATACAGGTCTGCTCTGACTTTACACGGTTATTGTTCTATTTAGTTATTAATACTTATTTCCAAAAAAGGTCTTAGGAACGTTTATATGTAAAACATTTTGTTATTCAATTATTTTATGATCAGTTTTCATATGTACTTAAAGTAGTAGTACCCTTTTATTTAAATTATTATTTGTATGATTTCTCAGAATAGTTCCTGATTACACTAAAGAGGGTTTTTAGTCTCTCGTACTACAAGAACACTTGGTTTGGTCTTGAACATAATTTCCAGTTGAGTTGCATTTCAAATGTTATGGAATAAGCTATTTTCACTTTAAATTGACTTAAATGGTGCAGATCTCGGTTCCTTATCGTTTACGTTCACTGCTCCTACGTCTTTGACTCATCCTACTACAGTTTATACTTTTATATAATCTTTGTTGTTTTGTCTTTGTCTATATTATCTCTTAATGCTAGGGGGTTACGAAACAGTGTGAAGCGCAAGGCCTTATTTTTATTTGCTAAACAATTTCGAACAGATTTTTGCTTTTTTCAAGAGTCTCACTCAATTTCTGCTGATGCCAACTTCTGGAGGTCACAGTGGGGCAACGATATTTGGCTTTCCCATGGATCTGAACGCTCTGCTGGTGTCACTACAATGAAAATACCTTTGGTGGTAATATTCTACACTCGGAATGTGACCCCTTTGGTCACTTTATTTGTCTTGTGATCAGTTACAATGACATTACACTCATTACTGTAAACTTCTACGGGTACAACACCAAACATGAGAATGATGAATTTCTTGAATCTATAGAGAAACATATACTTCATTGGTTATCTAAATTTCCCAATTCGTTATTATTGATAGGAGGGGACTTTAACATTACAATAGATAATTCAACTGATAGATGGCCCCCAGGTAGGCCAACCAATCAGAATTTGGGTTTAATACTTTTTATGGAAAAGTTTGATCTTACTGATATATGGAGAGAGAGGTTTCCGGCCGACAGATCATTCACTTGGAGTAACAAAACAGGCTCCAGACAATCCAGAATAGATTTTTGGCTTATATCCAAATGTATTGATAGTGAGTGTGTTACTACAAATATTTGTACTACTCCCCTCACAGACCATAAGGCTATTTACATTGATATCAAAATATTTACCCCTGATACGAACCTTGGTAGAGCATCCTACTGGAAGCTAAATAGCTCATTATTAAATAATGATATAGTTACATTTGAGGTTAAAGATCTGCTCTCACACTTTTGGGAAAGGGCTTGTGAAGAAAAATCTTATTGCAAGAACTGGGAGCTCTTTAAATTTGAGGTGTCCAAATATCTTAGAAAATATGGTAGTAATCTTGCTAAGACCAGAAGAGCTGAGGAGGAAAAGGTGATCATTAAGATAACTTCCCTTTCTCAGAGGTCCCCAGCTGACCTCTTGGGGGAGGAGAAGATGGAACTAATTGAGTTACAAAATAAACTGGATAATATATATAAATTAAAAGCAGAAGGAGCCTTTATTAGATCTAGGAAAAAATGGATTGAGGAGGGAGAACAGAATTCATCCTATTTCTTTAGACTTGAGAAATTTCACTCTAAAAATAACACTATCCATAAGTTAAACATTGATGGTGTTATTACAGATGACCAAAAATTAATCGCTAAATACTGCAGCAATTTTTACAGAAAATTGTATAGCTCTACGTACTGTCAGGAATCCACAGATATGTTTTTTAACTCACTGAATAATGTTCACTCTATCAGTGATATAGAATCTAAACAGTGTGATGAACCCATCAAAGTTGAAGAGATTATAGAGTCTATCAAACATCTAAAGAACAATAAATCACCAGGTGTTGATGGAATTACATCAGAATTTTACAAATTATTTTCTGAACAAGTAGCTCCCTTCCTATTCCAAGTCTTTTTAGAGAGTATTAAAAACAATGTTCTCCCTCCTACAATGAGTCAGGGGTTAATAACACTGATACCTAAGCCTAAAAAGAAGTGCTGCTCATCGATAACTGGCGTCCAATTTGTCTTCTTAATAATGACTATAAGATATTAGCCTCACTACTTGCAAAAAGAATTAAAGAAGTTTTGGATGCAATCATTGATGAAACACAGTCTGGCTTCATGAGGAACAGACATATTTCTAACAATGTCAGACTAGTATTAGACGTACTTGACTACTCAGACCTAATAACTGAGGATAGCTTCATATTATTTTTAGATTTTTATAAAGCATTTGACACAGTAGAGCATCAGTTTCTCTTCCACTCCCTTGAGAGACTTGGCTTTGGGGATTTTTTCTGTAAGGCTATTAAGACTCTCTATGCAAATGGTAACAGCTCTATCAAATTGAAATATGGCACCTCACCTAGATTTGAGTTAAAGAGAGGAATTAGGCAAGGTTGTCCTATCTCTCCGTACCTGTTTTTATTAATCACCCAACTTCTTGCAAATTCTTTAAATAATAGTCCTGTACAAGGTATTTCCATAGCTGGTAAAGAAATTATTATAAGCCAGCTGGCTGACGATACTACACTTTTTCTGAAAGATGCTAACCAAATTCCCATATCGATCAATGTGATTACAATCCTTTTCCAAAGCGTCTGGTCTATATCTTAACATTAAGAAATGTGAACTCATGGCTGTCAAAGATTGTGTGACACCTTCATATTATGGTATTCCAGTAAAAGAAGAACTTACATATTTAGGCATAACCATTACAAAGGATCAGAAGTCTAGAGGCTTACTAAATTTTAACCCTCTTATTAAAAAAACCCAGAAGAAACTAAATCAATGGCTACAGAGGGACTTATCTTTAAAAGGTAGAGTCCTAATAACCAAGGCTGAAGGTATCTCTAGACTAACATATGGTGCTCTATCTTTATATCTTGACCGTAAAATAAGCAAGGAGATAGACCAGATGCTTTTCAACTTTCTTTGGAGAAACCGTACCCATTACATTAGGAAAACTGTTGTAATGAACACTTATGAGAATGGTGGACTGAATTTTCTGGATTTTACTACTTTAAATAATACTTTCAAGATCAATTGGATAAAACAATTCCTAAGAAGACCCACTTCTATCTGGAATTGTATTCCTCATCATGTCTTCTCTACTTTTGGTGGCCTTAACTTCATGTTGTTTTGCAATTATAATATTGACAAAGTTCCAGTGAAACTTTCTGCTTTTCATCGGCAGGTTTTCTTGTCATGGTCCTTAATTTATAAACACAATTTTTCTCCACACAGATATTATATATGGAATAATCGGGATATATTGTATAAAAATACCTCTGTTTTTAGAATATTGGTTCAGAAATAATATCCTATTGGTGAGCCAACTGGTAAATGCAGAGGGTCTTTTACTCAGTTATAAAGAATTCTTATCACTTTACAAGGTCCCTGTAACACCTAAAGATTTTGCAATTGTTTTAGATGCCATTCCCTCAGGTGTTGCTATGTTATTCAGGAACATGTCAAGACCTGACCCTCAGAGCCTACCTTCTATTGACCCTGTTGACTCATCAGTAGGAAAGATTTGTTTCTCTTTTGGTCCATTCAACAACAGAGCGATACGATCCTTGTTTCAGCAGGATGTTGTATCTATACCTTATGTCATGCCTTACTGGAATGGATTTATTGATAATATCTGTTGGAAAAAAGTTTGGATGTTGCCACAAACATACCTACTTGTTAACAAAATTAAGGAAGTTTCCTTTAAAATTATTCATAAATACTATCCTGCCAACCACTATATGAAGAAGTTTAAGGAAAACATCAACTCAAATTGCTCCTTTTGTAATGACCACCCAGAAACAGTTGTGCATCTTTTTTGGCATTGTATGCATGTAAGAAAACTGTGGCAAGACATCAGTAGGTTTATAATTGAACACATTTATGAAGATTTTACACTATTGTGGAGAGATGTACTGTTTGGATTCTTTACATACAATAGAAATAAGCGGAATCATTTTTATGTAATTAATTTCATTATTCTTTTGGCCAAATTTCATATACACAAATGTAAATTTACAAACAGAAAACCACATTTTCGTATCCTACAAAAAGAAATTGAACTGTATTTTAAGACGGTTAAATGCTCTACTAACAAAAAAGCTGTTAGAATTGTAAGTATATGCATGTCCCTTAAGGTCCTTGTGTAATTGTAATGTGAAATTGTACCCCCTAGCTCGATTGTCCATTGTTTGTAATCTATGTATGCTTGTGTTCCCTCATGTGCTTTATGTATTGATTTGTTGTTTAATAAAAAAAAATTAAAAAAAAAAAAAAAAAAAAAATGATGGGCAGCCAGGTGCCCTCGAACGCCAGAGAGGAGCGGGAGCAGGCGTGACACAATGCAATGTCAATGAGCACTGATTTCATTAAAAGTGCATTACAGTGGCTTGGAAATAGAATGCAAAAGGAGGCAAATAATTAGTAGGAAGACTTTTGTCATAATTAGATTGATTTGAGTTTGAGTGGAAGCCACGGGATTTTAGCCAGCGATTTTCCAAAACTATAGTTTGTTAACAAGAAATTTGTGGAGTGGTTGAAAAGCAAGTTTTAATGACTCCAACCTAAGTGTATGTAAACTTCCGACTTCAACTGTATCTGTGACCAACAGATGTCTATTCTCAGTCGTGAAGTCCATAGATTAGGGCCTAATTTATTTATTGACTGATTTCCTTAAACGCAACATGCAACAATTCCATTAAATTGTTGCATGTTGCGTTTATATTTTTATTCAGTATATATGTGAGCTAAACATAAAAATGAAACAAATAATTGCAAACATTTTCCTTAAAGTATATATATATATTATTATTATTTTTTGCCTCCCGGGTGACGCAGTGGTCTAAGACTCTGGGTTCGAGCCCAGGCTCTGTCGCAGACGGCCGCGACCAGGAGATCCATGGGGTGACGCACAATTGGCCTAGCGTCGTCCGGGTTAGGCCGATAGGGATATCCTTGTCTCATCGCTGTGTTAAGAAGCAGTGCGGCTTGGTTGGGTTGTGTTTCGGAGGACACATGACTCTCGACCTTCGTCTCTCCCGAGCCCGTACGGGAGATGTAGCGATGAGACAAGACAGTAACTACTAACAATTGGATACTACAAAATTGGGGAGAAAAAAAAAATTTATTTTTTTTTTAAGTATATATATTTTTAAAGTACTAATTTTAGTGTCCCCACTACAACAACAAAAAATACTTAAATAACATATAATATTGTCCTTGAAACATTACATTGAAATACTGTAGAATTACATTAATCTTATAGAGGACTGCTCCTTCTGGGGAGTGCAAATGTATTCAAAGCCTCTCATTGGCCAATACATAGCATTAGCAATTTAGGGATTGTGTACATCAATGGGGATAACATTTTTGTGCATAGTAAATTAATATTGTTATTATTTGACATTTTCAGGGTGGGAAAAACGCTTTCAATGTAAACGCTTCGACAGCATCATTGCATTTTGGTACACAATTACATACGTTTCCAACGAAACGCTTCGTTTGCCTTTCAGCATTGCGTTGCAGTGCGTTTGGTGTGGTGCATATCATACCTTGAATTTATCGAATTTATGCGTCAAATTGTATGCGTAGACGGCTTGACAGAAATGAAAGCAGAAGTTGAATGTTGAACTTTTGTTACATACATATCCAGATGATGCTGCATATTATTTTGCGCAATAGCGCTGTTGTAGAAAAGATATGTAGACAGTCAGGCCCCCATTGATTTTGTTATAATGTTTGAGCATAAGAGGACAGCATTAGCCATGTCAAACTACGATATTTGCTTAAAAACTGAAAATTCCCCTCCCGATTCATGACTACAAAATGCGGGTCCCCGACAGCGGAAGTTGCAGACAGAGCTCTTCCGGCGGTGGTTATGTGAACCGGTGAAAAAAGAAAATAACCGTGGAATAAAACAGCTGTATGTCTGTATTTCGAGTTCTTCTTCTCCAATATTCAAAGGTATTTGTGTTAGCTTGGATTACGCCATTTTCGCCTAAAAAACATAGGTAACAGATAGCTAGCATGCTAAATTAGCTAGCCAAGCAACGTTAGCATTTCGTACTACTTGATGAACGGGCCGAGATTGTTAGCTAATTAGTTAGCTTATGCTAACTAGAAAATAAATATATGGGTATTAAATATTCACGCAAATATACCCATAATACCAACCTCCATGAAAAGACCAGCCAACTAACCGACTGAGCTAACGTTACCAATTAACTAACGTTATGTTAATGTTGAACTCACTTCATGCTAACTAACTCGCTAACTTCGCTCGTAACGTTAGCTAGCTATAAGCTAGTTAGTTTATTGGGCTTTCCACTATTTGAAGCCCTCAAACTGAACAGAACGGACATATAACAATGTGTTAATGTAGCCATGCTCTAAAACATGTCATATATTAATCTTTCATAGATCCCTCTCTATTGCACCAATCTGCCGCTCTCTTTTTGTGACTAGAACTGCCTGAACAGCTAGAGAGTGTGTTTGTGTGTTCCCGGACCAGGGTGACTGTGTGAAGTATACACACCCTGTGTTTACGAGGCTCTGTAGGAGACAACTCCAGACCCCAGAGTGAGGATTGTGTGTGAGCCTCTCGCTCCATATGTGTGTGACAATGGGGGACATCAGTGATCTGGACAGACAGATCGAACAACTTAGGCGCTGTGAACTCATCAAGGAAAATGAAGTCAAAGCACTGTGTGCCAAGGCCAGGTAATTAAACACACACACAGGCCATATTACTTTAACATTTCTGATAAAATCTAAATCTTCATCACTAAGCCTGTCGTCTGCTTGTGTTTGTGTTACAGGGAGATTCTGGTAGAGGAGAGTAACGTACAGAGGGTGGACTCTCCAGTTACAGTGAGTATTTTCAGAATAGAAGACATCTTGATTACTTCGTAGATCTGCCTAGACTGCCATTATTTGCATTTCACAACCTGATTCCTCTTGTTACATGTGTAATGTTGGATGATTGAATACATTTGGGGAATGGAAACGCTAGGCTTTAGAACACCAGCTAACTGTAAAGGCCAGTTTATACTTGGTCTAACAACATGTTTGTAGGCAATTATGCGACAAGTGTCGCTGGTCAAACATTTAATTTATACTTCGGTGGAATGTCTGTTAGTCCGTCACTGCGACTGTCAGTTTCCTTGTCGTGCAGACATTAAAAAGTCTACTTCTCTGCGACTGTCACAACGTCCGTTGTCGTGGTTACTGTACTGTCACAGCAACCAGACCAAATCCTCCTGTGACAAGATGATGCAGTTCTAAAATTCTCAGATAGAATGACCTACTTTTATTTCGTCACACTGTGGCAGTAAGCTATTTTCTGTAAGCTCGCCATTACCTTGTAAATAATTGTTTTGGGTTTACTTTTCTGTAATAATGAATAAGAAGTAACTCAAGTTTAGACGTTGTCAGCTATATTTGAACTGGCTAGACAACAAACCAAAACGTTGTTTAGAAAATTGCTTTTAGTTGCCTGGCTTGCTAGATTGACATTTACTGAATTCATTTTTAAACAGATGGATATATTGGTGTTAAAATAGAGAAAATATGCTATTTGGAGCACCAGCCTGCTGTTGTCATGCAGAGGCTGTTTTGTGTTAATACTTTTTCATAAGTACAAAGTTTGATGTCGGATGACAATAGAATGATTACCGGCACACCGGCAGTCAAATTCCACATGACCGCTTAGTCACAGTAATTAGGCTTCTCCAAGCTCTGATGCTGCGGGTCATTTAGTAGCCCACTAAACTTGCTAACAGCCTGGTACTCAGCACTCTTGTCCCTCTAATCGCTCTGACAATGCAAATGTATTTGAGAATCTAATCTAACACTTAATGAGAGCCAATGAGCTCATGTTGCGCAACATTTATATAGGCTATGCAATTGCAGGAGAAATCATGTTGATGACGACTAATAAAAAGAGGATCCATCAGCTTTCTATAGGCTAGGCCAACTATATTTAATATTCAACTTTCCTAATATTAACCCTTGTGCTTTGCTGAAAATAAATTTTGTTCATTGTGGTATGGGTCAGATTGACCCGGACAGTTTAAACACGCTCAAGACAGTCAAAGAATCAAGTTAAAACAGCCCAAACTTTATTCGGTCTTGTCAGACCTTTCAGAAAGAAGAAATACAAGAACAGTTGATTTTTAAAAAACTCTATATTTAAGAACTATTTGTTTGACATATTTCCTTTCTCACAGCAAGCATTTTCTGTTTCCCCAAGTGTACATTTTTTGTTGTATTTTCCAGTAACACTTAGGTGTGATTTGACCCTATTGGTCAAAATGATCCCTTCAGTCTTTCTCTCTAAATGTTGAACACAATGTACGTGTGTGCTTCCTGCAGATGTATTTATTGCATTCTACACTGCTGGTTTTACTGTCTTTGTGAGGGGGGGGTCCTGGAACAATTTTGATTACATTGGAAGCTGACAGTCCTACCTTAACTTCGTTGTGGGGACAGTGACCAGTCTATATTACCATTTTTTAGACCTCCATGTCCTCTCTTCTCTGGATGATGGTTGTTGCGTGCTCTCTCTCTCATCTGATGGAGGGGATGGTATAGCAGACTCCTCCTCTTCACCAAAGAAAAATTCACAATCTGGATCATCAACAGCATTGTCCTCTGTCTCTGAAATGTCCTCTGTCTCTGAAACCTCTTATTGTATTTCACTGTCACAGTACAGAATTTGTGATAAGGCTTCATTGACTGAACATTTTTTGGAGATAATTTGAGTGTCTGTGTCAGAGATCTGCTGCTCTCACACGGAGAAGGATAACATTGGGAAACTCCTTTTCACCCAAACATAGTTATAAAAGTGCAACCAGAACCAGTCAAAACAAAATACAAAGACACTTGTTTATTTTGGACCTGTGCTCTGGGTCAAAAGGACCCTCAACATCATGTTTGTATATCAAATATACACAGACATTCCACAACACATCAGTGTGTCCAAATTTTGAAGTTAGGTTCATGACCCTAAATGAGGAAAAGTCCTTTAATTCCATGGAGAAAAAGGGAGGTTAACTAGTATTTTAGACAACTCAAGAGTGGAAATGGGTCAAATTGACCTGCAACATAACAGGAGGGTTAAGCACATTGCTTATATTTACAACAGGAGTACAGCCTACCTGGCATGAAATAAACCACAGGGAAAAACGTCCTCCATTTAAGTGCATAGATGACATGTATTTTTTCCCAGTGCCCCTGTTTCGAGACAGGTGCATGATAATGTCCCATTTTAAATCAAAGAAATTGTCACGCATATATTATTTAGTATATGTAAAGACAATATTAAATCAAGAATAGTTTGATGGGTGACAATATGCCCATCACTTGTGAATGATGCCCAGCATAAGAAACAATGACTTTTTTTTGCAACTGCTTTACAAGGGGTGTAGAGCCTAACTGGCATATATAAGCTGCGAGTGAGTTTCAAGTTTGGGGGAAATTATTTTCACCATTACATGCATAATTGCATTTGCGGTCACTTTTCATAATGGTGTTTTCCGCTAATGGAACAATTGCGCTTATGTGCTAATTTCTGAGCTTATAATGTGAAGAAATAGTGTAAGCTAAACGTTATGATCTGTTGCGTCACATTGCATACGTTTTTTTTAATGCTAGTTGGTTGTATTCATTTGGGATCTATTCCATCCCACAACTGTCCCAGACTGTGTGGAATATTTATTTCTCGCACAGAATAGAATATGTTGACTTTTGTACTATGGGGGATAGTAGATTGACAGGCTAGTGTCTTTGCTGTTTGTTAGGCCTACTCATCTTGTTGGCTGACAAAGAGTAAATGTGCGCAGTTCATCCAATATCTTCAATATGCATGTCGGAATGGGATAAGGACGCACACAGTTGCGTCAACGATTTGTCAGTCTTTACTTGTAGCAGGTGAGAAAGACCCGATCACGTGAAGGAGAGCCATGTGAGTGAGAGACGCTTCAGATTGCGCTCCTCAGAGAGAAGGGCAAAATGCAGCAGGGCAAAACCCATGGATTTATTTTCTAGTGCTTGTCAAATTGTGAGTGAGATACTATTGGAGTGTGTACAGCCTGCTCAAAAAACAAAGTAGACCTCATGCCTTTTCAAGTGACTTTTTTTCAAATAATCATTAGCGTCTCATCATGCAGCCTTACAATGTATTAAACATCAAAACATATAGCCCAAAGTTTGTAGAACAACTAAAGTTACATTAATAACTCTAAATTAAGCATATAGGAGTAACTATTTCTTTGTTAGTCGCTCAACACAGAATAGCCGCATGTGCACACTCCCTCATCGTTTGGAGAAAATATTTATTTTATTCAGCTTTGTTCAATTGTATTCTTCATACTATAAAATAATATAAATTAATGCCACGTAATTATAAGCAAATTAACTATTGTTGCCCACATCCATTTGACATAGCCACATCAGGACCTAACATAAGGACAACTCAGAATATGCTATTCTTCTGAAATTGACAATTTTCTTCATCATGCTTCTTTAGACCTGTATAAAATAAATCATGGATTTATTGTGAAAGTGTAGGCTATATTGCATGGATTTATTAGACTTTTTAAAATGGCTTGTAGACTATGTGTGGGAACCAGGAGATGCTAATTGTGTTTGTTAATTAACAGTCAATTACCTTGAGACTGACGGTTATTTTGCGACGCCACACTCCTAATCATGACCCCTGCGTATATTAATGAGCCATACATTGCTGGTGTCAAACCATTTATGAAAACATGATACATATTTTGGAAGCTGAGAAGCAGCCCTTTAAAATGATGTGTCAATTAAAAAAACACATCCCTGCCTCGCTTGCTAGTGTTGTCACGATGCCAACATAACGATACCAGGCCAAGCAAGGCCAAGTGGCTTAGCATCCTGTTCACCCCATTCCCCACACTTTTTCCCATTTTCTAAACGCTATGCGCTATACAAAAAAAATCTGTCACTGATATTTACACTTCTATGCAATACAACATATTTAATATTTAATTTAACTTCACACTGTTCACTGCATAGAATGACTAATTTGCTCATATTTGCAAAGGCCTGCCTGTGATTTGGCTGGAGGAATGGGATGATGGAATATACATGCATAAATAATGGTATGCATGTCATTGTGGCAGGAATGGAAAAACACTTAATTAAACTTTTACTCTTCAGTTAAGACTCACACATACTCTGTCTCCCTCACACACTCTGTCTCCCCCATAAACACACACTCATTGCTCCCAACTTTAAAAACGTTAGGCACCAAACAGAATGTAAGGAGCACCAGAAAGAGAGATTTTTGTTAGTTTAGTCTTACATTAAGCCTATATGAATCTTACCTTTTGAAGCACATCTCATGAGTAGTAGACCCTTTTCCTTTCTTCCTATGCCAATCAAATATGCCTAGACCTGCCAAGTTACCAGGTTGTTAGCTACCTAGGTAACTTGACTGAACAATGGCCCGGGATTAGTTTAAAACAGCCCAGCCAGCGACATGTTTTGTGAAATTATATCAAATGCGTGCGAAATTGTGCAGGAAGAATAAAAGGTTGCTCCAGTAATGTGAGTCATATTTTTTTAACCCTTTGAGCTGGAGGCAAGTCATTTTCTTTGCTGTAAAGCTGCAAGCATGACTGTCACAGAGCTGTTTTTCTTCTGGCACTGCTGTGTGACAGCGAACTTGCAAAGCCTATCAGACTGGCCTGTGCTCTTGGATATACCAGGGATGAAATTATATAGAATGTAGACCTATCAATTTTCTTCGTTCTGCACGCTGCTCCAATGTATCAAATGTACAAATGTAACAAATGTAACAGAAGACTGATCAGTGTCTGCATCCCCCCTCGCCATCACGTCTAAATTATATTTTTAAAACTGAGGAATAGATGCGCAGGAAGAGCGGATGGAGAGAAGCTGGTGATTGATAGTTGGAATGGGATGCGACTGGCGGAAATGTGAAATGCGCTTGAAAGTGAAGGGGACATTATTGGACCGGTGCTAACAAGAGACTAGTTGCTGTTGCTTACATTTTTTTTTTTACAGAATGTATTTAAAAAAATATAACAGGTGCCAGCGGGTACTTTCAGATCAGTAGGGCTGAAAAATGTCATAGTATCATGAAACGGTACTATGGTATTCTAAAATGTTGGTATCATGACGTTTTGGTAGCGTGACATTACTGTGGTACTGGTATACCATGCAACACTTCTTCATATCTAACTTAATAATTTTCCAGTTTGTGTTAGCTAGGTCTCACGAATACCTAATGACATGCTCTTCAAATTGTCGATAGGAGTATTTTAGCTTGTAGTTATCAATGAAACTATTTACATAAAAAAGACAAGACGAGCTAAATCAAGTAGACTGGCTAGTTAGATACTTTGCCTCATTTTGGCTGATTGTCTACTCGGCTTGTCAACATTTCATTTCACTGACTCGTCAATTGGAAAAAATACTCTAAAATGTACATATAATTATCAACATTAAAGCGAATTGTATACAGTTTCATACCTTAATATTGTTGTCCTGATCTCAATGACAGAGCTGTCAAAGTTGAGAAACCTTTTAGGTCCAGTAGAGGCACGGCACCTCCCAGTGGCCGCATTCACTTTGTCTCAATGCCAAAACTCACAATTTGCTCACTCCTACCAAAGACACATTGGCGTCAGTTGTTACAATGGCAATTCAAGATGCCGCTACCCATACCTCCTAATAAATGTTGTTCAAGGTCAAAATACAAAAAATATAGATTTTTCTATTTTTAGAAGCACATGTTTAGTATTAGTGGGTTGAATACATGTTTGCTCAGCTTACTTCCTGAATTGTTGCCCTTTAATTCCCTACAATTCTTATTTTCTATCACAGGTGTGTGGGGATATTCATGGACAGTTTTATGACCTAAAGGAGTTGTTTAGAGTAAGTTCATTCTCCTGTCTGTATTTCCTGCATTTCATCTGTATGATTTCTCAGTGCCTCTTTGTCCGCACTCTTTGTCTGTACAGTTCCAAACTCAACATAGGCACAATTTTGCTTCATTATGCCATAAACTCCATGTCATTTACATGCATATCATATTCTGCTGTGCCATTTTTGACGTGTCATTATTTAACACTTCAATTGCGTGTGTGCAAGGTAGGGGGCGATGTTCCGGAGACAAACTATCTCTTCATGGGTGACTTTGTGGACCGAGGCTTCTACAGCGTGGAGACGTTCCTGCTGCTCCTAGCACTCAAGGTACTCGAGAGAAGCCAAATCGGAGCTATTCAATTATTCTGAGGCTAGATGTTTTCATTCTTCAGACCCTCTTTCACTCCCTCTGTTGTAGTGTTTCTAATGCTATGCAGGGTTGGAGTTAGTTCAATTTAAACTTATGTAAATTCAGGAAATGCAATGATTGGACGTTTTTTTATACTTTCTCATTGTACTGTGCGAAGTGTGCGCTTTGTGTCTAGCCCCACTACTAACCTCTCTATGGGACAAAGTCGGACCTACTACCCCTCATTTGCTTTTTGGCCAGTAGGGTCCCATTGAAGGACCCATTCTAACAAGTAACTTACCCCTTCCTCCCCCCATAGGTGCGGTATCCAGACAGGATCACTCTGATCCGAGGGAACCACGAGTCACGGCAGATCACACAGGTCTACGGCTTCTATGACGAGTGCCTCCGCAAGTACGGCTCGGTCACCGTGTGGAGATATTGCACCGAGATCTTTGATTACCTGTCCCTCTCTGCCATCATCGACGGCAAGGTGCGCTCCCCGGCCCCTTCAGTCACATTTCTCTGCTTCTCTCTGATTGTTATTTGTGCCGTCTTACCAACTCCAATGGTCATACCAAGGAGGGACGTGACAATGAACATAGGAGTTGATAATACAGCACAAATAGATCTGGGACCAGGCTAGATTGTTATGGTTAGATGGCTAGTCTCGCTAAATAGCTAGGTCTCACTGAAACAGCATGACTCGTGACAATCTCCCCTCTTTATATCTTTCCAGCTAGCTCAGGTTTTCCTCTGGTAATTAATGCAAGTAACTCTGGATCGCAATTGCACCCATCGGTTCAAACATGTTTTGTTGCTTTATTGAGAAGAATGTTTTTAAAGAAACCTGTTTCTTGAGTTGGATTGTGTAAGGCCTTAACTATACTGAACAAAAATATAAACACAACATGCAACGATTTGAAAGGTTTTACTGAGTGTTCCAGTTCATATAAGAAAATCAGTCAATTGAAATAAATTCATTAGGCCTTGATCTATGGCTTTCACATGACTGGGAATACAGATATGCATCTGTTGGTCACTGATACCTTTAAAAAATAAGTTTGGGCTGTGGATCAGAACCAGTCAGCGTCTGCTGTAACCGCCATTTGCCTCATTCAGCGAGAAACATCTCCTTCGCATAGAGTTGATCAGGCTGTTGATTGTGGCCTGTGAAATGTTGTCCCACTCTTCAATGGCTATGCAGAGTTGCTGGATATTGGCAGGAACTAGAACATGCTGTTGTACACGTCAATCCAGAGCATCCCAAACATGCTTAATGGGTGACATGTCTGTGTATGCAGGTCATGGAAGAACTAGGATATTTTCAGCTTCCAGGAATTGTGTACAGATCCTTGCGACATGGAGCTGTGGATTATCATGCTGAAACATGAGGTGATGGCTGCGGATCAATGGCACGACAATGGGCCTCAGGATCTCATCACGGCATATCTGTGCGTTCAAATTGCCATTGATACAAAATGCTATTGTGTTTGTTATCCATAGCTTATGCCTGCCCATACCATAACCTTACCCCCACCATGGGGCACTCAAAACGTTGACATCAGCAAACTGCGCACCACACAACGCCTTACAAGTGGTCTGCGGTTGTGAGGCCGGTTGGACCTACTGCCAAATTCTCTAGATGTTGGGGGCGGCTTATGGTAGAGAAATTAACATTAATTTCTCTGGCAACAGCTCTGGTGGATGTTCCTGCAGTCAGTATGCCAACTGCACACTCACATAACTTGAGACCTCTGTGGGATTGTGGTGTGTAACAAAACTGCACATTATAGTGGCCTTTTATTGTCCCCAGCACAAGGTGCATCTGTGTAATGGTCATGATGTTTAATCAGCTTCTTGATATGCCACACCTGTCAGGTGGATGGATTATCTTGGCAAAGGAGAAATGCTCACTAAAAGGGATGTAAACAATGTGTGTACTACATTTGAGAGAAATAAGCTTTTTGTGCGTATGAAAAATGTCAGGGATCTTATATTTCAGCTCATGAAACGTGTTAATATTTTTGTCCAATGTAGATTTTTTTTCTCTCTCTCTTTCTCTCATTGTGTAGATATTCTGTGTGCATGGTGGCCTTTCTCCCTCTATTCAAACTCTGGACCAGATCAGAACTATTGACAGGAAGCAGGAAGTGCCTCACGATGGCCCCATGTGTGACCTGCTGTGGTCTGACCCAGAAGGTAAGATACTGGTAAATAACCCTTCCACCCCAAAAATGTGTAGCTATAACATTTACATTTAAGTCATTTAGCAGACGCTCTTATCCAGAGCGACGTACAAATTGGTGCGTTCACCTTAAGACATCCAGTGGAACAGCCACTTTACAATAGTGCATCTAAATATTTTAAGGGGGGTGAGAAGGATTACTTTATCCTATCCTAGGTATTCCTGAAAGAGGTGGGGTTTCAGGTGTCTCCGGAAGGTGGTGATTGACTCCGCTGTCCTGGCGTCGTGAGGGAGTTTGTTCCACCATTGGGGGGCCAGAGCAGCGAACAGTTTTGACTGGGCTGCGCGGGAACTGTACTTCCTCAGTGGTAGGGAGGCGAGCAGGCCAGAGGTGGATGAATGCAGTGCCCTTGTTTGGGTGTAGGGCCTGATCAGAGCCTGGAGGTACTGAGGTGCCGTTCCCCTCACAGCTCCGTAGGCAAGCACCATGGTCTTGTAGCGGATGCGAGCTTCAACTGGAAGCCAGTGGAGAGAGCGGAGGAGCGGGGTGACGTGAGAGAACTTGGGAAGGTTGAACACCAGACGGGCTGCGGCGTTCTGGATGAGTTGTAGGGGTTTAATGGCACAGGCAGGGAGCCCAGCCAACAGCGAGTTGCAGTAATCCAGACGGGAGATGACAAGTGCCTGGATTAGGACCTGCGCTGCTTCCTGTGTGAGGCAGGGTCGTACTCTGCGGATGTTGTAGAGCATGAACCTACAAGAACGGGCCACCGCCTTGATGTTAGTTGAGAACGACAGGGTGTTGTCCAGGATCACGCCAAGGTTCTTAGCGCTCTGGGAGGAGGACACAATGGAGTTGTCAACCGTGATGGCGAGATCATGGAATGGGCAGTCCTTCCCCGGGAGGAAGAGCAGCTCCGTCTTGCCGAGGTTCAGCTTGAGGTGGTGATCCGTCATCCACACTGATATGTCTGCCAGACATGCAGAGATGCGATTCGCCACCTGGTCATCAGAAGGGGGAAAGGAGAAGATTAATTGTGTGTCGTCTGCATAGCAATGATAGGAGAGACCATGTGAGGTTATGACAGAGCCAAGTGACTTGGTGTATAGCGAGAATAGGAGAGGGCCTAGAACAGAGCCCTGGGGGACGCCAGTGGTGAGAGCGCGTGGTGAGGAGACAGATTCTCGCCACGCCACCTGGTAGGAGCGACCTGTCAGGTAGGACGCAATCCAAGCGTGGGCCGCGCCGGAGATGCCCAACTCGGAGAGTTGATAAGCAGGATGGTGAAGATTCCACCAAGTCTGTCTCACACATTATAGCATTTATCCCCAACGAAAAGGAATGAGACAATTCGAGTTTCTCTCCCACAGACACCACAGGGTGGGGGGTGAGCCCGAGGGGGGCGGGCTACCTGTTTGGCAGTGACGTGGTGGCCCAGTTCAACGCGGCCAATGACATCCACATGATCTGCAGGGCTCACCAGCTGGTCATGGAGGGCTACAAGTGGCACTTCAATGAGACAGTGCTAACTGTGTGGTCCGCACCCAACTACTGCTACAGGTCTGTGTCCTGTCTCCATCTTTTCTTGCTTGCTTGTCGTTTAGTTTTTTTCTATATATTCTGCATTTGGACTGCTGAGTTTATGGCCAAACTCTGCTGTGTATGCATGTTGTTAGCTTAAAGCAATGTTTAGGTCGCCATAGCAAACATCTAACTCTTCTGCTCCCTCTCTCCCTCCCCTGTAACACAGATGTGGTAATGTGGCAGCCATCTTGGAGCTGGATGAGCACCTGCAGAGGGAGTTCATCATATTTGAAGCCGCCCCGCAGGAAACCAGGGGTATTCCCTCCAAAAAGCCAGTGGCAGACTACTTCCTGTGACCTCTCACCCTGGAGGGAATACGGAGCCTTTGGCTGTGTTCCCCTGCTCAGACGTTGCATGCATCAACCAATGGTTGCGTGCCACATCATTGACTGTCGTCGACTGCTATATTGCTATAACTTGATGTGGTTAGCTGATACTTAAAATGTCTATCCAGGGGTTGTAAGATCTGGCATGCGTTAGCAATGCCTGGGCAGAGGAACGCACCCTTTATGTTAGGATGGTTTCTTGTGTCTTGAACCTCTTTGGTTCTGTTTCAAACTGACCCCTAGACCAGGGGTATACAACCCTGTTCCTGGAGTGCTGCAGGTACTGTACAATTGTCTCAAGGCACCACATTGAGCTACTAAGCTTATTTATCAGTTCAATTCAACACATTTTTTCTTCCAGGTCAGTTTAATCAAAAGCAGGAAGTGCCTTCCGCACACCAGGACCAGGGTTGCCTACCCCTGCCCTAGACACTTCTTGATTCCCCACTGTAGAGATGAAAGAGCTGTGTCAGTGTGAGCAATATGGCAGAAACTCCACCTACCCTATCAGAGGATGAGGTGGCGCTATTACCATACTGCTGATACTGTTCAGGCCTTGGTTGGAAGATCATGAAGTATCTAGTTGTGACTGCTTTGGGTCTGAATGAATCTGTGCCCATTTCAGCTCTTTACAATGGCCATAGTTCTTTTTCTTCCTCCCCTCCTATTAACTTCTCTTATCCCCTCTCACCGCCATTGAGTTATTTGGTATTTGCCCTTCCCCCTAATCTTGTAGTATTTTTACATTTGAAAATGTGAACATTGTCCTACAGATGGAGGGATACTTGAAAGGAGATGAAAGAATATTTTAATCTGCAGATATAGGAAATTAACCCATTTCTGGGTTGAATTTTCCATATGCATAATTTCTTACACATTTTTCTTTTCTTTGATTTTTGTATAACTGTTGTGTAAAGGATGAACTGCAAAAATTATTTTTCTTCAGTTTGCTATTTCAGTGTCCTGTTTGCTTGTTTTCTCTAACTCAGTTTTCAAAAACATTGTTCTCGATGCTACTCAGCCTAAACAGCACCTACACTCAAACAAAAATAAAGTAACTGGTTAAATGGGATCACTACACACATTTTTTTTTTTTTCTGTACCTTGTTGATGCCTATTGATCCACAAATCTCTGTAGGGTTCACTGTTGACTTTTGATATTGTGAAAATAAAATCTTTTTGTATCAATCTCCTTTATCTGCTGGAGTGGCTATAGTTTGGACGTTTCAAGTTCTGTTTATTTAGCCAGTTGATGCATGGAGTGGAAAAAAATACAATGATTTTGACCTAACCTTCAATTATATATCCAGACATGATATACTGTTGAGTGTTGTTCCCAACCAAAGTCCTAATTGCAATATTTACAAGAGGCATGAAATGAGTAAGTGTGGTGATTTTAGATAACATCTTAGTAATTTAGCAGGCACACTTGTCCAGTGTGACTGTTTAATATATTTCTACATAAATGTTTATATATATATATAATGTGGACATTCACAGAGCAATAATTTTGGAGAGAGAGTGAGATCATGAGCAGATGGGCTCCTGCATTTTTCAGCATGTTTTTGCAAAAAAAAAGATTTAGAGTTGGATAAATTTGACATTTTTCTGCAAGGACATATACAGGATTCTACCCTCCACAACATAACCTTCAATCCAAATTAAAAATCCAAACCTACAACCTAATTTTGGACAAAATTACCTGGAAGGATTCCTATTACCAAATATTCTTATTTCCAAGGTATATACAGCAAATGCTCTAGCAAACCAATGACCAGCAAATGAAGCACAAGAAACCTGAAAACGCCATCCAACCTGGAACTGAGTGAGTAATGTTTAGACTGAAGTTACTTTTAAAGCCAAGAATAAAAAATAATTACAATTATATATTTCACTTCATAAGGACTGAATGCTAAGTTAAGGTTACCAAGCTTGCTAGGACAGATCAGATCAATTATTAGCACAGGTGGGAAGTGTGAGGTTTCAAAGCCCTTGAGCCCAACATTGGCAGGAGAGTTTCACAGCCTCCCCCACTCAAATGCTGAGGCCTTTGAAACCCTCTCCATCTGCAGAGGTCATTACTATACAGTACCCCCTTGTTTAATCTATTTTGAACTGATGCCAGGACACTTTGATTGTCAATTACCTCAATAAAAAACAATATTATTGATTTTTCACATCAGAAAATATCCTCCCTGCAATCCAAAATACAACAGCCGCAGGACAACTTTGTTTGGACATCGTAAAGAACCCTTCGCCAAAACTATAAAGTTATAGTTAGTTATCGACCTTCTCCACGTAGAAAAAAACGGTGGAGAGAGACTTGCTAGCTACATTAGTTAGCTAGCTGGGATTTTCTACATGAAATCTGCCTCCCGAAAAAAGCTTCTCCCAAGTAGGTGTGACATCTACTCCCGTTGCATGCTACACTGCTGCTCGGATTCCACCTGGCGATCTGTTCACAGTGCCCGGGCCTGTCTCCCCCTGTCTGGTACAGGTACCCCCGCCATACTCCCCCCTCTCTCCCGAGCTTTTGCTCGCCTCCAGTTGCGGCGAGTGATTCTTGGCTAGCCCCGAGTCGTTATATATTTTTTCTTGTGCTTTATACTATTTGCCTCATGACTCCTGCATGCTTTGTTGACTATGGATTTACTTGATTACCCAACCATGGGACAGACAATGTTTGTTCCCACACTCGGGACTCTGACTCTCTATTGGTTACAGACTCTTGGCCTCCCATCCTATTCTAACCACCTCACACCTTTCTTTGTATTCATGTTACCTGATGAAATTGCTGTACAATAGAATCTTATTGCCATCTAATGCACATTCAAATGTCATAAATCAACACTGCAGAGCTCTCCCTGTCCTCTGCCTTGCCTGATTGTATTACTGCTGATGATATCTGGAAATGTGCATGTACACCCTGGCCCATCTACCGTTGTTAGCCCCAATTCTGACTTGTGCTCTATCTGCTTCACTGATTTCTGCTCTCGTAAAAGCCTGGGTTTTCTGCTCGTTAACACTACAAGCTTAAATTTAAATGTTGGGTTCACAGCCCCAATCCAGATGTGTTACTGAGATGTGGTTAAGAAAGTGTTTTGAACACTGATGTTAACCTTCCTGGTTCTAACATTTTTTTATTGGCAAAACAGATCTTCCAAAGGTGGTGGAGTGGCAATCTTTACCAAGGAACAACTTCAGTGCTCGGTTGTCTCCACCAAGTCTGTCCCTAAACAATTTGATTTCCGGGTTTTAAGCATTAAACTTTCAAATAGCTCTTTGTTGACTGTTGCTGGGTGTTATCGCGTACCATCAGCACCCGCCTGTACCCTACATTCCCTAAGCTCTCTCCTGGCCCCTTACACTAATTTTGAATTTGTCCTGCTACGTGACCTAACATGCTTAAACCACCTGACCAAGTCCTAAAGCAATGGGACTCCCTAAATCTTTCTCCGATTATTACCAATCTCACAAGATATGACTCCAAACACCCAAGAAAGGCTACTCTCGTTGATGTTATCCTCACAAATAATCCTGATAGGTATTGATAGAGGAAAATATGGTTGAAATGACTAATTATGTATACATTCCAATCAGAAACTGACTGGTACGGTACATGTGAGTTTTCCCTCTTGCCCCCTTTCCCAATTGTATATAATGTAGTCAGGAGTTAGTAACAATAGGTCTGTTCCTTAGTTCATTCAGTTGTACAAATCTCCAGGTGGTGGGAACGGGCCATCTCCAAATGGTCGGGAATGTTGATTTATGCTGACTGGCCTTGACTTCGTGCTGATAACGCGGAGGCTTGAAAGTTAGAGGGGCCCTCTGTTTGTGAAACGGAACGTTTGGAAAACGCTGACGTCATTTTCAGTTTATAACCTGTGGAAATGTGTGTAAGCATTCAGTACTCTCTGGAATTAAACGCTCTTTACCTGGCTTTTAAGACTGGTCTCGATCTACTTCATGCATAATTAATGAACTTACAATTCATTAATGAATTAGAAATGAGTGCTAATTGATTTTGGCAATTAAAGCATAGAGTAATTTAGAATTTCTCTATCAATTTGGTCCTTCGAAGAGCCGGATCTAAAATATCCCTCTCTGTGCCTGTAGGTAGTACGCTGGAAAATCGTGCACGGACGAGTTTTGACTCGTTTTACTAAAGACCTGACCTCTGAATTGAGGTAAAAATTGAAACAGGCCTGCATATTATCACAGAGGACAGAGAGGGTGACTAGATTCAAACGAACAATGTTTTCCCAGCCGGCAGCAGGTAAAGTAGCCTTTATTCTCGATTCTGGGGGGATTTGAGCTCTTTAATTGATGTTCTGAAATTTTCAGAAATCATCAATAATGGGGGCCTTGCTATTCCCACAGGGTATGTATGACCATCATACACTGGGTTTTGTATAACCGATATACACTGAAGCAGGTTCGAAAATAACCTGTGGTAATGTGCACTACCGAAAATAAACTAAAACTTAGTCATGAGTGGCACACCAGCCCGAGATTAAGAAGGGATATTAAATAGGTACTGGGAGATAGGACGGTGAGTTTGTACAAATACTGGGCGTAGAGAGACGGCAAGCGCAAGATAACTGGATTGGTCAGGTGAATAGTGGCAGTATTGATCACCGTCCCGATTCAACTAATACTACGGAAAATATCCAAATGAGGAGGAGAGGGAAACTTAAATCTAAAGAAATGAGATAAAAGCCATTCTTTAGACATGACAGTTCCAGGCGAGAGGGAAGTTTAATGGGAAGATGGATGGAGCCAAATACAGGACCATTCTGGAAGAAAACCTGATAGAGTCTGCAAAAGACCTGAGACTGGGACGGAGATTTGTCTTTTAACAAATAGTGGCGTGAGATAACGATTATTAGCGTTCTTTAAAAGCCCTCTGACACAACCGGAAAATACTAGGGCTTTACAAACCCTGGGCTTATGGTTGTAAGGTTAGACCTAATGTTTGTTTCAAAAGTCAAAGCTATTGGTAAGATTTCCATAAAAGAGCTAAACTTAATCATGAGAGATTAAGACAGAAAAGGAAGGATTGTTTAGCCGAATAAGGAGGAGAGTGTAACTTAAATCTAATGCGAGAGGGAAATATAACAATTAGTGGCGTGAGATAACGATTATTAGCGTTCTTTAAAAGCCCTCTGACACAACCGGAAAATACTAGGGCTTTACAAACCCTGGGCTTATGGTTGTAAGGTTAGACCTAATGTTTGTTTCAAAAGTCAAAGCTATTGGTAAGATTTCCATAAAAGAGCTAAACTTAAATCATGAGAAACGCACCCGACCGAGATGGAAAATACATACTGATTATTTTTAAAGGGACAGACACGTAGTCAGACAGAATAGTAACTAGAAGTAACTAAGTAACGGTAAATTACAAATTTATAGAACTGCACGCACATAGAATTTAAAATTATATAGAAAGGCATAGATAAGTGTTTAAAGACCATAGCTACTAGTAACGGTAAGGATTAAGAATGGGGAGAAATGCCTCGAAAGAGGCCCCAGAACTGACGGGAGATCGAGCGATGTATGTATGGGGGGGTCTTTCCCAGTTTTTAGTAGTCAGTGTTCTTGATAGTGAAAAGTGATCGTGTGGGTGAGTTAAATGTCAGATTGAACAATGTATCCAGCGGAAAGACGGAACAAGTGACCCCATAGATATATAGATCTTGTAGATTATGGGGAACAACTGAGTTGCTTTTCCGTTGGTCATTTTCAATCAACTCTACAGATTAAGCTATATTTGGGGCGATATTTTAGTTCAAAGTCCTATAGGAATAGGGATTACTGTAAATTACTGTAGTGATCGCTATATACGGGTGAAAACTAATATCAGATTGAACGACGAGTGGACGGAGACTCTTGAGACTCGGTCTATTTGTCTTCAGTCAACCCTACAAGTAGGCTGATTTGGAGCGACAATCTTAGTAAAAGTCCTAAAGGAACAGTAATGTATTGTATACGGGTGAGACTTAATGTCAGACTTTAGTAGATGAGGATTCCAATAAAAGAGATATGGGCGTTTAAATTTGGGCTATTTTCTGTTGTCTAGATGTTGGAGTAACAACTTCAGATAACTGTAAAAATGGGTATATTTGCGGAGAGTCTCGGTCAAATTCAGAGCGCTGGTAGTATAGTGGCGAGAGCAACAGTCTCGCCAACGGGAATCCACGGTTCGGTTCCCGGCCGAGGGTTTAACTAAAATTGATTTTAGATCGTAATCGACCTACTTGCATGTTTTGCCTGAAAAATACGGTCGCCAGTGTTTGCAAAAGATATAACTGAACGGATATTATGTGTTCCAGATAGAATTGATAAAAGAAGTCATTAAAAATAACGACGAAACAATTTCGATGTAAAACGCTATTTTGCCCAAAATGATCTGGTGGAATAATGTATTGAGATAGGAGTCGTAATTAAATAGATGTATCATAGAAGAGAGAGAGTTACCTAAAGTTAAATGGGGGGAACTCAATCTGAATAGGGAATATATATTTTACAAAGGCGGGCAGATTTGTGGCTATGGCCAGCAACGGAATTGCTAGACACTCAATGGGGCTATATAGTGCAACGCTTTGGACTATAAAATTAGGTAAGAATAGTTGAATCGTAAGAAGTTGTGATTGTTTTTCTGATTATTGATTTTTGGTTAAGGTAACACCAGTGAATTTGAACAAAAAGTAACGTATTCTAAAAATGATCTGATTTCCGTTCTCGTTGCGGGGAACAAATGAAAAGCCTTATCTTAAAAGGACAGTGCACGGTAATCACAGTGGTTTGAGTGTATGACAGTGGAAAAAATATTGTGGGACGACAATTCGAAGAGAGAAAAATAAGTTACATGATACATCAAGAGATTTAAAACGAACGACGTGAAGGGATCATAAGAATTATTGGGTGTCATTGTAGGAGTAAATGTTTGGGTTAAGGTGATTTCCCTGTTCCCAGAGACAAGGCATTTTTAAGGCGAGCACTCACTAATGCTGGTCTGAGTTGTAATTAGACAAGTGAATAACGTATTGGGAATAGAGTTGTAATTAAAATACTAAGTCAAAGACGAGACAGGTATTTAGAGCAAAATGGATTCTAAATGATAACAAAGAGACAATTATGGTTTATGCCCATCGAAAAGCTTTTATAAAATTGGCGAATTTAGAGATGTTGGTTGGGGTGGTAAATTATAATTCAGGATTAGAACAGATGTGATAAATTAGGTTTGGTTAATCGAACAAGAATTATTTACAATCCATTTGAAGTCGCTACGAATTGGCAGGTTGAGCGCTTGATGATGACGTCACTAGCGAGACACTTTTGTCACCAGAGACTGGGAATAACGGAGCAAACTGTATGGCTGTTAGTGTGTGTATCGAGGCTTGAGTAACCTTTCAGAAGTTGAGATAAAAGTGTTTTGTTTATTTGTTTATTGGTTATAGTCAATTTTAGGGTTTGATTTAACTTAGTTGAACAGTGTGTTCTGGCGGGTTTAGGTAGAACTCTTTGTTCCGGAACGGATGAAAGTTAACCAAAATAAGTAAATTAAAGGAGCCATGAGAGAAATGTGAATGCATATTTATTAAATATCGGGGATTAAATTACGGATTCCTTACACTGTGAAATGTACGACATTTGCGGCAGAGAGAAAAAGTAATGCATTGGATAATAATGTTATCGGGTGAATTGTATCTAAAGGTAGCATGGTCATTTAAGTAAACATATCCGTAGACGATGTTTAAAACTTATGATTATTGAATTGAGTCAAAGGGGAATTATCATTAGGTTTTAGTTATAGTTCACTTATTGAGTTTCTGATTCGAGGTAGCATTAGTGAATGATAGTTAGGGATGTGGTGGCTCACTTTTAGAGGCCTCCTGGGATTATAATTTTGGGGGAGAGTGCAGCTTTAAACGACCAAATTGAAAAAGGTCTGCAAATTATATATATATAAAACAACTGTTAGAACGATTTGTTTTAGTGCAAGGAGATTTTAAAGAGGCACGCTCACATATGGAACCTTATGAGATGTTTTTTATGGGTTTGAATCATACAGGTGACTATTTCTATTGTAAGGATAAAGGGATCTTTATGTCTAATATGGTATGGCCTTTTGACCTTATCATGACTGGCTTCTGAGGTCTGATCAGCCTCAGGGGAGAGTCATTTGTATAGTGAATGGGGTCATATTGAGTTACTAGTTTTAAGGTAAATTCATTAGAAATGAAGCAGTTTTGGTTGAGGGTTTAGAATTACTGTTTGAACCGCAAATGAGAAAGTGGTTCAGGATTCTGTCTTATAACATTAGCTGTGAAGTTTTTTGAATGGGCTATTAGGGAGTTGGTATTGTAACAGAGAGAAAGTCATATTCATCATTGAGAATAAATAGGGGAAGATAACATATTTTGAGCCAACAGGGCAGGGAAGGAATTGAGGTATTTTTATTTGATTTTAACACCCGTGTACAGGAGTGTCAAAAGACGGGGGGACATTACCTGTGTAATGGGGGAGGGTGTCCGTATGGGGATTACATGATAACCAACTTGGGACAGTTCTGGGACTGGAGAAGAGGATATCTTTATGGCATAGGGAATCCCACAAAGGTGGATAGGTTTCCCATGATATGGGGGAAACCTGGGAGTACTGTTGAACTTTGTAAAGGTGATGAAATCCTACTAACCATCAAAACTATTAAGCACTCTGATGCAGGCACTTACACCCCCGGACTACAAAGGACCGGGACAGACACGGTGGGTGTGTTTTCTATTAAGGTACTGCCAAAAACAGAGGTCTCAGACGAGCCAGGGGGCCAGACACACTCCTCTACCACCCCTGGACCGAACCTGCCACCACTGTGCTAAAAATCCCATTCAGGTAATTAATGTTAGACTATTCAGCTATTGATCAATTAGACACGGAGACTGGTTTTGATGGTAGGGACAATTTGTGGCTGTCTTATACAGAATAGACTTGCTTAGAATATGCTTCTTGCTAGTCAGGGGGGAGTCTGCAAGATGTTCGGTGAACAATGTTGTACGTATATCCCTAATAACACCAGTCCAGATGGTAGTATATCTAAGGGCCTTAAATGGGCTTGATGCACTATCTGCTGAGATGAGGACCATGGCGGGGGTAGAGGAGTCTGACTGTCCACCTGGTTGGGAGACTGGTTTGGTAAGTATACTGGTATGGTGGTTACTGGATTTCTGACCCTAATTCTTGTATTATTTGTTATTGATGTGATGTGCTGCTTGCATCATACCGTGTTTTAAGAAGTCTGTTACAGATGTGGTGAAGGCTTCAGGCATGATGCCTTTGCTTGATGCTCCAGTTGGAGAGGCTGAGGTGAAGCATGCTTTGAGGGGAGGATAAGACTGACTGAGGATGACCCATGTATGTTTGTTCTCCCTGTCGTGAAGGGTGACATGGTGCCCACCTGGTGCTGGATAAGAATAGCTGAAGAGGACCAGATGGGTTATAAGAATGCTTTGTTCTGCTTTACTCTGTTTTACAGGACCAAAGTTTTATTCCACACTTTGCAACACATTAAATCCATGTTATTGTCAGATAGAATACTGAGGGTCCCCAAGGAGAGGGCTTGTTAGTGTAGGAAGGATTTTTAATATGGTTAGCATTTATTAGATTATAAGTTTTTAAATAGTATTATATTTAACAGGAATATAGGACATCTATGAGGAGTTAGGATTATTGTTAGGATTAAGATAGATTGATTAAGGAATTTGGAGAAAAGCCGCTCATAGATATGTTTTTTTTTCTAAAAGAGGGTCCATGGGTTTGGATGGAGCCAAATAGTGAGACATGTAGTTCAAATTTGGAAAACATGAGAAACATACAGAGGAGCCCTCCCCCGCACTGCAGAGACCTTGAAGGTTGGAGAACAGAGAAGCTTTAGAAGGGGGGCCAGGACGAGCAAAGATAACATAGTGGGTAGATAAGTTACTGAGTGGAGACAAAAGTGAGAATTGGACATGTGGAAAATGAAAGGGACACTCCTAAATGGAATTACAGACATAAGGATAATTCACTAAATCTTATCTAAGTCATTGTATAAGAATAAGGCAAGGTTGTTACCTGGGCAGAGCCAGGTAACAAAAGGGGGATGGGTAAATAGTGTTCTAGAATAGGATGTGACCTACGGGATAATTAACTAATAAAAAATAAAAATAAATGTTAATTGGTTTGACGAATAAGAAACTGTTTTATTAACCAAACCTGTATGTCCAAGAGTTTATGCACTACAGGTGAACTACAGGTGAAGACACTCAATCCAGTCCCGTGGGCCACCCGGATTCATATCGCACTGCGGGGGGGTAAGATACATATCACTGTCGAACAAATAAACAGTGTTCGGGAGGAGAACTGGAATTAACAGAATTCCGGGGGCCATCTCTCGAATGAAGTAACCCTCCCTGTCCTGTCACCCCTGTTTTTGTTCATAGAAGTGAAGATGTATCTGGCTCTTGCTATAAGTGATGTGTTCTCGGGGAAAGGGTGGGGTTTCACATGGAAGCTGTTCGTCTGAGCTGTCTTATCGTGGGTGACGTATTCCTGATACAGCACGCCCTACTAGAGATGCGGAGAGTGGTAATTTGACCCATGGTTTAGACAGTGAGGATTTTGTTCCAAAATAGAAGAGATATCAGTGCAGGTTCCCATATTGATCGTGGAGACAGGTCATAGCTTACACTGAAAGGGATGGCTACGTAAACCCATACACTCAATGTGGGATCAGGTGGAGTATAGTAAGGGTTGGCGTTTTGGACTGTGTTCCCGAGCAAAGGAAGTATTGTATAAAGGTGCGAATTAACATTAAGGCGGTCAATACTCAGGATCTCGGTTTATGGTATGTGGGCGTCGACCAGTTAAGTTATAGAGGTGGAGACTGGGTTTGGGGAGTCCAACTTATGGTTGGAATGGATTCAATATACGGCCAGATCAGTGGCTAAAGAAGAATGTTATGCCTGTGTGAACGCTAAACCCCAGTTAACAACTATCCCTTTTCCACTGAAGGGAATTAATTCCCCTAAGGGAATGGCATGTATGGTAAAGCTGTTCATGAAAGCAGGAATGCCAAATAATGACAGTTGTATTGATCTGCACTATTTATATCCCCAGGAACCAAGTTGGTACAGAGAATATGACCACTGACGAGACCATGTCTGAATTGACGGGTTGGCAGAAACTCTGGGGTGGATAATTCTCTGAACTAAATTGGGTAGACAGTATTTATGGAAAAATGTGGTGTTATGGGCTACCTTAACCGGTGTGACTGTGTTAGTCTTGTACGTACGTGGTTGATTGCGTGTATGTATGAAAGTTATTGTTTCCAGGACTCTGGAGAGATCAATGACACTCTACAGATGGTGCGTTATGAGCCGATTCCAGGTTCTGACCCATGGAGGACTGAAGGCATGTCTACAGAGGAAGTGGACGAATCTGGATCTGTCATTTGTGGGGAATTTATGTTTGATGAGAATAGTGTTGAGATGAAGGGGAATTAGATTGTAATTTGTTTCAATGATTAAACTGTTTTTTAATAAAGATTGTAAAAAGAAAAAAAAAATCCTGAAAGAGGAGTTATGATTCTGATGTAGGTTTAAAAACAGTTGGAGTTAAGGTTAGATTTGATTAATGATGGGTGAAAAGTCGGGTAAACATTTATAATAATATTTTTATTTTGTAGATTTGAATGTATAATATTTGATCAAAGGGAGGATTGATAGAGGAAAATATGGTTGAAATGACTAATTATGTATACATTCCAATCAGAAACTGACTGGTACGGTACATGTGAGTTTTCCCTCTTGCCCCCTTTCCCAATTGTATATAATGTAGTCAGGAGTTAGTAACAATAGGTCTGTTCCTTAGTTCATTCAGTTGTACAAATCTCCAGGTGGTGGGAACGGGCCATCTCCAAATGGTCGGGAATGTTGATTTATGCTGACTGGCCTTGACTTCGTGCTGATAACGCGGAGGCTTGAAAGTTAGAGGGGCCCTCTGTTTGTGAAACGGAACGTTTGGAAAACGCTGACGTCATTTTCAGTTTATAACCTGTGGAAATGTGTGTAAGCATTCAGTACTCTCTGGAATTAAACGCTCTTTACCTGGCTTTTAAGACTGGTCTCGGTCTACTTCATGCATAATTAATGAACTTACAATTCATTAATGAATTAGAAATGAGTGCTAATTGATTTTGGCAATTAAAGCATAGAGTAATTTAGAATTTCTCTATCAGGTATACGTCTGGTGTTTTATAATGACCTTAGTGATCACTGTTTTTTACAGCCTGTGTTCGTAATGGCTGCTCAGTGAAACGACCTGTCCTGATTTGTAAATTGGAATCAGCTTGATCCCCCTCAGTCGAAAACGCTTGTACCTTCTTTTTTTATATTTTCAGTGGTATTGTTAACCAGAAAGTTCTACAGCTGCAACATCGAGAGCATTGGTTGCATCACTGCCTGGTTTGGAAACTGCACGGCCTCTGACCGCAAGGCACTACAGAGGGTAGTGCGTATGGCCCAGTACATCACTGGGGCCAAGCTTCCTGCCATCCAATACTTCTATACAAGGCGGTGTCAGAGGAAGGCCCTAAAAATTGCCAAGGATTCCATAGATTGTACCCTCTGGTACCAGAGTGCCAAGTCAAGGTCCAAAAGGCTTCTTAACAGTTTCTACCCGTAAGCCATAACAATCTGAACAGCTAATCAAATGGCTACCCGGACTTTTTGCAAATGGCTACCCCCCCCCCCCCTTTGACGCTGCTCCTACTCTTGGTTTATTATCCATGCATAGTCACTTTACCTCTACCTACATGGTACATATTACCTCGACTAACCTGTGCCCTGTATGTTGACTCTGTACCCCCTGTATATACAGTTGAAGTCGGAAGTTTATATACACCTTAGCCAAATACATTTAAACTCAGTTTTTGCCCATTTCTGACATTTAATCCTCGTAAAAATTCCATGTCTTTGGTCAGTTAGGCTCACCACTTTATTTTAAGAATGTGAAATGTCAGAATAATAGTATAGAGAATGATTTATTTCAGCTTTTATTTCTTTTATCACATTCCCAGTGGTTCAGAAGTTTACATACACTCAATTAGTATTTGGTAGCATTGCCTTTATATTGTTTAACTTGGGTCAAACGTTTCAGGTAACCTTCCACAAGCTTTCCACAATAAGTTGGGTGAATTTTGGCCCATTCCTCCTGACAGAGCTGGTGTAACTGAGTCAGGGTTTGTAGTCCTCCTTGCTCGCACATGCTTTTTCAGCTCTGCCCACAAATGTTCTATAGGATTGAGGTCAGGGCTTTGTGATGGCCACTCCAATACCTTGACTTTGTTGATCTTAAGCTATTTTGCCACAACTTTGGAAGTATGCTTGGGGTCATTGTCCATTTGGAAGACCCATTTGTGACCAAGCTTCAACTTCCTGACTGATGTCTTGAGATGTTGTTTCAATATCCTGTGGCGTACTGCATTAGCATCGAATAGCCCCTGAGGTATGTAACTTTTCAGGGAAGTTAGGAACCAATATACACAGGCAGTTGTACAGGCAGTTGAAATTTGCATCCTGTAGCACAAACTCCAAAAAGTTCTGGGACACTGTAAAGTCCATGGAGAATAAGAGCACCTCCTCCCAGCTGCCCACTGCACTGAGGCTATGAAACACTGTCACCACCGATAAATCCATGATAATTGAAAATTTCAATAAGCATTTTTCTACGGCTGGCCATGCTTTCCACCTGGCTACCCCTACCCCGGGCAACAGCCCTGCACCCCCACATTTCTCCTTCACCCAAATCCAGATAGCCGATGTTCTGAAAGAGCTGAAAAATCTGGACCCCTACAAATCAGCTGGCATAGACAATCTGGACCCTCTCTTTCTAAAATCATCTGCCGTAATTGTTGCAACCCCTATTACTAGCCTGTCAACCTCTCTTCGTATCGTCTGAGATCCCCAAAGATTGGAAAGCTGTTCAAAGGGGGAGACACTCTAGACCCAAACAGTTACAGACCTATATCTATCCTACCCTGCCTTTCTAAGGTCTTCGAAAGCCAAGTTAACAAACAGATCGCTGACCATTTCGAATCCCACCGTACCTTCTCCGCTATGCAATCTGGTTTCCAAGCTGGTCATGGGTCCACCTCTATGTAGACCACACCATTCTGTATACTTCTGGCTCTTCTTTGGACACTGTGTTAACTAATCCTCAGAAGACCTTCAATGCCAATGCCATACTCTCCTTCCGCGGCCTCCAACTGCTCTTAAATGTAAGTAAAACTAAACGCATGCTCTTCAACCGATCGCTGCCCGCACCTGCCCGCCCGTCCAGCATCACTACTCTGGACGGTTCTGACTTAGAATATGTGGACAACTACAAATACCTAGGCGTCTGGTTAGATTGTAGACTCTCCTTCCAGACTCATATTAAGCATCTCCAATGCTAAATTAAATCTAGAATCGGCTTCCTATTTTGCAACAAAGCATCCATGCTTCCAAAAATTACCCTCGTAAAACTGACTATCCTACCGATCCTTGACTTCGGCGATGTCATTTACAAAAAGCCAATTCCTCCTTTGACTGCCTTTCCTTCCAGGTCTCTGCTGCCAATGACTGAAAGTAATTGCAAAAATAACTGAAGCTGGAGACTCATATCTCCCTCTCTAACTTTAAGCACCAGCTGCCAGAGCAGATCACTGCACCTATACATAGCCCATCTGTAAATAGCCCATCCAACTACCTCATCCCCATAGTGTTATATATTTTTTTGCTCCTTTGCACCCCAGTATCTCTACTTGCCATTCATCTTCTGCACATCTATCACTTCAGTGTTTAATTGTTAAATTGTAATTATTTTGCCACTATGGCCTATTTATTGCCTTACCTTACCTTATCTTACCTCATTTGCACACACTGTATATATACTTTTCTATTGTATTATTGACTGTATGTTTGTTTATTCCATGTGCAACTCTGTTGTTTGTGTCACACTGCTTTGCTTTATCTTGGCCAGGTCACAGTTGTAAATGAGAACTTGTTCTCAACTGGCCTAACTGGTTAAATAAAGGTGAAATAAATATATATTTTTTAATAAAATAAAAAATATATATCTACACAAAAATGTTCTTCCTCCTGATGCCATCTATTTCGTGTAGTGCACCAGTACCTCCTGAAGCAAAGCAGCCCCACAACATGAAGCTGCCAACCCCGTGCTTCACGGTTGGGAAGGTGTTCTTCAGCTTGCAAGCCTCCCCCTTTTTCCTCCAAACATAACGATGGTCATTATGGCCAAACAGTTCTATTTTATTTCATCAGACCAGAGGACAATTTTCCAAAAAGTACGATCTTTGTTCCCATGTGCAGTTGCAAACCGTAGTCTGGCTTTTTTATGGCGGTTTTGGAGCAGTGGCTTCTTCCTTGCTGAGCAACCTTTCAGGTTGTGTCGATATAGGACTCGTTTTACTGTGGATATAGATACCTGTTTCCTCCAGCATCTTCACAAGGTCCTTTGCTGTTGTTCTGGGATTGATTTGCACTTTTCGCACTTAAGTACGTTCATCTCTAGGAGACAGAACTCGTCTCCTTCCTGAGTGGTATGACGGCTGTGTGGTCCCATGGTGTTTATACTTGCGTACTATTGTTTGTACCGATGAACGTGGTACCTTCAGGCATTTGGAAATTGCTCCCAATGATGAACCAGACTTGTGGAGGTCTACAATTTTGTTCTGAGGTCTTGGCTGATTTCTTTTGATATTCCCATTATGTCAAGCAAAGATGCACTGAGTTTGAAGATAGGCCTTGAAATACAACAACAGGTAAACAACAGGTAAACCTCCAATTGACTCAAATGATGTCAATTAGCCTATCAGAAGCTTCTAAAGCCATGACATCATTTTCTGGAATTTTCCAAGCTGTTTAAAGGCACAGTCAACTTAGTAAACTTCTGACCCACTGGAATTGTGATACAGTGAATTATAAGTGAAATAATCTGTCTGTAAACAATTGTTGGAAAAATTACTTGTCATGCACAAAGTAGATGTCCTAACCGACTTGCCAAAACTATAGTTTGTTAACAGGAAATTTGTGGAGTGGTTAAAAAAACGAGTTGTAATGGTTCCAACCTAAGTGTATGTAAGCTTCCGACTTCAACTGTAGCCTTGCTACTGTTATTTTATTGTTGGTCCTTAATTATTTGTTATTTTTCTATTTTTACTTCAGTTTATTTTATTAAATACTTTCTTAACACCTATTTTTCTTAACTGCATTGTTGGTTAATAAGAGCTTGTAAGTAAGCATTTCACTGTAAGGTTTACACCTGTTGTATTTGGCGAATGTGACTTGAAGCAAGAAAATGAAAATGAAAAACAGGTTCAGCCCCTGGTTCAACCTTGATCTGGCAGAGTTACTCCACCTTAAGAATTCCATTTGACGAAAGGCTTGGCACACGTGTACTCAGACTGACTATCTCTCATTTAGGCAAATGAGAAATAAGTACACCCAGGCTATCCAGAAGACCAAAGTTAGTTACTTTAAGGAGCAGTTCTCTCTCTGTGGGTCTAACCCCAAGAAGTTCTGGAAAACGGTTAAATACCTGGAGAATAAACCCTCCTCCTCACAGCTGCCCATGTCCCTTAATGTTGTTGATGTGGTTGTTCCTGACAAGGAGCACATGGCTGAGCTCTTTAATCACCATTTCTTTAAGTTAGGATTCTTGTTTGACTCAGCCATGCCTCCTTGCCCGTCCAACATTTCCTCATCTCCCACCCCTTCTAATGTGACTAGCCCCGATACTCATCCCTAATTTTTTCCCTGCCCCACTACAACGTTTCTCTCTGCAGGCGGTCACCGAGTCCGAGGTGCTAAAGGAGCTCCTTAAACTTAACCCCCAAAAAACATCTGGGTCAGATGGTTTAGAGCAGGCCCGGGCAATTATTTTCCATGGAGGGCCACATTAGAATATATTTTTTGCCATCGCGGGCCAGAATCATATTACAGGATTATACATCATGTGTATGACTGTGTTGACAGATATACAGTGGCAAGAAAAAGTATGTGAACCCTTTGGAATTACCTGGACTTCTCTACAAATTGGTCGTAAAATGTTATATGATTTTCATCTAAGTCTTCAACAATAAACAAACACAGTCTGCTTAAACTAATAACACATAAACAATTATACCTTTTCATGTCTTTATTGAACACACCGTGTAAACATTCATAGTGCAGGGGTGGAAAAGTATGTGAACCCATGGTTTTAATAACTGGTTGGCAGCAATAACTTCAACCAAACGTTTTCTGTAGTTGCGGATCAGACCTGCACAACGGTCAGGAGGAATTTTGGACCATAACGGTTTCAGTTCAGCAATATTCTTGGGATGTCTGATGTGAACTGCTCTCTTGATGTCATGCCACAGAATCTCAATCAGGTTGAGGTTAGGACTCTGACTGGGCCACTCCAGAAGGCATATTTTCTTCTGTTGCAGCCATTCTGTTGTGGATTTACTTCTGTGTTTAGGGTTGTTGTCCTGTTGCATCACTCAACTTCTGTTGAGCTTCACTTGGCAGACAGATAGCCTTATATTCTCCTGCAAAATGTCTTGATAAACTTGGGAATTCATTTTTCCGTCGATGACAGCAAGCTGTCCAGGCCCTGAGGCAGCAAAGCAGCTCCAAAGAATGATGCTCCCTTCACCATACTTTACAGTTGGGATCAGGTTTTGATGTTGGTTTGCTGTGCTTTTTTCTCCACACATAGTGTTATGTGCTCCTTTCAAACAACTCAACCCTAGTTTAATCTGTCCAAATAATATTTTTTCAGTAGCACTGTGGAACATCCAGATGCTCTTTTGTGAACTTCAGACATTCAGCAATGTTTTTTTGGACAGCAGTGGCTTCTTCTGTAGTGTCCTCCCATGAACACCATTCTTGTTTAGTGTTTTACGTATCGTAGACTCGTCAACAGAAATGTTAGCATGTTCCAGAGATTTCTTTGTCTTTAGCTAACACTCTAAGATTCTTCTTAACCTCATTGAGCATTCTGCACTGTGCTTTTGCAGTCATCTTTGTAGGACAGCCAATCCTAGGAAGAGTAGCAACAGTGCTGAACTTTCTCCATTTATAGACAATTTGTCTAACTGTGGACTGAAGAACATCAAGGCTTTTAGAGATACTTTTTTTTAACCCTTTCCAGCTTTATGCAAGTCAACAATTCTTAATCTTGGGTCTTCTGAGATCTCTTTTGTTCGAGGCATGGTTCACATCAGGCAATGCTTATTGTGAATAGTAAACTCAAATTTTGTGAGTGTTTTTTATAGGGCTGGGCAGCTCTAACCAACATCTCCAATCTCATCTCATTGATTGGACTCCAGCTTAGCTGACTCCTGACTCCAATTAGCTTTTGGAGAAGTCATTAGCCTATGGGCTCAAATACCTTTTCAGACAACACTGTGAATGTTTAAATGATGTGTTCAATATAGACAAGAAAAATACATGTTTGTCTGTTGTTGTGACTTAGATGAATTTCAGATCTAATTTTATGACCAATTTATACAGAAATCCAGATAATTCTAAAGGTTTCACATACTTTTTCTTGCCACTACTGTATCTACTGTAAATCACATCAATTTTACTTTTTTTAACATGCACAGAAATAAACCACTTTCCATGTTCTCCTTTTGGTAGGTATTTTCATTATTAAACATGCCATGAACTACAAGGAGGGAAAAGTACACTTTGCATTCAGTACCACGGACAGAACTCTTGTTAATTGGTATGCACAAAATTCATGAAGAGATGTATAGAACCTAGTCAATGACATTGTTCTCCAATCACTGCATCAGACTGAAGATCGATAAGCTCAAGTTGCAAGTCTGTGGGAGCGTTATCCACATTGAAGGTGAAAGGAGAGGAAACCAACAGCATGTCATTTTCCAACACTTTGAAATCCTCGAAATGACGATAAAACTCACCGTTCAAAGCACGCAGAAGCGATGTATACTTCTCCCGCTGGTAATCTGATAGGGAACAGACTAGTAGTGTCGGAAGGTGGGTGAGATTGTTGGCTTCTACTTGGCGGGTCAGGAGGAGTCATTTTCTCTTGAAGGCTTTGACAAGGCTGTACATCTGATGTGCAAAAAGGCCCCGCCCTTGTAGTTTGTAATTCAGTTCATTCATGAGGGCCATGATGTCCATGGTGAAGGCAAAATCAGCCAACCATTCTTTATCTTGCAGTTGAGGGAAATCCACATATTTTCCTTTCATTTGCAAAAGCTCAGCAATCTCCGACTTCAGGTCCCACACCCTTTTAAGCACCTTCGCCTAACTCAGCCATCTCACATTTGTGCGGTAAGGGAGATCTGCATGACCCAACTCTGTCTCTTCCAACAGTAAGTCAAACTGCTTGTGGTTTAAAGATTTTGCTCTGATGAAGTTTATCACTTTAGTAACAGTATCCACAACATGGCTCATTTTCAGAACACATTTACAGAGCACCTCCTGATGAATAATGCAATGCAGGAAAATCATTTTCTGATCTGGGTTCAGCTCAGTTACTTGATCTTGTATCCTTCTCAAAAGGCCAATGTTTTTTCCAGTCAAGTTTGGGCACCCATCAGTGGTCACACTGGATAACTTTTAGAAACTCAGTCCCATCTTTGCAGCACACTTTATTAACCGCCTCCAATAAATCTTTCCCTGTGGTTGTGCCATTCATTGACTGCGCTGAAGCAAGCTCCTCTGTCATTTCAACGTCTGGGGTTATGCCTCGTAAGAATATCAACAACTGCGCCGTGTCACGTGCATCACTGCTCTCATCCAGGGCCAATGAGAAATAGGTGAAATCCTTTACCTAGTCTTTCAACTGTTGTTCCATATTCTCTGCCATGTCCTCAACACGCCGTGTCACTGTTCGTCTTGACAGGGAAACATTTTCAAACAGCTCTTTCTTGTCGGGGCGAAGTATTGCTGCGGAGTCAATTAAACATTCTTTAATGAATTCGCCCTCAGCGAATGACTTGCTATGTTTAGCAATTTTGTGGGACAGTACATAGCTAGCTCTCGCAATTCCGTCATTTGCTGAATGCAGTTTTGTGAAAATCTTACTGCTTTTGCAACTGAGAAAGCAACTCTTTGGATGCACCTGCCCTGTGCTCAGAATATATATTTCTCTGCATGCTTCGTCTGGAAGTGTTGGGACAAGTTGTAGTCTTTCAAGACAGCGATGCTCTCTTTGCAACCAGCTTTCCCTGATACCTCAATAAAGAAATATTTTGATGTCCACTCTTGCTGGAACACCCTACATTCATTATCTACTTTCCTTTTTTTTTTTTTTATCTTTGAAAAGTATTTTCTAGCTAGCTACTCTAAACTCAGCAAAAAAAGAAAAGGCCCTTTTTCAGGACCCTGTCTTTCAAAGATAATTAGTAAAAATCTAAATAACTTCACGTCTTCATTGTAAAGGGTTTAAACTCCTTGTTCAATGAACCATAAACAATTAATGAACATGCACCTGTCGAACGGTCGTTAAGACATTAACAGCTTACAGAAGGTAGGCAATTAAGGTCACAGTTATGAAAACTTATGACACTAAAGAGGCCTTTCTACTGACTCTGAAAAATACCAAAAGAAAGATGCCCATGGTCTCTGCTCATCTGCGTGAACGTGCCTTAGGCATGCTGCAAGGAGGCATGAGGACTGCAGATGTGGCCAAGGTAATAAATTGCAATGTCTGTACTGTGGTACGCCTAACACAGCGCTACAGGGAGACAGGACGGACAGCTGATCGTCCTCGCAGTGGCAGACCACATGTAACAACAGCTTTGTAATATTTTATACGTTTTGTATAAAGGTTTGTCTATGTAAACATGTGGTTGACATGACATAATCCTGTGGTTGAAATTCCACTTTCAAAACAAAAGTTGATATGAATGCTTATGGTTTGAGTTACAAACTAATCTATGAAAAGCTGAGCTCCCATAAACATATGTTTTGCTCTGACGCTCAAAAGCTACTCAAGAGTCGTTAGGAGATCATAGGAAATCCCAGGACATCTATAATAGTGTAATAAGCTTACATAGTTGCTATCACAATCTCCAAACCACAGTTGTCACTGACTAGTTGGATATTAATTTCCCACTGAGAAAACAATTTCTGTAATTATAGCATTCATAAAAATATTTTTTTTACCCGTTTTTAAAATACAGTGCCTTGCGAAAGTATTCGGCCCCCTTGAACTTTGCGACCTTTTGCCACATTTCAGGCGTCAAACATAAAGATATAAAACTGTATTTTTTTGTGAAGAATCAACAACAAGTGGGACACAATCATGAAGTGGAACGACATTTATTGGATATTTAAAACTTTTTTAACAAATCAAAAACTGAAAAATTGGGCGTGCAAAATTATTCAGCCCCCTTAAGTTAATACTTTGTAGCGCCACCTTTTGCTGCGATTACAGCTGTAAGTCGCTTGGGGTATGTCTCTATCAGTTTTGCACATCGAGAGACTGAATTTTTTTCCCATTCCTTCTTGCAAAACAGCTCGAGCTCAGTGAGGTTGGATGGAGAGTATTTGTGAATAGCAGTTTTCAGTTCTTTCCACAGATTCTCAATTGGATTCAAGTCTGGACTTTGACTTGGCCAATCTAACACCTGGATATGTTTATTTTTGAACCATTCCATTGTAGATTTTGCTTTATGTTTTGGATCATTGTCTTGTTGGAAGACAAATCTCCGTCCCAGTCTCAGGTCTTTTGCAGACTCCATCAGGTTTTCTTCCAGAATGGTCCTGTATTTGGCTCCATCCATCTTCCCATCAATTTTAACCATCTTCCCTGTCCCTGCTGAAGAAAAGCAGGCCCAAACCATGATGCTGCCACCACCATGTTTGACAGTGGGGATGGTGTGTTCAGGGTGATGAGCTGTGTTGCTTTTACGCCAAACATAACGTTTTGCATTTTTGCCAAAAAGTTCAATTTTGGTTTCATCTGACCAGAGCACCTTCTTCCACTTTCTGTTTGGTGTGTCTCCCAGGTGGCTTGTGGCAAACTTTAAATTACAATTTTTATGGATATCTTTAAGAAATGGCTTTCTTCTTGCCACTCTTCCATAAAGGCCAGATTTGTGCAATATACGACTGATTGTTGTCCTATGGACAGAGTCTCCCACCTCAGCTGTAGATCTCTGCAGTTCATCCAGAGTGATCATGGGCCTCTTGGCTGCATCACTGATCAGTCTTCTCCTTGTATGAGCTGAAAGTTTAGAGGGACGGCCAGGTCTTGGTAGATTTGCAGTGGTCTGATACTCCTTCCATTTCAATATTATCGCTTGCACAGTGCTCCTTGGGATGTTTAAAGCTTGGGAAATCTTTTTGTATCCAAATCCGGCTTTAAACTTCTTCACAACAGTATCTCGGACCTGCCTGGTGTGTTCCTTGTTCTTCATGATGCTCTCTGCGCTTTTAACGGACCTCTGAGACTATCACAGTGCAGGTGCATTTATACGGAGACTTGATTACACACACGTGGATTGTATTTATCATCATTAGTCATTTAGGTCAACATTGGATCATTCAGAGATCCTCACTGAACTTCTGGAGAGAGTTTGCTGCACTGAAAGTAAAGGGGCTGAATAATTTTGCACGCCCAATTTTTCAGTTTTTGATTTGTTAAAAAAGTTTGAAATATTCAATAAATGTCGTTCCACTTCATGATTGTGTCCCACTTGTTGTTGATTCTTCACAAAAAAATACAGTTTTATATCTTTATGTTTGAAGCCTGAAATGTGGCAAAGGTCGCAAAGTTCAAGGGGGCCGAATACTTTCGCAAGGCACTGTATGTGTGTATGTATCTATACATAAATGTGTGTGTATATATATTACTTGATAACCCTTCAGAAGGTAGATGATTTACCGTAAACTAATGAACAATGTGACCACAGCGAGTCAGGATTTCAGGAGACATTAAACTCTTATTTACACTATGTTTGCCTTTTCTTTGCTTTCTCAGTGAAGTGGTGCACCAACATCAGTTCTGTCTCTTACTCTCTAGGCTAGTTACCTCACACAACTTAGCTGTAAATCAGACACAATGTCAAGTAAAATGGCAACCGAATCTTAGTGGAACAGGACCTCTTCAACTGTCCCATCTGTCTAGACATGAAGGATCCGGTGACTATGCCCTGTGGACAAAGACACTGTATGGGCCGTATCCAGGGATTATGGGAGAAGGAGGACCTTATGGGAGGTCAGATCTGCCCCCATTGCAAAGAAAGCGTAACAAAACCTTGGCCCATGGCCCATTCTGAACCAAAATACTCTTGTGGCGGAAATGGTGGCCAAACTGAATAAGACAGAACTCTAAGCTGATCCTCTTATGGAAGATATGGTTGCATGTGACTTCTCCTTTAGAGGAGAGAACAAAGCTGTCATCCTGCCTGGTGTGTCTGGCCTCTTACTGTGAGACTCACCTAAAGCCCCACTATGAAAACCCTTCCGTTGGTAGGCACAAGCTGTTGGATATCACCAAAATCACATTTTATTGGTCACATATACATGGTTAGCAGATGTTAATGCGAGAGTAGCGAAATGCTTGTGCTTCTAGTTCCGACACTGCAGTAATATCTAACAAGTAATCTAACAATTTCCCAACAACCTAATAAACACATCTAAAGGGGTGAATGAGAATATGTACATATAAATATGGATGAATGATGGCCGAGCAGCATAGGCAAGGTGCAATACATAGTATAAAATACAGCATATACATACAGGGGTATGCAGTTTTAGAAACTTCATCCTGTAAGCATTATATTGCAATGCAGGAATTTTGATTGTGGGTTAACAGACCAGCATAGAGGTGGAAAGATGTTCTTTATAATAAAATCATTGCACAAATCTATCATTGCATTAGCGGGTCTGAGGAAAAGTTGCCTTTTATAAACATTTCATGCAATTATACATAATTGTACGTGACTGGAGACCTTAGCAGAAATTACAGGCTAAGAATGAACAGAGAGATTGGCCTATGCATAAATGTGATCATATATCTCCAATGTCAAATCAGTATGTCTTGTTTGCAACGAAACTGTCCCTGTTTGCAAATAATTGAACCTGAGACATCATTATTCATCTAAGGATGGTACTTTCAAAAGTACCTTTCCACCCTAGACAGAGTAGGCCTACCAATGCAGAAAAATGTCAGCTTTAACTGCTGGCTACTCTTGTTCTGTGGCTTAACCCAATGACAAAAGATCACAAGTTTTCCCTAAAAGCTGTCTGGGTCTGAACATCTTCTATTTTTACAGAAAGTGAATAGCTCAATCAATTGACAGTGACAGAATTAGATTACTTTCCAAGCACAGTCAAGATTGTAGCTCAGCCAATGAATATCATAGAAATTAAACAAAGATATCCCCATATACATTCGGAGTCACGTCTTTCCCGAATATTTTACAGCATAAACCATTTTGGACAAAAGCGCTGTTACAGATCACTTTATATAAATGGACCCATTTGAATTTCTTCAAAATCTTAAGCTAACAAGGGGGAGTTCTATGATTTTTGCCATTTTCTTTAACAAAGGTAGGCCGGTGGCATATGCATACCCTTTCATACCCCCTCAATTCGAGTCCTGGTTTTAACTTCACTGACATTGAGGTAGGCTATTTAAAGGGTGCATGGTGGGTGGAGGAATTGCCTGACAAATCTATAGATAGCAGCCTAGCCTTATTTCGTCCATCAAAACAGGTAAACTTACCTCTTATTTCTTAAATAGGAAGAAATAGGCTCCAGCGCAAAGCCCTCTTGTTTTTAGTAACGTAAAATTCGTGAATTCTGTTTACTCAAATTGCGTTCTTTCAGCAACATGAGCTGTCCATTTCCGATTTATTGTGCCGTGGCTGCCGCTTCAAGTTTCAGCATCACAATGTAAAGGACTCTAATCTGGTTTATTGAGAGGTCAATAACTCTGATAAGAAGCTTCATCATGGGCAAGAAACATATTGTTTTTTTTAATTCAAATCAATTATAGTAGTAGCGAGCTACAGTATCAAAGTTGATCTCCGGTCCTCCTTCTCATATTCGCACTCTCCCTCTCAAATTGAATAGAACATAGGCTAGTCCGCATTCACAATATTGAATTTTGGACTAATAAAAAAGTATTTTCGGAAGAAGCCTTTGACTCTCCTCCTGAATTGCCCCCGTGGGCCCACACAGCACTGCCTTAGTTAGGCAGCACACAAAAAAAGGATTTGATCAGCATGAGAGGAGTGTAATGCAGCATAGTTTTATTTACACAATCCCAGCAGTGCAAAAGACTCAGGAAGGAAGTACATTTTCTTAGAAATATAACTTTGCTTTGTGCTTCTTTGATCAGACACTTCGTATAGCCTAGCATTTAGACTGTAGGCTATGGATAATTTGGTTGAGACCACTCTAAACAGCCTATAGGCGCACTTGATGTTGCATATTCAGCTGGGAATCAGAGATGAGGGGCAGCATCATGCACACATCGATATATAGCCTAATAATTCTAAAACACTGAGAAATATTGGAATTTAATCAATTACAAATGACATGACCCTCCCCTGGACTACATTTTAAAAAATCCTCAACCCTGCCCCTAACTGAAATTGAACAATTTTCCTCCAGGTTCCCATTCGAACCATCCCTTAGCTGCATTCCAGTTCTTTTTCATCCGGAAAAACTCCCAAATTTTAAAGATACAAGCATACCCGTAAGATAATCACCACTATGCATGAAAATATGGAGAGTGGCACTCAGTAATGTGTTGTATTGAATTTGCCCCAAACATAAAACTTTATATTAATTGCATTGCCAATTTTATTTCAGTATTTAGTGCTTATTGCAAACAGGATGCATGTTCTGGAATATTTTTATTCTGTACAGGCTTCCTTCTTTTCGCTCTGTCAATTAGGATAGTATTGTGGAGTAATTACAATGTTGTTGTTCCATCCTCAGTTTTCTCCTATCACAGCCATTACACCTTTTAACTGTTTTAAAGTCACCATTGGCCCAATGATGAATTCCCTGAGTTTCCTTCCTCTCCGACAACTGAGTTAGGAACGACGCCTGTAAAAAAACTCCCGGGTCTTTGTGGTTGAATCTGTTTGAAGTTCACTGAGGGACCTTACAGATAATTGTATGTGTGGGGTACAGAAATGAGGTAAACATTCAAAAATCATGTTAACAATATTATTGCACACAGAGTCCATGCAACTTATTATGTGACTTGCTAAGCACATTTTTTCTCCTGAACATATTTAGGCTTGCCATAACAAAGGGGTTGAATACTCAAGGTATTTCTGCTTGTTAAAACCTAATTTCACTATTGGGTGTAGGCCAGTGACAAAAACTCTTAAATGAATCCCTTTTAAATTCAAACTGTAAACACAATAACATTTTGAAAAAGTCAAGGGCTGTGAATAGGGCTGGTAATGGTGACCATATTACCATGACCGCACTCAAATTCCATGTGACCTTTGAGTCGCGGTAACTCGGCTTCTCCAAAACTGTGCTCTGATGGTCATTAGTAGCCTACCAAACTTGCTCATGGCCAGTAGCTAATGGCCCGTACTCAGTGCACTATTGTCCTTCTGTCCTTCTGAAGTGGGGGGTTTTGAGTGTCTGTGGTTTCGGTTCCTCAAACCTTTAATAAAAAGAATTGAACTTGTCTGGGAGGTCAGGGTCATCATTTGAAGGGGGGGGGGGTATTTTTTGTAGTTTGTCATCTCCTGTAAGCTTTTCCAGACTAATCTGGAGTCTTTGGCTGTGAATTGTGCTTCACATTTTTTTGTGTGATTTGTTTTGGCCTTCCTTATTGCAGAGCTTATTTCATATTTGGCTGATTTGTATTTTTCTTCATCTTCGCTGATGTAGGCAGAGTTATTTTTCCCTACATAGTAAAGTTAGTTCTTTGAAAACCAGGGTATACTGTTGACATATGACATTTCATTTTGTTGTGGGGATACACGTCTCTACACAGAACTGGATGTATGACTTCACAGTATCTGTGTACTCATCGAGTCTGGTAATATGAGTCTCTGAAGGTATCCCAAATCGTACATTCAAAACAGCCTTTCAGAGTTTCGATGGCATCTGTGGACCACATTTGAACTGTTTTGGACATTGGTTTAATAGTTTTGAGTTTTTGTTTATACGTTGGAATGAGGAGCAGCATCGTGTGGTCAGATTTTCCCAGCAGAGCTCTAGGGAATGCATGGTAAGCAGATGAGATTGAACTATGTGATCCAGTAATTGGGGTGAGATCTTTCCACTGTGGAAATGTAATGTGCTAGTTTGCTGATGGCATTGCTGGTGTTAGATTGTGGTGGGATGTAAAACACCGGTTTGCACAATTGAGGCAATTTCCCTTGGGAGATAGAATGGCCTACAAATTATAGTTAGGAATTCAAGGTCGGGGGAGGATGTTTGATGCAGTACTGTGGAGGTGGTATACCAGCGCTGGTTAATCATGAAGCAGATACCATCACCTCTTGATTGATGTAGTACTGTGGAGGTGGTGCACCAGCGCTAGTTAATCATGAAGCAGATATGACCGCCTTTTGATTTTAGAGACAACTTCACTAACCTGTCGGCTCAGTGGAGGTAAAAATCTGGGGCTATATGGCCGAGTACGGATCAGATTGGTCCAGCCATGTCTCAGTCAGGCAGATGGCGAAGCATTCCCCATAAAACTCTCTTAATTAGGTTCAAAAGCAAGAGTTCATCCATTTTCTCCTGAGTGACTGGATGTCCGATAGTAACAAGGCAGGCAGAGGGGGCCTGTAGGGCCGTCTCCTGAACCTGGAGAGGATGCCGGCTCGCCTTCCATGTCCGGATGTATTACCACCTGTAGGCGGTGACTGTCCAAATATGTTGTTAATCAGTGTCACGTTCTGACCTTAGTTCCTTTGTTTTAGTATGGTCAGGGCGTGAGTTGGGGTGGGCAGTCTATGTTTGTTTTTCTATGTTGGTTTTTGAGTTCAGCCTAGTATGGTTCTCAATCAGAGGCAGTTGTCAATTGTTGTCCCTGAATCATACTTAGGTAGCCTGGGTTTCACTTTTGGTTTGTGGGTGTTTGTTTCCGTGTGAGTGTTTGGGCCACACGGTACTGTTTCGGTTTTGTAAATTCACGTTGTAATTTATTGTTTAGTGTTCTGAGTTTTAATTAAACATCATCATGAACACTTACCACGCTGCACTTTGGTCCGATCCTTACTCAGAAGAGGAGGAAATCCATTACAATCAGTAATTCCACAGGTAAAGAATAATGATGTGGATCGAAAACTCCATACGATTTCTCCCTGATATTTAGAAGTTCCAAACGACTATATTTATGTGAACATGTAGACCTCCGTACGAATAACACAGACAAAAGTGAGAGACATAGAATCAGAGTGTGTACCATGGCAAGCCTCACGGCTGCCATCCTAGTATGATTTAGCCTGTAGTATAGAAAAGGCTAATCACCTGCTGACAAAATTTTATGACCACCACAGCCCTAGCAGTGTTGGCCTTTTAAGATGAGGGAGGACAAATGTTTTTTTCATGAGCATGGCCTTATATATATGCCTTATTTATTACTGTCATTCATATTCCATTCACCTAGTTCAATGTAACATTGATTGGTTTAGTCTACTACATGATACTATAATTTTCCCTATTCCATGAGGTTACATTGCCTATAAATTAAAGTTTACAACGTAGGTGCACACAGGTCAAGAGAAAGATTTGAGGTCACTGACAGTGACACATTCAACACTGCCTTGCACACTATTGCCTGCATCTAGCTGATCTAGGATGTAGTCATTAGTCCAACAGTTGCAAACAAGAGTTTCTATTGGACACATTCAGGTATGTTTATCCTCATTTTATTTAGTTTCCTTCCACTTAAGAAATGTTTTTCAATAGAATCGGCGCAATGAATATACCCCTGAACACACGCAAACAGTTCACTTTCATAGCCACATACAAACAGCTCGTTGTATTCCTTCTCGCATCTACATGCTCTCCTCCTCTCATTTTCCGGTGGACTTCAAAGGCACAACATATCAGCTGTCTGTAACTGTAACAGTATAGCTTCCGTCCCTCTCCTTGCCCCTACCTGGGCTCGAACCAGGCACACATCAACAACAGCCACCCTTGAAGCATCCAAGTTACCCATCGTGCCACAAAAGCCGAGCAAGGGGAACAACTACTTCAAGGTCTCAGAGCAAGTGACGTCACCGATTGAAACGCTATTAGAGCGCACCACCGCTAACTAGCTAGCCATTTTACATCGGTTACACTGACCCCCCTTTTTACCTCTTCCTTTTCTGCAGCAACCAGTGATCCGGGTTGACAGCATCAATGTAACAGTATGGCTTCCGTCCCCCCTCTCCTCGCCCCTACCTGGCCTGGGCTCGAACCAGGGACCCTCTGCACACATCAACAACAACCACCCTCGAAGCATCGTTACCCATCGTGCCACAAAAGCCGCTGCCCTTGCAGAGCAAGGGGAACAACTACTTCAAGGTCTCAGAGCGAGGTGACGTTATCGATTGATACGCTATTAGCGTGCACCACCGCTAACTAGCTAGCCATTTCACATCGGTTACATAACCAGGGGAAACAATCCTTTCCAAGCCAAACCTTCATATCATAACCGCTACACACAGCCTACATTGTTGTCACCATATTAGTTCAAGTAATATCATAGTCAACATAGCTAATAGCACTAACCCACTACAATCATGCAGTACAGTGTTGTAAGCAGTATAGCAGGCCCGTGGCAATAAATTAGTAAAACCAAAAGCTTACCATGACTTGGAAGAGTTCCAGTGTTGGATAGTCATAGCCAGCTAGCTAACATAGCATCCCTCTGATGAGCAAACACGTTTAGCATCTCCAGGCCTCCACCCATACAAGCCACTGATGTGCACCTTTAGAACATCTACATTTTAAAAAGTCTAATAAATTAATTTAATATACACCATCACAATAAATCTATTATTTATTTTTGTCAGGTCTAAAGAACCATTATGATGTGACAAAAATGTATTTCAGAAGAACAGCATATGAGTTTGTACTGTTTGTTAGTTATCTAGCTATGCTCCATGCCATAGGCAGTAGGCTTGTTAATTTAGCTGACAAAATATGCTTATAAGTCCTGTGCCATTTAAAAAAAATATTATGATTTTATTGTAAGAAGAATATAATTGAACTTAACTGAATAAAATAGAAAGGATATTTTTCCCATTACAGAGCGAGTGCACATGTCACGTTCTGACCTTTATTTCCTTTATTTTGTATTTATTTAGTATGGTCAGGGTGTGAGTTGGGTGGGCAGTCTATGTTTGTTTTTCTAGGTTTTGGGTATTTCTATGTTTCGGCCTAGTATGGTTCTCAATCAGAGGCAGGTGTCATTAGTTGTCTCTGATTGAGAATCATACTTAGGTAGCCTGGGTTTCACTGTGTGTTTGTGGGTGATTGTTCCTGTCTCTGTGTTTTGCACCAGATAGGGCTGTTTTGGGTTTTCACGGTTCTTGTTTTTGTTAGTTTGTTCATGTGAAGGGATTTATTAAAACATGAATCAAAACAACCACGCTGCGCTTTGGTCTGCCTCTCCGTCAATGGAAGAAATCCCTTACAGAATCACCCACCACAACAGGACCAAGTGGCGTGGTAACGAGCAGCAGCAGGAGCAGCAGCAGCAGCAGTGGGAGAGGCTGCACTACTTGGAGAATATGGACTATACTACTTGGGAGGAAATAGACAGGTGGGCGGTCGACCCAGGGAGAGTGCCGGAGCCCGCCTGGGATTCGATGGAGCAGTGTGCGGAAGGTTACAGGAGAATGAGGTTGGCGAAGCAAGCACGGCGGCGCGGACGGAAGCCCGAGAGTCAGCCCCAAAAATGTATTGGGGGGGGCACAGGGGAGTGTGGCAGAGTCAGGAGTCAGACCTGAGCCAACTCCCCCCCGTTTATCGTGAGGAGCCAAGGAGGAGCTCAGAACCAGAGCTGGTGTTGGAGTTGAGCGAAGCAGAGACTGTGAAGGAGTTAATGGGGAAATTGGAGGAGAGAGAAATGAGGGAGTTGCTGGTTTGGTGCATGAGGCACGACATTCGCCCGACGGAGCGTGTCAGGGATTTAATGGCACCTGGGTCAGCTCTCCATACTCATCCTGAGGTGCGTGCTAGGGGTCTGGTGAAGACTGTGCCAGCCTCACGCACCAGGCCTCCTGTGCATCTCCCTAGCCTTGCACGTCCTGTGCCATCTCAGCACTACAGTGCTCCTAGCAGTGCTAACCGTGGCAGGCGTGGTGCTGGTCGGGCACCGTGTTATGCGGTGGTTCGCACGGTGTCCCCAGTACGCATGCTTAGCCCGGTGCGCTACACCCCAGCTTCCCACATCTGCCGGGCTAGGGTGAAGATCCAGCCAGGGCGGTTGGTGCCGGCCCTGCTCTCAAGATCTCCAGTACGCCTTCACGGTCCGGTCCATCCAGTGCCACCTCCACACACCAGCCCTCCGGTGGCAGCTCCCCGCACCAGGCTTCCTGTGCGTGTCCTCGGCCCAGTACCACCAGTGCCAGCACCACGCATCAGGCCTACAGTGCCTGTCCAGCGCTGCCGGAGCCTTCCTCCTCTCCAGTGCTGCCGGAGCCTTCCTCCTCTCCAGTGCTGCCGGAGCCTCCCGCCTGTCCGGCGCTGCTGCCGGAGTCTCCCGCCTGTCCGGCGGGAGTCTGAGGCGCCAGAGCCCCTCAGCCCAGAGGCGCCAGAGCTTCCGCCCCTCTGTCCCGAGCTTCTGCCCCTCTGTCCCGAGCTGCCCCTCTGTCCCGAGCTGCCCCTCTGTCCAGTGGGGTCATTGAGAAGGGTGGCCATGGTTAGAAAGCCACAGAGGCGGACAATAAGGCGGACTAAGACAATGGTGAAGTGGGGTCCGCGTCCCGCGCCAGAGCCGCCACCGCGGACAGACGCCCACCCAGACCCTCCCCTATAGGTTAAGGTTTTGCGGCCGGAGTCCGCACCTTTGGGGGGGGGGGGGGGTACTGTCACGTTCTGACCTTTATTTCCTTTATTTTGTATTTATTTAGTATGGTCAGGGTGTGAGTTGGGTGGGCAGTCTATGTTTGTTTTTCTAGGTTTTGGGTATTTCTATGTTTCGGCCTAGTATGGTTCTCAATCAGAGGCAAGTGTCATTAGTTGTCTCTGATTGAGAATCATACTTAGGTAGCCTGGGTTTCACTGTGTGTTTGTGGGTGATTGTTCCTGTCTTTGTGTTTTGCACCAGATAGGGCTGTTTTGGGTTTTCACGGTTCTTGTTTTTGTTAGTTTGTTCATGTGAAGGGATTTATTAAAACATGAATCAAAACAACCACGCTGCGCTTTGGTCCGCCTCTCCGTCAATGGAAGAAATCCCTTACAGCACATATGAAGTGGCTGTAACGGCTTTCTAATGGTGAAGGAGAGTCGGACCAAACTGCAGCGTGTCTATTGTGATTCATCTTTAATAAACAAACGTAACACACAACAAAACACTAACACTACAAACGAAAACCGAAAACAGCCTATACAAGTGTCTACTAACCTCTAACCAGGACATCAAGACACACAGGACAATCACCCACAATACAACCAAAGAATATGGCTGCCTAAATATGGTTCCCAATCAGAGACAACGGTAAACACCTGCCTCTGATTGAGAACCACTTCAGACAGCCATAGACTCTCCTAGAACACCCCACTAAGCTACAATCCCACTATACACACATTCCAAAATCCCAAGACAAAACACACCACAATACAAAAACTCTATGCCACACCCTGGCCTGACCCAATACATGAAGAAAACACAAAATACTTAGACCAGGGCGTGACAGTGGCTATGTTTAGCGTAACAGTGATATGAAACAGGTCCTATATACTAGATTTAGAGTTATTCTGCAACTTCAGTTTTGAATGATACAAAGGCTGCCCACTTTCCGGCCCGGTCCGTTTTGTAGGATACTTCAGTTTGATAGAGGAGCATGTGCTTACTTACAGTATTTCACTCCACGCATCAACCATTGTTTGAGGAGCATTCTCTCGCCACCCAACTGGTGATATTCCACCATGAGCTCTCCAACCAGAAGTGGACGGACGCTAGCCGTCCTCCGGCTACACCATGGTGCCACCCTACAGAGTGCTGCTGAGGCTACTGTAGACCATGGTGCCACCCTACAGAGTGCTGCTGAGGCTACTGTAGACCTTCACTGCAACACATTGTGTTTTAATCAATTATTTGGTGACGTGAATATTTTTTGTATAGTTTAATCTCAAAAGGATAACTTTTTAAACGTTTCAGTATTTTTATTTTTATGAAATTCCCTGAAGAGGATGTTCATTCCCTTCCTTCACTGAGCCCTAGGTGGGAATACTTTCCGAAGGGACTGTATGGATGCCGAGCCCGCCCTACAGAAGCCCCTCTTTCCTGGCTATAATACCGGGGATCGCATCCATTTCCTCAATTCAGTACCACTCTTCAGTGTGCACAAACCCCCTGACGACGCAGGGCCATCATTGAACGGTATTTATATTCATAACTGTACGTTCCCTTTCAGTCGGTCACTCGGTATAACACACTATGGGGACAAACAGTCACGCCCCAAGCCAGCTCAGGGGCACCAATCTAGGAGGCCCATGGCAGCCCAAGCACACACAGGTTCCACTTGCTCCAAAAAGGGGTTTCAGAAGACATTTAGGGAACTAAAACCGGCTGCAACTTGGCTATGTGGTTCCATGAACAATACTTACCTTGAGAGCCTGAAATGTCAGAACTCGTACAAGGAACCCCAAATCCAAGACAACAGAACACCTGTCATGACTTGGTAAAACACACACGCACACTACATAGCACCGACCAGAGTCGATCAACCACGGCAGCACAAGGCTCAAACCTACAGGGGAAACTATGGTAACCTGGGAACCAGGGTTGTCTGGGCCAGCTGGGAGCCACCCAAATCAACAACAGACCCTCCTGACGGACCCTCTCCACAGTGGCCTGAATCAGGTCCACCAGAGGAACGCATAGAGCGGGGTACGAGACAGGGCAGGGTACAAGACCACTGATACACCAAAGCATCCGTTCCCAGAGACCCAGAAACTGAATGCGCTGAGCCAAAGTCAAACAACTTTTCTTGTGATTTACTATGAACCCCAGAAACTGAATACAGGAAACCAGTGTGGCGCTCCACCTGTTCCCTCGCCTCCACAACGGCCAGCCAATCGTCCAGATAGGCCAATACTCTGATCCCTTAGCACCACACCGGGGTTAAAGCCAACACCACCACCATAGCAAAGGTGCAGGGCAATAGGGAGATGGGGAGGATGCATAGCACATGAAAATATGCATCCTTCAGATCAATGGACCAATCCCAATCACTGGGATGCACCTACTGCAATAGTCAGCGAAGTGTGAGCCTTGAGGTGCTTGTTTAAAAAGTCCAGGATGGAATGCAACGTTCCATTGCTCTAGGGAACTAAGAGCAGTACCAACCACTCCGTACTTCTGACACAGGGACTACCTGAACAGCCTGCTTTTGAAGGAGAGAAGAAATCTCCTCTCTTAAGACAGGCACTAGGACCTCAGGGACGGAGGGCGCAGACCATACCCCCTCATCACCGATGGTGAAACTGCGCATGCCCCCCCCACTGTATGGAGCATGCTGCCAGTCTCCCATACATTATCTCTTGAACGGAAAGAGCACCAGTCTGAGGATTGGAATATATATTATTTGTTATGCTCATTTTCATATCCATCACTCTTGACAACCGTGTGTCTGAACGTGGGGAAGGAATTGTGCATTCTGATACCCGGCCTACACCGGGTTTGGGTACCTCAGCAACCAGTAACCGACCCACATGGGAGCATTGTTGGCACAGTAAATGCTTGGGGAGGAGGTCCCCGAGCCAAAGAATTACAGCCAATTACATCCGCCTGTCCCTCTCAGGAATCCTGAGAACCGGCCCTGTTTATTCGGAAGCACCATGCTAGGATTAGCCCCCTTGTTAGCACTCATCGGAAAAATCTTTAAACAGCGGTAAGCAACACTTCGCCGCTTCAGAGACTGGAGGTAAATACCTTTCCCAAACCTGGAGGAACTCTGCTTCGGGGGAGAAAACGCCATCAGAGACACATTCACCACCAATGGTTCATTCTGCTCCACCGAATCCAAAGCTGGGGCTTCAGGTTGCCCTGGGCAACCTGAATCATACGATTTACACTCTGAAAACCCTCCAGAGCCAATCTTTAATTTTCATTGTGAAAACACATGCCCTAGGGCACGGTCGGCGGTTCAAACGTACTCTTTACCACTTACTCAAGCAAGGAAGCACTGGCTACACAAGCAGAGCAGAAAGTAGTGGGTTTATAGCAAACACAAATCCTACCCAATCAAGGAAGCTTTAGCTATATAAGCAGAGTGGAAAGTAGTGGGTTTATAGCAAACACAAATCCTACCCAATCAAGGAAGCTTTAGCTATACAAGCAGAGTGGAAAGTAGTTTGCTTTTAGCAAACACAAAAACCGATACCAAGAGCCAAAACTCACAACATCTAGGGCAGGGTTATTTAACTCTTACCCTATGAGGTCCGGAGCCTGCTGGTTTTTCTGTTCTGCCTGATAATTAATTGCACCCACCTGGTGTCTCAGGTCTAAATCAATCCCTGACTAGGAGGGGAACAATGAAAAAAATGCAGTGGAACTGGCTTCGAGGTCCAGGGTTGAGTTTGAGGGCTCTAGGGGGAGGTCGGCGGTTCAAACGTACTCTTTACCACTTACTCAAGCAAGGAAGCACTGGCTACACAAGCAGAGCAGAACGTAGTGGGTTTATAGCAAACACAAATCCTACCCAATCAAGGAAGCTTTAGCTATACAAGCAGAGTGGAAAGTAGTGGGTTTATAGCAAACACAAATCCTACCCAATCAAGGAAACTTTAGCTATACAAGCAGAGTGGAAAGTAGTTTGCTTTTAGCAAACACAAAAACCGATACCAAGAGCCAAAACTCACAACATCTAGGGCAGGGTTATTTAACTCTTACCCTATGAGGTCCGGAGCCTGCTGGTTTTTCTGTTCTGCCTGATAATTAATTGCACCCACCTGGTGTCTCAGGTCTAAATCAATCCCTGACTAGGAGGGGAACAATGAAAAAAATGCAGTGGAACTGGCTTCGAGGTCCAGGGTTGAGTTTGAGGGCTCTAGGGGGAGGTCGGCGGTTCAAACGTACTCTTTACCACTTACTCAAGCAAGGAAGCACTGGCTACACAAGCAGAGCAGAACGTAGTGGGTTTATAGCAAACACAAATCCTACCCAATCAAGGAAGCTTTAGCTATACAAGCAGAGTGGAAAGTAGTGGGTTTATAGCAAACACAAATCCTACCCAATCAAGGAAACTTTAGCTATACAAGCAGAGTGGAAAGTAGTTTGCTTTTAGCAAACACAAAAACCGATACCAAGAGCCAAAACTCACAACATCTAGGGCAGGGTTATTTAACTCTTACCCTATGAGGTCCGGAGCCTGCTGGTTTTTCTGTTCTGCCTGATAATTAATTGCACCCACCTGGTGTCTCAGGTCTAAATCAATCCCTGACTAGGAGGGGAACAATGAAAAAAAATGCAGTGGAACTGGCTTCGAGGTCCAGGGTTGAGTTTGAGGGCTCTAGGGGGAAGATTACTCTCTCCCCACTAACAGACACCTAAATTGGAGCTGAATCGCATAGCTATCGTGTGCTTGAAATTTTTGTAAATTGTGTGACACATTTTTCCTTCAGACGAGCTGAAGCGTAAGGAATTAAAGAAATGGATGCAAGCCCCGGTATTATAGTCAGGAAGGCGGGGCTTCAGAAGTCGGGCTCGGCATCCATTGGCCTGTTGGGCGTGATTTCAGTTTGCTTCAGGTGAATAGGATTGGTCGTTGACTCCCCATAGGATGTTATACCGATTGACCAACTGAAAGAGAACGTTGACCTGTGAAAATCGAACTCTTACATTTGGAATTGTATTTTCAAATGTCACGCGCAGTTTCATGGTATCACATGTTGAAATGTTGTATCCCCATGTTGTCACATTTATTTCACGAGATCATGTTTTCACGTGTAGTTTCATGTTATCACGTTTCTTTTACATATTGTCACGTTATCACATTAACTTCCCATAAGATCACGTTAAACATGTTTAACTCGTGATCACCTGAAATTCATGTGTTTTTTCTGTAAGAGCGGTAACATAAGTGACTATTTCATTGCGGGGCCTGTAGTAAGTGTCACCCAAACACACACACAAACCCCAAACAGGGATAGGATTAAGTCGCTTCTAGACTAAGGTAACCATGATCTAAAGTCAGTCTTCCACTTTTCTCTGGTTAATATTAGGAGTTTGGGAACGTAGACTGATCTTAGTTCTGTGCCTAAGGGCAGCTGCTACCCAGAGAGACTCATCCTGGGTTTATCTGGACAGTCTCAGGACATTCTGAGGGGTCAAATGTCCCCAAGCCTAAATTCAACCACCTCCTCATGCTCTACCGCCTTCTCTCCTCCTGAGATGAACCCGTTCCACTCCTTCATGCCCCATTGTTCTGTCCTCCACTTCGTGTCTTTCTCCACTTGTCTCTCAGCTAATGTTTCATCCTCCTCTTCTTCTTCTCTACTCTCTGGCGTGGTTTCTTCTCCCCCGTTCTCCATTTGCTCCACGTGCTTCTACACCTGCATTGCTTGCTGTTTGGGGTTTTAGGCTGGGTTTCTGTACAGCAGTTTGTGACATCAGGTGATACAAGAAGGGTTTTATAAATACATTTGATTGATTTGGCGTGCTCTCACTGACAACTCTTTGTCAATCCCTCTTTATTCCAGATTACACTGGTCTGTATGGCTCTCTTTCTTCACTGTCTGTGTGACTTGATGGGTTATTACGGTTGTCCTTTCTTCACTGTCTGTGTGACTTGATGGGTTATTACGGTTGTCCTTTCTTCCCTGTCTGTGTGACTTGATGGGTTATTACGGTTGTCCTTCCTCCCTGTCTGTGTGACTTGATGGGTTATTACAGTTGTCCTTTCTTTTCTTCACTGTGTGACTTGATGTTATTGTTGACTGTTGATCTGTGTGTTATTACGGTTGTCCTTTCTTCACTGTCTGTGTGACTTGATGGGTTATTACGGTTGTCCTTTCTTCACTGTCTGTGTGACTTGATGGGTTATTACGGTTGTCCTTTCTTCACTGTCTGTGTGACTTGATGGGTTATTACGGTTGTCCTTTCTTCACTGTCTGTGTGACTTGACGGTTGTCCTTTCTTCACTGTCTGTGTGACTTTGTTATTACTGTCTGCGTGGTTGTCGGTTGTTTCTTCACTGTCTGTGTGACTTGATGGGTTATTACGGTTGTCCTTTCTTCACTGTCTGTGACTGTGTTGACTGTCTTGACTTGATGGGTTATTACGGTTGTCCTTTCTTCACTGTCTGGTTATTACGGTTGTCCTTCTTGTGTTATTACGGTTGTCCTTTCTTCACTGTCTGTGTGACTTGATGGGTTATTACGGTTGTCCTTTCTTCACTGGCTGTGTGACTTGATGGGTTATTACGGTTGTCCTTCACTGTCTGTGTGACTTGATGGGTTATTACGGTTGTCCTTTCTTCACTGTCTGTGTGACTTGATGGGTTATTACGGTTGTCCTTTCTTCACTGTCTGTGTGACTTGATGGGTTATTACGGTTGTCCTTTCTTCACTGTCTGTGTGACTTGATGGGTTATTACGGTTGTCCTTTCTTCACTGTCTGTGTGACTTGATGGGTTATTACGGTTGTCCTTTCTTCACTGTCTGTGTGACTTGATGGGTTATTACGGTTGTCCTTTCTTCACTGTCTGTGTGACTTGATGGGTTATTACGGTTGTCCTTTCTTCACTGTCTGTGTGACTTGATGGGTTATTGTTGTCCTTTCTTCACTGTGTGACTTGATGGGTTATTACGGTTGTCCTTTCTTCACTGTCTGTGTGACTTGATGGGTTGTCCTTTCTTCACACTGGCTCTTCTTGTCTTGATGGGTTATTACGGTTGTCCTTTCTTCACTGTCTGTGTGACTTGATGGGTTATTACGGTTGTCCTTTCTTCACTGTGTGACTGGGTTATTGTTGTCCTTTCTTCACTGTCTTGACTTGATGGTTATTACGGTTGTCCTTTCTTCACTGTCTGTGTGACTTGATGGGTTATTACGGTTGTCCTTTCTTCACTGTCTGTGTGACTTGATGGGTTATTACGGTTGTCCTTTCTTCACTGTCTGTGTGACTTGATGGGTTTACGGTTGTCCTTTCTTACTGTCGACTTGTTGTTATTACGGTTGTCCTTTCTTCACTGTCTGTGTGACTTGATGGGTTATTACGGTTGTCCTTTCTTCACTGTCTGTGTGACTTGATGGTTATTACTGTCTGTGTGACTTGATGGGTTATTACGGTTGTCCTTTCTTCACTGTCTGTGTGACTTGATGGGTTATTACGGTTGTCCTTTCTTCACTGTCTGGTTATGGGTTTACGGTTGTCCTTTCTTCACTGTCTGTGTGACTTGATGGGTTATTACGGTTGTCCTTTCTTCACTGTCTGTGTGACTTGATGGGTTATCACGGTTGTCCTTTCTTCACTGTCTGTGACTTGATGGGTTATTAAGTTTGTCACTGTCTGTGTGACTTGATGGTCTGTGTGACTTGATGGGTTATTACGGTTTGTCCTTTCTTCACTGGCTGTGTGACTTGATGGGTTATTACGGTTGTCCTTTCTTCACTGTCTGTGTGACTTTGTACGGTTGTCCTTTCTTCACTGTCTGTGTGACTTGATGGGTTATTACGGTTGTCCTTTCTTCACCCGGTTGTCCTTTCTTCACTGTCTGTGTGACTTGATGGGTTATTACGGTTGTCCTTTCTTCACTGTCTGTGTGACTTGATGTGTTATTACGATTGTCCTTTCTTCACTGTCTGTGTGACTTGATGGGTTATCGCGGTTGTCCTTTCTTCCGTGTCTGTGTGACTTGATGGGTTATCACGGTTGTCCTTTCTTCACTGTCTGTGTGACTTGATGGGTTATTACGGTTGTCCTTTCTTCACTGTCTGTGTGACTTGATGGGTTATTACGGTTGTCCTTTCTTCACTGTCTGTGTGACTTGATGGGTTATTACGGTTGTCCTTTCTTCACTGTCTGTGTGACTTGATGGGTTATTACGGTTGTCCTTTCTTCACTGTCTGTGTGACTTGATGGGTTATTACGTGCAGTTGTCTTCACTGTTGTGACTTGATGGGTTATTACGGTTGTCCTTTCTTCACTGTCTGTGTGACTTGATGGGTTATTACGGTTGTCCTTTCTTCACTGTCTGTGTGACTTGATGGGTTATTACGGTTGTCCTTTCTTCACTGTCTGTTGACTTGATGGGATTGGTTGTCCTTTCTTCACTGTATGTGTGACTTGAAGGGTTATTACGGTTGTCCTTTCTTCACTGTCTGTGTGACTTGATGGGTTATCACGGTTGTCCTTTCTTCCCTGTCTGTGTGACTTGATGGGTTATCACGGTTGTCCTTTCTTCACTGTCTGTGTGACTTGATGGGTTATTACGGTTGTCCTTTCTTCACTGTCTGTGTGACTTGATGGGTTATTACGGTTGTCCTTTCTTCACTGTCTGTGTGACTTGATGGGTTATTATGGTTGTCCTTTCTTCACTGTCTGTGTGACTTGATGGGTTATTACGGTTGTCCTTTCTTCACCTGTCTGTGTGACTTGACAGTTATTATGGTTGCTGTGTGACTTGATGGGTTATTATGGTTGTCCTTTCTTCACTGTCTGTGTGACTTGATGGGTTATTACGGTTGTCCTTTCTTCACCCGGTGCACAGAGCCAGTGCATTTGTGTGATAATCCATCACTCGCAGACCCTCTGTGTCAGTGGCCCGTACAGATTAGGTCAATCTCAGGTTGGTAATCTCAGCTAATCCCCAAATTAAGTACGGACACAGCGGATACAGGAGGTACAAAAAAAATAGAGGGAGAGTAGGAGAGTTGAAATGATAGAAAAGAAGAAAGATATGAAAGGAAGTAGGGAAAAAGTAAAAGGACGTGATCGACAGAGCTTTAGAGGGAACCTTTTTTTTTTTTTTTTACTGTTTGTTCAAACAATGTAATTTACACATCCTGTACACGTATGTTCATAAATTCATCATCTATGGAAAATTATTCTACAGAATTTAACAAAATTCCCCTAATCTGCACTGGATAATTTTTTTGTCAAGCAGGCATTATGAATAATTACATTATGAGTAAAGTGTTTGACATCCCTGTTGGCAAAAACGATCATTACAGACTTGAATGCTATCTGTCATTTTTCTCACCAAACGTCCGCTTAACACTTTGAATCTGTAACATGTGAAATGAGTCAACAGGAAGCGGGGTGTAGATCAGGGCCATGATGGAGGCAGGGCCATGTCATACCACATCATTATACCACATCCTGCCTCACCCTCCAACTTGCACCTTATGGCTCTGTTGGCATGGTAATCAAACGGACCGTTTCCTCATGTCAACTTCGAATGGGTGGCTTCTGGTTCGAGGTATCCCATGGGGCCATAGGGCAGGGTGCTATGACGAGTGTTGCTGCAGAAGAGGAAATCAAGAGTAAAGGGGAAGAGGCAGTGATATGAGAAAGCTGGACAATTAGGTATGTGTACTTTTCTGTTTATTTGCATATATATTATTATCCATGTTGAACAGAGTTGGTCTCCAATTGCGTGAAACCCACTAGATGTACAACTCTTTCATTGAGAACTGACAACTTACTGAGTATGAGACTGAGTGACAATGGGAAGCAATGGCAGTGTTCAAAAGTGTGCCACAGTATTACAAGCAAAACAAAGTCATCTGATTAACTGGATGCCTCTGTCTCCCTCTCGTTTTCTCTCCCTCTTTATTTCTCATTCTCTTCCTCTCTCCCTCTCTCTATTACTCTTCTCTCCACCCCACTATTCCTATCTTTCTCTGCCCCTCTCTTTCTCGCACACAGACATGATGAGATTGACTCTGATTTCCCTCACCGTGTGCCTTCCTCACCTCCTCGCCACTCTTGTCTTCCATTCTACCACTGCGGCTTCACCAAGCGCCACAGAAACAACAACAACAGCTCTAGACCTTAGTATCAGCACTACAACATCAGACCCCCGTATACTTCCACTCTCCACAACTGAAAACCACCCTGGTAGGACTAGTGGCACGTTCAACACACAAGTGAAGAAAAGCGCTAGTTTAGCAGCTGTCAACAAATCAGGCAGAACGACTCAAGGAAGAGGCATTCTCAGAACAGGAACTGCCACTTACGCCACCACAGCCGTACAGAAGAACAACAGGCACACAACTGCAGGAGACTTGAGGAGGGAAACAGAGAGCCACAATCACCATGAGACTCTTCCCTTCAGCAGACACAAAGTCTCACCCACAACTGACCACCCCAGCACCACCTCTCTCCCCGGGGAGGAAGGGACTGAGTATCATGACAGCAGCACCACTGAAACAGCCAGAGAACGGAGCACACCAAATTCCATAGAGACATGGGCTGCTGACACCATTAATGACTCCAGGCTAGCAAAGCCACACTTAGACAGGTCACAAGCAGCAGACCAGCACACTGCTACACAAGGACTAGAGATTGCATCAGGAGATTACTACACAACACAGAGAGACTTCTTCACAAACACCCCAAGTAGTAGAGTGACAGCTTTGAACAGGGGTAAACAAAGTAAGGCCAACAGCTTCACAACAACAACAACGTTTTCACCTACGTACACAGTCACACATCCTGGTTTGTATGAGCACATGACTGTGACTTACAGGGCTAGCGGCTACAAAACACAACCTGACGACACAAGCCAGTCTATGGACAACCAGGACCACACCACAGCCACAGTTTCGATCCCCCATGCTGACAATAGGACAACTCCAGATATCAATGCAAACACGTTTACAGATAATGACACAGACAACTACACAGACACACTTTCATACAGTAATACCACAACCTCTAATAATCGTAACACCACAGTACTTTTGAAGAAGAAAACTCATTCATTCAGACACAACCACACAATCTCAGGTTATAACAAGAGGCTGAACAACACAACTGAAAACACTGTGCATGATCGCCCTGAGTGCGGAGAGGCAGACGAAAGGTCCCTATCGTTGCTTCCTGGCTCTACTAGACTGGTCTGTTTCATTGTTCTGTGTGCTCTGGGATTGACTGCTTCTGTCTTCCTTGGGCTCACTGTCTTCCTGTGGGTGCGTTTGTCAGTCCAGAGAGAGAGGGAAAAGAGAGTGAGGAGAGGAGGAGAGGAGGTGTCAGGGGTGGATCTGGAGAACCTGTGGGTTGACCAGATGTCATCGGTGGAGGAAAGGGTCGAATTCTGGTACACCAACGGCTCCACCATGGGACCCGACCATAAACGGAGGGAGAGAGGGAGAGAGAGGGGGAAGGAGAGGGGGAGGAGGGAGCAGGGGAGGCAGAAAGGGGTAGAGTGTGACAACCTGTGGACTCAACCCAAAGTGACACTGGAGGACATCACTGATTTCTGGTATGCAAATGGAAGAGCGATACCAGAAGAAACTACAGACCAAACGTTGTTGGAGACCTGCGTATGATTCTGTTTTTTTGTACTACAGTCCTACAATTTCCCTGGAATTACTTTGGAGAGAAATGTTCATCGTTATTTGACCAATTCCATGTCAGATTTGAACACTGTAATACTGACCGAGTTTAAACATTTCCAAAATGAATTGGTAATCAGTATGTTTATTGGCTGTAACAAAAGTATAAGTATATGTTCTACATAAGTCTACTGAAAGATGGATTAAGCCTGGGTCTGAACAGAGAGAAAGAAGAGGACAGAGAGAGAGAGAGAAGGAGAGAGAGGAATAGAGAGAGAGTTTAGAACAACATGTCTAACTGGAAATAAGACTTGATAAGAGAGTTTCCATTTCAAGACAATTCAGACCCTGTTAGAGACACATCATCATCGTGTGTCAGACAGCAACGAGGATATAGGTGCCATTTCTACAAACACACGGACACAAATACGGTTGACTCCTAATACTGTACATGCACTGTTATTAGGAGCTAGTCAAATAATTGTAATTATTTTTTATTTGACCTTTATTTAACCAGGTAGGCTAGTTGAGAACAAGTTCTCATTTACAACTGCGACCCGGCCAAGATAAAGCATAGCAGTGTGAACAGACAACAACACAGCCAGAGAACATGGAGTAAACAATAAACAATAAAACACAATATGCCGTCTACGATCAGCATATCCCAGGCATTTTAACTGGGTTTCTCATAACCGGGACACAAGCTTATTTGGGTTATTGTAAATGGGATATGATGCTAATACGCGTCAACTAAAAAACGGAATACTAGAATATCCCAAATAGTGATGGAATATTGGTGTGCCTGTGAACATGGTAACTTATCAGGAATCGACTATAGGTCTACCTCACAATTGATAGTGGATCCGGCCATTTGATCAATAATGTATAACTGTAATGTTTAATACAGTAGAAAATACACCCTTGTAGAATTTAACACCTAACCAGCTGAAGTTTGACATATAACGTCCCAAGACATGAGATGTATTTTTTAATTACATAATCAAATGGAATTTATCATCATTATCTCTCTCTACTTTGAATTCTCATGTTTTGACAACCTACGCCCTTTGACTGCCTGCTCCCCACGCACACACACACACACACACACACACACACACACACACACACACACACACACACACACACACACACAGTCAAACAAACACACATCCAAGTAGGCCTGTGTGTAGGCGTGCAAACACACTCTGTGGCTCAAACATTTCAACACACACACCTTCTCTTTGTAGGACCAACTTCTCATTTTTCCTCGAGAAAATAAGCACATGACGCAATAAACAAAATGAAGCTACTCTTAAGTTATTTGGCATCTCTCCAACCCCACCTCTTTTGCAGTTAACAAAACTGTTTTACGAAGAATTTGATACTCTGAGGGGAAGAGAAAGGGAGGGGGAGAGAAAGAAGGGAGTGAACAGGAGGGAGCGAGCGAGCGAGAGAAAGGTGTTTTGGACATGTACTAGTGCACGAGATGTCATTCACACAGTACAGGAGTTAAAGCATGTGCCTTTAAGGTGGATTCACAATTTCAATCCAATCGTTTTCTCCATGCAACATGTGGGTAAGTACGATTTGTAATTTTTTTTTAATCAAATGGCACACATTGATATATGTCTGATCTAAACAGACACTGATCCGATTAACTGTGAAGAGGCAAGAAAAAGGAGGGAGAGAGATGTTTTAAAAATACAATCAAAATACTTTCTTAGGCTTGTGTTAAATTTACTGACACGCTCTTTTAGTAAGATGGTCCTCCTAATGTATCTCTTCATAATTCTTTTTAAATTCATTTTTAGGGGCCATTTTCTTTAAATACGTTATTTTTATCAATTGGTCTTTAAGTCTTCATCTTTTATCACTGTCTTTTTAAGACAGGCCAACTTGCTTTTAGACACTCATTTAGATCCCCCCCCCCCCATTTCTATTATGAGTAACAGTCAAATGGATGGTGACATCGTGGACAAGAATAAACAACAAAAAGTAGTGTTGGTAACTTCCTTAATTTTTTAGGTGTGTACTAAGCAAGCATTTTACATCTACAGCGGTTCAGACAGTGGATGCTGTGAGGAGGTAAACATATTATACAGTACATGTGGCAATGTACGCATAAAATAACCTCTACATTCCTTCTTCCATATCTTCCTTTACCCTTCAATCTGTCCTTTTCTCTATAGGTCTCATGCTTTTTTTAGTTCACCGTCGCTGCCATCTCTCACGCTACCCTTGAAATAGACAGCTGATATACAGAAAAGTAGAGTGAAGTGCGAGAGAGGAAGAGAAGGGCTGTGTCTTTCCGGTCTATTTGCACCCAAGGACACCCTAGTGAACAACAAGCCCAGCAACCAGGAGAGACAGCAAGAGAACAAAAGTTTGACTATGTAAGAGCACTTCATATGCCTAACACTCAGTCAAACCTTAGATTATTAACAAAGGCAAGGCCTGAAAGAAAGGGGAATTCCGAGAGCAGTGAAGATCAAAGCCTGATGATCGTAGTCAGACCAAGAACCCCGGGTACCTGATGACAGATACCGCTTTTCTTTTCTAGGGTGTACATTTTTCTGCTCTAGACTTGTAAAACAAACCTCCAATATCTTTCAAGCCACAACACTGTCGCTGATGCACCTCAGAAAGAGGAAGACAAACGTAATCTGAGAGATCAGCAAAACCCTTTAGGGACAGTTGACCTCTGTGACCCCTCTCACTTCTTGCCCAGTATGGAGCGGATACGGCTGATGCTTGGGGCTCTGCTCCTCTCCCTCTCTCTGCCCAGTCTCCCTGCTCAAGATAATGTCACTGTCACTGTACCTGAGAATGTCACCATGGCAGCACCTATTAATGAGGAAGTCACGATGGCAGCCTCTACAACGGAGGCCACCATAGAGACAACGTCTGTTCCTGTGGTCATCACTAGGGCACAGCCTGCCCCTGAAATTATCACCCCGGTAACTGCTACTCCGAAAGTAACATCTGTTTCAGGACCTAACACCGATGCCATCACTATGGTAATAACAAACCCTGAGATCATCAACGTTCAGGAGTCCACATCTGATGCACCAACTACTACTTCAGAGGCTGAGACGATGACACCTTCCCCAGTGACCACTGAAGGGCCAATAGATACGACCACTCCACCTGGCCCTAAACCCACCCTCTCCCAAGATGTCCTTACAACCGCCTCTTATCTCCCAACCACTTCCCAGGACCACCTGACTTCTGTTATCCCAGTCTGGCCCATCCACACCACCACTCGTCTGAGGGAGGACTCCACTTACACACCTGAACCTACACCTGCCTCAGAGATTACTGTCTGCCACACAGAGGGACTTACCACTGCACCCACCTCCCCATCGGTCAATGCCGCCCCCGGCCATGCCACGACCCCCACTACCACCCACACCTCCACAGATCCAGACTCTACGGTGGCTGGGGTCAGAGTGGAGACAGGTCAGCCCAGCTTGTTATGGGTCATCATCGTCGCTCTCCTGATCGGGGTTATATTCACGGGCGTGGTCTACTGTGTATGTCTGGTCATCAGACGAAAGAGGCAGAGCCGCACCGAGCACTTTGTGTCCAGCTTCCGGAACGGGAAGAGTTCCAAGCGGAAGAAAGGGGCGGAGGAAGACGCCTGGGCAGGGCCAGTGAAGCTAGGGGGTGGGAACAGGGAGGAGGATGAGGGTGGGGAGGAGGGAGGGAGCCCAGAGGACAACAAGAGAGAGGGGGCTGGAACGGATGTGGTGCTGAGCACATTCATTGCCAACGAGACTGAGGGAGAGAGGGGTGGGCCTGATGGGGGAGTAGGAGTGGCTGGGAGCAAGGAGGCAGAGAAATGGGAGGAGAAGGAGCCTCTGCTGTACATTGATGAGGGAGTGGAGGAGGGACAAGAGAGGATGGCTCCTCCTTCACTTTCAAAATCGAACCCAGAAAAGACAGGAGGGGAAAGAGGAGAGGGGGAAAATGAAAAAGAAATGGAGAGGGGAGAAGGGAATGGAAATAAATAAAATTAGAGTGAAAGAGGTAAGAAGAATGGAGGAGCGGCATTCTGTCTAACCACTGCAGTTTAAAAATAGAAGAGTTTTCCATAAAAAGTTTTTCTATGTGATAATGTAAAAGTTACAAATGGAGAGGGGAGAAGGGAATGGAAATAAATAAAATTAGAGTGAAAGAGGTAAGAAGAATGGAGGAGCGGCATTCTGTCTAACCACTGCAGTTTAAAAATAGAAGAGTTTTCCATAAAAAGTTTTTCTATGTGATAATGTAAAAGTTACAAATATCTTTGTACTACTGAAAAGGCCTTTGACATTGTATGTATCTGTGATTGTGTGCTCTGTCAACATAACTCAGGGAAGATAGAAGTGGTTGTGTGTATGGTCATAAGTTTTACCCTTGGTATTTTGTATGCTGTTTTGTCTAAAAAATGTTTTGTTTAATAAAGTTTTAGATGTGCATGTTCTAGAATGAAGGTGTTGAACGTGACAGAATATTAATACTCTTTGCTTAACAATTTGCGGTCTTCAAATGCACTTAAATTTTGGAACTGCTTAAATCAATAGCACTCAATTCATAGGTGCAAATCTGAACTTCCACTGAGACAAATTTTCACTTAGTCTCCCATTGACATCAATGCATGACTAAGTGATTATTCAACTTCAGTGGAAGTTGTCATTGTAAATAAGAATTTGTTGTTAACTGACTTGCCAGGTTAAATAAAATAAAATAAAATATGTGTTGCCGATTATGGCCACTAGGTTGTGACCTTTCCCTATCTTTATGATCAGAGCACAGTTCAATTATGTGACCTGCAGTAAAGAGCGGGTGTTGTGATGACACACAGGTCTTCCGTTTTACTGGTTTGTTTTTGCTGAAGTTGCATCTGTTGCAAACGTCTAGCAGAGAAAACAGCAGAGATCAAAAACAGTTGTTCAGGCAAACAACTCAGTCATAAGATCCCCTCTGATGTGATCACAAATTAAACTTAAAGACACAACAACCGCTCTTAGTAAGATTGATCCTTGGTAAATATAACATTTTATCCTGGCCACTACACCCCTCAACCTTCTTCAACTATTTTTTCAGGAAGGGGAGTAAGTGTGTGTGTGGGGGTTGGGGGAGGGGGTGCGTACAACAGAATCAGAGGAAATAGAAGAGAAACAGATCTGCAACTCTGTCAAATAAATGCCTTGATGTCTCTCTGCTCTGCTCTGCTGAATACGATAATCTGACAGAGAATAATGTGTGTTTAGAGAGAGAGAAGGATCTGCTCTGCTCTGCTGAATAGGATAATCTGACAGAGAATAATGTGTGTTTAGAGAGAGAGAAGGAGAGAGGTAGAGAGTGTGAGAGAGAGGGAGGGAGGGAGAGAGATGTGTTGAGTAAGGGGACGGAGGTGAGGAGGAAGAAGGGGCGCTGGAGGAGGGACGGTAAAAATACTGAGAGAGGAGGGGGAGCAAGAGAGAAAAGAGAGCAGCAACAACACAGTCACATCTGGAAGTTATTGAGAAGTAGGGAGGGAGAGAGAAAGAGAGAGAACTGTATTGTGAATTGAAAAGAGGGAGAAAGGATAAACAAACTCTAGATGTAGAGATAGATAGACTTGTTAAATGTATCAACTGAGTTAAAGATTTACGGGAGGACAGAGTTTATCTAAAAGTTGACAAGAATTCTACAGTGGACAGAGAGAAAGAAACAGAGGAAAAGAAAGAGAGAGCGCAAGAAACTGTAATTCTATCCTAAGAACAATCCATACCAAGAGGGGAGAACGACAGAGAGGGAAAACTAATGTAGCTTTCTAATCTGGAGGACCGTCTAAAACAGAACAAAGTGGTCTGAATCAAAACGTATGTTATTGAGTTGAAATTAAATCAACTCAACAAAGGAGAAGTGTCCAGAGAACAAAAGAGGAGTCCCCTAGTCTGGAATTCTTCTACGCATTTGTCTTCCTATCAAGCCTGTGGAGTCAACCGTCAGACAGGTACAGTAGACTTAATTAAAACACACACACACAGTCTTGTACAGCTAACCTTGTGGGGACACACAATTCAGTCCAATTCAAAATCCTATTTTGCCTAACCCCTAACCTTAACTCATATTCTTCATATTCTCACCCCCCCTTAAAAGATTTAGATGCACTATTGTAAAGTGGCTGTTCCACTGGATGTCTTAAGGTGAACGCACCAATTTGTAAGTCGCTCTGGATAAGAGCGTCTGCTAAATGACTTAAATGTAAAATGTAAATGTAATTCTTACCCTTACACTAACCCAAAAAGCTAACCTTAACCCTAACCCTTAACGTTAATCTAGCCCTAACACAAATTCTAACCTTAACCCTAAACTCCCTAGAAATAGCATTTGACCTCATGGGGACTAACAAAATGTCCCCAGTTGGTCAAATGTTTGTTTGTTTACTATTCTTGTGGGGACACACACACACACACACGTTAAAGGTCTCGGCCATTGCAGGTATGCCTTGTCTGTGTATGCATGAATCCTAGTAATGGCATATAATTGCTTTATGATAAATTGGTTGTGTAAGACTGAGACTAATTTATAAGTAATATAATTTACATCAGAACTTAAGCCAAAGTCGTTTTTTTCTTCTTCTGTATTTCTGCCTCCAGTTATGTCCATTCTATGCGTTGAACAAATAAAAACCACTCACACTATTAACATGGATGTCTTTTTGCTTGATCAAGAATTGTTCCCCATTTTCAAAGACTGGCTGACTCTTACTTTACAACTATTAATCAAAGACGTACTCCTCTGTCTCATTCTGTTCTAAGTAGTTTCAAGTCTATTCTACCACACTCTTCTGCCCTCTGGCATTAGCATGCCTTTAGAATGAGCTCTACTTCCAGTCGTGCTATGAGTCATGTTTATCATGTCTCTGGCTGGTCATGGTAACCTTCCACGACCGCCCCACATGAGTTAAATTAGCACGCACACATGCACACACACACAATTAGCAGTCCAGCAGGAGAAGGGAGGTTCCTTCCTGTCCGCTCCAACAAGCTGACTTCCTGTGTGTGGAACAAGTCAGTAGATTCCACCACAGTGACTGTGTGACTTCAGACCCACTCAGGAACACAGCCTATGGAACAAGTCCACCATACACACTGTACTGGCTGGCTAAGAACACTACAACACAGCCCCCCCACACACACACACACACACACAACCGCAGCCACACCATATAAATACCTTTACAAGTAAGCTAACCACAATACACAAAACCATCTGCCACCACAACCACACCTCAAATGTGCTGCATGTCCAAGGTATACTTGAGTAGAGTTAAGTTGATTAAACTTCTCAAGTCTTGAACGTGTAATGAACTAATTAGCTTGAACTTGATATTAGTATATAAAATAATTTGTTCTCTATCTGACAGGATGTCAGCCTCTCGGAGGTGCCTGTGCTGCGTGAAATACCTCATGTTCGTCTTCAACCTCATCTTCTGGGTCAGTACCTTTACATCTCTGTTCTTTGGCATGCCTCAGTTTTTTGAAGGCACAATCTATACGATGATTTTAAACTAATAACATACAGCACAGTATACCCATTGTTTGAACCTTGAAGAATATAACTTACCAAACAACGTGGGAGGGACAGGCTGTTGAAATCACAGATTGGGCTTTTCAGCTCCAATTCCAGTTCTGATCTGTTTCTGGTCTTTGTCTAGTCCTGTTTGTGTGGTTGTATTATGGTGTTCCTCTAGCTCTCTTCTTGTCCTGTTCTGGCTCAGTTCTGGTCTGTTCTACTCTGGCTTTGTTCTAGTTTTGTACTAGTTTTGTTGTGATCCTGTTTTTATTACGTTCAAGTTTGGTCTATTTATTTGTCTCCCAAATTAATACATTTGTGATCCCAGATAAACGTGAATTATGACCTTAGGATGGGGAACAAGTTCACCATGCACCACACATAATGTACACTATTGGCTAACAACACAAGGATGTGAATACAAAATCTGAATGAGATATAATAAAGTGCAAAGTCATAAAGGGCCATGGAGTAAAACATTTTTTTTTAAAGGGTCACAAAGTGGGAAAACACATGATAAAGCCTCTGGTTGGTGCCCCCAGGACATAAAACTACACTCCAATAACTCTGGACATACAGTACTAGTCAAAACTTTGGACACATCTTACTCATTATAGGGTTTTATTTTCTACATTGTAGAACAATTGTAAAGACATCAAAACTATGAAAGAATACATATGGAATGATGTAGTAACCAAAAAAGTTTTAACAAATATATTTTATATTAGAGATTCTTCAAAATAGCCACCCTTTGCCTTGTTGACAGCTTTGCACACTCTTGGCATTCTCTCAACCAGCTTCATGAAGTAGTCACCTGGAATGCATTTCAATTAACCGGTGTGCCTTATTAAAAGTTAACAGTTCAAGTAACAGACAAATCTCAACATCAACTGTTCAGAGGAAACTGCGTGAATCAGGCCTTCAACAAATCAAATCAAATGTTATTGGTCACATACATGTTTAGCAGATGTTATTGCGGGTGAAGTTAAATGCTTGTGTTTCTAGCTCCAACAGGCAGTAATATCTAACAAGTAATATCTAACAATTTCACAACAATACACACAATACATACAAATCTAAAGGAATGGAATTAAGAATATATAAATATTAGATCATGCAATGTCGGAGTGGCATAGACTAAAATACAATAGAATAGAATACAGCATATACACTACCGGTCCAAAATTTTATAACACCTACTCATTCAAGGTTTTTAAATTTGATTTTTTACTATTTTTTACATTGTAGTGAAGACATCAAAACTATGAAATAACACAAATGGAATAATGCAGTAACCAAAAAAGTGTTTAAAAAATAATCTGATGCAACACTCTGGTAAGGGTAAAATAGCCCTTACACAGCCTGGAGGTGTGTTGGTCATTGTCCTGTTGAAAAACAAATTACAGTCCCACTAAGAGCAAACCAGATGGGATGGCGTATCGCTGCAGAATGCTATGGTAGCCATGCTGGTTAAGTGTGCCTTGAATTCTAAATAAATCAAAGACAGTATCACCAGCAAAGCACCCCCACACCATAACACCTCCTCCTCCATGCTTACGGTGGGAAATACACATGCAGAGATCATTCGTTAACCCACAACGCGTCTCACAAAGACACAGCAGTTGGATCCAAAAATCGCCAATTTGGACTCCAGACCAAAGGACAAATTTCCACTAATGTGTCTGTTACTTGAACTCTGTCAAGCATTTATTTGGGCTGCAATTTCGGAGGCAGGTAGCTCTAATGAACATATTCCCTGCAGCAGAGGTAACTCTGGGGCTTCCATTCCTGTGCCAGTCCTCATGAGAGCCAGGTTCATCATAGCGGTTGATGGTTTTTGCGACTGCACTTGAAGAAACTTTCAAAATTCTTATTTTCCGTATTGACTGACCTTCATGTCTTAAAGTAATGATGGGCTGTCGATTCTCTTTGCTTATTTGAGCTGTTCTTACCATAATATGGACTTGGTCTTTTACCAAATCTTCTGTATACCACCCCTACCTTGTCACAACACAACTGACTGGCTTAAACGCATTAAGAAGAAAATAAATTCCACAAATTAACTTTTAAGAAGGCACACCTGTTAATTTAAATGAATTGCAGGTGCAAAGTTGTCATCAAGGCAAACGGTGGCTACTTTGAAGAATCTAAAATCTAAAATAAAAAACAATAATAATAAAATAAAAAAAACATGATTCCATATGTGTTATTTCATAGTTTTGACATATTCACTATTATTCTACCATGTAGAAAATAGTAAAAATAAAGAAAAACCATTCAATGAGTATGTGTGCAGCAAACATTTGACCGGTAGTGTACATATGAGATGGGTAATGCAAAAATATGTAAACATGATTAAAGTGACGAGTGTTCCATTATTAAAGTGGCCAGTGACTTCAAGTCTATGTACAGTATATATGGCAGTAGCCTTTAAGGTGCTAGTGATTTCTATTTAACAATCTGATGGCCTTGAGATAGAAGCTGTTTCTCAGTCTCTCAGTCCCAGCTTTGATGCATCTGTACTGACCTCGCCTTCTGGATGGTAGCAGGGTGAAAAGGCAGTGGCTCGCGTGGTTGGTGTCCTTGATGATCTTTTAAGCCTTCCTGTGACATCGGGTGCTGTTGGTGTCCTGGAGGGCAGGTAGTTTGCCCCCAGTGATGCGTTGGACAGACCGTACCACCCTGGAGAGCCCTGCAGTTGCGGGTGGTGCAGTTGCCCGACAAGATGCTCTCAACTGTGCATCTGTAAAATTTGGTGAGGGTTTTAAGTGCCAAGACAAATGTATTCAGCCTCCTGAGGTTGAAGAGGCGCTGTTGGTTCTTCTTCACCACACTGTCTGTGTGGGTGGACCATTTCAGTTTGTCAGTGATGTGTACCCCTAGGAACTTGAAGCTTTCCACCTTCTCCACTACGGTCCCATCAATGTGCATAGGTGGGTGCTCCCTCTGCTGTTCCCTTGTAGGATTTTTAATGAATTTATTTGCAAATGATGGAGGAAAATAAGTATTTGGTCACCTACAAACAAGCAAGATTTCTGGCTCTCACAGACCTGTAACTTCTTCTTTAAGAGGCTCCTCTGTCCTCCACTCGTTACCTGTATTAATGGCACCTGTTTGAACTTATCAGTATAAAAGACACCTGTCACAACCTCAAACAGTCACACTCCAAACTCCACTATGGCCAAGACCAAAGAGCTGTCAAAGGACACCAGAAACAAAGTTGTAGACCTGCACCCGGCTGGGAAGACTGAATCTGCAATAGGTAAGCAGCTTGGTTTGAAGAAATCAACTGTGGGAGCAATTATTAGGAAATGGAAGACATACAAGACCACTGATAATCTCCCTCGATCTGGGGCTCCACGCAAGATCTCACCCCGTGGGGTCAACATGATCACAAGAACGGTGAGAAAAAATCCCAGAACCACACAGGGGGACCTAGTGAATGACCTGCAGAGAGCTGGGACCAAAGTAACAAAGCCTACCATCAGCAAGGGCATTGAAGATGAAACGTGGCTGGGTCTTTCAGCAGGACAATGATCCCAAACACACCGCCCGAGCAACGAAGGAGTGGCTTCGTAAGAAGCATTTCAAGGTCCTGGAGTGGCCTAGCCAGTCTCCAGATCTCAACCCCATAGAAAATCTTTGGAGGGAGTTGAAAGTCTGTGTTGCCCAGCAACAGCCCCAAAACATCACTGCTCTAGAGGAGATCTGCATGGAGGAATGGGCCAAAATACCAGCAACAGTGTGTGAAAACCTTGTGAAGAGTTACAGAAAACGTTTGACCTCTGTCATTGCCAACAAAGGGTATACAGTGCCTTGCGAAAGTATTCCAAAGTTTGCCACAAGCCACCTGGGAGACACACCAAACATGTGGAAGAAGGTGCTCTGGTCAGATGAAACAATTGCAAAACGTTATGTTTGGCGTAAAAGCAACACAGCTCATCACCCTGAACACACCATCCCCACTGTCAAACATGGTGGTGGCAGCATCATGGTTTGGGCCTGCTTTTCTTCAGCAGGGACAGGGAAGATGGTTAAAATTGATGGGAAGATGGATGGAGCCAAATACAGGACCATTCTGGAAGAAAACCTGATGGAGTCTGCAAAAGACCTGAGACTGGGACGGAGATTTGTCTTCCAACAAGACAATGATCCAAAACATAAAGCAAAATCTACAATGGAATGGTTCAAAAATAAACATATCCAGGTGTTAGATTGGCCAAGTCAAAGTCCAGACTTGAATCCAATCGAGAATCTGTGGAAAGAACTGAAAACTGCTATTCACAAATACTCTCCATCCAACCTCACTGAGCTCGAGCTGTTTTGCAAGGAGGAATGGGAAAAAAATTCAGTCTCTCGATGTGCAAAACTGATAGAGACATACCCCAAGGGACTTACAGCTGTAATCGCAGCAAAAGGTGGCGCTACAAAGTATTAACTTAAGGGGGCTGAATAATTTTGCACGCCCAATTTTTCAGTTTTTGATTTGTTAAAAAAGTTTGAAATATCCAATAAATGTCGTTCCACTTCATGATTGTGTCCCACTTGTTGTTGATTCTTCACAAAAAAATACAGTTTTATATCTTTATGTTTGAAGCCTGAAATGTGGCAAAAGGTCGCAAAGTTCAAGGGGGCCGAATACTTTCGCAAGGCACTGTATAACAAAGTATTGAGATAAACTTTTGTTATTGACCAAATACTTATTTTCCACCATAATTTGCAAATAAATTCATTAAAAATCCTACAATGTGATTTTCTGGATTTTTTTTTTCATTTTGTCTGTCATAGTTGAAGTGTACCTATGATGAAAATGACAGGCCTCGCTCATCTTTTTAAGTGGGAGAACTTGCACATTTGGTGGCTGACTAAATACTTTTTTGCCCCACTGTACATGGCTGTGGCTATAACCGAAGAGACTTCTCTTGGGGTGTAATATGGACAGCATTTGATTGTTAGGTATTCTTGGGTTGGGTGAACAATAGGACTTGGGTTTCTGTATGTTATCACAATCACACCATGAGTAGTTAATCTTCTTCTTCCCAGAGAGATCTATATTCCTGTCCGTGCGATGAACTGAGAACCCAACTGGCTGTACGGACTCAGACAGTATATCCAGAGAGAGCCATGTTTCCATGAAACAGAGTATGTTTCAATTACTGATGTCTCTCTAGAAGGAGATCCTAGCCCTAAGCTTGTCAACTTTATTATCCAGAGGCTGAACATTAGCGAGTAATATACTCGGAAGCGGTGGGTGGTGTGCGCGACTAGGAGTCCACTCCGAATACCTCTTCTCCGCCGGCTGTGTTTTGGATCAGCCTCTGGATTCAGTTCAATTGCCCTGGAGGATACGAACAAAGGATCAAATTCGGGAAAGTCGTATTCCTGCTCAAAATGCTGGTGAGTTACCGCCGAAAGTTATTTCCGGTGGTATGTAATAACAACAAAAAATCAGGGCTAATAATCAAAGAAATAACACATAAAAAAAATTACTGCAAAATTCATTGCCCTGGGAACTAAAAGCACAACTGCCCTATCTGTTGGCGCCATTTTATCATGGTCGAATTGCTGCAAAGAAACCACTACTAGGGGCCAAGAAACACGAGCAATAGACATTAGACCGGTGGAAATCTGTCCTTTGGTCTGATGAGTAAAATGTGCGATTTTTGGTTCCAACCGTCGACAGAATCCAACAGAATCTCCGCATGTGTGGTTCCCACCGTGAAGCATAGAGGAGGAGGTCTGATGGTGTGGGGGTGCTTTGCTGGTGACACTGTCAGTGATTTATTTAGAATTCAAGGCACACTTAACCAGCATGGCTACCACAGCATTCTGCAGTGATACGCCATCCCATCTGGTTTGTGTTTAGTGGGACTCTCGTTTGTTTTTCAAAATGATAATGACCCAACACACCTCCAGGCTGTGTAAGGGCTATTTGACCAAGAAGGAGAGTGATGGAATGCTGCATAAGATGACCTGGCTTCCACAATCACCCAACCTCAACCCAATTGTGAAGGCTTGGGATGAGGACCACAGCGTGAAGGAAAAGCAGCCAACAAGTGCTCAGCATATATGGGAACTCCTTTTAGACTGTTGGAAAAGCATTCCAACAGCTGGTTGAGAGACTGCCAAGAGTGTGCAAAGCTGTCATCAAGGCAAAGGGTGGCTATATTGAAGAATCTCAAATATAAAATATATTTTGATTTGTTTAACACTTTTTTGGTTACTACATGATTTCATATGTGTTATTTCATAGTTTTGTTGTCTTCACTATTATTCTACAATGTAGAAAATAGTAAAAAAATAAAAATAAAACATTGAATGAGTAGGTGTGTCCAAACGTTTGACTGGTACCGTATGTTAGTTGCTAGGAACATATGGAAACACAATCAACGGGAGACTCCTGCCAAATCTCTACGTATGTAGTTCAAGCAGGCAGCATTGATGATCTCATTCTGTTTTCGCTTTTAAAATGCACAACTTATAACACAGGGTAGCATGATCCCATATGCAAGTGCTTTTATACATGTAAACACATACAGATCTGGTACCAGTCACAACAGGCAGGGTGAGTCCCAATGCAAAAACTTCCTTTCCTATGTTCTATCTTCTATCTATGGAGGTGACTACTTCTGACTCGAAAATCTGAGTTTATCTGACAAATGGGTTACTTTTGAGTACTGAAAACATGGGTCAAACTTTGATTTTGGAAAGAACTACCACTACGTATTGTGATTCACCCTAAGTCTTTTACCTCTGTAGCTGGGAGGGTGTGGCCTGTTTGGAGTGGGAGTGTGGCTATCATTCACCCAGTCCGAGTTCTCCTCCCTCCCGCTGTCTTTTCCCTCACTCTCTGCAGCAAACCTACTTCTGGTCGCTGGGGGCGTCACCATGGTGACAGGCTTCCTGGGTTGCCTTGGCGCCCTGAAGGAGCAGCGCTGCCTGCTGATGACGGTGAGTCCCCATGACATCACAATACATGGGTCAACCTCAATCATGTTAAATACCTTTACAAGTCAACTTACCACAACACACAAAACCACATACACACGCACAGGTCCAAATAATTTAAAATATCCATTCACATCCCTAACCCATCTCTCTCTCCCTCCCTCTCCACAGTTCTTTGTAATCCTTTTGCTCCTGGTGTTGACAGAGGTGACTCTAACCCTGGTCCTCCATATCTTTCACAACGAGGTGAGTCCAGTCTACCATCCATCTACAACCCTCCTGGCCACTCATAAAGATCCAGTTTCACCCACTAATGTTTAACAACCTCAAATGGGGGTCGTTAGTAAAGTTTTACCGGTATATTACCACTAAATTAACAACCAGTGTTTAAAAAAAAACGATATACTGATACAGAGATTGATGCAGAAGACAAAGAGGTGGTACAGTCATCTACATTCTAGAGGCCTTCTGTACATCTGCATTTTCCCCTATATCTGTCTCATATGCTGCAAGTATATGAAGGCCCCCACTTCATCTTTCTCTTTCTTTCTCCCTTTCCATCCCTTCTTTCAGCTGGACACGAAAGCTCAGGATGAGTTAAAGGAGGGGATGAAGAATTACTTGACAGACGAAGGACTGAAGAAGTCATGGGACAATGTGCAGAAAATGGTAGAGGGGGATCAAATCAAATCAAATTTATTTGTCACATACACATGGTTAGCAGATGTTAATGCGAGTGTAGCAAAATGCTTGTGCTTCTAGTTCCGACAATGCAGTAATAACCAACGAGTAATCTAACCTAACAATTCCAAAACTACTACCTTATACACACAAGTGTAAAGGGATAAAGAATATGTACATAAAGATATATGAATGAGTGATGGTACAGAACGGCATAGGCAAGATGCAGTAGATGGTATAGAGTACAGTATACACATATGAGATGAGTAATGTAGGGTATGTAAACAAAGTGGCATAGTTTAAAGTGGCTAGTGATACATGTATTACATAAAGATGCAGTAGATGATATAGAGTACATTTACATTTAAGTCATTTAGCAGACGCTCTTATCCAGAGCGACTTACAAATTGGTGCATTCACCTTATGACATCCAGTGGAGCAGCCACTTTACAATAGTGCATCTAAATCTTTTAAGGGGGGGGGTGAGAAGGATTACTTTATCCTATCCTAGGTATTCCTTAAAGAGGTGGGGTTTCAGGTGTCTCCGGAAGGTGGTGATTGACTCCGCTGTCCTGGCGTCGTGAGGGAGTTTGTTCCACCATTGGGGGGCCAGAGCAGCGAACAGTTTTGACTGGGCTGAGCGGGAACTGTACTTCCTCAGTGGTAGGGAGGCGAGCAGGCCAGAGGTGGATGAACGCAGTGCCCTTGTTTGGGTGTAGGGCCTGATCAGAGCCTGGAGGTACTGAGGTGCCGTTCCCCTCACAGCTCCGTAGGCAAGCACCATGGTCTTGTAGCGGATGCGAGCTTCAACTGGAACCCAGTGGAGAGAGCGGAGGAGCGGGGTGACGTGAGAGAACTTGGGAAGGTTGAACACCAGACGGGCTGCGGCGTTCTGGATGAGTTGTAGGGGTTTAATGGCACAGGCAGGGAGCCCAGCCAACAGCGAGTTGCAGTAATCCAGACGGGAGATGACAAGTGCCTGGATTAGGACCTGCGCCGCTTCCTGTGTGAGGCAGGGTCGTACTCTGCGGATGTTGTAGAGCATGAACCTACAGGAACGGGCCACCGCCTTGATGTTAGTTGAGAACGACAGGGTGTTGTCCAGGATCACGCCAAGGTTCTTAGCGCTCTGGGAGGAGGACACAGTGGAGTTGTCAACCGTGATGCCGAGATCATGGAACGGGCAGTCCTTCCCCGGGAGGAAGAGCAGCTCCGTCTTGCCGAGGTTCAGCTTGAGGTGGTGATCCGTCATCCACACTGATATGTCTGCCAGACATGCAGAGATGCGATTCGCCACCTGGTCATCAGAAGGGGGAAAGGAGAAGATTAATTGTGTGTCGTCTGCATAGCAATGATAGGAGAGACCATGTGAGGTTATGACAGAGCCAAGTGACTTGGTGTATAGCGAGAATAGGAGAGGGCCTAGAACAGAGCCCTGGGGGACACCAGTGGTGAGAGCACGTGGTGAGGAGACGGATTCTCGCCACGCCACCTGGTAGGAGCGACCTGTCAGGTAGGACGCAATCAAGCGTGGGCCGCGCCGGAGATGCCCAACTCGGAGAGGGTGGAGAGGAGGATCTGATGGTTCACAGTATCGAAGGCAGCCGATAGGTCTAGAAGGATGAGAGCAGAGGAGAGAGAGTTAGCTTTAGCAGTGCGGAGCGCCTCCGTGATACAGAGAAGAGCAGTCTCAGTTGAATGACTAGTCTTGAAACCTGACTGATTTGGATCAAGAAGGTCATTCTGAGAGAGATAGCGGGAGAGCTGGCCAAGGACGGCACGTTCAAGGGTTTTGGAGAGAAAAGAAAGAAGGGATACTGGTCTGTAGTTGTTGACATCGGAGGGATCGAGTGTAGGTTTTTTCAGAAGGGGTGCAACTCTCGCTCTCTTGAAGACGGAAGGGACGTAGCCAGCGGTCAGGGATGAGTTGATGAGCGAGGTGAGGTAAGGGAGAAGGTCTCCGGAAATGGTCTGGAGAAGAGAGGAGGGGATGGGGTCAAGCGGGCAGGTTGTTGGGCGGCCGGCCGTCACAAGACGCGAGATTTCATCTGGAGAGAGAGGGGAGAAAGAGGTCAGAGCACAGGGTAGGGCAGTGTGAGCAGAACCAGCGGTGTCGTTTGACTTAGCAAACGAGGATCGGATGTCGTCGACCTTCTTTTCAAAATGGTTGACGAAGTCATCTGCAGAGAGGGAGGAGGGGGGGAGGGGAGGGGGATTCAGGAGGGAGGAGAAGGTGGCAAAGAGCTTCCTAGGGTTAGAGGCAGATGCTTGGAATTTAGAGTGGTAGAAAGTGGCTTTAGCAGCAGCGACAGAAGAGGAAAATGTAGAGAGGAGGGAGTGAAAGGATGCCAGGTCCGCAGGGAGGCGAGTTTTCCTCCATTTCCGCTCGGCTGCCCGGAGCCCTGTTCTGTGAGCTCGCAATGAGTCGTCGAGCCACGGAGCGGGAGGGAGGACCGAGCCGGCCTGGAGGATAGGGGACATAGAGAGTCAAAGGATGCAGAAAGGGAGGAGAGGAGGGTTGAGGAGGCAGAATCAGGAGATAGGTTGAGAAGGTTTGAGCAGAGGGAAGAGATGATAGGATGGAAGAGGAGAGAGTAGCGGGGAGAGAGAGCGAAGGTTGGGACGGCGCGATACCATCCGAGTAGGGGCAGTGTGGGAAGTGTTGGATGAGAGCGAGAGGGAAAAGGATACAAGGTAGTGGTCGGAGACTTGGAGGGGAGTTGCAATGAGGTTAGTGGAAGAACAGCATCTAGTAAAGATGAGGTCGAGCGTATTGCCTGCCTTGTGAGTAGGGGGGGAAGGTGAGAGGGAGAGGTCAAAAGAGGAGAGGAGTGGAAAGAAGGAGGCAGAGAGGAATGAGTCAAAGGTAGACGTGGGGAGGTTAAAGTCGCCCAGAACTGTGAGAGGTGAGCCGTCCTCAGGAAAGGAGCTTATCAAGGCATCAAGCTCATTGATGAATTCTCCGAGGGAACCTGGAGGGCGATAAATGATAAGGATGTTAAGCTTGAAAGGGCTGGTAACTGTGACAGCATGGAATTCAAAGGAGGCGATAGACAGATGGATAAGGGGAGAAAGAGAGAATGACCACTTTGGGAGAGATGAGGATCCCGGTGCCACCACCCCGCTGACCAGAAGCTCTCGGGGTGTGCGAGAACACGTGGGCGGACGAAGAGAGAGCAGTAGGAGTAGCAGTGTTATCTGTGGTGATCCATGTTTCCGTCAGTGCCAAGAAGTCGAGGGACTGGAGGGAGGCATAGGCTGAGATGAACTCTGCCTTGTTGGCCGCAGATCGGCAGTTCCAGAGGCTACCGGAGACCTGGAACTCCACGTGGGTCGTGCGCGCTGGGACCACCAGATTAGGGTGGCCGCGGCCACGCGGTGTGGAGCGTTTGTATGGTCTGTGCAGAGAGGAGAGAACAGGGATAGACAGACACATAGTTGACAGGCTACAGAAGAGGCTACGCTAATGCAAAGGAGATTGGAATGACAAGTGGACTACACGTCTCGAATGTTCAGAAAGTTGAGCTTACGTAGCAAGAATCTTATTGACTAAAATGATTAAAAATGATACAGTACTGCTGAAGTAGGCTAGCTGGCAGTGGCTGCGTTGTTGACTTTGTAGGCTAGCTGGCAGTGGCTGCGTTGTTGATTCGGGGGCTAGCTGGCTAGCTAGCAGTGTTGATTACGTTACGTTGCGTTAAAAGAACGACAATAGCTGGCTAGGTAACCTAGAAAATCGCTCTAGACTACACAATTATCTTTGATACAGAGACGGCTATGTAGCTAGCTATGTAGCTAGCTACGATCAAACAAATCAAACCGTTGTACTGTAATGAAATGAAATGAAAATGTGATACTACCTGTGGAGCGAGGCGGAATGTGACCGGGTTGTTGAGTCTAATCGGTAGACGTTGGCTAGCTGTTGGCTAGCTAGCAGTGTCTCCTACGTTAAGGACGACAAATAGCTGGCTGCGTTGTTGATTCAGGGGCTAGCTGGCTAGCTAGCTAGCAGTGTTGATTACGTTACGTTGCGTTAAAAGAACGACAATAGCTGGCTAGGTAACCTAGAAAATCGCTCTAGACTACACAATTATCTACACAATTATCTTTGATACAGAGACGGCTATGTAGCTAGCTATGTAGACGGTGGGCGTTAGCTAGCTGGCTAGCTGCTGGGCAGATACGTTAGGACGACGAAATACGATAATTACGCAATTATCTTTGATACAAAGATGGCTATGTAGCTAGCTAAGAAGAAATTGCTAAGATTAGACAAATCAAACCGTTGTACTATAATGAAATGTAATGAAATGTAATGAAAAGTTATACTACCTGCAGACCGAAGTGCAGACCGAAGTGCGGATGCGACTGCTCGCTCCAACCTCTACTCCGCTACAACAGTATATACATATACATATGAGATGAGTAATGTAGGGTATGTAAACATTATATTAAGTAGCATTGTTTAAAGTGGCTAGTGATATATTTTACATCAATTTCCATCAATTCCCATTATTAAAGTGGCTGGAGTTGAGTTAGTGTGTTGGCAGCAGCCACTCAATGTTAGTGGTGGCTGTTTAACAGTCTGATGGCCTTGAGATAGAAACTGTTTTTCAGTCTCTCGGTCACTGCTTTGATGCACCTGTACTGACCTCGCCTTCTGGATGATAGCGCTGCTGCGCCTTCTTCATGATGCTGTCTGTGTGGGTGGACCAATTCAGTTTGTCTGTGATGTGTACGCCGAGGAACTTAAAACTTACTACCCTCTCCACTACTGTCCCATCGATGTGGATAGGGGGGTGCTCCCTCTGCTGTTTCCTGAAGTCCACAATCATCTCCTTAGTTTTGTTAACGTTTAAGTGAGGTTATTTTCCTGACACCACACTCCGAGGGCCCTCACCTCCTCCCTGTAGGCTGTCTCGTCGTTGTTGGTAATCAAGCATACCACTGTAGTGTCGTCCGCAAACTTGATGATTGAGTTGGAGGTGTGCATGGCCACGCAGTCGTGGGTGAACAGGGAGTACAGGAGAGGGCTCAGAACGCACCCTTGTGGGGCCCCAGTGTTGAGGATCAGCGGGGTGGAGATGTTGTTACCTACCCTCACCACCTGGGGGCAGCCCGTCAGGAAGTCCAGTACCCAGTTGCAAAGGGCGGGGTCGAGACCCAGGGTCTCGAGCTTGATGACGAGTTTGGAGGGTACTATGGTGTTTAATGCTGAGCTGTAGTTGATAAACAGCATTCTCACATAGGTATTCCTCTTATCCAGATGGGTTAGGGACGTGTGCAGTGTGGTTGAGATTGCATTGTCTGTGGACCTATTTGGGCGGTAAGCAAATTGGAGTGGGTCTAGGGTGTCAGGTAGGGTGGAGGTGATATGGTCCTTGACTAGTCTCCCAAAGCACTTCATGATGACGGAAGTGAGTGCTACGGGGCGGTAGTCATTTAGCTCAGTTACCTTAGCTTTCTTGGGAAGAGGAACAATGGTGGCCCTCTTGAAGCATGTGGGAACAGCAGACTGGGATAAGGATTGATTGAATATGTCCGTAAACACATCAGCCAGCTGGTCTGCGCATGCTCTGAGGACACGGCTGGGGATGCCGTCTGGGCCTGCAGCCTTGCGAGGGTTAACACGTTTAAATGTTTTACTCATGTTGGCTGCAGTGAAGGAGAGTCTGCATGTTTTGGTTGCGGGCCGTGTCAGTGGCACTGTATTGTCCTCAAAGCGGGCAAAAAAGTTATTTAGTCTGCCTGGGAGCAAGACATCCTGGTCCGTGACGGGGCTGGTTTTCTTTTTATAATCCGTGATTGACTGTAGACCCTGCCACATACCTCTTGTGTCTGAGCCGTTGAATTGCGACTCTACTTTGTCTCTATACTGACGCTTAGCTTGTTTGATTGCCTTGCGGAGGGAATAGCTACACTGTTTGTATTCGGTCATGTTTCCGGTCACCTTGCCCTGGTTAAAAGCAGCTGTTCGTGCTTTCAGTTTCACGCGAATGCTGCCATCAATCCACAGTTTCTGGTTTGGGAATGTTTTAATCGTTGCTATGGGAACGTCATCTTCAATGCACTTTCTAATGAACTCGCTCACCGAATCAGCGTATTCGTCAATGTTGTTGTTGGACGCAGTGCGGAACATATCCCAGTCCACGTGATGGAAGCAGTCTTGGAGCGTGGAATCAGATTGGTCGGACCAGCGTTGAACAGATCTGAGCCCGGGAGCTTCTTGTTTTAGCTTCTGTCTGTAGGCAGGGAGCAACAAAATGGAGTCGTGGTCAGCTTTTCCGAAAGGAGGGCAGGGGAGGGCCTTATATGCGTCGCGGAAGTTAGAATAGCAATGATCCAAGGTTTTACCAGCCCTGGTTGCGCAAACAATATGCTGATACAATTTAGGGAGTCTTGTTTTCAGATTAGCCTTGTTAAAATCCCCAGTTACAATGAATGCAGCCTCAGGATATGCGGTTTCCAGTTTGCATAGAGTTTAATAAAGTTAGTTCAGGGCCATCGATGTGTCTGCTTGGGGGGGAATATATACGGCTGTGATTATAATCGAAGAGAATTCCCTTAGTAGATAATGCGGTCAACATTTGATTGTGAGGAATTCTAAATCAGGTGAACAGAAGGACTTGAGTTCCTTTATGTTGTTGTGACCACACCACGTCTCGTTAACCATAAGGCATACACCCCTGCCCCTCTTCTTACCAGAAAGATGTTTGTTTCTGTCGGCGCGATGCGTGAAGAAACCAGCTGGCTGCACCGATTCCGTTAGAGTCTCTCGAATGAGCCATGTTTCCATGAAGCAAAGAACGTTACAGTCTCTGATGTCCCTCTGGAATGCTACCCTTGCTCGGATTTCATCAACCTTGTTGTCAAGAGACTGGACATTGGCGAGAAGTATGCTAGGGAGTGGTGCGCGATGTGCCCGTCTCCGGAGCCTGACCAGAAGACCACTTCGTTTCCCTCTTTTTCAACGTCTTTGTTTTGGGTCGCAGGCTGGGATCTATTCCGTTGTCCTGGGTGAAAGGCAGAACACAGGATCCACTTCGGGAAAGTCATATTCCTGGTCGTACTGATGGTGAGTTGACGTTGCTCTTATATTCAGTAGTTCTTCCCGACTGTATGTAATGAAACCTAAGATTACCTGGGGTACCAATGTAAGAAATAACACGTAAAAAAAAAAAAGCTGCATAGTTTCCTAGGAACGCGAAGCGAGGCGGCCATCTCTGTCTGCGCCGGAAGTAGGGTTAGGGGAAACCCACCAATCTCTAGTTTGTCACCTTATATGGTGCTTGTGTCTGTTCTGTGTATATTTTGTGTATTTCGTGCTTTATCACTTAATCTGACTGACGATGATAGTAAGGGCTTACACTGAGTATAGAAAACATTAAGAACACCTGCTCGTTCCGTGACATACACTGACCAGGGGAATTGAGAGGTGAAAGCTATAATCCCTTATTGATGTCACTTATTAAAATCTACTTCAATCAGTGTAGATGAAGGGTAGGAAACGGGTTAAAGGAAGATTTTTAAGCCTTGAGACAATTGAGACGTATTGTGTATATGTGCCATTCAGAGGGTGAATGAGGCAAGAACAAATATTTACGTGCCTTTTAATGGGGTATGGTAGTAGTTGCCAGGTGCACCGGTGCAATGCTGCTGGGTTTTCACAATCAATAGTTTCCCATGTGTATCAAGAATGGTCAAACAGCCAATTTACCACAACTGTGGGATGTTTTGGAATCAGTATGGGCCACCATCCCTGTGAAACACTTTCAACACCTTGTAGAGGTGCCCCGACGAACTGAAGCTGTTGGTTAAATTATTTACAATTTGTGTCATTATTTCGACAGGCTATACAGCCTACACTTTCTCGTTTTGAACTTCTAATTTGACAGCTCTAATGCAGTTACACATCCGACATCGCAAAAACACCAGGGGTGCGTTCAGTTCACTTGAATGCTTGCTACGTTGTGGAACAGCTTGTACTGAATGACATGTTTCCCCAAAACGTTCTTGAACAGACTTTGAGGTACGTTTGGTCTGTTTGGTGGGTGTGCCGGAGTGTGGCTTGAATCAATGACAGACGTATTTAAAAGGCAGAGGTGCATTTTTAAATCAGAATCCAACCCCTCCCTGTTTTTTAACTGGTCGTTCAGTATAGCAGTTTACCTTCAATTTAACGTTCTATTAAGTTTTATGTACTGCACGCAGCCCAGCTATGCGGGTGTAGGCCATCCCGGCCTTAGTGATCATCCCGGCCTTGGAAATCAGCTAATTTCCTGCAATTCATTTTACTATCATATGCTATCTGGGGGCCCCCCGACCTCCTGATGTGGACCCCAAAAAACCCCAAATTAAAAATGTCACGTTTTTGGGGGGCTTGGGGGCCCGGAGCACGTGCCCTGCATGCCCGTTTCGGTAATCCGGCCCTGTACCCTCTCCCATAACAGGAAAAAGCTGAAGGATGGGCTGGAGAAATGTAACCACTCTCAAATTTAAAGACATAGCTATGGATGCTAGAGGGGTATCCTACAAAGCACGCTATATCTACTCAGAGTTATCGAAAGCTAACCCGCTTCAATTAGCTTTACATCCCAGATAAGGCTTCATCCATACTACATTGGTGGATATTGCTCGTTCTCCTGCCGCTAACTCTAGCAGGCTTGTAACTGCACACCCAACTTTTCATTGAGACAATGCTGAAACATCAATCCGTGGGTGAGTCCGTGCCATATTTTCAATTGTGCCGAAATCAAAATGAAAGAAAAGTTATCTTGCAAATTCAGCAGCGTGAAATAGGCTTTTAGAAGTGCCGTTATTGTATTAATTATCATTAATATGCTTATCAATGCACAAACTCCTTTTTCCCCCCACTCTATTTATTAAGTCATACAAAAATGTTACATTGCGTGAAGTTTCATTCTGTCATTACATTGCATTCTGTCATTACTAAATGTGTAATTTTACATTTTAACCAAAACATTTTACACACAAATAAAAGTGGTTAATAAAATATTTAAAATCAGTCAACTTCCTCAAATGAAGGGGATGATGATGCAATCTTTGCAAGGGGGAGGGATCTCGCCCTCAACTCGCAGCTCAGTCAGTTCATGCAGGGTAAATGGAGTTAGCCGTGAGTTCTGACTGATTCGTTGCCATAGAAATGTACCTGGCAAAAGGTGAGCCACATTCGTATGACCAGTTATACCTAGTTGAACTCAGAGTTGACCTTAGTTACCTCCTAACTCCTCAAACCTGCTTCGTAGGATACCCCTTAGAACTGACCATCCATTGTTTTACTTTGTTTACAAACATTGGAGTAAAACAAGCTTATATTTTGGGGTGCTCTGGTGGGGTACGACAGTTGAACTAAGCTTATGAGGCATTTATAAGTTATATTCTTCAACAATCAATGGCTACATATCATTAATTTATATGTCCAAATATGGATGTAGCTATTGCAGATTGTCCCTTTTCAGGGACCTGACTTAACCAGTCAGCAAGCTACTGTAGCTGTTCCAGTAGACTTATTATGCGAACACTAGTTAGCATTGGCTCGCGAAAATACCTCTAACTTCCTTCATACTGGACACAGAGACATAAAAATAGTATCAATGAGTTTGCGTAAGTAGAAAAGGGGCCAACATCTGGCACTATCCCTTTAAATCTCCCGAATTGGCTAGAAAGTTACATCCATGTACATATGGTATAGTATTGTAGCGACCCGCACAGACAGCTGTGTCTTATGTGCTAGGCTAGGAGGTGGTTGTGTTGTACTGACCAGTACCCAGTGTTCGCGGGGTCCGACATGTCAATCAACCTGCTATCTGCCAATCACGGGAATGCCTGGAATGTTCTGATGCCGGGCATCCTGGTGGTTGGCGGAGTGGCGTGGAGGGGGGTTGGGCAGGGGGGTGGAGCATTGGAAGTTAAGACCAGGTTCCGCTTTTGTTCTCTGTCTTACGTCTGGGCTTCACAAGAGAAGGTCACGATTGGCTTGTGGGTTATCTGTCATCTTTTTGGCGTGTGCTACGGCCCAAACAGTAGCCTGTGTAAAGTTGGTTTAATAAACCGTCAATTCGCAAACTCAAGCCTCTGTCTGGACAATTGTTCATTTATGATCTAGTCAGGTCATTACAGTATCAGTGAGTCTGAGGGGCTGTGCAGTTGCTGATTCAGGGACACATTTTTTAGGGGCACATTTTCAAACAAACAAACTAACGATCTGAAAGAGTCAGAGACCAACAGAGATAATAACAAATGCAATATTTGTTTCTTAGTTCAAGTGCTGCGGCGTGACCAACAAAACAGATTGGTACCTCGTGGTCAACGGAACGCTCCCCTTTTCCTGCTGCTCCGGGGGGATGGACCAATGTGTTGAAGGATGGATCGAGGTCAGACTACTTCTCAAATGTAGGGGGGACGGGGAGGAGGGAGAGTCAAGGTTCAACAGCCTGCTCACAAGACATTTCCCAGCTGTCTACATGTCTTGCTGTGCGATGTGCATGTGCGCTCACACTTACAAGAATGTAAAGAATGACCCTGACTGTATACAATTGATTTTCTCGACTGTGTTCTTTCAACACTCAAATCTCATCAACATATTGCTCTCCTTCTCACTCACATCTGTCCTCCTCTCTTCTCTCCTCTACCCCACCCCCATCTCTCTCTCTGTCCCCCACCCTCCCCCTCATCTACTGCTCCTTTGCCTTTGCCCTTTTCTCTTCCCCTTTTCCTCTCACATTTCCCTCTCCTCCTCCCATCCCTCCCTCTCCTCCATCCCCTTTGTCCTTCTCTCTTCTCACGGTTTCCTCTTCCCTCTCTCAGCCGTGTTATCAGAAGGCCAGACAGTGGCTCTTGGACAACATCCTCTCTGTCCTGGTGTTTGGAGTCTGCATTGGCATTGTCCAGGTAACTACCACATATTAATTGATCAATCAATTTCCACCAAGCAGGATCATTGTTAGTCAACTAAATGTGCTTAACACCCAGATATAACTTAACTGGCATGTTTACGAAGAAAGCTTGAATCTGGGTTATTGCGAATATTTAGTCTGTTGTAACATATCTAAACTTGATGAACTAAGAAATATGAGCTTCAAACATTGAGTTTAAAAAATCTAAACATTTTGGAAAGTTATCTGGCAAACAATTAACTTATCCGGTTTTGTGAAATATAGGTCACCATTTTTATAACTCAAACATTCTCTTGTCGTTTCAGATCCTGGCTCTGATTTTCTCCCTGCTGATGTACTGCCAGATCCTCCGTGCTGAGAAGTACCTGGACTGATCTGGGACTGGTCCTTCACAGACAGGAGAAGCTGAATGAGAGACTCCCTAGCTGGCACAGAGTTCCTCTAACGTTTCTTTAAGGTTTTCCTTCGGTTATTTAAAAAATAACTTCTCCACGCCGATGTGGGAACTAAAAAGAACAGTGTTAGCTGGTGTGTTTTATACCAACGGCTGAGGATGGTTTTTCAGAACATTAAATCCAGATCAAAATCATCCTTTTTGTGGGTTCAATTCTGTTAAGTTTAATCAAATATATTTGAATGAGAACATATCACCCATTTGAAGGGTTATTTTCATCTGGATTGATGGTTCTTAGAACACTGCACTAAAAACCATGGGGCACATTCCAGGTCGTCTTCATTGCGGTCATGTTGCTCAGATCTCACAACGCCTGGTGAAGTGTAATTCAATTGGCTTTAAGAGATCTGATCATCTGGAATACAGCCCTTTACTTATCATGTATAAAGAAGGACATTATTTGTAACTATTGGGGACTACGTGCTACTTGTCACTTTCACTATTAGGCGATACTAATAATATTGTTTAGTAGTGAAAATATAAAGTACTTGCCCTGATGTCTATGGACAAGCAGTGAGACTTGCCCCAAAAAAACACTTACACTATTCTGTTCAACTGCAGCATATTTTAAACAAAAGTCTAAACTATATGATTTAAAGTGAGCCTTACCAAAACAAATTAAATGTAAATACATTGTAATTTGTATGCATGTGAAGTGGTAGTTTTGTGAACTTCAGCATTTTGTAAAATACACAAATGTATGACTCTGATTGTGAATGCGGTAATAGTTCAAATAACTTGTTTTCCATATTGTGCGTATGAGGTGTTGTCGGTATGAATTCACTTCTCTTATAGTTGAGACGAGCCTATGCTTTCATATACTTATTCAGTCCAATAGACAACTGAAGAGGTAATTGACTTGAAAACAGGGTTCGTCATTCTAATGAAATATATATCACATATATAAATGGACTATGAAAGTATGCTATTTAATTATGATCTGCGGTCATAACACCAAGTAATGAAACCCAAACCAAACCAATGACTACACTGTACAGTGTTTTGTAAAACATGTCTATAGAAAAACGTTGATAAGAAAATAATTGTACAAGTACACATGATTCTCAGACATAAATACAATTGTGACAATTCACGTGTCGTAGTGTTATAAAAAGCTAATGCCTTCTCCGTCTCTCACCACAGGAGAGACTGAGGTCATAGGAAGGGCCCTGAGTTCTACCTGACCTGACCGGAAATAACTCCAGGCCTTTGTCATAGATTACAGTTCATACAGTATTCCTGTGTAGTAAGGCTTTCCGAGCTGCCTTGATGGTGTAGGGTTGTCAGTCATACTCCAAAATCTCTAGCAAACTGGACGATACTTTCCTGCAGATGGAAAATGGGAGACGTAGGATTAGATTTTGAGGGAAATTCAGCACCAGATGCCTGCTGTGGTCAGTGACTTCTGCCTCCTGGTGGTTGTGTTTGAAAACAACCTTTAAACAGATAGGGGGCGCCAACGTCCACATTTACATTTTTAAAAAGAGGGGTTATCTTACAATGTCACAAAAACGATGCGCATGCTTCAATGGGGCAGAAATCCGTGTGTTGTTGCGATTCTGGATGGCTAGAAGGCTAGCAACAATGACAAGATGCCATGTGGGGAATCGTAGGTGGCTCGTTTCAGCTAGTTTTAACTTGTTTTTGATACCAAGTCTTGTTTTGATGCATTTTGACTGATGTCACTTCTATGCTAACATGGTCAGAATTCCCTAGCTAGCTAACCAACACCACAAAAAGTGCTCTTTGTGCAAATGTATTTATGTTTTCAATAAACATTGGAGATGAAATATAGTTTACAACAATCTAAGTGAATCCCGTCTGATTTGCCCCATAGTTGCGCAGGTATCGGTTTTGTTGCTAAACAACCAACCAGTCTATACAACCAAACAAATTACTCTTATAGAATACATGTATATATTCTTCACATATTTAGCTTTTTAGAAGAAATGGAAAACAATGGATGATAGACCGGGGGGAGCACACCATACGAGGGTATGTAGTTCGTAACAGTGTAGGTAGTTCGTAACGGTGTAGGTAGTTAGTTAGTAAATGCAGTGTCAGGTGAACTAGATCTAGTTCTACACCAGAAGCCTTACCTTGTAGTGGATGGCTTCCCATTCCATAGACAGTACCTGGACGAGCTGGCGCACCATTTCTTCTTTCTGGGGACAGGAGAGATGGATAGATGGGTAAAAATAAAGAATACCCATACAGCAGCATAACATGTGTGTGTGTGTTTCCACTCACCAGGGGGAGGACTGACCGGGGTGGTAGCAGGGGTCTTGGTTGGACCTTTGGGGTCTCTTCATACTGTGGGACCACTGAGCAATCCTGTCCAGAGTCTCAGCCACCTCCTCATAGAACTCAGAAGGGTGCGCTACAGAGAGGGATGGGAGGTGTATAAAATGGGCCTCTGGATGTTGCAGGCTTTAATTCCAGCTTTTGTTCCAACACTCCTGTTTGAAATAATCAACTAAACATTCAACTTTGAATCAGGTGTGCTGCAGTGTTAATTTCGTCAACAATAACTATGACGAAAAATAGTCGTCAACAACCTATTGTTCCTGACAAAAACAAAATTACGATAACGAGACACCCTGAAAAAACTATGCCTATTACCAATTGCTTTTCGTTTTAGTTGAAAAAATATAACGATAATTCCACGTGGGACTAATAGACATTCATTTTGACATGAAGTTCATTTTCATCTGTTTTGGCAGCGGTTCAAACTCATAAAAGACACCCTCGTCCACCTACCCTTGCCTTATGCCCTTGGGGAATTCCCTTCATCATCTTGGTGGGCAGTCCAAATGATTAGCCAAGCAAGGGAAACGTAAGTCCGTCAGCCCTCGTTCAGTCGAGTTTGCGAGTGAACAACTATGTTCACTCCGGGGCCTGAAACTCAACATACAAGTGTATGTAAAAATGTATGTAAAAAGGGTAGAAATTGTGCTACTAATGCACACGACTGCAGAAACACGTCTCGTAAAAGTAATGTTTTTGTTTGGTTAGCTTTTGGAAATTGTAGAAATAAAACATTTTCCTTCTTCAGAAGTTTTATCTAGGCAAGCTAACGTTAGTTAGCTAATTAATTTGCTAACTATCATACAGTAGCCTTATATTAATAATTATATAGTTAATATGATTAGACATGCAATCATAATTAACCGTAGCGCGTATAAAGCACCCTGGCTGAAAACACAATCATTGCGGGATGAAAGAGCAGTGTTGCCAACTCCTCAGTAAGGAGAGTAGCTATTGGCTGTCCTAAAAGTTGCTAGAAGTTGCTAAATGATGTCATGACCTAATTTGCATATTTGGCCATATGCATGTAATTGTGATGGACGCTGTAGGAGAGAGGAATAAACGCCGTGGGAGAGACAAAAAGTGAGTAAAAAACACCCTAAATATGTTTAGAACTACAAATAAACTTTCTGTCGATTCTTGTTTTTTTTTATGTCACAATTTCAACCCTCCTGCTTTATCCGGGCTTGGGACCGGCAAATATACATTATTTGTCTTCAAATATATTTTGATTTGTTTAATACTTTTTTGGTTACTACATGATTCCATATGCGTTATTTCATAGTTTTGATGTATTCACTAGTATTCTACAATGTAGAAAATAGTACAAATAAGAAAAACTCTTGAATGAGTTGGGTGTGTCTAAACTTTTGACTGGTACTGTATGTGTATGTAATTTTTTTGTACATTTTGAATAATGTGCTGTGAATAACAACGTGAATCCATCTCACCTCGAGTTTGTCTCTGAAGAAGCCTGCCAGACCTGGGTTGGTTCCGTTTGGTCTTTTGTCCATTTTGTGTCATGTCTGGACCACTGTCTTTAGCTGAGCGACCACAGGGTGGATGGCTGCGGCTGCAGTCGTCTTTTAATGAGGTCCTTCAAGCCATGTTTCTTCTTCTCTACTGAGCTGATCGTTTCATCCAGAGAGTCCCAGCCAATGTCCGGCCGCTTCCTCGACTCCTTTGCACTGGAAGGAATGGATAAAGTGATATGAGGGTTGGATTGATTACAAAAAAATATTCTGTTAAAAATAAAGGTTCAAGAATATGGGTGGCATCTTTAAAACACAACTACGATGAGGGGGGATGGCAGGGATGTGAGGTTATGGGGATGACAGATAACAGCCTGGATGAGAGGGGGTAAGCCTACGTGAGAGAGTTGTTACCTGTACTTGTACGGCCTGTGGTCCCAGGCCGCTCATGCGAAGGATTGGAGAGAGCGCTGCTGCGGAGGAAAGCTTTCAGCACCAGATGAGTGTCTGCTTGATCTCAACCAGACAGATGGGCGGCAGGGTAGCCTAGTGGTTAGAGCGTTGGACTAGTAACCGGAAGGTTGCAAGTTCAAACCCCCAAGCTGACAAGGTACAAATCTGTCGTTCTGCCCCCGAAGAGGCAGTTAACACACTTTTCCTAGGCCGTCATTGAAAATAAGAATTTGTTCTTAACTGGCTTGCCTGGTTAAATAAAGGTTAAAAAAAAAAATAATAATAATTGGCAAGACCAGAGAGGTTAGGGTTGAGTATATCAGCTGACATCACAGAGAGAGAAATATTTTTGGCCTATGCTAAGACACATTTTTTTGTGTCTTAGTATGCAGTATAGCAACTCCTACAAGTGCATGTTTAAAATCAACTCCAATGGCAACCCCAACCTGAAGATAGCAGCGCTTTCATTAGTCAAGGGATTTGATTGTAACTTCTATCGCCTTTATTGACTAACAAACAGACTGACCCTTTGTAGCCTAGATCTGTCATGGTTCCACAGATGGGTTAGTTGACAATGTTACGAAAACGATGTGCATGCTTCAATGGGACAGAAGTCAGTGAGTTGTTGTGATTCTGGACGGCCAAATAACTACCAAAAATGACAAGAAACGGCCATGTGGGGAATTGTAAGTGACTAATTTCAGCTAGTTTCATCTTGTTTTGAGGTGTTTTGACTGATTTCATGACAATGGCAAAAAAATTGCTAGCTAGTTAACCAACAACTGTAACAAGTGCTCATTGTGCAAATGTATTTGTTTTAAATAAACATTGGAGAACAATTATAGTTTGCAGTCTGTTTTGCCCCATAGTTGCCCGAGTGTCGGATGTTCTGCTAATGGAACAGTGTTTTTTTTTTACCTGAATACGACAGTGACGAACACCATGGTAACTAGGCTAATGCCATCGCACTCATAGGGAAGTGAAAGCAATGCCGCACACAAACAAACGGCTAGAGAATCTAGTCTACCCACAGTTCAATCATTCTACACACAAGAGTTTGAACACCTCCGCAATGATGTTTTAGTCTTGAAATCTATGCAGCCTACTCAATCACTTTTTATTGCTACTGTTTACAGGCCTCCTGAGCCATATCCACAGTGTTTCTCACCGAGATCCCTGAATTCGTAATCGGACCTTGTAGTCATGGTAGATAATTTTCAAATTTTTGGTGACTTTAATATTCACATTGAAAAGTCCATAGACCCATTCCAAAAGGCTTTCGGGGCCATCATCGACTCAGTTGGTTTTGACAACCAACATGTCTCCGGACCTAGTCATTGCCACTATCAAGGCTCAGGAGAAGACCCAGATGCAGAAAGTTTCAAAGTAACAAAAGTTTATTACAAAAACCAGGGGGCAGGTAAACGACAGGTTGAGGGCAGGCAGAGGTCAGTAATCCAGAGCAGAGTCAGAAAGGTACAGAACGGCAGGCAGGCTCAGGGTCAGGGCAGGCAGAGGTCAGTAATCCAGGGTGGTGTGACAAGGTACAGAATGGCAAGCAAGCTCAGTGTCAGGGCAGGCAGAAAGCTAGAAAACAGGAACAAGAGAAAGACAGGCACACAGGGAAACGCTGGTAGGCTTGACGAAACAAAACGAATTGGCAACAGACAAACAGAGAACACAGGGGATAATACACTGGGGATAATTAGGAAGATTGGCGACACCTGGAGGGAGATGGAAACGAGCACAAAGACAGGTGGAACAGATCAGGGTGTGACAGCCACCCTGGATCTAGTTTTGTTCCGTGGAATAAATATTGTGGATCTAAATGTTTTTCCTCATAATCCTGGACTATCGGACCACCATCTTATTACGATTACAATCGCAACAAATAATCTGCTCAGACCCCAACCAAGGATCATCAAAAGCCATGCTATAAATTCTCAGACAACCCAAAGATTACTAGATGCCCTTCCAGACTCTCTCCACCTACCCAAAGATGCCAGAGTAAAAAAAATGGCTAACCACATAACTGAGGATCTAAATTTAACCTTTAATACCCGAGCACTGAAGTAAGCCTCCAGAAAAAAGGAAAGGAAATGGTGCTCCACCAAACTGGATGTCTTCCGACTAGCTGTCGCATAGCTAACTAAAGAGCAGCATTCCCCAAGAGAGGATAGCTTTCACTTCAGCAGTGATGAATTCATGAAATTCTTTGATGAAAAGATCATGATAATTAGAAAGCAAATCACAGACTACTTTGAAGCTGCATATTTTTCCAAAACTCAGTTGTCCTGAGTCTGCACAGAACTGCCAGGACCTAGGATCAATGGAGACAATCAATTTTTAAAATCCTGTATCTCTTGACACATTCATTGAAATAGTCATGGCCTCTAAACCTTCAAGCTGCATACTGGACCCTATTCCAACTAAACTACTGAAAGAGCAACTTCCTGTGCTTGGCCCTCCTATGTTGAACATAATAAATGGCTCCCTATCCACCGGATGTGTACCAAACTCACTAAAAGTGCTAGTAATAAAGCCTATCTTGAAAAAGCCAAACCTTGAACCGGAAAATGTCAATCGGCCTATATCAAATCTCCCATTCCTCTCAAAAACAATAGAAAAAGCTGTTGCGCAGTAACTCACTGCCTTCCTGAAGACAAATAATGTATATGAAATGCTTCAGTCTGGTTTTAGACCTTATAGTAGCACTGAGACTGCACTCGTGACGGTGGTAAATGACCTTTTAATGCGATAGACTAAGGCTCTGCATCTGTTCTCGTGCTCCTAGACCTTAGTGCTGCTTTTGACGCCATCGATCACCACATTCTTTGGGAGAGATTGGATTTCCTAAATGGTATAATTAATTTCTCTACATGGACAAGTTGCTTGGTTTAGATCTTATCTGCCGGAAAGATATCAGTTTGTCTATATGTGGATGGTTTGTACTCTGACAAATCAATTGTAAGTTTCAGTGTTCCTCAAGGTTCCATTTTAGGACCACTATTGTTTTCACTACATATTCCACACGGTTATTCGGAAACACAATGTCAACTTTCACTGCTCTGCGGACGACACACAGCTGTACATTTTGACGAAACATGGTGAAGCTCCAAAATTGCCTACCCTGGAAGCCTGTGTTTCAGACATAAGAAAGTGAATGGCAGCACATTTTTTGACTTTCAAAACTCGGACAAAACAAAGATACTAGTTCTAGGTCCCAAGAAACAAAGAGTTCTGCTGTTGGATCTGACAATTAATATCGATGGTTGTATAGTTGTCTCAAATAAAACTGTGAAGGACCTTGGCGTTACTCTGGACCCGGCTCTCTCTTTTGACGAACATATCAAGAATATTTCATGGACAGCTTTTTTCCATCTTTGTAACATTGCAAAAATCAGAAACCTTTTGTCCAAACATGATGCAGAAAAAGCTAATCCATGCTTTTGTCTCTTCTAGATTAGACTATTGCAATGCTCTACTCTCTGGTTACCCAGATAAGGGCACTAAATAAACTTAAGTTTGTGCTAAACATGGCTGCTGGAATCTTGACTAGACCAAAAACATTTGATCATGTTACTCCAGTGCTAGCCTCTCTACACTGGCTTCCTGTTAAAGCTAGGGTTGATTTCAAGGTTTTACTGCTAACCTACAAAGCATTACATGGGCTTGCTCCTAACTCTCTCTCTGATTTGGTCCTGCCATACATACCTACGGTCACAAGACGCAGGCATCCTTACTGTCCCTAGAATTTCAAAGCAAACAGTTGGAGGCAGGGCTTTCTCCTATAGAGCTACATTTTTATGGAATGGTCTGCCTATTCTTGTGAGAGACATAGACTCGGTCTCAACCTTTTAAGTTTTTATTAAAGACTCATCTCTTCAGCAGGTCCTATGATTGAATGTAGTCTTGCCCAGTGGTGTGAAGGTGAACAGAAAGGCACTGGAGTGCTTCAAGAGGGCCACCATTGTTCCTGTTCCCAAGAATGCTGTTCATCGACTACAGCTCGGCATTTAACACCATAGTACCCTCCAAGCTCGTCATCAAGCTCGAGACCCTGGGTCTCGACCCCGCCCTGTGCAACTGGATACTGGACTTCCTGACGGGCCGCCGCCAGGTGGTGAGGGTAGGCAACAACATCTCCACCCCGCTGATCCTCAACACTGGGGCCCCACAAGGGTGCGTTCTGAGCCCTCTCCTGTACTCCCTGTTCACCCACGACTGCGTGGCCACGCACGCCTCCAACTCAATCATCAAGTTTGCGGACGACACAACAGTGGTAGGCTTGATTACCAACAACGACGAGACGGCCTACAGGGAGGAGGTGAGGGCCCTCGGAGTGTGGTGTCAGGAAAATAACCTCACACTCAACGTCAACAAAACTAAGGAGATGATTGTGGACTTCAGGAAACAGCAGAGGGAACACCCCCCTATCCACATCGATGGAACAGTAGTGGAGATGGTAGTAAGTTTTAAGTTCCTCGGCATACACATCACAGACAAACTGAATTGGTCCACCCACACAGACAGCATCGTGAAGAAGGCGCAGCAGCGCCTCTTCAACCTCAGGAGGCTGAAGAAATTTGGCTTGTCACCAAAAGCACTCACAAACTTCTACAGATGCACAATCGAGAGCATCCTGGCGGGCTGTATCACCGCCTGGTACGGCAACTGCTCCGCCCACAACCGTAAGGCTCTCCAGAGGGTAGTGAGGTCTGCACAACGCATCACCGGGGGCAAACTACCTGCCCTCCAGGACACCTACACCACCCAATGTTACAGGAAGGCCATAATGATCATCAAGGACAACAACCACCCGAGCCACTGCCTGTTCACCCCACTATCATCCAGAAGGCGAGGTCAGTACAGGTGCATCAAAGCTGGGACCGAGAGACTGAAAAACAGCTTCTATCTCAAGGCCATCAGACTGTTAAACAGCCACCACTAACATTGAGTGGCTGCTGCCAACACACTGACTCAACTCCAGCCACTTTAATAATGGGAATTGATGGGAAATTATGTAAAATATATCACTAGCCACTTTAAACAATGCTACCTAATATAATGTTTACATACCCTACATTATTCATCTCATATGTATATGTATATACTGTACTCTATATCATCTACAGCATCTTTATGTAATACATGTATCACTAGCCACTTTAACTATGCCACTCTGTTTACATACTCATACTGTATATACTGTACTCGATACCATCTACTGTATCTTGCCTATGCCGCTCTGTACCATTACTCATTCATATATCTTTATGTACATATTCTTTATCCCCCTACACTTGTGTGTATAAGACAGTAGTTTTGGACTTGTTGGTTATTACTGCATTGTCGGAACTAGAAGCACAAGAATTTCGCTACACTCGCATTAACATCTGCTAACCATGTGTATGTGACAAATAAAATTAGATTTGATTTGATTTTGAGCGACGAACCGCCCTTGCTGTCTCTGCCTGGCTGGTTCCCCTCTCTACACTGGGATTCTCTGCCTCTAAACCCTATTACGGGGGCTGAGTCACTGGCTTACTGGTGCTCTTCCATGCCGTCCCTAGGAAGGATGTGTCACTTGAGTGGTTTGAGTCACAGATGTGATCTCCCTGTCTGGGTTGGTGCCCCCCTCGGGTTCGTGCAGTGGGGGAGATCATCGTGGGCTATACTCAGCCTTGTTTCAGGGTAGTAGGTTGGTGGTTGAAGATATCCCTCTAGTGTTGTGGGGGCTGTGCTTTGGCAAAGTGGGTGGGGTTATATCCTGCCTATTTGGCCCTGTCCGGGGATATCGTCGGACAGGGCCACAGTGTCTCCCGACCCCTCCTGTCATATATACTGCCTCCAGTATATATGCTGCAATAGTTTGTGTCAGGGGGCTAGGGTCTCTCTCTCTCTCTCTTAAGACCATGCCTCATGACTACTTGGCCTGATGACTCCTTGCTGTCCCCAGTCCACCTGGACATGCTACCTTGTCCCGGACCTGCTGTTGTGGACTCTCTCTCTTCCGCACTTGCTGTCTTTAACTCTGAATGAAAGCCAACTGACCTTTACTCCTGAGGTGCAGACCTGTTGCACCCTCTACAACCACTGTGATTATTATTATCTGACCCTGCTGGTCATTTATGAAAATTTGAGAATCTTGGTCATGTTCTGTTATAATCTCTACCTGGCACAGCCAGAAGAGGACTGGCCACCTGTCAGAGCCTGGTTCCTCTCTAGGTTTCTTCCTAGGTTCCGGCCTTTCTAGGGAGTTTTTCCTAGCCACCATGCTCCCACCTCTGCATAGCTTGCCGTTTGGGGTTTTAGGATGTGTTTCTGTACAGCACTTTGTGACATCATCTGATATTTTGATTTGTTTAATACTTTTTTGTCTTCTCTATTATTCTACAATGTAGAAAATAGTACAAATAAAGAAAAACCCTTGAATGAGTAGGCATTTTTTTCCAAAAAAAAGTTCACCTTTATTTAACCAGGTAGGCTAGTTGAGAACAAGTTCTCATTTGCAACTGCGACCTGGCCAAGATAAAGCAAAGCAGTGTGACACAGACAACAACACAGAGTTACACATGGAGTAAACAAACAGGTGTGCCCAAACTTTTGACTGGTACTGTATGTATTGATAATTTACGATTTGGCATTAGCCTAGGAAGCTGCATGGGCGCTCATGCATTATCTGCTGCTTAGAATAACAATTCATATTCATCTTGTAGGTCTGTGGGTTATAATCAAAGTGAAATGTGTCCCATTAACATTGTGCTAAAATACAGTGCATTCTGAAAGTATTCAGACTCCTTTACTTTTTCCACATTTTGTTACGTTACAGCCTTAGGGGCTTCGCTGCCAAAGGGGCTTCAACAAAGTACTGAGTAAAGGGTCTGAATACTTATGTAAATGTTATCTTTCAGTTTATTTAAATAAATTAGCAAACATTTCTAAAAACCTGTTTTTGCATTGTCATTATGGGATATTGTGTTTAGATAGATGAGGATTTCTTTTTTTATTTAAAAATATTATGATAAGGCTGTAACGTAACAAAATGTGTAAAAAGTCAAGGGGTCTGAATACTTCTGAAGGCACTGTATTTCAATAAATGCCTGTCCAGGGGAGTATAATGTGTTGTACTCCCTGTTTACTCGTGACTGCACAGCCCCAGGCACGACTCCAACACCATCATTAAGTTTGCTGATGACACAACATCGGTAGGCCTGATCACTGACAACAACGATACAGCCTATAGGGAGGAGGTCAGAGACCTGACCGTGTGGTGCCAGGACAACAACCTCTCCCTCAACGTGATCAAGACAAAGGAGATGATTGTGGACTACAGGAAAGAGAGGACCGAGCACGCCCCCATTCTCATCGACGAGGCTGTAGTGGAACTTGAGAGCTTCAAGTTTCTTGGCGTCCACATCACCAACATACTAACATGGTCCAAGCACACCATGACAGTCATGAAGAGGGCACAACAAAACCTATTCCCCCTCAGGAGACTGAAATATTTGGCATGGGTCCTCAGATCCTCAAAAGGTTTTACAGCTGCACCATCGAGAGCATCCTGACAGGTTGCATCACTGCCTGGTATGGCAACTGCTCGGCCTCCGACCGCAAGGCACTACAGAGGGTAGTGCCTACGGCCCAGTACATCACTGGGGCCAAGCTTTCTGCCATCCAGGACCTCTTTACCAGGAGGTGTCAGAGGAAGACCCTAAAAAGTGTCAGACTCCAGCCACTCTAGTCATAGACTGTTCTCTCTGCTACCGTACGGCAAGCGGTACCGGAGTGCCAAGTCTAGGCCCAAGAGGCTTCCAAACAGCTTCCACCCCAATCCATAAGACACCTAAACAGCTAATCAAATGGCTACCCAGACTATGGACTATGGACCCCGGACGCTGCTGCTACTCTCTGTCATTGTCTATGCATAGTCACTTTAATGACTCTACCTACATGTACATATTACCTCGAACCGGTGCCCCTGCACATTGACATTGACTCTGTACCTGTACCCCTGTATAAAGCCCCGCTATTGTTATTTACTGCTGCTCTTTAATTATTTGTTATTCTTATCTCTTACTTTTGCTGGTCTGCCTCTCTAACCTCTGTTTCTCAATCCTGGTGCTGGTGACCCAAAGGTGGGCATATTCTTATTTTGTCCTAACACTACACAGCTGATTCAAATGATCAATAGATCAAGCTTTGATTATAATCAGATGTGTTGTGCTAAGGCAAAAACTAAAATGTGCACCCTTTGGGTGTCACGCCTGCTCCCGCTCCACCTCCCTGGCGCTCGAGGGCATGAGAGAAGCAATGACTGAGTGTGGTGCCATGACTACAATGGTTCAAGCCAAGGTCGACACTGTGCCATTTTGCCCATAATTTTGCAAGGCACTTAACCCCCACAATTGCTATCCACCCAGGGGTGCAGCACAGCAGGTTGTTGGGAAAAGCAGAAGACCCATTTCCGTTTCTAAGCAATGGACAACAAAGTATCTGTTCTCTCCATGTTCTTGTCACAAGATGGCTCTTTGCGCATCTCTAAACCTACACCACGGTTGCCTCCATTTCACCACTGTATAGGTATTTATTGTATTGTACTACACTGCCATTACTGTATATATGGATACTATTTAATTGTGCTATGTAAACTATCCTGTATCTTCAGAACAATAAACTGAGTTATAAACTGAGTTTATTACTATGCCTACTTAACTTGACACCATGAAAGACTCTCTTACTATACCTACTTTGAAAATTATTGTGAATGACTTGTTTATTGTGAAAGATTGTAATATTGTGAGAGGCTAATTATAATCGCATTATAGCATGTTTACAAATGAGAGCTGAAATGAGAGCTAAAATTATAACTTTAAACTTGAGATGGATTAAATGGAATACTAACTCAAATCTGGACACTGCCAGGCCTATAACATCTCACATGTAGCCAAATGTGAAATGAACTCCTGCAGAATTACGTATTTCTTGATACTCCAAATGGTATTTTTGTCTCTGGGAAAAGTGTGGTAAGATTTATTTCTTGAGCAAATGTGCATATGGATGGGTGTCTTATTCAGTGCATTCTTTCACTTTTTTTAAACTGAAAATCTGAAAATGTTTGCAAGGGAATAATATTCAGGCTGCCCTATTTAGAGCTATTGCGTTCCCTCCCTGGTCCCGTCAAGAGAAGCAACATTGAAAGAGAACTTTACAGATGTCAGCTAGATGATGCATTCATTCTATCATATAAGACAAAGAAAAAAGTTGTCCCACTGTCTATGCAGGTCATACAAGGAGGCTAAGGTGTCCGCTGCACAGCTCCCCTTATGCCAGTTGCTTCTCACCACTACCTAGGCCAAGTAGCCCAAATCCTCTGAAGTGTCTGGCTAGCTAGCTCTCCTCCGACTTCTCCATACACTGACTAGACTACAAGTAACCCAGCTTTTCAGTCTTTATAAGTAAACTTGGTTTCTGCTTGTAACATGCACTTGATATGTTGAGTTCTCTGGTGCAGCTAGCTAGCCAGATGTAGAGTGGGGCCACTTGTTGTAGATGAGTTTTATTGTTTACGTTCCAAAAATATCTATTGGCTGGTCTGACAGCTTTTGCCATGTTGCTCCTATACTGCCCGAATCTGAGTGATGAAAGCGGGGAGAACAGGCCGTGGCTCCGGTGGCGGAGGTCCTTGATGATCTTCTTGGCCTTCCTGCGACACCTGGTGTTGTAGGTGTCTAGGGGGACAGGCAGTGTTCGCCCAATGGTGCATTTGGCTGAGCATACTGCCCTCTGTAAAACCTTGCGGTCAGCAGCGGTGGAGTTGCCTTACCAGGCTGTGATGCAGCCCAACAGTATGCTTTCGATGGTGCTCCTGTAGAATACTGAGGGCCCTCGGGGACAGGCCAAATTTCTTCAGCCTCCTGAGGTTGTGTCACCGTCGTGCCTTCTTCACCACTGTGTCTGTGTGGTTTGATTATTTCAGCTCCTCAGAGATGTGTATGCAGAGGAACTTGATGTTTTTGACCATCTCCATGGCGGCTCTGTTGATGAAGAAGGGGGCATGCCCAGCCTGGTTCCTCCCGAAGTCCACAATCAGCTCCTTTATTTTGCTGATGTTGAGAGTGAGGCTGTTTACCTGGCACCACGCCGTCAGAGTGTCTTCCTCCTCTCTGTAAGCCATATCATCGTTGTTGGTAATCAGGCCTACTACTGTCGTGTTGTTAGCGAACTTGCTGATGGAGTTGGAACTGTGTGAGGCCACGCAGTCGTGGGTATACAAGGGTGTATAGTGGGGGACTGAGGACGCACCCTTGTGGGGCCCTTGTTTGGAGGAGGTAATATTGCCTACCTTCACCACCTGGGGACCGCACATCAGGAAGTCTAGGGCCCATTTGCACAGGGAGCTGGTGATACTCAGGCTGCAGTGTAGGCCTCCCGGTTTTCACTACCACCGGATCTTCAGAGATACTCAATCTTTCTACCCTTTTGTCAGCCTCCGCATAGAACTTTCTCCTGCCTTGATTTGGGCAACCTCACACTTTCACCCTTATAGGGCACTCCAAGGATTGCACTGTTTATTATCTATGCATAGTTACTTCACCCCTACCTACATGTACAAATTACCTCGACTAACCTGTACCCCTGCACATTGACTCGGTACCGTAAATAGCCTCGTTATTGTGATTTTGTGTTACTTTTTCTAATTTTTTACTTTAGTTTATTTGGTAAATAGTTTCTTAACTCTTTCTTGAACTGCACTGTTGGTTAAGGGATCGTAAGTAAGCATTTCACATGTTGTATTCGGCGCATATGACAAATAATGTTTGATTTGAGTACGTGCTCTTCACCACAGTTACATTTTGCTTCTTGACTATTCTCTTCTACTAAACATACAACATCTCCTTCATAGTGATCTTTCCCACATCTCAGCTTCTCTCGTGTGCAGTCACTTCTTGCATCTCCAAATATTTTACAGCAAGAACATTCTAAAGTCTGTTTACAAAATCTTTGACAGAATAGTACACACATCCCAGCTGCACTAGAGTAAGATGAGACTCCACATAACAAAAAAACACTAGAACAGACCAACTCTACTCCTTCCTGCTGTTAACCATTTGATTCATCAAACATGCATCAACCACTCCTGGAATTTTCATTAATAGAGTAATGTCAACATCATCCGAGACTCCAGACATTTCTCCATTGACAGGTGCCCTGCGCCGTAGCGCAACGCATGATACATAATATCCATCAACTCAACTGATATCCAACACCCTTTTTTTCCTGATCCACAGAAACCAGAACAAGCCTACTTCTCGTGATCTTCACTGATTCTACTTTACCCAATGCTTTCTCTATTTTGGATGTTTCGAAACGAGTTCCACAAGTCGGGCATGTCACAGTTTAGTGTGAACCCCTTTTAACGCCACCCAACACAGGATTTAATGTTCTCCAGCACACAACCCCAAGACAGAAGACCAGGACAGGTAAGTATGCTCAAGGTACGTTCTTTATTTTCAATTCATAGGTTAACATGGATTGTACCCTGTTTCCCCACCTCCCACAGCACCCACGATTTCCCGGACTGTGTCGACACAGAAGAGCCTCCCCTCAGGAACGTTACCCTCCCCCGTACTCCCTCAGGTAAGTATCAGGCATGTAAAAGTGATACACTGCATTATTCTGATATGGCACTGCAACAATATGGTGAAAGGCACAACAAATCTCACTCCAATGCACACTGAATTATTCTGATATGGCACTACAACAAGGTAGTTATTCTAAAGGAAGACACTGCAAACAATATGGTGAAAGGCACTACAATCTCATTGTGGTGCAGCACACAATATGGGACCCAACCCTGGCCCTACTCTACTCTGCCAACCTCTCTAAAGGACAAAATAGGGAGGGGGAAAGACAGACAAGACAACATATAGAGGGTGGGGATAGGTTCTGGATTTCTAGGGCCCGATGAGAACCATATCCCCACAACAATAAAATGGTAAACGTGTCAGTCTAGCGATATCCAGATCCGCACAGCTCCCTGTCCTAGAATGCGGACGGTCTGAGACTGCTTGGCGATGTCACCGATGGCCCCGCCTCCGGTGCTGAACGAGAAGAAGACAGACGGTAGGGAAACCTGCCGACAATAGTGATTTTCAGTGGCGTGGCAAAACAGCCCAGAGAGAGAAAGTACTGTAACACAGGAAGAATCACGTCCCTTACTTGGCGGAGCTAAAGCTCCTAGATTTGCGTTTGTACCATGCCTCTCTCAGTCCTCTGCTCTCAGATCACCAATCAGCTCCACAGTCCCTGTTCATCATCAGTGCAGCCGGCCACTTGCTCACTCGAATTAGCTGGTAAGACTTCTCGTCCCGCAGACACTGGTCCAGTGCAATCACAGCAAACAGACATTTGTAACCCCTTTTTCTCCCCAGTTTCGTGATATCCAATTTGCGATCCAATTAAGATCTTATCTCATCGCTGCAACTCCACAACGGGCTCGGGAGAGGCAAAGGTCGAGTCATGCATCCTCTGAAACATGACCCGCCAAACCGCGCCTCTTAACACCCGCCCGCTTAACCCGGAAGCCAGCTGCACCAATGTGCCAGAGGAAACATTGTTCAACTGACGACCGAAGTCAGCCTGCAGGTGCCCGGCCCGCCACAAGGATTCGCTAGAGCGCGATGAGCCAAGTAAAGCCCCCCTGGCCAAACCCTCTCCTAACGACGCTGGCCCATTGTGCACAGCCCTATGGGACTCCTGGTCACGGCCGGTTGTGTGACAGCCTGGGATTGAACCTGGGTCTGTAGTGACGCCTCAAGAACTGTGATGCAGTGCCTTAGACTGCGCTACTTAGGAGGCCCAAGACATAGACACGGAAATGCTCGGCATACACATCACAGACAAACTGAATTGGTCCACCCACACAGACAGCATCGTGAAGAAGGCGCAGCAGCGCCTCTTCAACCTCAGGAGGCTGAAGAAATTTGGCTTGTCACCAAAAGCACTCACAAACTTCTACAGATGCACAATCGAGAGCATCCTGGCGGGCTGTATCACCGCCTGGTACGGCAACTGCTCCGCCCACAACCGTAAGGCTCTCCAGAGGGTAGTGAGGTCTGCACAACGCATCACCGGGGGCAAACTACCTGCCCTCCAGGACACCTACACCACCCAATGTTACAGGAAGGCCATAATGATCATCAAGGACAACAACCACCCGAGCCACTGCCTGTTCACCCCACTATCATCCAGAAGGCGAGGTCAGTACAGGTGCATCAAAGCTGGGACCGAGAGACTGAAAAACAGCTTCTATCTCAAGGCCATCAGACTGTTAAACAGCCACCACTAACATTGAGTGGCTGCTGCCAACACACTGACTCAACTCCAGCCACTTTAATAATGGGAATTGATGGGAAATTATGTAAAATATATCACTAGCCACTTTAAACAATGCTACCTAATATAATGTTTACATACCCTACATTATTCATCTCATATGTATATGTATATACTGTACTCTATATCATCTACAGCATCTTTATGTAATACATGTATCACTAGCCACTTTAACTATGCCACTCTGTTTACATACTCATACTGTATATACTGTACTCGATACCATCTACTGTATCTTGCCTATGCCGCTCTGTACCATTACTCATTCATATATCTTTATGTACATATTCTTTATCCCCTACACTTGTGTGTATAAGACAGTAGTTTTGGACTTGTTGGTTATTACTGCATTGTCGGAACTAGAAGCACAAGAATTTCGCTACACTCGCATTAACATCTGCTAACCATGTGTATGTGACAAATAAAATTAGATTTGATTTGATTTTGAGCGACGAACCGCCCTTGCTGTCTCTGCCTGGCTGGTTCCCCTCTCTACACTGGGATTCTCTGCCTCTAAACCCTATTACGGGGGCTGAGTCACTGGCTTACTGGTGCTCTTCCATGCCGTCCCTAGGAAGGATGTGTCACTTGAGTGGTTTGAGTCACAGATGTGATCTCCCTGTCTGGGTTGGTGCCCCCCTCGGGTTCGTGCAGTGGGGGAGATCATCGTGGGCTATACTCAGCCTTGTTTCAGGGTAGTAGGTTGGTGGTTGAAGATATCCCTCTAGTGTTGTGGGGGCTGTGCTTTGGCAAAGTGGGTGGGGTTATATCCTGCCTATTTGGCCCTGTCCGGGGATATCGTCGGACAGGGCCACAGTGTCTCCCGACCCCTCCTGTCATATATACTGCCTCCAGTATATATGCTGCAATAGTTTGTGTCAGGGGGCTAGGGTCTCTCTCTCTCTCTGTCTCTCTCTTAAGACCATGCCTCATGACTACTTGGCCTGATGACTCCTTGCTGTCCCCAGTCCACCTGGACATGCTACCTTGTCCCGGACCTGCTGTTGTGGACTCTCTCTCTTCCGCACTTGCTGTCTTTAACTCTGAATGAAAGCCAACTGACCTTTACTCCTGAGGTGCAGACCTGTTGCACCCTCTACAACCACTGTGATTATTATTATCTGACCCTGCTGGTCATTTATGAAAATTTGAGAATCTTGGTCATGTTCTGTTATAATCTCTACCTGGCACAGCCAGAAGAGGACTGGCCACCTGTCAGAGCCTGGTTCCTCTCTAGGTTTCTTCCTAGGTTCCGGCCTTTCTAGGGAGTTTTTCCTAGCCACCATGCTCCCACCTCTGCATAGCTTGCCGTTTGGGGTTTTAGGATGTGTTTCTGTACAGCACTTTGTGACATCATCTGATATTTTGATTTGTTTAATACTTTTTTTGTCTTCTCTATTATTCTACAATGTAGAAAATAGTACAAATAAAGAAAAACCCTTGAATGAGTAGGCATTTTTTTCCAAAAAAAAAAGTTCACCTTTATTTAACCAGGTAGGCTAGTTGAGAACAAGTTCTCATTTGCAACTGCGACCTGGCCAAGATAAAGCAAAGCAGTGTGACACAGACAACAACACAGAGTTACACATGGAGTAAACAAACAGGTGTGCCCAAACTTTTGACTGGTACTGTATGTATTGATAATTTACGATTTGGCATTAGCCTAGGAAGCTGCATGGGCGCTCATGCATTATCTGCTGCTTAGAATAACAATTCATATTCATCTTGTAGGTCTGTGGGTTATAATCAAAGTGAAATGTGTCCCATTAACATTGTGCTAAAATACAGTGCATTCTGAAAGTATTCAGACTCCTTTACTTTTTCCACATTTTGTTACGTTACAGCCTTAGGGGCTTCGCTGCCAAAGGGGCTTCAACAAAGTACTGAGTAAAGGGTCTGAATACTTATGTAAATGTTATCTTTCAGTTTATTTAAATAAATTAGCAAACATTTCTAAAAACCTGTTTTTGCATTGTCATTATGGGATATTGTGTTTAGATAGATGAGGATTTCTTTTTTTTATTTAAAAATATTATGATAAGGCTGTAACGTAACAAAATGTGTAAAAAGTCAAGGGGTCTGAATACTTCTGAAGGCACTGTATTTCAACAAATGCCTGTCCAGGGGAGTATAATGTGTTGTACTCCCTGTTTACTCGTGACTGCACAGCCCCAGGCACGACTCCAACACCATCATTAAGTTTGCTGATGACACAACATCGGTAGGCCTGATCACTGACAACAACGATACAGCCTATAGGGAGGAGGTCAGAGACCTGACCGTGTGGTGCCAGGACAACAACCTCTCCCTCAACGTGATCAAGACAAAGGAGATGATTGTGGACTACAGGAAAGAGAGGACCGAGCACGCCCCCATTCTCATCGACGAGGCTGTAGTGGAACTTGAGAGCTTCAAGTTTCTTGGCGTCCACATCACCAACATACTAACATGGTCCAAGCACACCATGACAGTCATGAAGAGGGCACAACAAAACCTATTCCCCCTCAGGAGACTGAAATATTTGGCATGGGTCCTCAGATCCTCAAAAGGTTTTACAGCTGCACCATCGAGAGCATCCTGACAGGTTGCATCACTGCCTGGTATGGCAACTGCTCGGCCTCCGACCGCAAGGCACTACAGAGGGTAGTGCCTACGGCCCAGTACATCACTGGGGCCAAGCTTTCTGCCATCCAGGACCTCTTTACCAGGAGGTGTCAGAGGAAGACCCTAAAAAGTGTCAGACTCCAGCCACTCTAGTCATAGACTGTTCTCTCTGCTACCGTACGGCAAGCGGTACCGGAGTGCCAAGTCTAGGCCCAAGAGGCTTCCAAACAGCTTCCACCCCAATCCATAAGACACCTAAACAGCTAATCAAATGGCTACCCAGACTATGGACTATGGACCCCCGGACGCTGCTGCTACTCTCTGTCATTGTCTATGCATAGTCACTTTAATGACTCTACCTACATGTACATATTACCTCGAACCGGTGCCCCTGCACATTGACATTGACTCTGTACCTGTACCCCCTGTATAAAGCCCCGCTATTGTTATTTACTGCTGCTCTTTAATTATTTGTTATTCTTATCTCTTACTTTTGCTGGTCTGCCTCTCTAACCTCTGTTTCTCAATCCTGGTGCTGGTGACCCAAAGGTGGGCATATTCTTATTTTGTCCTAACACTACACAGCTGATTCAAATGATCAATAGATCAAGCTTTGATTATAATCAGATGTGTTGTGCTAAGGCAAAAACTAAAATGTGCACCCTTTGGGTGTCACGCCTGCTCCCGCTCCACCTCCCTGGCGCTCGAGGGCATGAGAGAAGCAATGACTGAGTGTGGTGCCATGACTACAATGGTTCAAGCCAAGGTCGACACTGTGCCATTTTGCCCATAATTTTGCAAGGCACTTAACCCCCACAATTGCTATCCACCCAGGGGTGCAGCACAGCAGGTTGTTGGGAAAAGCAGAAGACCCATTTCCGTTTCTAAGCAATGGACAACAAAGTATCTGTTCTCTCCATGTTCTTGTCACAAGATGGCTCTTTGCGCATCTCTAAACCTACACCACGGTTGCCTCCATTTCACCACTGTATAGGTATTTATTGTATTGTACTACACTGCCATTACTGTATATATGGATACTATTTAATTGTGCTATGTAAACTATCCTGTATCTTCAGAACAATAAACTGAGTTATAAACTGAGTTTATTACTATGCCTACTTAACTTGACACCATGAAAGACTCTCTTACTATACCTACTTTGAAAATTATTGTGAATGACTTGTTTATTGTGAAAGATTGTAATATTGTGAGAGGCTAATTATAATCGCATTATAGCATGTTTACAAATGAGAGCTGAAATGAGAGCTAAAATTATAACTTTAAACTTGAGATGGATTAAATGGAATACTAACTCAAATCTGGACACTGCCAGGCCTATAACATCTCACATGTAGCCAAATGTGAAATGAACTCCTGCAGAATTACGTATTTCTTGATACTCCAAATGGTATTTTTGTCTCTGGGAAAAGTGTGGTAAGATTTATTTCTTGAGCAAATGTGCATATGGATGGGTGTCTTATTCAGTGCATTCTTTCACTTTTTTTAAACTGAAAATCTGAAAATGTTTGCAAGGGAATAATATTCAGGCTGCCCTATTTAGAGCTATTGCGTTCCCTCCCTGGTCCCGTCAAGAGAAGCAACATTGAAAGAGAACTTTACAGATGTCAGCTAGATGATGCATTCATTCTATCATATAAGACAAAGAAAAAAGTTGTCCCACTGTCTATGCAGGTCATACAAGGAGGCTAAGGTGTCCGCTGCACAGCTCCCCTTATGCCAGTTGCTTCTCACCACTACCTAGGCCAAGTAGCCCAAATCCTCTGAAGTGTCTGGCTAGCTAGCTCTCCTCCGACTTCTCCATACACTGACTAGACTACAAGTAACCCAGCTTTTCAGTCTTTATAAGTAAACTTGGTTTCTGCTTGTAACATGCACTTGATATGTTGAGTTCTCTGGTGCAGCTAGCTAGCCAGATGTAGAGTGGGGCCACTTGTTGTAGATGAGTTTTATTGTTTACGTTCCAAAAAATATCTATTGGCTGGTCTGACAGCTTTTGCCATGTTGCTCCTATACTGCCCGAATCTGAGTGATGAAAGCGGGGAGAACAGGCCGTGGCTCCGGTGGCGGAGGTCCTTGATGATCTTCTTGGCCTTCCTGCGACACCTGGTGTTGTAGGTGTCTAGGGGGACAGGCAGTGTTCGCCCAATGGTGCATTTGGCTGAGCATACTGCCCTCTGTAAAACCTTGCGGTCAGCAGCGGTGGAGTTGCCTTACCAGGCTGTGATGCAGCCCAACAGTATGCTTTCGATGGTGCTCCTGTAGAATACTGAGGGCCCTCGGGGACAGGCCAAATTTCTTCAGCCTCCTGAGGTTGTGTCACCGTCGTGCCTTCTTCACCACTGTGTCTGTGTGGTTTGATTATTTCAGCTCCTCAGAGATGTGTATGCAGAGGAACTTGATGTTTTTGACCATCTCCATGGCGGCTCTGTTGATGAAGAAGGGGGCATGCCCAGCCTGGTTCCTCCCGAAGTCCACAATCAGCTCCTTTATTTTGCTGATGTTGAGAGTGAGGCTGTTTACCTGGCACCACGCCGTCAGAGTGTCTTCCTCCTCTCTGTAAGCCATATCATCGTTGTTGGTAATCAGGCCTACTACTGTCGTGTTGTTAGCGAACTTGCTGATGGAGTTGGAACTGTGTGAGGCCACGCAGTCGTGGGTATACAAGGGTGTATAGTGGGGGACTGAGGACGCACCCTTGTGGGGCCCTTGTTTGGAGGAGGTAATATTGCCTACCTTCACCACCTGGGGACCGCACATCAGGAAGTCTAGGGCCCATTTGCACAGGGAGCTGGTGATACTCAGGTTGCAGTGTAGGCCTCCCGGTTTTCACTACCACCGGATCTTCAGAGATACTCAATCTTTCTACCCTTTTGTCAGCCTCCGCATAGAACTTTCTCCTGCCTTGATTTGGGCAACCTCACACTTTCACCCTTATAGGGCACTCCAAGGATTGCACTGTTTATTATCTATGCATAGTTACTTCACCCCTACCTACATGTACAAATTACCTCGACTAACCTGTACCCCTGCACATTGACTCGGTACCGTAAATAGCCTCGTTATTGTGATTTTGTGTTACTTTTTTCTAATTTTTTACTTTAGTTTATTTGGTAAATAGTTTCTTAACTCTTTCTTGAACTGCACTGTTGGTTAAGGGATCGTAAGTAAGCATTTCACATGTTGTATTCGGCGCATATGACAAATAATGTTTGATTTGAGTACGTGCTCTTCACCACAGTTACATTTTGCTTCTTGACTATTCTCTTCTACTAAACATACAACATCTCCTTCATAGTGATCTTTCCCACATCTCAGCTTCTCTCGTGTGCAGTCACTTCTTGCATCTCCAAATATTTTACAGCAAGAACATTCTAAAGTCTGTTTACAAAATCTTTGACAGAATAGTACACACATCCCAGCTGCACTAGAGTAAGATGAGACTCCACATAACAAAAAAACACTAGAACAGACCAACTCTACTCCTTCCTGCTGTTAACCATTTGATTCATCAAACATGCATCAACCACTCCTGGAATTTTCATTAATAGAGTAATGTCAACATCATCCGAGACTCCAGACATTTCTCCATTGACAGGTGCCCTGCGCCGTAGCGCAACGCATGATACATAATATCCATCAACTCAACTGATATCCAACACCCTTTTTTTCCTGATCCACAGAAACCAGAACAAGCCTACTTCTCGTGATCTTCACTGATTCTACTTTACCCAATGCTTTCTCTATTTTGGATGTTTCGAAACGAGTTCCACAAGTCGGGCATGTCACAGTTTAGTGTGAACCCCTTTTAACGCCACCCAACACAGGATTTAATGTTCTCCAGCACACAACCCCAAGACAGAAGACCAGGACAGGTAAGTATGCTCAAGGTACGTTCTTTATTTTCAATTCATAGGTTAACATGGATTGTACCCTGTTTCCCCACCTCCCACAGCACCCACGATTTCCCGGACTGTGTCGACACAGAAGAGCCTCCCCTCAGGAACGTTACCCTCCCCGTACTCCCTCAGGTAAGTATCAGGCATGTAAAAGTGATACACTGCATTATTCTGATATGGCACTGCAACAATATGGTGAAAGGCACAACAAATCTCACTCCAATGCACACTGAATTATTCTGATATGGCACTACAACAAGGTAGTTATTCTAAAGGAAGACACTGCAAACAATATGGTGAAAGGCACTACAATCTCATTGTGGTGCAGCACACAATATGGGACCCAACCCTGGCCCTACTCTACTCTGCCAACCTCTCTAAAGGACAAAATAGGGAGGGGGAAAGACAGACAAGACAACATATAGAGGGTGGGGATAGGTTCTGGATTTCTAGGGCCCGATGAGAACCATATCCCCACAACAATAAAATGGTAAACGTGTCAGTCTAGCGATATCCAGATCCGCACAGCTCCCTGTCCTAGAATGCGGACGGTCTGAGACTGCTTGGCGATGTCACCGATGGCCCCGCCTCCGGTGCTGAACGAGAAGAAGACAGACGGTAGGGAAACCTGCCGACAATAGTGATTTTCAGTGGCGTGGCAAAACAGCCCAGAGAGAGAAAGTACTGTAACACAGGAAGAATCACGTCCCTTACTTGGCGGAGCTAAAGCTCCTAGATTTGCGTTTGTACCATGCCTCTCTCAGTCCTCTGCTCTCAGATCACCAATCAGCTCCACAGTCCCTGTTCATCATCAGTGCAGCCGGCCACTTGCTCACTCGAATTAGCTGGTAAGACTTCTCGTCCCGCAGACACTGGTCCAGTGCAATCACAGCAAACAGACATTTGTAACCCCTTTTTCTCCCCAGTTTCGTGATATCCAATTTGCGATCCAATTAAGATCTTATCTCATCGCTGCAACTCCACAACGGGCTCGGGAGAGGCAAAGGTCGAGTCATGCATCCTCTGAAACATGACCCGCCAAACCGCGCCTCTTAACACCCGCCCGCTTAACCCGGAAGCCAGCTGCACCAATGTGCCAGAGGAAACATTGTTCAACTGACGACCGAAGTCAGCCTGCAGGTGCCCGGCCCGCCACAAGGATTCGCTAGAGCGCGATGAGCCAAGTAAAGCCCCCCTGGCCAAACCCTCTCCTAACGACGCTGGCCCATTGTGCACAGCCCTATGGGACTCCTGGTCACGGCCGGTTGTGTGACAGCCTGGGATTGAACCTGGGTCTGTAGTGACGCCTCAAGAACTGTGATGCAGTGCCTTAGACTGCGCTACTTAGGAGGCCCAAGACATAGACACGGAAAGTCATTCTCAACTCTCAGCACCGAACAACACAAAACGCAGAGCTTTTAAAGCAAATGACAGCCAATCCCCAGCTATTGGCTAACTCACTCCAGGCGCATATGATCACACCAGTCCCGCCACCCACTTATCTACCAATCCATCTCGTGACAGGCATATCCTTTTTTTTCAACAACAAAAATTACTCCTACCAGATACAATGGGGTGTTATCAGAACTACACATTATTTCCCACAACAATTTACCTTTTTTTCCGTTCTTCTGGACAAAAGTCCATTCATCCTTATTTTCACCGCCATGAGGTTCAAGCACCATATCCGCTTCTACCAAACATAACAGCTGCACATGTCCACTCTTTTTTTCTTCTTTAAAGTTTTATGGCAGACTACACCTATTGGTGTATTGCTGCCACCTACTGTACGGGGTCTTCTTTTATATTACTGCGGTCCGCAAATAAATGCTATAAGTGCATGCCGCCACCTACTGTTTTGGCTGTATATCAGCCCAAATAATTAACCAAATAATACTAAACTAAATAAACCAAACTAAACTCAATGTACTCATTTATACAGATTAAACTGATCCACTACCGGCTTTGGGGCCTGCGAAGGAAGAGCATCTTCGGAAAAGTCCTGGAAACCCAAAAACCTTTCAGCCGCAGATACTATTCTGCCCTACCAAGCAAAAAGGCAGTAACTCCTCATTTGTCCAAAAAATTATGTCATTTTTGCTTCATTAAATACATGCTTAATCATATGGACAAGTATCCTGCCTCGTATTGTGTTTTAGAGAAAATGGGGGTCATATTAGCAGTAACTGCAATAAGTTAGTGTGAAACCAAGGTAAATAAAAGCAGTTTTTCTCAGTTCCACGATATGAGCAGTTACTGCCTTTTTGCTTGGTAAGGCAGTATTATGTCCAGTTTCTTGGACTTTTTGTTCGTTTGTACAGTACAATTAATCACATGTGCAATAAAGACCATAAAATCCACCTTCACAATCAGCATATCAGTTTCTCTCAACTGTTGAACAACACTCTGAATCTCCACAGTCTGCAGAGCATCGACCGCCACTTCTTCAGCTCCCTTTGCTCCTTCAACTATTTCATGTGCCAACGTGTAGGAGACCTGCTGTATAGTCCTGACGCTTGTCACTTCATACTACTTTACCGGGCACTCCGGGGATTTGGGAATGTGGCTGCCATCACAATTACAACATCGTACACCCTCAGATTCTTCAACAACATTTCTTCGGCACACACTTGATACATGTCCATACCTTTTACAATTCCGGCAAACAACGGCTTAAAAGATGTCCGCTCTCTTAAAGTGGAAGCTCTTTTCATGCCACTTCGATCCAGTTACACCAGCAGTTGTCACGCCCTGGCCTTAGTTATCTTTGTTTTCTTTATTATTTTGGTTAGGCCAGGGTGTGATATGGGTGAGTTATGTGTTTCGTCTTGTCTAGGGTTTTTTGTAGATTTATGGGGTTGTGTTCAGTTTAGGTGTCTAGGTAAGTCTATGGTTGCCTAGATTGGTTCTCAATCAGAGGCAGGTGTTTATTGTTGTCTCTGATTGGGAACCATATTTAGGCAGCCATATTCTTGGGGTATTTTGTGGGTGATTGTTTCCTGTCTTTGTGTTTTATGCACCAGTTAGGACTGTTTCGGTTTTCACGTTTATTGTTTTGTAGTTTGTTCATGTTAAGTGTCTCTTATTAAAGAACCACGAACTTCAACCACGCTGTGTTTTGGTCCGCCTCTCCTTCCCAGGAAGAAAGCTGTGACAGCAGTTCCCAAACTATGTGGGGTCGCCTGGTATGAAAATAGGTTTGCAGGAGAATTTTCAAAATCCTGAATTTTTAAAATTAATTTATCTAGAAGATCAAATTCAACCAGAGAGCGCCCTTAGATCATGGAAAAAGGCTCGAATGAGTCTAACACTTACACACATGTATTATAATAATCTAATGATTCAAATTAATTGCATACAATCACATGGTATCAGACCTATTGTTTCAGGACTGTAACATTCTAATAATTTATTAAAACACATTTCCTTTGATATTACTGGCCACAATTGATATGGTGAAAACAATGTGTGGGGAGGCAGAGGCACAGGATCTCACATCAATACCTTTGTCAGATAACACTGTTGAACAAATCATTTATGCTGTTACTAGCAATCAAGAGGAAACTCTGTGGCTGAAGGTGAAGTTTATGCTCAACAAATGGACGTTAGCTGTGAGGACCAAGATGCCCATGTATTGACTTTTGTTTACTGTACATGTCGGGGGATGCTATTCATGAGGACATATTGTTCTGTCTCACAAATCCCGAGTATGGAACAACACTAGATGTGTGCTGCGTGGATATATTGACGAGAACCAGATTCCAGGGGATCGAATGGTGGGCTTTTGCATAGACGGGGCTCCATCTATTACTCTCTCTGCCATATGGACGCATTGTATGATACACAGAGCGCTACTGGCGGTAGAAGAGCTAAGCACAGACCTCGGAGACATACTGCAGCAGGTAACTTCGATTGTAAACTACATCAAACCACATCAACTGCACGCACGCATGTTCGCAAAACTAGGTGGAGATATGGGATCAGAGCATGACAATGTTCTTTTTGTTATCGAGGGTGAGTGTTGGAAAGATTTTTCACATTGAGAGAGGAACTGTTGTCTTTTACAATGGATGTAAAAAAACAACAAAAAACACGTTGACTTTCTGTGCAATGAAAAGATCATGTGTTTCCTTGCCTATATAAAATACATACAGTATTTGCAAGCATACAAGGGAAATACAAAAACCGAGTGATCGATTCAGAGGAAATAATTCTTATTGGAGAGTCTTTCGAAAGCTAACCATGCCCCCTTCCCTCGGCTGTGCAGGTTTCTAACGGAAAACAACATGGTAAGTGTCCCACACGACTGATGACTGCTCAACTCCAACGCTTGGAAGAGCACTTTGGGACCTACTTCCCAATCCATTTGACTGTGATCCTGGCTCAGTTGACATGTGGGTAAGGGAAATCGAACATCTGATCGAGCTGTCATGTGACCGAATGCATTCACGGGTCACTACGGAGGAGTTTTTGGCTGCAGTCCAAACACTTAAAAGACACACGTAGGACCCTCAGCCCTCAAATTCAGTTCTGATGACGTATCATGATGTCTGACGAGTATACACTTGCAGGGCGAGAGAGGAAGGAATGGTTTTTAAATGGACCGACCTTGCCCGGAAATTTGTCACTTGTTCATCCCGCGATGATTGTGTTTTCTGCCACCGGTAGCTTGTGGGTGCTTTATATATATGCTACAGTCAATTATGATTGCATGTCTACTTATATGAACCATATAATTATTAATAGGCCTACTGTATGAAAGCTAGCAAATGAATTCGCTAACTAACGTTAGCATGCCTAGCTGGAACTTCTGAAGAAGGATTTTTTTTTCTTTTTTTCTACAATTTCCAAAAGCTAACCAAACAAAAACATAATTACTTTTAGGAGACGTGTTTGTGCCGTCATGTGCATTAGTAGCACAATTTCTAACCTTTTTACATTCATTTTTACTTAAACATGTACTTCTCCGTTGATGTTGTTTTTACATTTTGGCTGACTTTCAATGTACAATCATCGCAAATTGAATTATGGGGAGTTTACGTTGAAAACTGAGGGGTTTACGTTGAAAACGTTGAAAACTTCCCTTGCTTTGCTCATCATTTGGACCGCCATCCAAGATGGTGACAGGGATTCCCCAAGGGCATGAGGCGAGGGTAAAGTGGATGAGGGTGTGTCTTTTATGAGTTTGAACTGCAGCCTATGTTCCTGTCTTATTGAGCAATAATGCCGCGTACAAAACAACTGGGAACTCGTAAATCTCAGACTACCGACTTCAGTGTTTTTAAGACAACTGGGATCTCGAAAAAAAAATCTCAGACTGAGAATAATCCTTTTGAATGGTCATTCCAACTCGGGATCTCGGGCCTCTTTCTAGAGCTCCGGTTTTACGACCTGAAAATCACTGACGTCACCATCAGTGCTCTAGTCTGCATTAAAACCAAATATCGATCCAGTTTGGATGTGACAGCAGAGATGAGGTGCGCGACATGCGTCACGCATACCCATCTCATTAGTGGTGGTGAGATAAAATAACGTCAGGCTAATTTCCAATTTACTTTTATAGCCACACATTAAAGGTATATGAAGGTGAGTTGAGAAGACGATCAGAAATAATATTAGAATGTTTTCCAATTGACTCCCATAGCCCCAAATGAAAAAGTAAACATTGGCTGTTAATTACAGATTTTTTTTGATGTGGTTGGGGTCCTGAGAATTTTCAGATATCAAAATGGGGGCATGGGCCAAAGAAGTTTGGGAACCCCTGAGCTACACACTCTTTTCACAGCACTTCGATACAGTTAAGGCCAGAAGTGATTTTCGTAGCAGGTTAGGAGAGCTAACCCTAACCCTACTCCTTTTCCTAACCTTAACCTAAATTTCCTAACCTGCTAAGTTAATAATCTGCTAGGAAAAAGTCAAGTCTGGTCGTAGCTGTGGCGTGAAAAGAGTTTCTCATCTCCTTACAGTAGTGCATTCAAAGATCAATCAACATTTTTCGAACTATTGATTAATTGGATTTAGTTCAATTTTAGGTTATAAAATATCAAAAGTAATTAAAAAAACAGAACAGTTTTCATTATGTATCGTACTATTTATTAGTAGCCTGTACAGGCTGTACATATACTCATCAATAAATACATGACATGTATCTAACATCAATGGCATGGAATCGTTGTGAGGTCCAATGAATATTTAACAAATTATGAAGTTTACCACAAAAAAGCAAGGTGGTGCTGTTTATGATGATGATCAAGAGTCTTATGAAATAAGACCCCCCCCCCCAACACCCAAACATACACTTGTTGCAGAATCCTCAGCACGCCCCCCCCCAAACCCTGCCCAGCGTCAGCTTAAAATCAGACACTGGTACAAGGATTGGGAGAGGCTGTACAGAGAGAGACTGTACAGAGAGAGACTGTACAGAGAAAGAGCGAGAGAGTACTACATGACAGACAGGTTTGAAGGAATAATGAAAACACTGCTGATAAGACCATGCTCCATCTGGAATGATAGAAAAAAGTCTGACCACCTTCAGGTTATATGAGTTACAAACAGAAGTACATAAACAAAGTACATTCAAACAAATACTGAACAGAACATACAAATAAATGCCACTGCAATGATACGGAAATACAGTGTAATTAACAAAAACATTATGGAGCTCTTTCTCCAGACAGCCTATCTCTTTCATTAACTCGCTCTCCCTCTCTTTCTGTTGTCTTCTAAAGTCTCTGCATGGACAGTTTCCTGACTTGCTTCTTGTCGTGCTCTTCTTACCGCTTACGCCTTCACAGCCATTCCCTCGCCGTCAGGTTGAACACATTAAGCAAGTCCTCTCTCTCTTTCTCCCTTTTAATTTAGCCTGGCACTCATCTTCCTGTCTGCCCAATGCCCTGTCTCGTGCCCTTCTCCCTCTCTACGTCTCCGCTCCCTCTATCTATCCCCCTGTCCTGCCCTCCCTATCTCCCCCCAAATCACTATTCCTCTGAGCCAGGACCAATGGGGAGCCAGCCAGCAGGGTGAGGCATTTCCTTTGTGACAGGAAGCTGGGGGGGGGGGGGGGGGTGATAGAGACTAGAGAGAGAGAGATAATGAGTGAGAGAAGAGAGGGCTAGATGTCAATGTTGAAAATTCACCCTAGAGATACAACTCTTGGTGGACTGTGTTCATTACCATCATACAGTATAAGGGTAGATGATGTATGCTTCTTTGATTACTTTGACTGAACTCACTCTAAAACCTGATAGGCAGCAGTGCTTTTTTACACCAAGGAAACTCTTCCTGTCCTCTGGTATTGTCATAAGAGAGTGAATACAAAACACACACAGTGACCCTTGTGAAGTTCAAGAGTGTATGTTCAAAGTTGAAAGTGGTTTGAAGTGAGGTCAAGTTTAGCTGGAGAGAGAGAGAGCGAGAGAAGTGTTTGAGTGGGCAAGACCAAGAAGAAGGGAGTAGAAAGCGGGATGGGAAAGATGTGATAGAGTGATAGACAGAGGGCCATGTTCAAAGACCGACAGTAGATAAGTGCTCTCTGATAGAAGTTGAGTTGATGGGTTGAGTGGGTTAGGAGGTAGAGACAGTCCATAGGGGATAGTGGGGATGTGATTGTTCGAGCAGGGGTTAAGAGTGTCTTGCGTGCAACATCCTCTCGGAATCTTCATACCTCGTTAACTCTGAATCTAATTGCACAAATTTAAACATTGCCACGGAAACCCACAAATAATTATGTTAGCATATAGGACCTAATATGGGCATGGCTGTGACTGGGTGTTTGTGTTGATTGTGAATATCAAGATTACCAGAACAGTATACGGTATACATATACACAGTTTGGGTATGTGTGTGTGTGTGTACATGCGCGTGCGTGTGTGCACATTCATGCCTGTGTGTGTGTGTGCACATTCATATGTGTGGTTGTGTGTGCATTTGCACGTTTGTACGGGTATGTTTCATGTCCTTGTGAGAATTGGTTTGTCAGTCAGTCATTATTTACAGTGGGTGTGGTGATGTGAGTAACAAAAACAGGAAATCCACAGTCACATAGGCAGGAAATGCTCCTGCCCAGTGACAGAGTGAGAAATAAACAAAAGCTAAAGACCATAGAATACACAAGCTTCACCAGAAGTCTCTGAGGGGTGGTTCACTAACATAGATCAATATGTTAATGAAGATATGGTAAATATTCGGACATTGAAATTAGCCAAAGTCTTTTTGCGTTCAGAAAGAAAGCCACATCAGGATTCCTCTCTTTCCAGCCATTATTTCCCTGTTTGTACAGTATATGTGGTGTAAATTCACTTGGATTGATTTATTTAAAAATAAATGCAATGCACATTCCAACTCTTACATTAATCAAGCTAACCGTCTTATTACTGATAAATTACTGTTAAATAACAGGCATTGTTTAGTTTCACATTTAGATTTTATTTCTTTGTTCAAACAGCTTCACAAAAAGGGAATACACTAAAATGATTAGCAGTTTAAAGACACACACATACACGAAATGCAACTACACACATACAAACACTCACTCATGCCTGCACATACACTCACACACGCACACACACACACACACACTGCTAAATGTACAGGTGAAGGAAAGGATTTTAGAAGGGGTAGGATTGCAAAAGTCCGATTGAAAGAAAGGAATGGAGAGAGGAGGAGGACAAAAATATGGCATCACAGTAACATCCTTATTCACTAGTATTGGTTTTTGATTGTCTTCAACTCTCCTAGGTCATTGGTTACACTAATCCCTGCTGGACTGTCATTGATTAAATGAAATCCATGCTTGACTATGATTGGGGATTTCATTTCAATGCTTGATTGTCTGTTTGATCTGAACAAACATCAAAAGGATTGAGTGAGTGAGTGAAAGAGTGAGTGAATCTGCTGGGATCCAGTTCCAGTTCATCATTTGATGGCATTGTACGCTGAGATCAAGCTTAATTGTAATTACTAGTCCAGTACCAATACTTGATTGTCATCGGCTGCTTCAGGCCAATACTAGATTGTCATTGGTGGTTCCATGGCCCATCCATGATTGTCATTGGCTGTTGCAGGTCATTGATACTTTTATTGGTAGTTTTTGTCATTATTAGAATGACTGATTGTAATCGCTTTGGATTGTAACGGATTGGGTGTTTGCGTATCTTAGTCTGTCACAGTCACAGTGAATAGGTGGATCTTCAGATACTGGCAGGTTTGGTGGTGATCTAGTGTCATGCCGTAACTTTGTTATTCTCACTGGAGTCTGGTCCAGTACTGACCTAAGTCCTGCTCACTACCCGACACACCAGAGAGAGATATCCTGGGAGACAGACAGAGAGAGACAGAGAGACAAAGAGAAAGAGAAACAAAGACAAGAAGGATGAGTTGGCAAAGTGGCACCTAAACTAAATACTAGATCTTCACAGACACACATGCACACATGCTGCAGAGACTCACCTGTGTTGGAGCTGGCAGAGTGAGGGGGAGGCAGGTGAGGAGAGGGGTAAGAGAGGGAGTCAAACTTCCGGGCCAGGGGGGGAGGAGAGGAGGGGGAGGGAGGGAGCATGCAGGGGTAAGAAGGAGCGGACTGGGGTGGCAATGACTGGAGAGACAGAGAGAGAGCAAAGAGAAGAGGAGGGAGGGACAGGAACAGGACATGCAGGAAGAGAAAAGAAAAGAGACAAGATTGTTAACCAGTGATAGGACTGATGAGACAGAACAAAGATTCAGTGAAAGTTTTGGTTGAAAATGAAGGACCAATAGTCATGTTAACAATGAACAACATGAATTTACCTGCATATTGGAGAAGACTGAGAGAGAGCCGTAGCCTGAGAGAGAGTTGTCACTGCGACTGTGCATTGAGGCTTCATCAAGAAACACAGAAATGTTTTAAAATAATATTGTATACAGTAATACACGCACATACACGCATACTGTACATTAACACACAAACACACACTTGTACACCTACAAACATATTTCAAAAAGTGAATGGTTTCTTACCTGAGCTGTTGCCATGGTGAGAGTGATAGACACCTGTGTTGAAGGAGGTGCTGAGGGGGGCGTGTGCCTGAGAACAGGAAGTCCCGCCCCCTGATCTCTTCTGATTGCGCAACTTCTCCTCCCTCCTCCATTTGGCTCGCCGATTGGAAAACCACACCTGTCAATCAATCAATCAACCAAACTAACCATTCAGGTGTGTTTTTGTTGGAATATAACAAATATATGAAAACTGGTGGTCCCAGAGGACTGGTTTGAGAACTGCTCAGGTACTACTTTGGTAAACTGGCCACTAGGGGGAGTAAAGGATAAGAATAAAGAGACGGAGGGTTAAACAGACAGAGTGAACGGTTGGTTACCTGAATGCGAGCCTCTGGAAGGTCGATTTTAGCTGCCAATCTCTCTCTGGCAAAGACATCTGGGTAATGTGTCCGTTCAAACTCTGTAAGGTGGAGAAAAATTTGTCAAGAAGCCCACAATGTTTCACATTAACACACACATGCCCGTGGCATTAAACGTAGCTTTTCCTTCATGTTTATTACTATAATTTAATTTAATCTCCACAGGCCTCAACTGAAGCCTGGGGCTGGGGTTAGACCTTTCTCCAGCGCGTCAATCTGCTCCTGGGTGAAACTAGTGCGATTCCTCTGGAGCTTTCTCTTCAGCTGGAGGTGATGCTGTGCGTCATCTGCCTCATCCCTCTCTCTTTGCACTCCTTCTCCTCCTCCTACCATCCGCACACTCACGTCATCCACCACACAGCCATCTAATGGAAAGGGGAGAGAGATTGTTCTAGAACAGAAGGATAATTGAAGCTCTTTTCTTGGTGAAATGAGTGTGTGTGTGTGTGTCCACCGTTACTGTCTGCCTGAGTGTAACAAGCGTTTATGCATTCTCCATTTCTCCACATGTACGTACACATTTCACTGTTTTGTGTTTGTGCACTCTGTCTCTGTAGTGTGTGTGTGTGTGTGTGTGTGTGTGTGTGTGTGTGTGTGTGTGTGTGTGTGTGTGTGTGTGTGTTGTAGCTGTTGACACACTGTTTCTGCTCAGTCGTGGAAGATTCTTCAGCTCACCCTACGCTGACTCCACGAGTCACACAAACACACACACTATCTGTACCGTGCTGTGTTGGTTGATGGTACCAGTTGTTTGGCCCAGTCCAGCTGGATGTGTTCTGTAGATTCAGCATGCTGAGTTTCTCACACATAACACTTCCCCTTCACCTTCTCTCCTCCAATAAGTACACAGATCAGAACTACTGGAAGACGGGGAGGAGGAGATAAAGAGAGGGGGAGGAAGAGGAGAGAAAGGTAGAGGAAATAAGTGATAAGGTACATACACTACCGTTCAAAAGTTTGGGGTCACTTAGAAATGTCCTTGTTTTTTAAAGAAAAGCACATTTTTGGTCCATTAAAATAACATTAGATTGATCAGAAATACAGTGTAGACATTGTTAATGTTGTAAATGACTATTGTAGCTGGAAACGTCTGATTTTGTTTTATGGAATATCTACATAGGCGTACAGAGGCCAATTATCAGCAAACATCATCCCTGTGTTCCAATGGCACTTTGTGGGAGAAATTGCCATGAAATTGAAGATCTCGTACAACGCTGTGTACTACTCCCTTCACAGAACAGGGCAAACTGGCACTAACTAGAATAGAAAGAGTGGGAGGCCCCGGTGCACAACTGAGCAAGAGGACAAGTACATTAGACTGTCTAGTTTGAGAAACAGATGCCTTCCAAGTACTCAACTGGAAGCTTAATTAAATAGTACCCACAAAACACCAGTCTCAACGTCAACAGTGAAGAGGCGACTCTGGGATTCTGGTCTTCTAGGTAGAGTTGCAAAGAAAAATCCATATCTCATACTGGCCAATAAAAAGAAAAGATTAAGATGGGCAAAAGAACATAGACACTGGACTGAGGAACTCTGCCTTCTGCCTAGATGGCCAGCATCCTGGAGTCGCCTCTTCATTGTTGACGTTGAGACTGGTGTTTTGTGGGTACTATTTAATGAAGCTGCCAGTTGAGGACTTGTGAGGCATTCAGTTTCATGGCAATTTCTCCCATGGAATAGCCTTCATTTCTCAGAACATGAAGAGACTGACGAATTTCAGAAGAAAGTTCTTCGTTTCTGGCCATTTTGAGCATGTAATCGAACCCACAAATGCTGATGCTCCAGATACTCAACTAGTCTAAAGAAGGACAGTTTTCAGCTGTGCTAACATAATTGCAAAAGGGTTTTCTAATGTTCAATTAGCCTTTTAAAATGATAAACTTGGATTAGCTAACACAACGTGCCATTGGAACACAGGAGTAATGGTTGCTGATAATGGGCCTCTGTACGCCTATGTAGATATTCCATTAATAATCAGACGTTTCCAGCCACAATAGTCATTTACAACATTAACAATGTCTACACTATATTTCTGATCAATTTTATGTTATTTTAATGGACAAAAAAATGAGCTTTTCTTTCAAAAACATGGACATTTCCAAGTGACCCCAAACTTTTGAATGGTAGTGTACATTTGGAGAGAAAGAGAGACACACACACTTGTGCATTAGCCTCCCACGGCAACACACGGGGAGTTCATTACAAACACACTCAGTAATTAGGAGCTACATCCCCTCCACTCTGACACTGACTATACACACACGCATGAGAGGAGAGAGTAACACTGTCAGCTACCATTAACCACACAGGCGGAACACAACCCCAGACACTAACTACACTAATGATACACAGTCACAAAGTAGGGACCAAAACACTCACAACATTACACACATTACTATACACACTCTGACTATGATGCACACACAGACAGACGGGGAGCGTAAATATGTATGCACAACACTAAAGCTATACTAGTGATACAGGGGAGCAGAATTACACACCTGTAATACACCTGTAATTCTCACAACACCACATTACTCTAACCTTAAACCTAACTTCACATTCATATGGTGCACTGAAAGGAGGGACAAAAGTACATACAACAATACACACTGACTATGTGTGATAGTGATACCGGTATACATAGAATTGGAGCAGAAATACTCACAACACTGTCGTTAACACTAACTATACTCTAATGACACATGATGATGGAGAAATAGAACAACTAAACACTCAATGGACATTGGAGAAATACACAACAATAGGCCCTAATACAGTAGCGATGGAAGAGACTAACAACTCACAACACTGGACACACATTATCATGTTGTGGGGCAAAATATGCCCTAACACTATACACTTCACTTTACAGTTGATTCATTGATCCATTAATCAAGTATTAGGATTAAGACTGGAATAGATGGGGACGAGACAATTAGAAGAAATAAATCCTGCCTTTTATTCAAAAGTTGTGAGTGTGCTGTGCATTGATGGACTCCCAACAATGACTGCAACCAGGTATCATAACCAGCACAGAGCCATACCGGTTAAAAGCACAAGACACCGGACAGACAGATTTCATAAATCATTATTAGCAGACCTTTAGCTTGAATACATACAAAGTAAAGTGGGTAAAGGTTATACATTACAGAAGAAGAGGAGAAACCCTGAAACCTCAGCGAGTGAGAGCTAATTCTCTGGCCATATATTCATAAATCTTGCTAGAGGGGTGTATCTCTACCTATTTTGGCTCACAGTGCCTTTCCGTATGTCTACGTCGAGTCAAAGATCAAGTTATCTTGGTTCCGTGTGGTTTCACCCTCTCTAGTCTAGTTGGTACTTTTGCTATCTCTCACTGTCTGTCATAAATAGTTCCTTTATGTTTCGTTCAAATTTGTCTTGTTCTCTTATTCGGTCTCTGTCTGTGTCTGTCTCTCTCCCGCAACATTAGTGTTGGTTGACAAGTTTAGTGAAAGGACACTCACCTACTCAAGAGAGAGGATGCCGATGGTTTTCCAAACTTGCGTTTCTCTCGTCTCTCCACTGTTTCCAAGGTTTCTCTCTTCCTCCTCTTCCTCTCTTTCGTTATACCCTCATCCCTCTCCCCTGACCTCGCTTTTGTTGACTGTGTGTGCAAAGAGAAAGAGAGAGCAGGGAGGCGAGCCAGAGAAGAGATGGAGAGAGTTAGACAGAGCGAAAGAGAGGAGGCGAGGGAGGGGGGAGTGGGCCAGGGAGAGAGAAACAAGTCTGCAGGCACTCTGGTCCTCGGAGCGATGGATAGAGAGGGAGAGAGAAGGAGGAGGGAGGGAGGAAGAAGGATGACACACAGACTCAGTGTCAGTGTCAGGTCTGGACTTAATGCCAGGAAAAGGGGTGATGGAGAGAGAGAAAGAGAGAGACGGAGAGAGAGAGACGAGAGTAAGGAGGGAGGGAGGGGTGGTAAAGGTATGGAGAGAATGGAAGAAACGCGAAGGGAGGGTGAAGGATGAAGGGAGGATGATGATCACCTATATCAATTTTAAAATGAGGCCTAGTAACACTTTATTTGAAGGATGGCTTCTAAACATTATTCAATAGTGTACCCAATATTATGTAAAAGCCATAAAATTCATGATCTATATGATTACATGCCCTTGTAATGAATGTTGTTAGACATGCACTGGTATTTACTTGTTTATAAATGTATAACAAATGATATATAAACGGTCTATGAATAACAACCTACTTAATACAGGCGTATAAGGCATTCATAAGAACACCGTAGGTAAAGCTTTAAAACTGAAATGTGTTTGGCCTCATAGTGTTCCAAAGGGTTGGACTGTAGAGAGAAACTCTGACCTTTCGGATACAGAGGACAGGGAGAGAGAGACCACTGGCCCAGTTCTGGCTCTTTCGAGAGAAACTACATACATTTACATGTGCAAATAAGAAGGAAAGGGTCGCATTCTAAGCATTCTAAGCATTCTAAGCATTCTAAGCATTCTAAGAACACACAGTTATAGCCATAGTACAAACACTTTGAGGTATACACTTTCATACACAGTACTTTGATAATTTTTTACACGCACACATACACACACACACACACACCAGTGACACCCTCACACACCAACTTGGTCAGTTGCTATCCTTACAGACTACGATGTGAGGCCCCTCCCCACATTCACAAACCCTACTCAGTACAAGCTGCCAAATACATGTGCTACGGCATGTTTGGCTTGGTTTCTCTCTGACTGCACTTTGTCACTCGTGACACCACATTTGCATATTTCATTGGATTAGCCCAGAGAACTAGAGAGTCCTTGACAGTAAAACAATGAGAAGAGAGAATGCATCTACAGTTTGAGCAAACTTATGTTGAGTCCTGTAGGGTAATACATATGTAATGTAAAAGAATATAGTGGAGATGTATTGAGGAGAACTCTATTACTCAAATCCCCTTTATCCATCTTTAGTCTCCATTCAGTGTCTGCTGAGTTAGAGAGCTCACTATGTTTTACAGTCATAATACTGCATCTTGCCTGATATTCTAAAAAACTACACTACAAACAGATATTTTTTGGGAGGTAGACTGGAGTGTTTGTTTTTTCGTAACACACAAGGTTGGGGTCAATTCCATTTTAATTCAGGAAGTGCCGAAAAAAGGAGGATCCCGCACACTGCTCTTGATAGTATCACTGCTCTTTAATAAGATTTACGTATCGTCAGAAGTGCCTAATTTACTTTCAATAAGGAGGAGTTTTCACGTCTTGATTTTGGATTTTCTAATGACCTGAATTGATTGAATTGAAATACTACTGACCCAAACCTTAACAGAAGTGCACAACTACTTCAAGAACAACTACTTCTAGAAGACAGAGAGAGAATGGAATGAGGAAGAGCATGTTGTTATTATGAAGACTATAGAAAAAACAAAGAGGACTTAAGTATGACTATAATATTAGAAGAAGAAGAAAGGGGGACAGAGAGAGAGAGACGGGAGGAGGGGGGAGGTGGAGAAGGAGGGTGCCAACATGTTTTATTTCCGGTTGACAAAACTCTGCGCTCTCTGGCTCCCTCCCTTCTTTCCTTCCCTCCCTGCCTCCCATCTCAACCTCCCTCTCTCTCTGTCATTCTCTCTCTGTCACTGGCTACAGAGAATAATCTGAGGTAAGAGATAGATGACAGAAAAAAGAAGGGATTTTGTTTTCCATAAACAATGAAGGAAGAGAATAGAAGATATCTCTGGAAATGTGTTTTAGATGTTTCTATGCATGCCGTCTTTGTGAGTGAGTTTATGGGCATACGTGTACACTGTATCTTGTGTGTATACCTGTATGCACAAGTGTGTGCAGGGCAGGCTCCAGTCATAAGCAGTCACTTAGAGCCCCAATCCCCCCCAAATATAAACACAACATGTATCTGATGGTTTCATGAGCTGAAATAAAATATCACCATATGCACAAAAAGCTTATTTCTCTCAAATTGTGTGATTTTTTTTTTTACATCCCTGTTAGTGAGCATTTCTCCTTTGCCAAGATAATCCATCCACCTGACAGGTATGGCATATCAAGAAGCTGATTAAACAGCATGATCATTACACAGATGCACCTTGTGCTGGGGACAATAAATGGCCAATCTAAAATGTGCAGTTCCGTTGTACAACACAATGCCACAGATGTCTCAAGTTTTGAGGGAGCGTGCAATTGGCATGCTGACTGCAGGAATGTCCACCAGAGCTGTTGCCAGAGGATTGAATGTTCATTTCTCAACCATAAGCCACTTCCAATGTCATTTTAGAGAATTTGGCAGTACTCACACCTGCTCGCGAACTAATTTCAAAATCATGTCATTAATTAGTTGGTCCCTCCTTTGCTGCTATAACAGCCTCCACTCTCCTGGGAAGGCTTTCCACTAGATGTTGGAACATTGCTGCAGGGACTTGATTTCCTTCATTTCCTTCAGCCAGATTAGGCCTGGCTCGCAGTCGGTGTTCCAATTAATCCCAAAGGTGTTGGATGGGGTTGAGGTCAGGCCTGTGTGCAGGCAAGTCAAGTTCTTCCTCACCGATCTCGACAAACCATTTCTGTATGGACCTCGCTTTGTACACGGGGGATTGTCATGCTGAAACAGGAAAGGGCCTTCCTCAAAATGTTGCCACAAGGCTGGAAGCACAGAATCGGCCTACCACTTCACGGCTGAGTTGTTGTTGCTCCTAGACGTTTCCACTTCCCAATAACAGCACTTACAGTTGACCGGGGCAGATCTAGCAGGGCTGAAATTTGACGAACTGACTTGTTGGTAAGGTTGCATCCTATGACAGGGTCACGTTGAATGTCACTGAGCTTTTCAGTAAGGCCATTCTACTTCCAATGTTTGTCTATGGAGATTGCATTGCGGTGTGCTCGATTTTATACACCTGTCAGCAAAAGGTGTGGCTGAAATAGCCAAAATGGCCAACTAATTTGAAGGGGTGTCCACATACTTTTGTGTATATATAGTGTTTTTAGAAATTCAGTTGTGGTCTCAACTTACTGTTGAGAGTAAGAATAGTAGAATATTCAAGGGGCAAGTTTGAAATTTGGTTGTGCATCAGCTAGTTTTATCTTGTTATGTCAGTCATTGACAGTCACTCAATTAGCCATATCAGCTAACGATTTTTATATTGGTAAATTTGTCTTGCAAGCTATCTAAACTTGTAGTAATCATGGCCGAATACCGACCGGTCACACAGTACATGTGCCCAGGGGCCCTGACCTCCAGGGGGCCCCTGTTGATTTTGTTAATCACTTTTGCTTGTGAGGTGAGGGGGCCCAATAAAGGCTAGAGCTGACCCTGAGTGTGAGTACTGTATATGTGTATGCCTGTGTGTATGTGTGTTACTTGAATATTCGTGCAGCTTTAGGGCACATTTTTTCAGTCTCTTGTTAGTTCATCCCTGTCACCCTCTCTCTCTCGCTCTCTTTCCCTCTCTCTCTTTTTCACTGCTAGGGGGAGGGGAATGGAGGTCACCATAGCAACCATGCCGGGACAAATTAATATCAAGTCTTTAAAACAAAACACACAAGCTTACGTGTGCATGCGGGTGTGTGTCTGTGTGTGTGTCCTTTTCGTGATTCTGTTACTCTGTGAATTTCCATAAAAGGGGAGGGGCTACATTAATTACGAAATATTCATTTCTATATCCATCTCTCTCAGTTTGTCCATTTCCCCCACTCAATTCACTCTTCCCCTCCTCTTCCTTGCCTTTGTCTTTCCTTATTTCCAGTCTCTCTCTTCCTCCTCTCTCCATCTCTTTGCTGTGGTGTGCCCCCAGGCTACAGTGTGGCACGTCCTCCCTCCATCCCTCCCTCTCCCCTCCTCTCTCACTGCCCCTGTCACCTTCAATTGCTCCATGGAACTAGACACACCGCCTTAGGCGAGGGAAGAGAGGAGCGAGAGAGGAGAGGAAAAAAGAAAGAGAGGAAGAGAGAGACGGAAAGGGAAAGAGAGAAGAGAGAAATGAAACCGAGCGGAGGGAAAAAGTGTCAGACAGGGTATGTGTGAGAGGGAGATAGTAAAAGAAAGGAGAAATAAACAGCGAAAACGAGTTTGAATTACATAAAAAGAGAGAGAAAGGGAGGGAGAAAGAGAGAGAGAGTGAGCGAGAGAGAGAGAGGACATAATAAAAAGGTGTGGTTAGAGGAGGGGATAAGAAAGTCTCAACTGTGTTGTTCAGCAGCATCCTGTGTAAAACTATCCAATAACAGCAACACCTGCTGTCAACCATTGTCCTGACTGAGGAGTCCAACACTGAGAACTAATCGATTCCTGATAACTAAGATAGCAAATCGGTTCCATTCCCAGAATGTTGTGAGAAAGTCTTTAAATTCCATGAGTTCATGAGAAATACTCATGAAAGGACAAATTTAGTAAATAACACAATTACGTAAATAATAAAATGAAGTAGGACTAAATAATACAATTAAGTAGGATCAATTCGGAATAAGTGGGACACTTTTTGCATTTCCGTCTGCTGTAACCTCTGTAGACATCTATCCAACATATCCTCAAGAAGTTTCCTAATCACAAAAAAATCAAATTGTTATTTATTTCCTTAACTTACCTCATTTGCACTCACTGTATATAGACTTTTTGTTTTCATTTGTTCTACTGTATTATTGACTGTATGTTTTGTTTATTCCATGTGTAACTCTGTGTTGTTGTATGTGTCGAATTGCTACGCTTTCTCTTGGCCAGGTCGCAGTTGCAAATGAGAACTTGTTCTCAACTAGCATACCTCGTTAAATAAAGGTGAAATAAATCAAAATAAATCAAATATTCACAGTAGGCATGACAAACCCCTTTGTGTACACTGAGTCCAAAGCATATTTTCGGTTCGCATTTGGTAGACTGGGACAGAAGGCTAAATAAACTGGGACACCATTATTATAGTCCCAATTGTACCCCAATAACAATTCAATTAAATTGTGTGTGATTAGGAAACATCTGAGGATTTCAGAAATGTATCATGTATTGGGCTAATATGTTGGATAGATCTCTGAAGAGTACAGAAGACGTAAATGCAAAATGTGTCCCACTTTTACAGAATTCATTCAAATAACAGTACTAATAACAAAATTACAAGAAAACATTTACAGGACATAGTACTACAAGTACCAGAGCCCTACCTAACCTACTCCCTAATGTAAACTGGATCTCATTCCTCCATTGGAAAATCCTATAAAACTGTACCACTTTAGCTACTCCATGCGGTCCTACTTTAGCTACTCCATGCGGTCCTACTTTAGCTACTCCATGAGGTCCTACTTTAGCTACTCCATGCTGTACTACTTCAGCTAGTTGGTAAAAGCAGGACAGCTAAAAAAAATACTGAAAATTTTAACAAAATGTTTTTTATATATTTTGAGGCACTAGACCATAGTATGCACATTTTTATTTTATTTGTTGTATTTTCACCCCCTTTTTGTGGTATCCAATTGGTAGTTACAGTCTTGTCTCATCGCTGCAACTTCCGAATGGACTCGGGAGAGGCGAAGCCATGCGTCCTCTGAAACACAACCCAACCAAGGCTCACTGCTTCTTGACACAATGCCCCATCCAACCCGGAAGCCAGCCGCACCAATATGTCGGAGGAAACACCGTACACCTGGCTACCGTGTCAGCGTGCATTGTGCCTGGCACGCCACAGGAGTCGCTAGTGCGCGATGAGACAAGGAAACCCTCCTGTAACCCGGACGATGCTGGGCCAATTGTGTGCCGCCCCATGGGTCTCCCGGTCGCGGCCGGCTGCGACAAAGCCTGGACTCAAACCCAGAATCTCTAGTGGCATAGCTAGCACTGCGCCACTCAGGAGGCCAGCATAGTATGCACATTTACATCACAATGTGGCACAGTGCATTATTTATGATCATTTTATAACCTTAACATCAAAATAGAAAACAACCTATGTGGCCGATCTTATCATGTGCTTTGCAGGTGAGCTTCCTGTTTGAAGCTTGCTCTGCCCCCCTCTATGGCTGCGTTTCAAACTCAAAATAGACAGCCCTCGGATCTAAACCCTCAGCCCTATGCCCTTGGGGGAAACCCAGCGGCCATATTTGCCATCGGTCCAAATTATTAGCCAAGCAAGGGAGGTTTGCACTGTAAGCTCCTAAACCCTCGTTTTTAATGGAGTTTGCGAGTGTCCAATTATGTTCACTTCGGGGCCTGAAACGCCCCATAATTCAATTTGCTATGATTGGATATCCGCTAAGAAAAGCCATCCAAAACTTAAAACCTCAATGTCAATATTGAGTCAACATACAAGTGTAAGTAAAAATGAATGTAAATAAGTTAGAAATTGTGCTACTAATGCACAAACATGTCTCGTAAAAGTAAGGATGTTTATTTTTTGGTTAGCTTTTGGAAATAATCGAAATAAAATATTTTCCTTCTTCAGAAGTACCAGCTAGACTGGCTAATGTTAGTTAGCTAATTAATTTGCTAGCTATCATACAGTAGGTGTATATTAATAATTATATAGTTAATATAAGTAGACATGCCATCATAATACTCTGACTACACTGCTCGTGTCATGTTGCAAAATACATTTAGAAATCTATGTTATTCAATTATTGCACCCACACTGCTCGTGCGTGTCAAAGAGCGTCTGCGTTGCCAAGGGCTAAAATAGAAGTCCTTTCTATTTCTGATGCAGATCGCTCTGCAAGTCCTGCCTCTCCCATCTCCTCATTGGTTTATAGAAGCAGGTACCCACGTGCCATCTCCTCATTGGTTATACCAACATGGGTGATTGAAAGATGAACTGTGTTGCCGGTCGTTGTAGTAATACTAAGAAAGTTTAGATGCCAATTACCATATATGTTCAAAGATGAAAAAGCCTGGAAGGAGGAGAGATGACTAGAAATGATTCGGTTGACCGTTTTATGTGTGGATTAATTGTCGGAATAGAGGACCTTGTGCATTTCAGGTAAAATAACAACTCGATGTTTGTATCCCAGGACAAATTAGCTAGCAACAGCAAGCTAGCTAAATTGGACAAATTAGCTAGAAAGTGCTAACTAATTTGCCATAAATGTTTAATGCTGTCCTCAAATTAATGTAATTGGTTCAGAGTTTGTTTTGATATTTTAACCTGCGTGCCGTGATTGCATTTGGTGTAGGGGGACAAAATAAATTTATGCACGATGGCGCACCCGCGCAGCCGGTTTGGGTTCCGCGTAATCATAATTGACTGTGGCACATATAAAGCACCTACAAGCTATCCGTGGCTGAAAACACAATCATTGCGGGATGAATGAGTGACGAATTTCCGGGCAAGGGCGGCCTATTTAAATATCATTCCTTCCTCCCTCGCCCCTTGCCCTGCAAGTGTATACTCGTCAGACATCATGATACGTCATCAGAAGTGCCCACTTAATTTGAGGGCTGAGGGGATAGGATGTGTATTTTAAGTGTTTGGAATGCAGCCTATGATGTCTCTCCAATGAAGTGATGTGATGTTGATCATGTGGTTTGCCTGAAAGGGCTTAACAGCAATTGTTAAGGGCTGCATTCAAAACACATAAAAGACACACACTCTCCCCTCAGCCCTCAAATTAAGTGGACACTTCTGATGACGCATCATGACGTCTGACGAGTTTACACTTGCAGGGCAAGGGGCGAGGGAGGGGGGAAGGAATTAATTTTAAATGACCACAGGTAGCCAAATGGTTAGAGTGTTGGGCCAGTAACTGAAAAAGTGTGTGCGAGCAAGGAGGCCTACAAACCTGACTCAGTTACACCAGCTCTGTCAGGAGGAATGAGCCAAAATTCACCCAATGTATTGTGGGAAGCTTGTGGAAGGCTACCTGAAACGTTTGACCCAAGTTAAACAATTTAAAGGCAATGCTACCAAATACTTATTGAGTGAATGTAAACTTCTGACCCACTGGGAATGTGATGAAAAAAATTAAAGCTTAAATAAATCATTATCTCTACTATTATTCTGACATTTCACATTCTTAAAATAAAGTGGCGATCCTAACTGACCATTAGGGAATTTTTACTAGGATTAAATGTCAGGAATTGTGAAAAACTGAGTTGAAATATATTTGGCTACGGTGTATGTAAACTTCCGACTTCAATTGTATGTGCTAGGAAGGAATAAGTCCAGAAACGGAAAAGGGAGGATTTGGCAGGAAAAAAACATCGGCTGTGGTTTTTAGATTGTTCTGCTCAAAAGGCATCCCAGTCTGCCCTCAAGTGTTAGGTTTCCAGAACAACGTAAGCATACATTATTTAATCAAACAACCCTCTCTGAAATTAAATGTTTCCCGCAAAGCTGAATGCAGACTAACTTCCTTTCTATTAAATATTACGTTAGTCTGTCTTTCCGATATTATTATGGACTTCATTTTCGGACTTTACGGTGGGAAAGGCTACAGTGGTGGGGTTTTCCATCCTCTCTGTTTTCATATGAATGGGCTAGATGGATGGTAATTGCATTGGGTTTGACCAAACAGAGATGCCTGTCATTCATTGCCATATGTTTACAAACCTCGGTGTCCCTTTACATTGCTGATGAAAAATTTGTTAAAAATCTTGAAATATTGATAGTGATATTTCAAAATTTTTAACAAAAATCGCGCTCTGGTATGGAGGTTTCCACCGTGCGCGTTCGCGTGTCAACGTGGCGCTTCAAAACCAATCGAAATCAGTCTCCGCACCGTTAATCCCATTTGCACATTTTTATTGGTTACGTTTCTTGTCAACGTGTCTGGCAATGGTCGACTGAGCAAGCGTGGCACCGCCTCCTTTATTGTAGAATTTAAAGAGGCATGTAGATCTTTACAAACCCAGAAAAAAACGCGAATGAGACGTTTTGCTAAAAATTGGTACGTTTTTGTATTATTATTATTATTCATGCATATGCTCCAGTAAACGAATTGAGGGATTTCGGTTGTATGAAATAAAAACGTGTACAGTTCGTTATTGGAGTATTTTGGTTTATTTAACTAGGCAAGTCAGTTAAGAACAAATTCTTATTTGCAATGACAGCCTAGTGAGTTAACAGTGGGTTATTTCCACATTAAAAAAAACCTCTTAAATATCTCTTCCAAATTAAGATGCAATGAAGTCTGCAGAATGGTTGGGGTGTCAGCTAATACATTGACTTTGAAAAAAATCTATTTTGGCTATTATACTACAGTAAGGGAAGTGGATTTACACCCAGTAACATAATTGCGGTAACATCATTTCATCATGGGTCCTTGATCTGTACTACACAGAAATGCATAATTTTGGATATGAATATCATTCTCTTCATGGTGATGTATCCTAAATATTCATACCAAGGTATAAATATGCAGTATCCTCCTTAAAATATTTGGCTATTATTCTACTATTATTTTAATGAGCTCTGTCCCAAATAAGACTGAATTTGGGTGTAACATGTGTTTAGTTCCCCAGAAAGAAAACCAAAAAATGTTGCTTAAAAAGAAAGGGGATCTAACAAAGACTCACTGACAACAAACAGGTGGGGTTTTAGGAGGGGTTCTAAAAGACACTCGTGGGGGTGTCCACTGAAAACTACATAGCAACAAAAACTGGGACCTAAAAGACACCCACCATGAGTACCCACTAAATTTGCCAAGTAAGAGGCTGTAAGGTGTGTGTGTTGGTGGCAGGTAAGTCAGGTGCAGGAGAACGAACTTGGTATAAACGGAGTCATTTCAGAAGAACTCACAAACAAACTCCAAAAACCAAAATATACAAAAAATTATAAAATGGGTACAACACCCGTCGCGCACCAACACATACTAGCACTAACATACAATCTCCAACAAGGACATGAGGAGAAACAGAGGGTTAAATTACACAACATGTAATTGATGGGATTGGAACCAGGTGTGAAGGAAGACAAGACAAAACCAATGGAAAAATGGATCAGTGATGGTTAGAAGATCGGTGACGTCTAACAACTAAAGGTGTTGACACTGCACATCTCAAATGAAGCATTGGGCCAGCCGCTCTTAAATATCACTTGGGCCAGCACAGGTGAAACACCTTCTTACTAACGAGATGGACAAGCCAGCAAAGATGGAACACATACTGACTAACAAAGTGACACCAATCGGTGCGCCCTAAGTGCTAATGTGCTAAGTCCAAACTCAAAACATGAATGGCAAAAACTAAACCTGTAACAAATGTATATACAGTATGCCTTCATTTCTCAAAAATATACTCTTAGCATTAATTTGACACCCAATTTGATATGCTCCTATGAACTTCATGTTGGTGCTCATGGGTCCTTTTACATAGAAATGACCTTATACAGAAACCAAGCCTAAACCCTAAAGAGCAAGCAATGCAGATCTTGAAGCACAGTTACTAGGAAAAACTCCCTAGAAAGGAAGGAACCTAGGAAGAAACCTAGAGAGGAACTAGGCTCTGAAAGGTGGCTAGTTCGCTTCGGTTGGTAGTATGCTTAGTTGGCTTGTTCTGTCCCTTTGGCAGGAAGATCGTAGATCGCATCGACACAGACAAGGATGGTTTCGTGAGCCATGGGGAACTGCACCAGTGGATCAAACACAGGCAAAGGAGGCACATTGAGGAGAATGTGCTGAAGCACCGGAAGGAGTACGACCAGAACAAGGATGGGAAGATCGGCTGGGAGGAATACAAAAACACCACCTACGGCTACTACCTGGTTACGACAAGGGAGGGTAGCCTAACTTTGAGGCAAATGAGCGAGGGGGTTGTGATTTTAAAAAGGTAGTCCCAATTTACCAGGGGTGTACAGTCAGTGTATAATTAGTAGGCTATATGGGTGCTAAAGATTGTTGGAATGATGGGCAGGCTTGGGCACAACCAAGATACTATTTATGTAGGGTCTAATTTGATATCATTACCATGTGATATGAGGAGAGATTGATCATGTGCTACAAACACAATCCAAGAATGAGATGGGAATGAGAGGAGAGAGCTCAACATGACAGTATATTAGTGTCTATACAGCTATGTGATAGTGGTGTCATCTTAGGTTCGTGTTGTTAATACAAAGGCAGGGGAAGGGGTTACCACAATATCCATGTATTTTATCCTTGATACAAAGAAACAAACTGAGGTGTAAAACAGAACATGTTAACACATTTTTCCCTTTGGAGTTAAAGTAGAGATCATCTGTAGTAGTGAGGGTAAATTAGTGACACATCACTGATTCAAAAGGTTTTTAGTAGGCTAGACTTTGACTGCAGTACACAACCCAAGAGTATTTACACGGACAGTGTAGTTCTGGGCCAGTATGAATAAAGCGTCACAGAGTAGGAGTGATCAGTTTAGCCTATTAGATCATAATAAGTAACATGGACAGGGGGGGGACCTGATCTTAGATCAGCACTCCTACTCTGAGACGCTTGATACATACAGACCCTGATCTTTGCTTTACAAAGCCATGTCTTGACTGAGAATGTCCTCCGCTCCCTTGCAAGATGACAAGGCGAGCTACAAGGCCATGTTGACTAGAGACAAGAGGCTCTTTAGGACAGCTGACCGCGACGGGGACGGCATCGCCACCAAGGTCTAGTTCACCGCCTTCCTTCACCCTGAGGAGTATGACCACATGAAGACCGTTGTCATACAGGTCAGTCAGAGGACTGGGTTCAGTCAATAGTCACCGGATCAATCAAATTCTGAAGAACATCCAGGTGATGCACTTTTTTTCTCCAGCCCACTTCTAAACAACTATATTTTTTCTGTTTCACTTCAGGAAACAGTAGAAGGCATTGACAAGAACGGTGATATAAAGATCACCCTTGACGAATACATTGGCTCGTCTCTCCTTCAACCGACTACCCTCTTCCAAACAGATAACATGCAATATGTCATCAACCAAACATAATATCTGGTTCTTTATACATTTTATGAGAACAAAAAATATTTCATTTATTTTATTACAAATGTATGAGTGATATTCTTGGGTCCACAACCAACTGTATATGTCAAATGAAAAGTGCTAGTATGCATACACAAACAGAAAATAACCCAGAGATGCACAGTAGGCATGATTTTGAAAGTGATTTTTCTCCCCAGCGAATGGACCAGTGGTGACCCCCCCCAGACATTTCACAATTTTGTTGTACACCTGAACTAGCTCATAACCCCTGGAATAGACTTTAGAATTACAACACCTACTGTATAAGCTGTATCCTGTTCTCTCCACCACAAGGGGACTTGTTCACACCTGAGAATGGAGAGAGTGAACCAACCAGACTGGGTGCTGATGGAGAAAAACACTTCACAGAGTTTAGAGACAATAGTCTGCTGCTACTGGATCACCTTAACAACATCCTCTCCTTATACATTACTATAACATCATTATAACATCACTTTTTAAGTCAGTACACTTAAGGTACCCTACCCCTCAGACCAGCTATGTCAATACTTACACACACACACACACACACACACACACACACACACACACACACACACACACACACACACACCTCTTTCTGTGGACATACTAAGTTAACAGGTTTGTGTCTGTGTTGTCAGGATGGTTTGTAACAGCTCTCTATGTGTGTGTTGTGTTGTCAGGATGGTTTCCTGGATAACCATGAGGTAGCTCAGTGGATCCTACCAGGAGAGATTGACCATACTGACAATGAGGCTAAGCACCTCCTCCACGAGACAGACACAGACAAGGTACGCATCTCCCCAGTCGTACTGCCTGAACTCTCACCCTTACCCCAAACCAAAACCCTGTACACTCTTGTACACTCTTATACATACCTGTTACACTCTTATAAGTGTTTCTTAATCCACTTCCACACACAATCTTATCACCTCCAAAGCACCCCTAGCCAGGTGTCCTCTTCACCCATCCCCCATCGCTGTACCCCTCTAAAACTCACACTTTCGCCATCTGTTTACCTGTTTTTACCTTCACCCTACATCTAACCACCCTCATCACTGCAACTATTGTGCAGTGCATACCCCCACCCGTTCACGCCCCTTCCTCTCTGACCTTTTCACACCTTCCCCCAACCTCACACCTCGACTTCCCATACGAAAACCAAATAACACCCTGTTACAACTGACAACTGTATTTTTTATTTAATTAGGCAAGTCAGTTGGGCTCCCGAGTGGCGCAGCGGTCTAAGGCACTGCACCTCAGAGCTTGAGGCGTCACTACAGACTCCCTGATTCGAATCCAGTCTGTATCACAACCAGCCAGGATTGGGAGTCCCAAAGGGTGGCGCACAATTGGCCCAGCGTCGTCCGGGTTTGGCCGTCATTGTAAATAAGAATATGTTCTTAACTGACTTGCCTAGTTAAATAAAGCTTACACACACATTAACAAATTCTTATTTACAATGACGACCTACCCCGGGCGACGCTGGGCCAATTGTGCGACTCCCAATCACAGCCGGTTGTGATACGGCCTGGAATTGAACCAGGTCTGTAGTGACGCCTCTAGCACTGAAATGTAGTGCCTTAGACCGCTTCACCAGTGCTCCCCTGCGGTGTACTGTTATCCACCAGATACATGCCTGTTAGACTTCCCCACCCTCACCTGGATAGACCTTCCGTTCTGCTCTTGAGCAAGGCACTTAACCCTAATTGCTCCTGTAAGCCGCTCTGGATAAGAGTGTCTGCTAATTTACTCAAATGTAAATGTAATGTTCGTATCCTGTATATAAGCTCAAGCTTGATTTGCAACCCCTCCTTCCACATCATATCATATGCCTTCTACACAGAGAAAAAAAACAGCCACAACCGTCTCCCTCACCTGGACCTTCTTGACCTCTGCTTCTAAGCAGAGCACTAGGTACATAGTTCCCCTCACCTTCCTGAACCCACACTGATTTGGCGATACTAGCCCCCTGCTCTCCAGGAAGTAAGTTAGCCTCTCCATAATTATACTTTCCATAATCTTATACACAGTGCCTTCGGATAGTATTCAGACCCATTGATTTTCTTTCCACATTTTGTTACGTTACAGCCTTATTCTAAAATTGATTTAACTGTTTTTTCCCCTCATCAATCTACACACAATACCCCATAATGACAAAACAAAAACAGGTTTTTAGATTTTTTTGCTAAATTAAAAAAAAAAACTGATATCACATTTACATAAGTATTCAGACCCTTTACTCAGTACCTTGTTGAAGCACCTGTAACTGATGTGAAATGGCTAGCTAGTTAGCGGTGGTGCGCGCTAATAGCGTTTCAATCGTTGACGTCTCTTGCTCTGAGACCTTGAAGTAGTGGTTCCCCTTGCTCTGCAAGGGCCGCGGCTTTTGTGGAGCGATGGGTAACAATGCTTCGTGAGTGACTTGTCTGTGTGCAGAGGGTCTCTGCTTCGAGCCCGGGTAGGGGCGAATGGACGGACTAAAGTTATACTGTTACACACCTTTGGCAGCGATTACAGCATCGAGTCTTCTTGAGCTTCTCCCATTCTTCTCTGCAGATCCTCTCAAGCTCTGTCAGGTTGGATGGTTGCACAGCTGTTTTCAGGTCTCTCCAGAGATGTTCGATCTGGTTTAAGTCCGGGCTCTGGCTGGCCCACTCAAGGATATTCAGAGACTTGTCCCGAAGCCACTCCTGCGTTGTCTTGGCTGTGTGCTTAGGAGTGCTCTGGAGAAGGTTTTCATCAAGGATCTCTCTGTAGTCCTCGATCCGGACTAGTCTCCTAGTCCCTGCCGCTGATAAACATCTCCACAGGATGATGCTGCCACCACCATGCTTCACAGTAGGGATGGTGCCAGGTTTCCTCGAGACGTGACGCTTGGCATTCAGGCCAAAGAGTTCCGTCTTGGTTTCATCAGACCAGAGAATCTTGTTTGTCATGGACTGAGAGTCTTCAGCTGCCTTTTGGCAAACTCCAAGCAGGCTGTTATGTGCCTTTTACTGAGGAGTGGCTTCCTTCTGGCCACTCTACCATAAAGGCCTGATTGGTGAAGTGATGCAGAGATGGTTGTCCTTTTGGAAGGTTCTCCCATCTCCACAGAGGAACTCTGGAGCTCTATCAGAGTGACCATCGTGTTCTTACCAAGGCCCCTACTCCCACGATTGCTCAGTTTGGCCCGGGGAGTGATGGAGGCCACTGTGTTCTTGAGAACCTTCAATTTTGCAGAAATATTTTACTACCCTTCCCCAGATCTGTGCCTCAACACAATCCTGTCTCGGAGCTCTCCGGACAATTCCTTCGACCTCATGGCTTGGTTTTTGCTCTGACGTGCACAGTCTACTGTGGGACCTCTTATAGACAAGTGTTTGCCTTTTCAAATCATGCCCAATCAATTTCATTTACCACAGGTAGACTCCAATCATGTTGTAGAAACATTTCAGGGATGATCAATGGAAACAGGATGCACCTGATCTCAATTTCGAGTCTCGTATCAAAGGGTCTGAATACTTATGTATACATTTGCAAAAATGTCTAAACCTGTTTTTGCTTTGTCATTATGGGTTATTGTGTGTAGATTGATGATGGAAAAAAACATTTAATACATTTTATTATAAGGTTGTAACGTAAAAAATGTGGAAAAAGTCAAGGGGCCTGAATACTTTCCAAAGGCACTGTACATGTAATGTTAGGGTTATGTGGTTGTCTCAACTAGCTATCTTCAGATGAACGAACTTACTGTAAGTTACTCTGCATAAGAGCATCTGCTAAATGACTAAAATGCCAAATACAGATCTCATATTACTGTATTAAATCGTTTTTACATAACAAAAATTGTTTGTCACATGATTAGACATGTATCATTTGTACAGTTCTTTATGAAAAATGTAGTTATTTGTTACATTTGACTGTATAAAATCTAGCAGTACTACTTATTTCTCTGAGAATGAGGCAGATAATAGAATTTAGAAAAATAAACATGATTATTTGCCTCTGAAATGAAACCATCAAGTGATGTCATGGCATGATTAGATATTGAAAAAACACACCAATCTCTTTAATAATTTTAGAAAATCTATAGCGTTTTTTTAATGAATCTCTTTATATTTAGAGTTGGCAAAGTAACAATTCTCTGGATAAGAGCGTCTGCTAAATGACTTAAATGTAAATGTTAAATGTAACAACTTCCTCAATGGTCAATTAGTCCTGCATAAATTATATTATGTGATATTAGTGCCCAAAAAGATGTAGGCAAATTAATCTCTATATTGAAAAAAAATCAGAAAATTCTGGAACCCTATTTTGAATTGTAGGCCTATTGTCAAACCAAACATGTATGACAATCACTGGTTAAGGTTGCACGTCAAAATATCATGCATTCCTGCTTGGACATGCTAATTAGTTAAAGTTAGTATGGAGCCCTGTGTATGCTCTCACCCGAATATATAATATGTGAATTAATTATTATCTGTGTAAACGCACGGCACCATTGCTCTACGATATCTCGGGGTTGCCACAATATACATTCCGCAGAGGCACTGGTTCAGCTCTGTGTGCAATTAGGATAATTTAGTGTACTAGGCGCAGGGTGGGCAGTTTCCTGAAAAATGGAATCCGTTACAGTAACATAAAAAATAAAGTAATCTGTAACGTAATCCTTTTGATTACTCAAAATGAGTACAGTAATCAGATTACTTTAGAATTACTTTAATCTATAACACACCGGCATATTTTTTTTAACGTTTTTAAAAACATGTAACTAATTATTCTATTTAGTAACATTACTATTTTCAATTTGGGGACTTGTATATTCTATGTGTGAGAGCATACATAGGGCTCCATATGAACTTTTTCCTAACATTTTCAATTGGTGGCACAAGCCTATGATTTGGTCATGCCACAATTGTATTGCGGGGTCAGAAAATAGAAAGAGATTGTAGTCTAATGGTCATATCAAAACCCATTCAATGTGTTTAATTCTAAGTGTACTTAGACTACTAAAATGGTATGATTTCATGAAAACAATGTTAAACTAATAAACATGTCCAAGCAGGAATGATGATACTTAGATGGTTTCACAATAAGCCTATCAAATTATAGATATAGAGATTAATTTGCATAAATGTTTTTGGACACTAATATCACATAAGATAATTCATTTGGGACTAATTCAGCACCTGAAGAAGTTGTTAGTTCGCCAACTCTAAATATAGTCTAATTATTGCTAATAGTTTGCGTTGTAATTGATAGGCCTATTTAACATTAAATTTAATGTAGCCTATGCACTCACCGTGAATGGCTGACTTGAGTACCCTTTGCTCAATATAAGCTGATAAATAAAATGATGACCAACAGAAAGCTTGGTACCCTCTTCTTTTCAACAGTGTTTGAAATGTTGCGCAATCAGAAAGCATTTTCTCTCCCACTACTCAGAGACAGAGTGAAAATACACTGTAAATAGGCTGCAAACTAAGCATCAAGCAGCAACTCTATGGAGTCCATTCGACTATCTGATTGACCAGTGGGCCAGGTGTAAATGGTATGGCAGCCTTACCTACTCATTCATTCATTCATTCATTCAATTGGAATACAAAATAAGACATCACCAGGACAGTAGATTCTTGCTGAGTTGAGAGCATGTGAGAAGTCTTTAGGGTGCGTAACATGACAGCAATGCTGACAAAATAAAATGTTCCTATTGATGTTAGATGAAGTAATCCAAAATATAATCAGATGTTTTTAATACATTAACTGTAATCCCAATGACATTTTTTTTAAAGTAATCCGGGCTGATTAGTTACTTAATTTTTGTAATCGGATTACATAATCCCCATTACGTGTAATCCGTTACTACACAACCTTGCCTATGTGAATACTACTTGACGTAAAAATATTGATTTGCCCAAAAACTATATTAGAGGTATGTTCAAATGTTATGCAGTAATAGTATTTGACCCCAATTATGTTGACCTGTGAAGACCAAAGACATATACTGAACAGAAATATAAACTCAACATGCAACAATTTCAGTTAACAGTTCATATGAGGAAATCAGTCTATTGAAAAAATCTATTGATTTAACATGACCGGGAATACAGATATGCATATGTTGGTCACAGATACCTATAAAAAATGGGCCTCACAATGGGCCTCAGGATTTTGTCACAGTATTTTTGTGCATTCAAATTGCCATTGATAAAATGCAATTGTGTTCATTGTCTGTAGTTTATGCCTGCCCACATGACGCCATACACAAATTCTCTAAAACTATGTTGGAGGTGGCTTATGGTAGAGAAATTAACATTAAATTCTCTGGCAACAGCTCTGGTGGACATTCCGGAAGTCGGCATGCCAATTGCATGCTCCCTCAAACTTCTGTGGCATTGTGTTGTGTGACAAAGCTGCACATTTTAAAGTGGCCTTTTATTGTCCCGAGCACAAGGTGCACCTGTGTAATGATCATGCTGTTTAATCAGCTTCTTGGTATGCCACACCTGTCAGCTGGATGGATTATTTTGGGAAAGGAGAAATGCTCACTAACATGGATGTAAACAATCTTGTGTGCAAAATTTGAGAGAGATGTATAATTTCTGGGACAATTTATTTTAGCTCATTAAACATGGGACCAACATGTTGCGTTTATATTTTGTTCAGTATATACTGTACATTCTACTCAATGGCAGTCAACAATTTACACTCTATGCTTATATTCCCCATTACAAAATATGAATCTTCCAATTGAAGCTGAAATGATAAAATACCCAATGTTTGCGCACATCTGCCAACATATTCTGTTCTATTATAGCCTAATTCTAGATGCATTTTCCATTTGATATGACAGTGCACATAAATACAGTACAGCACAAATGTTTAAAACTTCCCCTTTAGTTTATTTCATACAACCCCACTGTTTTTAAGAAACACAGATATGACTTTAAAATACGAATGCATGTTCCTGAGAAGAATACCATAAACCTGTCATCTAAAAATAATACACAAATAGCTCAATTAAAGTTATTCTCATAACTTCTATAGGCTATCCATTATATCCAATATGTGTATCCAATCTATCCAGTATCTCTATATCCAGTTTGCATGTTTGTGGTGTTCTCAGTCAATAACAAGAAAGACAGAAAAAGTATTTATAACTTATTAAAAGTGAGAATAATGACAGTGAATCTAAGAGATAATACAATCCCTTGGTTGCAGCATCTTCCTTGACCACATGGTGGCGACAGGGGCTTATTTATTTGTCTGCTTCGAAGACATCGGCTACAGTCCTAACGGATAAAGGGAGACAAGTGGTTGGTTTATTGATTTTACTGAGCATCAGTCTTCACATTTCTACTCACACGGGTAGGCCTATTGAAAGAATCACAGGTTGAGGTACATGTGCATTTGGGTGTGATAGCTTGCCATTTGGATTTGCTAACTATATATTTTTTTCTCACCAATCTACACACAATACCCCATAATGGCAAAGTGAAAACATGTTTTTAGACATTTTTGCAAATGTATTGAAAAGGAAATACAGAAATATCTCATTTACAATAAGTATTCACACAGTCAATATTTTGTCAAAGCACCTTTGGTGGCGATAACAGCTTTCTTGGGTATGTCTTGGGTACGTCTGTATCAGCTTTGCACATCTGGATTGGGGATTCTCTACCATTTTGCCATGTTGCTGTTGGAAAGTGAATCTTCACCCCAGTCTAGGGTAGTTTGCAATCTGAAGAAGGTTCTCATCAAGGATTTGCCTGCATTTGGCTCAATTCATTGTTCCTCTTCGTACCAGTCTCTCAGTCCCAGCTGCTGAAAAACATCTCCATAGCATGGTGGTGCCACTACCATGCTTTACGGTAGGTATGATGATAGACAGGTGATGAGCTGTGCCTGGTTTTCTCCAGACATAGCGCTTTGCATTCAGGCCAAAGTGTTACATTTTTGTCTCATCAGACCACAGAATATTTTGCCTTATGATCCCAGTCTTTCACATTCCTTTTTGCAAACTCCAAGCATGCTGTCATGTGCATATTTCTCAGGAGTGGCTTCCGCCTGGCCACTCTCCCATGAAGGCTTGATTGGTGTAGTGCTGTAGAGAGTCTTGTCCTTCTGGCAGTTTCTCCCATCTCAGCCAAGGAACTCTGTAGTTCTGTCAGAATGGTCATTGGGTTCTTGGTCACCTCCCTGACCAAGGTCGTTCTTGCCCAGTTGCTCAGTTTGGTCAGACGGCCACCTATAAGCAGTTCCATTTTTTTCAATTTCCATATGATAGAGACCACTGGGCTCTTGGAAACTTTCAACACTCTAGAAATATATATATATATATATTTTTTTTTACCCTTCCCTAGATATATGCCTCATCACAATTATATCCGAGAGATCTAAGGACAGTTCCTTAGACTTCATGGTAATACAATTGCAAATATGTGTTTGTTTTCAGTTTCTCATTATGTTTTCAGTTTCTCATTATGGGGGTATGTTGTGTAGATGGGTGAGAAGAACAACCCATTCAATCCATTTTGAATTCAGGCTCTAACACAACTAAATGTGGAATAAGTCAAGGGGTATGAATACTTTCAAAAGACACTGTAGCTAGCCACTTCCCTCGCCGTAACGTTAACTGTGAGAAAGCAGTGCTCAACAGGATACAGCTGCCCAGTGGGAAGCACCTCAGGTCAGCAGGTACCTCGGTACAACACCGGTGTGCACTGGTCATTTGCACTGGCTTGTCCTGGTGCTTTCCGAAGGCAGTAATGTTAGCTAATTGGCATGTCATTGTGAAATAAACATAACTATTTTTAACTAATGGCTGGCATTTAATGTCTGTTTTTATATGTGTGTGGCCGAAGACATCTTTCCACATTGTGTGGATAATCGTTTCTCCGTCCATTCCGCACGAGCCGCACTGTTAGAAGCAGCCTCAATGGCAGTGGGCGCGGCATGTAGTGACTCGATGCTAATGGCAGATTCAGGTGGGGCGCTCCTTGTAGTAACTGCATTCCGCAGATAGACATTATTTGTCATTTTGAGAATAAACGTAATTCTGTGTCAAATGAAATATTGATAGCTCACACTGAGGCATTCAAAAGGTGTTTATGTAACTGTGTCTTACTTATAGATTGATCCAGTCAGCTCGTCCAGAAAACCACCTTGGGGATTAAAAACATACAGTGAAGATGTTTCTGCTGCTTTCAACCTCAAACATTCCTCTAATAGCGGCTAATAACATGTCAACTCTTTTTTTTGCAAGCAGTTCATACAGTGATTCTTTATCAAACAGTCCCACACCCCTGTCTTACCTGGTTGGCAAAGTGTGCTGCAGATGGGACACACGTAGCAGAAGTTGCACATCTAAAGAAGGAAGCAGAAAAAGGGTAAGGCATTAGGGAAGGATAACAAATGAAGGACTATATAACATCATAGGACATAACTGGAGGGAGGAGCTTCTCTGATCTGACTTTGTCATTGCATCATAACCAGCCCTCTTGATGTAAAAAAAAAAAAAAATCATCATATTAAGATCAGCTTCCTACTTCCGAGGAGCATGCAAATGCAAAATTAGAGTCAACTCATCGTTATGATAAAAAGTGAACCCCACTATCAAATAATCTTTCGAGAGTCACCCAGTCCTAGAGTCACAGGCGTCCTCATTTTTTACAACCCTCTCACCAGCCACCCGTTCCCGATTACAGCCATAGTCCTGATTATTATGCAGTAGTAATTATAACAGAGTTAGGTGGTTGTCATGATGTCTTTCAGTGTAGACAGCTGCACTGCATAGAATTCTGCATGCCAAAGGAAGGCTCTGCCTAAGTCACCATATCTAGATCTTATCTGATTTCTGCTTAGTTCAAGGGTAACAGTGAGGTTTTATGATGATTTGGTCAGCTTGATTTTGACTAGTCTTCTCACAACCGCTGTATGGAGCGTGTGAAGCGAAGAGAGCTCCCAGAGATTTGAGAGACTATGTTTTGACTAGCTCTGTTGTAACCTTGCCTAGGACCTGAAGACTTCTGTTAACTTCCCAAGCTAATTATAATGCAAAGTCTTGTGGTGCACAGATGACCTGAGTTCAAAATCCAGTCCGTCTCATTTTCATACTGTCGCTGGAACCAACATTATTTTTGGTTCCAGGTAGAACCATTTTGGATTCCATGTAGAACCCTCTCGAAAAAAGGGTTCTCCCTGGAACCAAAAAAGTTTTCTGCTACATGGACAGCTTAAGAACCTTTTTGGAACCCTTCTTTCTGAGGGTGTAGGGAACTAGTGGTTGAATGGGAAGGTAATTCTTACCTGACAGGTGTCACAGTTCGCAGACTTATCTCCCTCTGCACATGGGCACTTGTTGCAGGTGTCACAGTGCTGAGAGAGAGAGAGAGAGAGAGAGAGAGAGAGAGAGAGAGAGAGAGAGAGAGAGAGAGAATTTTTAACAAGGATGGGGAAAACTTATTAAAAGGGTGCAAATTGTTTTACCAATAAATGTAATCAAACTGGTGTTTCTATCTAGATGGTGAGACCTACCTCACAGTATTCACAGTATGAACAGAGGGATCCTTTGTGATACAGTTGATCGTCCTCTTCCTCATCGTCATCATCGTCATTGTCGGCATCATCATCGTTGTCATCAGCTGCAGCCGGTTCATCATCATCATCGTCATCATTACCGTCAGCCTCTGTAAAATAAGTTGTTCATTCCCATCCTAACACGTACAGTGGGGAGAACAAGTATTTGATACACTGCCGATTTTGCAGGTTTTCCTACTTACAAAGCATGTAGACGTCTGTAATTTTTTATCATAGGTACACTTCAACTGTGAGAGACGGAATCTAAAACAAAAATCCAGAAAATCACATTGTATGATTTTTAAGTAATTAATTTGCATTTTATTGCATGACATAAGGATTTGATCACCTACCAACCAGTAAGAATTCCGGCTCTCACAGACCTGTTAGTTTTTCTTTAAGAAGCCCTCCTGTTCTCCACTCATTACCTGTATTAACTGCACCTGTTTGAACTCGTTACCTGTATAAAAGACACCTGTCCACACACTCAATCAAACAGACTCTAACATCTCCACAATGGCCAAGACCAGAGAGCTGTGTAAGGACATCAGGGCTAAAATTGTAGACCTGCACAAGGCTGGGATGGGCTACAGGACAATAGGCAAGCAGCTTGGTGAGAAGGCAACAACTGTTGGCGCAATTATTAGAAAATGAAAGAAGTTCAAGATGACGGTCAATCACCCTCGGTCTGGGGCTCCATGCAAGATCTCACCTCGTGGGGCATCAATGATCATGAGGAAGGTGAGGGATCAGCCCAGAACAACACGGCAGGACCTGGTCAATGACCTGAAGAGAGCTGGGACCACAGTCTCAAAGAAAACCATTAGTAACACACTATGCCGTCATGGATTAAAATCCTGCAGAGCACGCAAGGTCCCCCTGCTCAAGCCAGCGCATGTCCAGGCCCGTCTGAAGTTTGCCAATGACCATCTGGATGATCCAGAGGAGGAATGGGAGAAGGTCATGTGGTATGATGATACAAATATAGAGCTTTTTGGTTTAAACTCCACTTGCCGTGTTTGGAGGAATAAGAAGGATGAGTACAACCCCATCCCAACCGTGAAGCATGGAGGTGGAAACATCATTCTTTGGGGATGCTTTTCTGCAAAGGGGACAGGACGACTGCACCGTATTGAGGGGAGGGTGGATGGGGCCATGTATCGCGAGATCTTGGCCAACAACCTCCTTCCCTCAGGAAGAGCATTGAAGATGGGTCGTGGCTGGGTCCAGCATGACAATGACCCGAAACACACAGCCAGGGCAACTAAGGAGTGGCTCCGTAAGAAGCATCTCAAGGTCCTGGAGGGGCCTAGCCAGTCTCCAGACCTGAACCCAATAGAAAATCTTTGGAGGGAGCTGAAAGTCCGTATTGCCCAGTGACAGCCCCGAAACCTGAAGGATCTGGAGAAGGTCTGTATGGAGGAGTGGGCCAAAATCCCTGCTGCAGTGTGTGCAAACCTGGTCAAGAACTACAGGAAACGTATGATTTCTGTAATTGCAAACAAAGGTTTCTGGACCAAATATTAAGTTCTGCTTTTTTGATGTATCAAATACTTATGTCATGCAATAAAATGCAAATTAATGACTTAAAAATCATTTAAAAAATCATCATCTCTCACAGTTGAAGTGTACCTATGATTAAAAAAATTACAGACCTCTACATACTTTATAAGTAGGAAAACCTACAAAATCGGCAGTGTATAGAATACTTGTTCTCCCCACTGTATGTGTGTATCTGTACATTTTCTGTGATGGTGTTCATGAATGTATTTTTGTTTGTGTAGCAAGGTAATAGTGTAACAGAATGGCAGGGTAGAGTTCATTCATACTGTACAAAAACTAATTTCCTACATACAGTCCCGCATGCATACACTAGTTCTACACGCTCATATTCTGTAGACACACAAATTCTAACCACATACACAAACCAGTACAATGTACAGACTACCTCACAGAACATGCTTTGTACACACAAATACACATAGGTAGATTATAATCACAAATGCCCATAAAGAAAGTCTAGTCATTTTAAATATGCACTGCTCCAGAAAATAAAGGGAACACTAAAATAACACATCCTAGATCTGAATGAATGAAATATTCTTATTAAATACTTTTTTCTTTACATAGTTGAAAGTGCTGACAACAAAATCACACAAAAATGATCAATGGAAATCAAATTTATCAACAGATGGAGGTCTGGATTTGGAGTCACACTCAAAATGAAAGTGGAAAACCACACTACAGGCTGATCCAACTTTGATGTAATGTCCTTAAAACAAGTCAAAATGAGGCTCAGTAGTGTGTGTGGCCTCCACGTACCTGTATGACCTCCCTACAACGCCTGGGCATGCTTCTGATGAGGTGGAGGATGGTCTCCTGAGGGATCTCCTCCCAGACCTGGACTAGAGCTTCCGCCAACTCCTGGACAGTCTGTGGTGCAACGTTGGTGGATGGAGCGAGACATGATGTCCCAGATGTGCTCAATTGGATTCAGGTCTGGGGAACGGGCGGGTCAGTCCATAGCATCAATGCCTTCCTCTTGCAGGAACTGCTGACACACTCCAGCCACATGAGGTCTAGCATTGTCTTGCATTAGGAGGAACCCAGGGCCAACCACACCAGCATATGGTCTCACAATAATGGCAGTCAGGCTACCTCTGGCGAGCACATGGAGGGCTGTGCGGCCCCCCAAAGAAATGCCACCCCACACCATGACTGACCCACCGCCAAACCGGTCATGCTGGAGGATGTTGCAGGCAGCAGAACATTCTCCACGGCGTCTCCAGACTCTGTCACATGTGCTCAGTGTGAACCTGCTTTCATCTGTGAAGAGCACAGGGCGCCCGTGGCGAATTTGCCAATCTTGGTGTTCTCTGGAAAATGCCAAACGTCCTGCGCGGTGTTGGGCTGTAAGCACAACCCCACCTGTGGATGTCGGGCCCTCATACCACCCTCATGGAGTCTGTTTCTGACCGTTTGAGCAGACACATGCACATTTGTGGCCTGCTGGAGGTAATTTTGCAGGGCTCTGGCAGTGCTCCTCCTGCTCCTCCTTGCACAAAGGCGGAGGTAGTGGTCCTGCTGCTGGGTTGTTGCCCTCCTACGGCCTCCTCCACGTCTCCTGATGTACTGGCCTGTCTCCTGGTAGTGCCTCCATGATCTGGACACTACGCTGACAGACAACCTTCTTGCCACAGCTCGCATTGATGTGCCATCCTGGATGAGCTGCACTACCTGAGCCACTTGTGTGGGTTGTAGACTCCGTCTCATGCTACCACTAGAGTGAAAGCACTGCCAGCATTCAAAGTGACCAAAACATCAGACAGGAAGCATAGGAACTAAGAAGTGGTCTGTGGTCACCACCTGCAGAACCACTCCTTTATTGGGGTGTCTTTCTAATTGCCTATAATTTCCACCTGTTGTCTATTCCATTTGCACAACAGCATGTGAAATCTACTGTCAATCAGTGTTGCTTCCTAAGTGGACAGTTTGATTTCACAGAAGTGTGATTGACTTTGAGTTACATTGTGTTGTTTAAGTGTTCCCTTTATTTTTTTGAGCAGTGTATATAGGTTCACACTCAGTAGGACTATACAATAAACCATTCCACAGTAAGATGAACATTTGAACTTTTCCTGTTCATTTGACTCAAACAGACTTAGTACTGAAACAATCTCCCACCTTTTTATACTACACAGAATTACTCCATGCATGTAGTCAGTAACCAAACCCATGACTCCAGGCAACAACAGAAGTACATCCATGCAACACTTCATGATCAATTGGTTTATTCTATGATTGAAAGTAGGGTTAGAGAGACATGATCAGAGGTGATATTTTGTCACAGTTTTCACAGAAAGGGGTTGTTTCACGGTCAACAAAAAATCTATTTAAAAAATCCACATAAAAATAAGAGCAGAGTCAAACACTTCTATTCATGCAACACCTGGAAGTAACTGTCATGTCTTGTCAATTAGCTACCTAAAACAGATATATTTCTCTCTTTTTCCAAATACTATTTTTTCTCCAAAATATGAAAAACCTCAACATCTACGTTGAGTACCAGGTAGCCCACACAAACATTGCTTGATCTGGTGTCAAATCTCTGATATCTGACATGTAATCTAACTAAAGTGGTATCATACGCAATTATACAAATTAATGTATTATAAGAATAATTCATATTCCAATTATCCTCTCTAAAGTGACAAATGATGAATGGCCATATAAATATTTCAAATTAGTTAAAGAAAATAACGGAAGTTTCTGTTCTCAGTATGTGAATGATTATCTTTGTACAAACATAATAGTCTGAGAACCGCTTGAGTGAGTTTGAGTGACAATTACAAAATATGAATGGATACATTCACAAATGTGTTATTAATATGCATTCAAAGATGACGTAAAAACATAGACCAGGGTTGCATATACAGTACATTCATTTCATTGGAACTATTCAACACAGTGACAAAGAAGGAAGCTCTACAGAGAAAGAGAGATTGAGAGATGTGGAGAAAGAGAGAAACTCTATTGACACCCCTGTTACTATTACCACACCTTACTACTCTTATCTAGTAAATGAATGAATTCTTTAGCCCTCATGTGCCTCCCCTCACCCCTTCCACCTCTGTCTGTCTGTCTGTCTGTCTGTCTGTCTGTCTGTCTGTCTGTCTGTCTGTCTGTCTGTCTGTCTGTCTGTCTGTCTGTCTGTCTGTCTGTCTGTCTGTCTGTCTCTATCTCTATCAAGCCTCCTCTTTCTACACCACTGTCTCTCTTTCTTTCTCTGTAGGTTAACATGGAGGAGACACAAATACATGTCAATCCAATCCATAACCGTGAGAAAGGAAGGACGGAGTGAAAAAGAAGAAACCATTATTTCAAACAAGACACAAATCAAAAGATCTGAATTATATTATGATCCGATGACTGATTCTATCAAGTCTCTGTGTTACTTAAAAAAATCCAAAAACATCTCCTTTAACTCATCATTACAATGCTTCTGTAGTCCCCAGGTTCATATCTAGTGTACTGTACGAAGGATGACACACAGTTGGGACTCCAGGCGGGCCAGTTCAATTTCCCCAGAGTGTTCATAACTCTATTTAAGCAGGGAAGAGAACACAGAGAGAGTCAGACAGACACAGCAAAGGTAATGGACAGCTGTAAAGGGGTGAAGGAGGGACTTCTGTACTAGTCTCTTTTCCTATATCTACTCTGATTGGACAGCTGAACTGAGTGACAGGCTGAGCTGAGAACTAACTGACAAGGAGAGGTTCTGCAGGGCATGGAGAGGTAAGGAGAGGGGAGTGGCCAAGGTGTGGCTAAGCCCCTCCCCTCTCCCTTTCTCTTCTGATATAGTTTCAGACAGGCAGAGCGGGATGAGGTTAGGGTCACACAGAGATGATGGCGAGGGAAGGTGGGTAAAGAATGCAGCATAATTTAAGTGAAAAGACGTAACTTACCTGTGTGGTCATCGTCGTCATCATCATCATCATCGTCATCGTCGTCATCATCGTCATCATCGTCGTCATCATCGTCGTCGTCATCATCATCGTCGTCATCATCGTTGTCGTCGTCATCATCGTCGTCATCATCGTCGTTATCATCGTTGTCATCATCGTCGTCATCATCGTCGTCGTCATCATCGTCATCATCGTTGTCGTCATCGTCGTCATCATCGTTGTCGTCATCATCGTTGTCGTCATCATCATCGTCGTCATCATCATCGTCGTTATCATCGTCGTCGTCGTCATCATCATCATCCTCTTTACTGTCCCATCATCATCATCATCATCATCGTCGTCATCATCTCCCCCTACATCCGCTGCATGCTCCCCCTCGTCATCAGCTACTACATCCTGTTGGGGGGCCAGCGGCAGGTCTTGAGCCTTGACGCCAGGGGCAAGAGGGGTCTGGAAGGTGCAGAGCAGGGCTAGGAACAGTCCCAAGAGCCACGTCTTAAAGGAGGCCATGATTAATCTCAGAACAAAGGGTTGAGACAATAGATAAACGAGGAGAGTGAGGGATGATACCAGATAAACGAGGGATCACTCCCTTTGCAGTGCAATGGTTTAGCACGTGCACACTGACACCCCCAGAGTTTGTTGCCTTTCTGTCCCACACACACACAATACACCCACACACACACACACACAACCCCTAAGGAGAGCGATGGGGAACGGGCACCAGTTATAAAGAAGTGCACACAATAGGCCTATGTAATGCCCAGTTGAACGGGGATATTCCAAATAGAAATCCAGACACTTGTTCTCAACTCCTCACAACACAACGATAAACCAAATCCCTCCTGGAAAAGGTAGGTGTCCTTCTCCTTTGGGAAAAAAAAGTAACCCTCTTGTCCTCCTGAAATAGTGCTTGTTTCGTACCCCTTTAAAGTTTTAAGCATGCAGTAAAATGGCACAGTTTGAAGAGACACCGTTGCAGACCTGACACAGGCGGCACTAATGTGGGACGGGCAGGAGAAGAGAGAGACCAGCCCGGGGGGTAAGATGAGAAGGAATGGGGCAATTAGGCTGAGTGACAGCGGCAAATGCTCCACCGTTGACCATGCTTGCACCGTCTAAAATGGAATGAACAGGGAAGAGAGGCAGATAGCGAGAGGGAGGGACACAGAGGGGCAGATATTGCTTGCTTTTTTGCCGTCATCAAATGTTCAAGTTTAACTTTAGAGAGGATGGTGGGAGAAGGAGGCTCAGGCCAGGATGACCATATATCGTGAAAGAAGGGAGGTGTAAGGAGGAAGAGTTGAAATAGCAAAGGAGATAGTGAGAGGGGTGATATCAGAACTATATCATTGGAACAAGTGAGGGGGAGAGAGAAAAGGGAGCGTTGGTGAGACAAGCAGGTGTTGAGAGAAGATATATCAGCTATCAATTTTATTTAACTATTTGCCAATGCCTATGCCAATTAGCTTTGTACCAAATGTTCCACTCAGTTTTTACCCACCATTTTTATATGCCCACCAACCCACCACTCTCACAATTCCAGCACTATAGATAGGAACAAGCAATGAGCCAGCCCTTGGTTACACACACACATTACCAAGCATTGCAGGCACAATGATCAACAATGAATGGCCTGGTCTTCACACTCAACCCATATAGCCTTTTCACTACCTTCCTTCTGAGTACATTACCCCTCCTGAACATGTAGCCCCCAAAATAACCACTCTATTTAAAACCCTGCACTCCCAGAGTCAGTGTAATGTGACCCTCCCTGGCACTGTGAGTTCCCTGACACTGAAGATACCACCATCTCTCTCTCTCTATACCACCCCTCTTTTTCACTCTCTCTTTCTCTATCCCCCTCCTTTCATAATCCTCTCTTCCACGTCTCCAGCTGCTCCCCATGAGAGGAGCCTCTGCAAACTATAGCTGCAAAGCCTCCAAAATGAAGCCAAACCCAAGCAATCAGAGCCAAATTTAACCAAAGCTTCTGCACTTGTTGCATCTCCCTTTATTTAATATTTTGTTCAACACCCTGTTATATTCCGATTGGAAAATACAAGGTGCAAACTTTCTGCAATGATTAGTGAATCTGGCCCTATGGTCCCCACTCCAATTCTCACTGCTACCAACCCAAACTTCTACATTACTGTGTGAAACAGTTACGATTGAGACCACCAAAGGAGAGAAAGAGAGCGATATGAGATGCAGATGAACAAGAGGAGAGATATGCAACACCGAAGACTGCAATGTAGCTGAAAGTGGAGATGTACGCACACATGCCTAAGACATATTTCTCTCTCCATTTGGGTGAGCTGCAGTATACATGACTTGCCTCAAGCTGGGTTAGAAACGCTTGACCCAAATATTTAACACTTGGCATCTTTAATAACATCTTCAATGTACAACGTTCCCTGACAATTTGAGCTCTGTCTCTGAAATTAGTGAATGTCACCTAACCTTCCTTCAGGTTACCAGGTGTTCCCTGGGAAAAGGCCACAGCTGAGGGCAAATGTGGACACTAGCCCTCCGCAGCCTTCCTCCCTCAACTCAGTTAACGGCACGTCTACTCGGACAAAAGGTGCTAATAACTCCAAACTGATATTTTAAAATAGCTCGTTATTAATACCTGTTGTAGAAATATGGTTGTTGTGGGGTGAAAAGGCAGTAAGAGTCGGTAAAACCCAGTTCTAAAGTACACATTTAGGCTTCGGTCGGTTAGAAAGATCTGACGCTACAGATGTAGGATCTTAATTTGAGCCAGTTTGCTACAGCAGGAAAATAATCCTGCAGCAACATTAAATGTGAAGTATTATGTGGATTATAATTAATCAGCATTTTTGTAGGGGTTGATACATTGTTTGGGAAAATCAAGTCTGAAATTTCAAAGTGGAAATAACAAACCTCGGAAACCTTTTTAAACCTCAAATATACTACAAGTTTTACGTTTCCTGAATTGCAGGAAAGTTCTCAACAGGGTGATCAAGTAACGATCCAACATATGTAAAAGAACTCCATTCATTCACCTCCAACAACATGAACCAAGCTCGTTCCCTGTAAGGATCGGCTGAAGCGGGAAACAGTGGTGGAAAAAGTACCCAATTAACATACTTAAGTAAAAGAGAAGATACCTTAATAGAAAATGACTCAAGTAAAAGTGAAAGTCACCCATTAAAATTCTACTTGAGTAAAAGTCTAAAAGTATTTGGTTTGAAATATACGTAAGTATCAAAAGTAAATGTTATTGCTAAAATATACTTATACTTAAGTATGAAAAGTAAAAGTATAAATCATTTCAAATTCCTTATATTAAGCAAACCAGACAATATAATTTTCTTGTTTATTTTAATTTACAGATAGCCAGGGGCACACTCCAACACTCAGACATTATTTACAGATAGCCAGGGGCACACTCCAACACTCAGGCATCATTTACAGATAGCCAGGGGCACACTCCAACACTCAGGCATCATTTACAGATAGCCAGGGGCACACTCCAACACTCAGACATCATTTACAGATAGCCAGGGGCACACTCCAACACTCAGGCATCATTTAGGGATAGCCAGGGGCACACTCCAACACTCAGACATCATTTACAGATAGCCAGGGGCACACTCCAACACTCAGACATCATTTACAAACAAAGCATGTGCTAAGTGAGTCCATCAGAACAGAGGCAGTAGGGATGACCGGGGATGTTCTCTTGATAAGTGTGTGAATTTGACAATTTTCCTGTCCTGCTATGTATTACAAATGTAACAAATACTTTTGGGTGTTTGGAAAAACATAGAGTAAAAAGTATAGAATTTTCTTTAGGAATGTAGTGAAGTAAAAGTTGCCAAAAATATAAATAGTAAAGTACAGATATCCCTAAAACTACTTAAGTAGTACTTTCAAGTATTTTTACTTAACTACTTTACACCACTAGCGGAAAATCACTTGTGCTTAAACTGTATACAGCAATTCACCATTGGAAAATATAAGAATTTACAGAGGTACTTAAAAGGTTATTTAGCAAGCAAATATTCTGCTATACAAAGGGAGTAAAAGGGTCCAAAGACTCAAAATAGCTACAATTTAAAGGTCCAATGCAGCCATTTTTATCTCAATATCAAATTGTACCTAAAGCGGACATTGCCATTGGCGGCATGGAGTGGAGCGTTAAGAGACATCCCCATGCAGCCTTGTTGACAAGTTCAATCACTGGAATTTGAGACGTAATCTACACCTCGATTAAGATGATAGAAATCCTCATGATTTAGTTATTGATTTTTCAAATTGAGAGTAATTGTTTCTATATAGCCTACACTTTTTTGTTCTGAACTTTTAATGCGAGATGGGCAGGTGTGGCTTTTTGACAATGATCACAAGAGCAGCTGCTCACCGATTTGACGGCTTGTAACAAGACTGCATGCGATTACTACTACTGTGTCTCTGCACATCCAATGGCAATGTCCGTGATAGCTATAATTCCGGGAGGCGTTTGGTGATTTGACAGCTCCAATGCAGTTACACCTCCGACATCGCCTTAAATAAAAACAATGTTGTCGGGTTATCAAGGGTTAAGGCAGAACTGATTGAATCTAGCTTAGTGGAGCATTTTTTGAGTGTAAAACCAACATACAATCTATGTTTTTGTGATTGTGTCAGGTTGAATGTGTTTGTACTTGGTCATGTCATTATGGGGGTAGAGATATTTGAATTGCACCTTTAAAAATGTTTGTACATATTACATTAAGAACAGATTGCCCATCCATTCTATAACCCACAGGAACAAGATTTCTAGACCAACATAGGAACAACAAAGTAACAGAAGAGCAACAATAGTCCACATACAAAATGGCAGCAGTTCAAATAATCAAAGTTGAAAAACAACATTGAAAGGATGGCTGAATGAGCATCGAGTCCATCTTTGGCATTTCCCCGAACCACAAGAGGAACATTCATCATCGATGGATTGGTAAGAGGTGTGTTTGCGAGTGTCTAGATTTCACTGTTCTCCATCAGACATGGGTCAGCTAGTTGGAGAGAGAGGGGTCAGATCTGAAAGAGAAAACAGAACAGAAACTGGTACATAAAAAACTAAGTAATACAATTGACTGGGGATCAATAAAGTTAATTTACATTTTGACAACCTTACCTCAGAGTGGGTGGAGGACATGTGGGCTTTATCAAGTTACTCTGAAAGAGAGCCTGTCGTCCAGGAGAGGGCACTAGAACAGTGCTACAACTGGGGGTGAGGAGAGGTGACCATGACAGATTGGCTCTGTACAGTGCTGAGCAGGCAGATACAACAGCAGCAATCCAAATGCAGAGAGAGTAACCAGAGGAGGCACATTAAGCCTGTCATGCCAAATAATGTCCCCAGGCCAAATAGTGTCCTCCCCTGCGTCAGAATGGGATTCGATAAACTATTAGCATCCGTTGCTATATCAACGGTGTGATGACCTAATAATTTGAATTTTGGAGATCATTACAGCCTAAATAAATGACGTTCTTTTCATCATCGCTACGCAAACAAGGATGATTTTCACTACAAATTCGCTGTTTAAACAAGTTTCGCTTAGCAAATAAAATGAAAACATGAATTCAAACTACTTTTGGGTACCTTGTTAACATTACAACATGAAATACATGTCTTAAACGTTGCTACATTTCAGAAATGGCGCAAAATTGTGTAATCTACTTGACACATTAAAGTGACTTACCTTAGTCAGTTAATTTCCACTGCATTCATGTTTTTTAACCTGCCCTTTCCTTATCTACACCGAAATAATACAATTTCAGTAGTCCTCTATTATGATTAAAAATATATATATATCGCATAGCTCATTAGTACCTCCTTGTGGTTGAATATATGGTAACTTTAGGATGTTAAATGTTTTGGAAAATGAAACTGCTTTTTATCTATCTGAATATTTTCTTCACTGTCTGGATACAATATTTAATAATCGGCTGAGACCATACTATTTAAGGATAAAAATATTTTTATCGTTTCACCAAATTCCAGAGGGGAAATGTCATTACCAACACCTTATAAAATGTGCTATTTTAGTTGAAAAGTAAATGACCGAAATTGTGCATATGGTATTTTACATAATATTTCACTTTTTTTTTTTTTCATGTTATTAATTTACTATTTTCTTAATCATATGTATTAATCATTGTCATGTCCAAATGTCCATATATGCCTTGATGATACTCAGAAACATATATTTACCACATAAAAATCTTAAGATAATTTCTAAAGGAATGTAAAATATTGAGAACAAGCATATAATGTTCATACATGGGAAAAATCATCAATATCAATTGTAATTTAATGCACCTTTACCTCTCTTACCTTGATGGTAATGACTTAGTGTTGTGGTAATGACAGTGTGGTGGAAATTACATTTCATATAAAACTGATATTCAAATACCATTTGGAACTCAGTGAGTGTTATGTCACAGGACAGACCTTTTTTTTTTTACACGCTTCAGCACTTGGTGGTTCCGTTCTTGTGTGGCCTACCACTTCGTGGATGAGCCGTTGTTGCTCCTTGATGTTACCACTTCACAATAACAGCACTTACAGTTGACCTTGGCAGCTCTAGCAGGGCATAAATTTGACGAACTGGCTTGTTGGAAAGGTGGCATCCTATGACGGTGCCATGTTGAAAGTCACTGAGCTCTTCAGTATAGACCATTCTACTGCCAATGTTTGTCTATAGAGATTGCATGGCTATGTGCTTGATTTTATACACTTTTCAGCAATGGGTGTGGCAGTTTTGCCAAGTCGGTTAGGACATCAACTTTGTGCATGACACAAGTAATTTTTCCAACAATTGTTTACAGACAAATTATTTCACTTATAATTCACTATATCACAATTCCAGTGGGTCAGAAGTTAACATACACTAAATTGACTGCCTTTAAACAGCTTGGAAAATTCCAGAGAATTGGAGGTGAAACTGGCTCTCATGAGGACCGCCACAGGAAAGGAAGACCCAGAGTTACCTCTGCTACAGAGGATCATTTCATTAGTTACCAGCCGCAACCCAAATAAATGCTTCAGAGAATTCAAGTAACAGACACATCTCAACATCAACTCTTCAGAGGAGACTGTGTGAATCAGGCCTTCATGGTCAAATTGCTGCAAAGAAACCACTACTAAAGGACACCAATAAGAAGAGACTTGCTTGGGCCAAGAAACACGAGCAATGGACATTAGACCGGTGGAAATCTGTCCTTTGGTCTGATGAGTCCAAATTTGAGATTTTTGGTTCCAACCACGGTCTTTGTGAGATGCAGAGTAGGTGAATGGATGATCTCTGCATGTGTGGTTCCCACCGTGAAGCATGGAGAAGGTGTGATGGTGCTTTGCTGGTGACACTGTCAGTGATTTATTTAGAATTCACACCTACTCACACTTAAACCAGTATGTCTACCACAGCATTCTGCGGCGATACGCCATCGATCTGGTTTGCGCTTAGTGGGACTATCATTTGTTTTTCAAATGTACAATGACCCAACACACCTCCAGGCTGTGAAGGGCTATTTGACCAAGAAGGAGAGTGATGGGATGCTGCATCAGATGACCTGGCCTCCACAATCACCCAACCTCAACCCAATTGAGATGGTTTGGGATGAATTGGACCGCAGTGTAGGAAATGCAGCACACAAGTGCACAGCATATGTGGGAACTCCTTCAAGACTGTTGGAAAAGCATTCAAGGTGAAGCTGGTTGAGAGAATGCCAAGAGTGTGCAAAGCTGTCATCAAGGCAAAGGGTTGCTACTTTGAAGAATCTCAAATATAAAATATATTTGGATTTGTTTAACCCTTTTTTGGTTACTACATGATTCCACATGTTATTTCATAGATTTGATGTCTTCACTATTGTTCTAGACTGTAAAATATAATAAAAATAAAGAAAAACCCTTGAATGAGTAGGTGTCCAAATTTTTGACTGGTACTGTATATAAAAACAATTTCCTTTACTAGACTCTCTAATCGAGAGTGATTTACAGTTAGTGCATTCATTTTAAGATGGCTAAGTGAGAATATACTATGTTACATACACTCGCAAACCACATTCCTAAAAAAACATCCATTTTGTTTATGGGGATCTATCCAAATATGTGGAGGTATGGCCTGTAGAACACTCTGATAAATATCCAACAAGGACGAAGGTCGTAGTAGAGCAGCTCCTAAATGGCTACACTGTAGGCTATGAGCCACACCGCTAGGAAGAAGAGGAAAAAGAAGATGTCTTTCATCTGCCAATCAGGAGGGGAACAGAATATTACATTCGGAATTATCACAGTTTTTTGTGTGTGTGCAGTTTTTACACTTTTCTTTCAATACTAGTTGTTCCTGCCAAAACCAGCACTTCAATCTAGACCATATAGACAGACTCTAGTGACCAAAATCCCATTTCAGCATGGCCAGCGCCATTAAGAACTTTCACCACTGTTAAGTAGTCAATTGGGTGAGACTTCCTATGGGTTAAGGAAGGATCACATGATTCCTTGCAGGTCATCAGAAGAGATCAGCCAATTAATTAAACTCCTGAGCATAACTTTCATAACTGCAGGTGGCAGTAACACGCATACCTGTTCAAACAACACACACTAGGTGGCTGTAGGCACCCTTAAGAGACAGATACAGCGAGACATCCTTCTCCCTTATTTGATCTGATCGGGTAGGGCCTACTTATTGCCCCCACCCCGCGGAGGCGGTGCCCCAGAGACGGTAGAGAAAGGAGACATTTTTTTTAGCCAGTGATATGTCGGATGGCCTGGTGGGGCGAGCCAAGCGGGGAGAGGACAATAAGTAGACCAAAGTCAGCAGTTCACTCTCGCGTGGCGGAACCACAAGCTCTCGTGGGAAAGCATTCTCACGTGAGAGAGGGAACACCTACTTACACAGACAGGAACCTTGAAAAATTAAATGGTGTATGGCTTGAGTCATTCATCTCAATTTATCCACCATCTTTGGCACCCTTTCAGCTTGTTTGCCAACTCATAGAAGTAGAAGAAGAAAATGGACTGCTTCAAAATGAAGATGGCCTCAATGGCACGGTCTATGCTCTCACAGTCGCTATAATGGAGACGGCTACAACAACCCAAGGTCTATCTAAGTATATTACTTAAGACACACTGCAGTGCACAGTGTTCTCTTCTTAGAAAGCCCTCAATTTGGTCAACAATGATCTTGGGTCCCAGCTGTTTGTGGATGGCGAAGATGTAGATGAGACAGAGGGTAAACACCATGTAGTCCACAGCCAATACAGCCGAACTCGTAGGACCACGAGACCATTCTATCACACACAACAAACGCCTTGGTCACAGGGATGGACACACACAAAATCCAAATATTTATTTATTTATTAGGATACCCGTTAGCTTTTGCTGATGCAGCTGCTACTCGTCCTGGGGTCCACACACAAAACATAAAATATGACATAACATAATACAAATACTGAGCTAAATTGTATGCTAACAAAATAGGAATATTATATTATACTAATACAATTACTTAGAGAAAGAGATTTTGTTTAACAAGTAACACAACAATATCTCAAAAGATACAAAGGTGTGAGAATGATTGGCACGGGTCCCTGTTTTCAATACTTTGTGCACCCTCCCTTGCTAGGATAACGGCTGTAGTGACTAAATTGTCCATTTTAAATTGTCCTAATATTTTTTTTAATCATAATCCTTTAGCCACAATGGAGAGTGGTGAAATGTTAGTCTTGAAGCATACAAATCCAATGTCCAGAGTTCAATTCAAGTTGAAAAATATGAAATGTTTTTTAGTTGTGGAAAAAAATCATTTTTTGATGAATTCCTGGTGATGTTACAGTTTTTTTAAATCCAGAACTAAAGTCATCCCCCCACACCCATACACACACACGTGTGTGGGTGACACAGTTAAAAGATTGGGGGGAATACACATTGGCAACAAAGTGTGTGAACCCCCCTCTACAGGCTGAAGGAGGGTACACAGAGTTTGATTCAGGTTGAAAAATATTAAAGGTCTTTTAGTTGTGGGAATAGCTGGGAACTCATTTTTTTTATGAATTCCTGGTGATTTTATCCGTTTTTTTACACAAATAAAGTCCCTTCCGGGTTAAAAAAAACAACTAATAATATATATTTTTTTAAATGCAAAATCACCAGGATTTCATTTTTTTGTTTTTGTTCCCAACTATTTTCCCATAGCACTTCGAACTTGTTTTTCTTTCCACATTGCAGTACATTTCAAACAAAACAGCAGCAGACTAAACAAAAACATGAACAAAGACTAGTGGACTCAAGGAAGGGAAAGAGTGTGATGTATCTGTGTATGGGGAGGGTAGGGTTGGGGTTTGGATACAAACCCGATTTAGGATACGGGGTTGGGTTAGGGGATGCAAAACCAGTTTAGGGCAATGGGTAGGTTACCAGTTTGGGTTAGATGGTGATCAGTATGGTGCAGAGGGGAATGTCTTTGTAGTGTATTGCTTTGCTTGCATGTGTGTGGGGGGAGGGCCCTTATTGGTAGGCCTTGTCAAAAAGGTGGTGCTTTAGGAAGAACTGAAGGATGGTGATGGAGTCAGTCATGGGTGGCTGGAGGGAGGGAGCTTGGACCTGGGGATGACAATGTGGCCTTCTGTGGTGGAATGGAGTGCTTGTGTAGGTTGGTAGGGGACAAGAGGGTCTGAGAGGTGAAGGGCTTAGCAGGTCAGAAGGAGAATATTGTAATCAATACACAGTTAAAGTCGGAAGTTTACATACACTTAGATTGGAGTCATTAAAACTCATTTTTCAACCACTCTACACATTTCTGGTCAACAAACTATGGTTTTGGCAAATCGGTTAGGACATCTACTTTGTGCATGACATGTAATTATTCCAACAATTGTTTACAGACTGATTATTTCACTTATAATTCACTGTATCACAATGGGTCAGAAGTGGGTCAGAAGTTTACATACACTAAGTTGACTGTGCCTTTAAAAAGCTTGGAAAATTCCAGAAAAGTATGTCATGGCTTTAGAAGCTTCTGATTGACTCAAATGATGTCAATTAGCCTATTGGAGGTGCATTTGTGGATGAATTCAGTGCCTCTGTGTGTGACATCATGGGAAAATCAAAAGAAATCAGCCAAGACCTCAGAAAAGAAATGGTTCATTCTTGGGAGCAATTTCCAAATGCCTGAAGGTACCACATTCATCTGTACAAACAATAGTACGCAAGTATAAACACCATGGGACCATGCAGCCATCATACTGCTCAGGAAAGAGTTCTGTCTTCTAGAGATGAACGGAATTTGGTGCAAAAAGTGCAAATCAATCCCAGAACAACGGCAAAGGACCTTCTGAAGATGCTGGAGGAAACCGGTACAAAAGTCTCTATATCCACAGTAAAACAAGTCCTATATCGACATAACCTGAAAGGTTGCTCAGCAAGGAAGAAGCCACTGCTCCAAAACCGCCATAAAAAAGCCAGACTACGGTTTGCAATTGCACATGGGGACAAAGACAGTACTTTTTGGAGAAATATCCTCTGGTATGATGAAACAAAAATAACTGTTTGGCCATAATTACCATCGTTTTGTTTGGAGGGAAAAGGGGGAGGCTTGCAAGCCAAAGAACACCATCCCAACTGTGAAGCACGGGGGTGGCAACATCACGTTGTGGGGGTGCTTTGCTGCAGGACGGACTGGTGTACTTCAAAATAGATGGCATCATGAGGAACAAAAATTATGTGGATATATTGAAGCAACATCTCAAGAAATAAGTCAGGAAGTTAAAGCGTGGTCACAAATGGGTCTTCCAAATGGACAATGACCCCAAGCATACTTCCTAAGTTGTGGCAAAATGGCTTAAGGACTATAAAGTCAAGGTATTGGAGTGGCCATCACAATGCCCTGACCTCAATCCCATAGAAGATTTGTGGGCAGAACTGAAAAAGCGTGTGCGTTCAAGGAGGCCTACAAACCTGACTCAGTTACACCAGCTCTGTCAGGAGGAATGGGCCAAATTTCACCCAACTTATTGTGGGAAGCTTGTGGATGGCTACCCAAAATATTTGACCCAAATTAAACAATTTAAAGGCAATGCTACCAAATACAAATTGAGTGTATGTAAACTTCTGGCCCACTGGGAATGTGATGAAAGTAATAAAAGCTGAAATAAACCACTCTACTATTATTCTGACATTTCACATTCTTAAAATAAAGTAGTGATCCTAACTGACCTAAGACAGGGAATTGTTACTAGGATTGAATGTCAGGAATTGTGAAAAACTGAGTTTATATGTATTTGACTAAGGTGTACGTTAACTTCCAACTTCGACTGTAGATATTGCAACATAGTAGCCAACAAGGGGGCAGCTTGTGCAAATGCAATAGGGGAGTGATTGCTTCCTACAAGAGCAGAAAAGGTGATCTCAAAGATCAACAGATCTCTAGGCATCTTTGAAAATACAGGGAAAAGATGGTCCTACATGTATTTTAATCAGGATTGGAATGATTTTTGCCTACTTTACATTTTTGGCCTTGAGCTAGGCTATGGCGACTGCCCCTGATAGAAATGTTCTGTTTTCACATATGTAGACACTGGTTTAGTGCTGAAGATGAATAGGAGGTTGGAAAGGGTCCAAGTTCATACAAAAACACATTACACATATAGTGAGGTCTTGATTTTGTCTCAAGTAACAGTTAGCAAATTAGGTAAATTGAGAAAGCTCACTTTATTTAAACCTCAATGCCAACTTGTAGATTGTTGCTGTATAGATCATGTATTTTGGATGTTTTCAATGCATTTCCAACACTTTCAGATAATTGTTATAAAAATAAAATGGTGCATTAAAATGTCAAAAAGTATATTAATCTGGGTAACTCTTACAGCCTTAATAATTATATACTTACATAGTGTTGAGGTGCTCTTGATGTTGCTTGGAGTTAACTCTTTTGGGACTGTTTCATTGGTTCCAATTCTGACTAGTCAAACACTTGTAGAGAAACTGACTGAGGTGTTCACGCACTAACTACCGGAGACCTGACAATGAAAGGAAAGAGGGTGTGCTGATATATCCACCACAGTTTACACATCCCAGGCATCCGACACACGTTGACACACCTTCTCTAGCTTCAACTTCCAACATGATTCTATTTCTTGGGCGTCAACGAGTGACATTTTTAATATTTTGATTAGGACTTAAAATAAGCTCTAACCTTGTAGAAAATTTAACGTTTGAAACCATCAAGCTACAGAAGACTTCATTTTCATTGGTTGCTTTCAACAGTCAGCTCTGACGTCACAAGTCATATGATTTCAATGTGTATTACCTTTTTATTTTGTCTGTTTATTTACTGATAACACTAATAGAAAACAATGTAGACTCAGACTAAGCAGAGTAGTAGCGTGAAATTGCACCTAAAAACATGCTGAGTTTACAAAACATTAAGAACACCTGCTCTTTCCATGACAGTCTGACCAGGTGAAATCTATGATCCCTTATTGATGTCACTTGTTAAATCCACTTCAGTGCAGATGAAGGGAAGGACAGGTTAAAGAAGTATTTTTAAGCCTTGAGACAAGGAGTGTGTGTGCCATTCAGAGGGTGAATGGGCAAGACAAAATATTTAAGTGCCTTTGAACTGGGTATGGTATTAGGTGCCAGGTGCACCGGTTTGTGTCAAGAACTGCAACACTGCTGGGTTTTTCCACGTGCAACAGTTTCCCGTGTGTATCAATGGTCCACCCCTCAAAGGACATCCAGCCAATTTGACAACTGTGGCAAGCATTGGAGTCAACATGTGCCAGCATCCCTGTGGAACGCTTTGGACACCTTGTAATTTCCATGCCCCGACGAATTGAGGCTGTTCTGAAGGCACAAGGGGATGTGCAAGTACAACTCAATATTAGGAATAATGTTTGGTGAACTCGGTTTCGGCCTAAGGTTTCATGCTTTTGGTTGATAAGGGAAGGGGATGGAACTGGGCCTTAATCAGTTTATCAACTTTTTGACTAACTGACAGCCTTAATAATTATATACTTACATAGTTTCGGAGGTGCTCTTGATGTTGGTTGGAGTTGACTCTTTTGGGACTATTCCATTGGTTCCAATTCTGTCTGCCTGACTGGTCAAACAGTTGTAGAGATAAACTGACAGGAGTGTTCACCCACTAACAGAGACCTGACAATGAAAGGAACAAGCGCGATGATACATCCAACATAGTACACACATCCCAGGCACCCAACGCGCGTTGACTCACCACATAGCTTCAACTTCCAATGTGTAAACTCATCAAGTCGCAGGGGTACTTCATTTTCATGGTTGCTTTTAATGTTTAAATTGATGTCCGTTTATTGACTGATATCACGTGGTCATTGACTAGAAAAATTACTCACTAACACTAATAGAAACCAATGGAAACTCAAACAGACTTAGCACAGAGTAAGTGTCAAATTGCACCTAAAATCTATGGCCAGTTTTGCAGTTCCCTACTTTAAATGGGTAGGGTAAGGATTGTGTGGAGGATAAAACTGATCCTAGATCTGCCTCTGTGTATGACAGAGAGGGATACACAGATGCGTATAATTACTTTAGGCTGGTGTTTACATTCTTACATAACTTAAACAGTACCTACAGTATTTAAGCCTGGTTCAGAAACAGCATTGATAAAGAATCTATTACAAACAGTTCACTCAGTCAGTGACAAGTACGCTGCAAGCCTGTAAATCCATAGCTTGTAGGACAGTGACACCTTGCGTTCATTTATTTCGCTCTCTGCCTAAGCACTGATCAGAGTACAAAAACCTTCAGGGTTGGTTTCCCAGACACAGATTAAGCCTGGTCTTGGACTTAAAAGCGAACTCGCTTGTGCTCAGGAAACCTCCCCTCAAAGTAGGCTTCAAATAAAAGACGGGAACAGAAAATCAAGTGTCAAATCTCTATATTTAAACCAGCCGACCAACAACCTGACAGGTTTATACCACACAGAGAGAAAGGAGTCAGTGTAGTGTACTTACAGTATGTACAGTATGTGTGTGCGCGCACGTGTAAGTGTGTATGCATGTGTGTTCTGCATCGCTCCCATAACATTGTAATTTTTTTTATTCATATATTGTGCGTGTGTATATTTTGCGGATATCTACTCAATATTTCTGTACAGCAAGACACACAGGAGACGAGAGAGGGGGCGGTGCGGTTACGAGTTTACATGGGGACAGCAAATAGGGAGGTGAATAAAACAAATGTCACTCTACGGCCTCAGTGGGCCCAGTCACGTGCAAAGAGTGGGCAGCAGAACCAATGGGAGTAGTGTGAGAGCGACCCCTTCTCCAATCAATAGGAGGAATCCATCTCTCTGTCCTCCCTCACTTCCTCATCCATCTTTCGACCGTGCTTCCTGAAGTACTTGTACCTCTGAACATAAAGCTTGACCAGGTTGCTCACCTTGACCGGGTTGATCTCTCCATTTCGACTGTGGCAGATCTGAGGAGCAGAGACAACCACACACACACGCACACACACAGGTCGGTATTAGTCATAAACACACTATATCAAATTGCTGTTAAACTAACTACACAGTAATTTCGCTAGGCTGTAATTACTTACAATGTAACGTAATTACAACTTCCAATTGTTACTGTGTTGGAACATAGTTACATATTCTGCATTATAAACCGGGTAGTTTGCATCCTGGATGCTTATTTGCTGAAACAGTATTCCAGCCTTGTGTATATTAGACAATATACCACAGGTATGATGCAAAAACACTTGTTTTACTGTCCTTTTTTTATTATGTTTATAATAGCAATAAGGCACCTCTGAGGTTTGTGGTATATGGCCAATATACAGTTTCGCGTCGTGCATAAGAAAAGCCCTAGGCCAATGCCGTTTTAGAGAATTTGGCCTCACACTGAACAAAAATATAAACATACAACTATTTAAAAGATTTTACTGAGTCACAGATCATATAAGGAAATCAATTAAATAAATAAGGCCCTAATATATGGATTTCACATGACTGGAAATGCAGATATGCATCGATTGGTCACAGATACCAAAAAAAAAAAAGTATGGGCGTGGATTAGAAAACCAGTCAGTATTTTGTGCGACCACCATCTGCCTCATGCAGCGCGAGACATCGCCGTCGCATAGAGTTGATCAGGCTGTTTATTGTGGCCTGTGGAATGTTGTCACACTCTTCAATGGTTGTGAGAAGTTGATGGATATTGACGGGAACTGGAACACGTTGTCGTAAACGTCGACCCAGGGCATCCCAAACATGCTCAATGGGTGACATATCTGGTGAGTGTGCAGGCCATGAAAGAACTGGGACATTTTCAGCTTCTAGGAATTGTGTACAGATCCTTGCGACATGAGGCCATGTGTTATTATGCAGAAACATGAGGTGACGGCGGTAGATGAATGGCACGACAACGGGCCTCAGGATCTCATCAGTGTCTCTGTTCATTCAAATTGCCTTCGAGAAATTGCAATCGTGTTAGTTGTCCGTAGCTTATGCCTGCCCATACTATAACCCCACCCCCACCATGGGGCACTCCATTCACAACATTGACATCAGCATACCGTTCTCAAACACAATGCCACACACAGTGTCTGCCATCTGCCCAGTACAATTGAAAACGGGATTCATCCGTGAAAAGCACACTTCTCCAGCTTGCCAGTGGCCATCGAAGGTGAGCATTTGCCCACTGAACAGTTACGACGCCAAAACTGTAGTCAGGTCAAGACCCTGGTGAGGACTACGAGCATGCAGATGAGCTTTCCCTGAGACAGTTTCTGACAGTTTGTGCAGAAATTCTTCGGTTGTGCATACCCACAGTTTCATCAGCTGTCCGGGTGGCTGGTCTCAGACGATGCCGCAGTTGAAGAAGCCGGATGTGGAAGTCCCGGGCTGGCGTGGTTACACGTGGTCTACGGTTCTTATGAACATTACATTCTCTGGCAACAGCTCTGGTGGACATACCTGCAGTCAGCATGCCAATTGCATGCTCCATCAACTTGGGACATCTGTGGCAGTGACAAACCGGGACATTTTAGAGTGACCTTTTCTCGTTCCCAGCACAGGGTGCAACTGTGTAATGATCATGCTGTTTAATAAGCTTCTTGATATGCCACACCTATCAGGTGGATGGATTATCTTGGCAAAGGAGAATGCTCACAAACAGAGATGTAAACCAATTTGTGCACAAAATTGAGAGAAATAAGCTTTTTGAACACGTTATTTTTTTAAAATATTATATTACAGCTCATGAAACATGGGACCAACACTTAACCTGTTGCGTTTATATTTTTGTTCAGTGTATAGGCCAATATATAACACCCCCTCGGGCCTTATTGCTTAAATATTCTACACTCCCTCTGGCCTTATTTCTGAAGTCTACTTCCAACAACTGCCAATACCTGTTTGTGGAAATTCTATAAACATTCACAAACAAGTCAAAAGTAATTGTATCGACACCACACCACTCAGTCTAGTAATTATGCCAATATTTTAACATTGTGTTAGCCAATCTATTAAAATGTCACAAACAGGTTGTTATTCCTATGAAACAAAATGCACCTACACTCCATTACTGAGAGACACTACAACCTAAACCCAAAAGCCTGACCATTGGTGGAGCAGACTTTTTTGTTCCAGCCCAGCACTAACACACCTGATTCAACTGTTTATCAAGTCATTCATAGAATAAGGTGTTTGTTTTACACCATAGAATAACAAAGTTAACACTGTGCTAAGCCACGTAACACTGTGTGCCTAGCCACTTAATAACAGCGTACTTAAACCATGTAATAACACTAATAACATTGTTCTAAACCATGTAATAACAAGGTAATAAAGCCAAAGCAGGTTTATGGTTAGAGGGCTGGGTTACCTTGTGCACTGCCTTTCTCAGGATGTCCTTGTAGTCGTCCTTGTTGATGTCTTTACGCTGGTAGTAAGGCTTAATGGCCAGCTTCACCTCCTCCACCGCACGCTCCTGAGTGTGGAGCTTCTTCAGGTACTGAGAGCGAGATAAATAAAATAAGAGGTGCAGTACTAGTGTTGCACAGTATACCGAAACGTCACAACTTTTCAGATACCAGAGCATGAAAAACTGTTTTGCAGTAGAATTTGTTACTTTCGGTACTTCTGTCAAATGTGTCTCACAGGTCAAGCCGTTCTTATCAGCGCAGTCGACCCCTTATTATAGAGGGCACAGTGCCTGCTCCACTTGCTAGCCTGCACTGAGAGTCTGGGCTGCATTCATATAAGTTCCCACTCATACTGCACAGAAGTTAACAGACTTGAATAATGCGACAAGGCATGTAGATGTTGAAACTGTTACTGATTCGCAAAACAAAGTCAATACAGACTAGAACCCTTTACAATGGAAGAATATACCGATAGTTTCCAGCTTTGTAGGCTAACTTTCCTTGCTAGGTGACAGCTAAAGCTAACTGTCACACCCTGGTCTTAGTATTTTCTTTATGATTTTGATCAGGCCAGGGTGTGACATGGGTTATTTTATGTGGTGTGTTTTGTCTAGGGGTTTGTTGTAGGTTATGGGATAGTGGTTAGTGTGGTTGTCTAGAATAGTCTATGGCTGCCTGTAGTGGTTCTCAATCAGAGGCAGGTATTTATCGTTGTCTCTGATTGGGAACCATATTTAGGCAGCCATATTCTTAGAGTTTTTCGTGGGTGATTGTTCCCGTCTCTGTGTTTGTTTGCACCAGATAAGGCTGTTTAGGTTTTCACGTTACGTTTATTGTTTTGTATTGTTCGTGTTTATCTTTTATTAAAAGATGTATCGAAATAACCACACTGCATTTTGGTCCGCCTCTCTTTCCACACAAGAAAACCGTAACACTAACATCAATTCACTACCCTAGACTTTGTTTGTGATGATATGCAAACTAAGGCATAATATTGATTCCATAGCTGATTGCCAATAAAAACTTTATAGATTCACTTATTCGGTCTCTTTCTCATCTCTCCAAAAGACGATCTATTGCCTCGTGAATGACATCATTACTCATTAAAGAAACAAACATTCTCATGAAAAAGCTACTTCTATACAAATGCTGTTGATAAAAAGTGTCCCAAAATGGAAGGGAAATGGTTTGTCATCTGTAGCCCCATGGAATCAACCAAAAACAAGCTCAATAACTCAATGCATGCACACACTCCTATTGAATATGCATTCACCTGTATTGTGGATATGCTACAGATTTATTTACCATTGAAATAAATGATTACCATTATGTAGTTAGACCGTTTTTACCTAAGTCAAACTGATTGCATAATTGATTCATTAATGCATACATGGCTGTCTCTAAATTTTTTAATTTTTTAAAAATGCAAATATGTTGATGCCCAACGATTGAACAGAGCAGTAGCTGAGCATATCTGTCTGGATCATGTGCCATTCTGTAACTTTGGCTAATATGCCTTTTTTTTTGTACCTCGGTATCGTTTTGGTATTGAACATCGTGATACAAAACCTAGTATCAGTAATGAAGTCAACATTCTGGTATTGTGCCAACACTATGCAGTACTGTACTGATAGTCAGAAGACCTTATTCCTTTCCACACACACACACATCAGTAATTGGAAGATATGAGAGTGGTAGAAAGACATGGTTTTTAATGGTGCTACCTTGTCAGGGTCCTTGCTCTCGTTGTCCCAGCCTATATCACTGGAGTCTCCGGACCCTCCCGAGAACCCAGAGGGCATGAGAGGGGGCGGGGTCTGGGCACAGCCGCCACCCAAAGACATGCCACGGTGCAGGTGGTTGGGCGGGGTTTTGGTGCAGCCCACCAATGGGAGAGCGTTGTGCAGGATGAACGGAGCAGGGGTGGGGCCAGGGGAAGGAGGAACCTGGGAGGAGGAAGAAGGGGCATGCTGCGATGAATGGTTCTGATTGGTTTGGGAGAGAATCTGCAAGAGAGAGAGATGGAAGGTATGATGAGAAATGGTTGGTCAGATATCGAACACCTTCAAAACAATCCAAGACAAATATGAAACACGTATACAGTGCCTTCAGAAAGTATTTACCTCCTTTGACTTTTTCCACATTTTAATGTGTTACAGCCGGAATTTAAAATGAATTCAATTGAGACTTTGTGTCACTGGACTACACACAATACCACACAATGTCAAAGTGGAATTATGTTTTTAGAAATGAAAGGCTGAAGTGTCTTTAGTCAACAAATATACAACCTCTTCAGGAGGTTCAGGACCAAAAATGTGCTTAACAAGTCACATAAGTTGCATTGACTCACTGTGTGCAATATTGGTTTTACTTTTTTTATTTCACCAGGTAGGCTAGTTGAGAACAAGTTCTCATTTACAACTGCGACCTGGCCAAGATAAAGCAAAGCAGTTCGACACATGGAGTAAACAAACATACAGTCAATAAATAATACAGTAGAAAAAGTCTATATACAGTATGTGCAAATGAGGTAGGATAAAGGAGGTAAAGGCAATAAATAGGCCATGGTGGCGAAGTAATCACAATATAGCAATTAAACACTGGAATGGTAGATGTGCAGAATATATAGAGAGTCGGCCCGAGAATGAATGAATGAATAAATAAGTGTGTGTGTGATATATATAATATATATATATGTATATATGAATGTGCAAGTAGAGATATTGGGGTGCAAAGGAGCAAGATAAATAAACACAGTATGGGGATGAGGTAGTTGGATGGGCTATTTACAGATGGGCCATGTACAGATGGGCCATGTACAGATGGGCCATGTACAGATGCAGTGATCTGTGAGCTGCTCTGACAGCTGGTGCTTAAAAGCTAGTGAGGGAGATACGAGTCTCCAGCTTCAGTGATTTTTGCAGTTCGTTCCAGTCATTGGCAGCAGAGAACTGGGAGGAAAGGCGGCCAAAGGAAGAATTGGCTTTGGGGGTGACCAGTGAGATACACCTGCTGGAGCACATGCTACGGGTGGGTGCTGCTATGATGACCAGTGAGCTGAGTTAAGGCAGGGCTTTACCTAGCAGACTTGTACATGACCTGGAGCCAGTGGGTTTGGCGACGAGTATGAAGCGAGGGCCAGCCAACGAGAGAGAACAGGTCGCAGTGGTGGGTAGTATATGGGGCTTTTTGGTGACAAAACGAATGGCACTGTGATAGACTGCATCCAGTTTGTTGAGTAGAGTGTTGGGAGGCAATTTTATAGATGACATCACCGAAGTCGAGGATCGGTAGGATTGTCGGTTTTAGGATGCTTTGGTATGGTTATTTAATTTTCGATTGGAGATGCATGAGTGAAGGATGCTTTGTTGCGAAATAGGATGCCGATTCTAGATTTAATTTTCGATTGGAGATGCTTAATGTGAGTCTGGAAGGAGAGTTTAAAGTCTAACCAGACACCTAGGTATTTGTAGTTGTCCACATATTCTAAGTCAGAACCGTCCAGAGTAAAGGTCGAACCGATTAATCGGAATGGCCAATTAATTAGGGCCGATTTCAAGTTTTCATAACAATCGGAAATTGGACTTTTTGGGCGCCGATTTGCCGATTTTTAAAATTTATATATATATATATATATATATATATATATATATATTTTATACCTTTATTTAACTAGGCAAGTCAGTTAAGAACACATTCTTATTTTCAATGAAGGCCTAGGAACGATGGGTTAACTGCCTCGTTCAGAGGCAGAATGACAGATTTTCACCTTGTCAGCTCGGGGGATCCAATCTTGCAGCCTTACAGAACTTGTCCAACGCAATTAACGACCTGCCTCTCTTGTTGCACTCCACAAGGAGACTGCCTGTTACGCGAATGCAGTAAGCCTTGAGCGAGGCTGAGGTGCACCCATGACCAGCTCTGAAACCAGATTGCATAGCGGAGAAGGTATGGTGGGATTCGAAAATGGTTGGTAATCTGTTTGTTAACTCTATCAGAGAAGTAGTTGGTCGAAGACCTTAGAAAGGCAGGGTAGGATAGATATAGGTCTGTAGCAGTTTGGGTCTGAGCGAGGTGTGCACCCATCCCCCAGATTTGAAGAGGGGGATGACCGCAGCAGCAGGGTAGGATAGATATAGGTTTAGCCAATCTTTTGGAATCTCAGACGATACACGATACGAAAGAGAGGTTGAACAGGCTAGTGATAGGGGTTGCAACAATTTCGAAAAGATAATTTTAGAAAGAGAGGGTCCAGATTGTCTAGCCCAGCTGATAATAGCATTTAACATTATTTTTGAATTACTTCATCTCTGTAACCCACATACAATTATCTGAAAAGGTCCCTCAGTCAAGTAGTGCATTTCAAACACAGATTCAACCACAAAGATCGGGGAGTTTTTCCAATGCCTTGCAGACATTGAATATCCCTTTGTGCATGGTGAAGTTATTAATTACACTTTGAATGGTGCAGCAATACACCCAATCACTAAAAAGATACAGGAGTCCTTCCCAACTCAGTTGCCAGAGAGGAAGGAAACCCCTCAGGGATTTCACCATGAGGCCAATGGTGATTAAAAAAAAGAAGCTTTTTAAATCCCTCCCAATTTTGATCTTGTCTCATTACTGCAACTCCAACGGTTTCGGGAGGTGAAGGTCGAGTCATGCGTCCTCCAAAACATGACCCGCCCGCTTAACTCAGAAGCACCAATGTGTGGAAGGAAACACCGTTCACCTGATGACCGAGGTCTGAAGTCTGACAATTTTTGGGGACTTCCTCTGACACCTCCTAGTATATACAGTGGGGCAAAAAAGTATTTAGTCAGCCACCAATTGTGCAAGTTCTCCCACTTGAAAAGATGAGAAAGGCCTGTAATTTTGATCATAGGTACACTTCAACTATGACAGACAAAATGAGGAAAAAAAACAACAGAAAAATCACATTGTAGGATTTTTAATGAATTTATTTGCAAATTATGGTGGAAATTATTTGATCACCTACAAACAAGCAAGATTTCTGGCTCTCACAGACCTGTAACTTCTTCTTTAAGAGGCTCCTCTGTCCTCCACTCGTTACCTGTATTAATGGCACCTGTTTGAACTTGTTATCAGTATAAAAGACACCTGTCCACAACCTCAAACAATCACACTCCAAACTCCACTATGGCCAAGACCAAAGGACACCAGAAACAAAGTTGTAGACCTGCACCAGGCTGGGAAGACTACATCTGCAGTAGGTAAGCAGCTTGGTTTGAAGAAATCAACTGTGGGAGCAATTATTAGGAAATGGAAGACATACAAGACCACTGATAATCTCCCTCGATCTGGGGCTCCACGCAAGATCTCACACCGTGGGGTCAAAATGATCACAAGAACGGTGAGCAAAAATCCCAGAACCACACGGGGGGACCTAGTGAATGACCTGCAGAGAGCTGGGACCAAAGTAACAAAGCCTACAATCAGTAACACATTACACCGCCAGGGACTCAAATCCTGCAGTGCCAGACGTGTCCCCCTGCTTAACCAGTACATGTCCAGGCCCGTCTGAAGTTTGCTAGAGAGCATTTGGATGATCCAGAAGAAGATTGGGAGAATGGCATATGGTCAGATGAAACCAAAATAGAACTTTTTGGTAAAAACTCAACTCGTCGTGTTTGGAGGACAAAGAATGCTGAGTTGCATCCAAAGAACACCATACCTACTGTGAAGCATGGGGGTGGAAACATCATGCTTTGGGGCTGTTTTTCTGCAAAGGGACCAGGACGACTGATCCGTGTAAAGGAAAGAATGAATGGGGCCATGTATCGTGAGATTTTGAGTGAAAACCTCCTTCCATCAGCAAGGGCATTGAAGATGAAACGTGGCTGGGTCTTTCAGTATGACAATGATCCCAAACACACCGCCCGGGCAACAAAGGAGTGGCTTCGTAAGAAGCATTTCAAGGTCCTGGAGTGGCCTAGCCAGTCTCCAGATCTCAACCCCATAGAAAATCTTTGGAGGGAGTTGAAAGTCCGTGTTGCCCAGCAACAGCCCCAAAACATCACTGCTCTAGAGGAGATCTGCATGGAGGAATGGGCCAAAATACCAGCAACAGTGTGTGAAAACCTTGTGAAGACTTACAGAAAACGTTTGACCTCTGTCATTGCCAACAAATGGGATATAACAAAGTATTGAGATAAACTTTTGTTATTGACCAAATACTTATTTTCCACCATAATTTGCAAATAAATTCATTAAAAAATCCTACAATGTGATTTTCTGGATTTTTTTTCTCATTTTGACTGTCATCGTTAAAGTGTACCGATGATGAAAATGACAGGCCTCATCTTTTTAAGTGGAAGAACTTGCACAATTGGTGGCTGACTAAATACTGTTTTGCCCCACTGTATATTCGTGCAACGATTGTGCTTTTTCACAAATGCACTTTTGTTAAATCATCCCCCGTTTCGTGAAATTGGCTGTCTTTGTTAGGAATCACTGCATGTACCCTGACTGCGTCGCACAGAACGCAGGAGAAGTGACACAATTTCCCTAGTTAAAAGAAATTCATGTTAGCAGGCAATATTAACTAAATACACAGGTTTAAAAATATATAGTTGTGTATTGATTTTAAGAAAAGGCGTTGATGTTAATGGTTAGATACACATTTGTGCAACGACAGTGCTTTTTTCGCGAATGCGCTTGTTAAATCACCTGTTTGGCAAAGTAGGCTATGATTCAATGATAAATTAACAGCCACCGTATCGATTATATGCAACGCAGGACAAGCTAGATAAACTAGTAATATCATCAACCATGTGTAGTTAACTAGTGATTATGTTAAGATTGATGGGTTTTTTATAAGATAAGTTTAATGCTAGCTAGCACCTTACCTTGGCTCCCTTGCTGCACTCGCATAACAGGTAGTTAGACTGCCACGCAGTCTCCTCGTGGAGTGCAACGTAATCGGCCATGATCGGTGTCCAAAAATGCTGATTACCGATTGTTATGAAAACTTGAAATCGGCCCCAATTAAATAGTCCATTCCGATTAATTGGTCGACCTCTATTCCCCATCATCTGACCACTTCCGCATTGAGCGTGTCACTGGTACTTCCTGCTATAGTTTTCGCTTGTAAGCAGGAATCAGGAGGATAGAATTATGGTCAGATTTGCCAAATGGAGGGCGTTGTACAAGTGTGTCTCCATGTGTGGAGTAAAGGTGGTCTAGAGTTTTTTCCCCTTTGGTGACACTCTTGTAGAAATTACGGAAAATGGATTTAAGTTTGCCTACATTAAAGTCCCCGGACACTAGGAGCACCGCTTCTATTTTCTTGTTAAGTGCGATCTTAGTACCAGCATCGGTTTGTGATGGTAAATAGATGGCTACGAAAAATATAGATGAAAACTTGGTCGACTTGCTTAGTTAAATAAAGGTCAAATTAAAATGTACACAAAACAAATTGTGTTGTCTACAGCTTATCTATCATGAGGTATTCAACCTCAGGCGAGAAATACCTCAACATCCTTAATATTAGACATCGTGCACCAGCTGTTATTGACAAATAGACACACCACCACCCCTCTTCTTACCAGACGTAGAAAAACCCAGCCAACTGTTTATTATCCGTGTTGTCGTTCAGCCACGACGATTTTACAGATCGTCTTGAACGGAGCTCATCCAGCTCATCAAACGCATTAACCTGTAGTTAACCGCCCAGCCCGTGAACGGGACCGTTATCATCATCTGACACTAATTAGCATAACGCAACGGACATAAATCTTCATGGAAAATATTCCTATTCATGAAAATCACAAGTGAAATATATTGGAACACAGCTTAGCTGGAACAGCTTAGCCTTTTGTTAATCTCATATTGCTAGCAGCAGGCAAACTTGTCACGGAAATCAGAAAAGCAATCAAATTAAATTGTTTACCTTTGATGAACTTTGGATGTTTTCACTCACGAGACTCCCAGGTAGACAGCCAAAGTAATTTTTTCCCAAAATATTATTTTTGTCGGCGAAATAGCTCCGTTTGTTCTTCACATTTGGCTGAGAAATCGCCCGGAAATTGCGGTCACCACAACACCGAAAAATATTCCAAATTAGCTCCATAATATCGACAGAAACATGGCAAACGTTTAGAATCCATCCTCAAGGTGTTTTTCTAATATCTATTCGATAATATATCCGTCGGGACAATTCCTTTTTCTCTAGGACCGATTGGAGTAATGGCTACCTCTGCACTTTACGCGAGAATCTCTCTCGGAGCCACCATGTGCCCCCATACGCCTATTCTTCAACAGAAATGCGTAAAACTACATCACAATGCTGTAGACACCTTGGGGAATACATAGAAAGCGTAAGCTCGTTGATGGTACATTCACAGCCATAAAGGGAGTCATTGGAACACAGCGCTTTCAAAACCTGGGGCACTTCCGGATTGGATTTTTCTCAGGCTTTCGCCTGCAACATCAGTTCTGTTATACACAGACAATATCTTTACAGTTTTGGAAACGTTAGAGTGTTTTCTATCCAAAGCTGTCATTTATATGCATGTCCTAGCATCTTTTCCTGACAAAATATCCCGTTTAAAACGGGAACATGTTTTTTCCAAAAATGAAAATACTGCCCCCTAACACCAAGAGGTTAACACTTTTTTGGTTACTACATAATTCCATAGGTGTTATTTCCTTGTTTAGATGTCTTCACTATTATTCTACAATGTAGAAAATAGTAAAAAGAAAAGAAAAACCCCGGAATGAGTAGGTGTGTCCAAACATTTAACTAGTACTGTATATATACCCCCACACTGATAACGGAATATAATTACTCAAAGACACACACACCTGGCTGGTAGCATGGATGAACTCCTGGGCTTTGGCTCTACTTGCGATATTGGCCTCTTCCATCTTAAACAGCAGAGCTGTCACTGAAATACAGAGAGCATGGGGTTAGTAAAATCTTATACATATTATATACACTTCATAGTAGCAACAGGAATACACAAAAACGTACCAAAACTGCACCTGTTGACATTATTATAATGAATGCTACTGACAAGAGACTTACATGCTAAAACTCCTCCGGCCGTGCAGTCCACTCCTGTCTGCAGACTCCAGGGGAGGGTAGGGGCAGCAGGAGGGGGAGGTGGCAGCTTGTTTGCAGAGGAGGAAGAAACAGAAGAGGAGGAGGAGGAGGGGTCTGTGGAGGAAGGAGGAAAGGAAAGCGAGGCGAAGGCAGAGACAGATGAGGAGGAACAAGGGGGTGAGGCCAGGGATTTGGGGTCTTCGTCTAGAGGGAGTGGCTTCATGTTGGAGGGGCCGTACCGTGAGAGGCCTCCCTCCTGGGACGAGGGACTGGAGGGGGACAGGTTGAGGGTGCTCTGGGTCTGAGCAGGGCAGTCCTCGGGTAGGAAAGAGGGCTCAGGAGTCTTACAGCTGCTGTCCACTGTCTGAGAGTCGGGAGATGACTCCCGAGCATCACGCGAGGCGGTGAGGGAGGGCGGAGGGGTGTGGGGGGGTGAGGAGGACGGGGGGAGGACACTGTTGGAAGAGGATGATGAAGAGGATGAGGGGGTTGGACCAGCTGGACCAGAGTGCGGAGTGGAGGGTTTAGCCCCCACTCCTGATTGGATGTCGGAGGAAGACCCACCCCAGCCGCCGCCCTCAGTGCTACAGTTGGCTATAGCGCCATCCACGTCCGTCAAACCGCTGGCTAGGCCTTTCTCTCCCCGCGTCTTCTTCGCCAGCCGCCTCCTACGCTTGGTTGCTAGGGACAATGAGGGCGAAGACGCCGAGGAAGATGTGGAGGTGGTAGAGCTGGGCTTGGCCTTCTTGGACTTCAGCGCTGCCACCGTGGGATTAGCCAGCAAGGAGGAAGGTGGAACGGCCAGGGAACTGCGTTTGCCCACCTTCCCCAGGTCCTTGTTGCGTCCACTCAGCAATAGAGGCTCAGAGCACGGCTTGAGGAACGGAGATCTGCTCTCATTGTCCCTCCTAAAGACCACGGCAATGGAGCCTCCCACCACCGGCCCCCCAGAGCCCCCTACTGTCCCGCCCACCCCGAGGTGCTCCATGCCCAGCTTCCCCGAGCCCACCGGGCCCCCCGTGGTGCTGCTCACGCCCTCGCGCACCAGCACTGACACTTTGGACTGCAGCTTGGCTTTCCTCCCACCTCCACTTAATTTCTTGGACCTGCCAGACCGACCAGACTCTTTCTTTCCTCCTTTTTCCCCACGCTGTTTCTCCTTCCCTATCTTCCGCCCTCGTTTGGCCGAGGGGAGGGTGGCTGGGGCGGAGGCCAGGCCGGGGGTGGCCTGGGTTGGGGAGAGTGAGGAGGTGGAGAGCTCCTTACCTTTAGGTCGAACCGAGGAGGAAGAGGACGACTTGGACTGACCAGCTTTCTTGCCCGTTCGTGATTTCTTCTTGAAGTAGTGGCGTCCAGGTTTGGTAGCGGTCTTGGGTTTGGCGCTGAGGGCAGCGGGTTCCAGAAGCTGGGGAGGGGAGTCTTCTATAGAGGGGTAGTCTGAATCCAGAGCCTCCCCGTCCAAAGAATGCATGTCTATCTCCAGTTTGTCTGAGAAGTGGTCCGAGTCATAGCCATGGTAATGTGACGGTGGAGAGAGGGAGAGGCTCCCAGGCCGGCCAATGCTGTCTTCTAACTCTTCGTCCGAGCGCCGATGGCTCTTCTTCTTCCTCTTGTGGGGCTTTTCGGAGCCCTGGGAGGGGCTGCGGGGGGAGGATGGAGCCAGCGGGGGGGATCCGGGGAGAGTGGTGGTGGTGGTCGTGGTGACCGTGATGGTTCGCTTAATGGCGAACAGGTCAGAGCCATTGAGATCCTGGATGGATGGCGGCACCACGGGTCGACCATCTCGACGTCTCTCCCTGTCCCTTTCTCTGTCCTGGTGCATTTCTCTGTCCCTTTCTCTGTCCTGGTGCCTTTCTCTGTGCCTTTCTCTGTCCTGTGCCTTTCTCTGTCCTGGTGCCTTTCTCTGTGCCTTTCTCTGTCCTGGTGCCTTTCTCTGTGCCTTTCTCTGTCCTGGTGCCTTTCTCTGTGCCTTTCTCTGTCCTGGTGCCTGTCCCTTTCCCGGTGCCTTGGTTCTACGCTTCCTTTGGACCTCTTGGAGCTGCCTCTTTCTTGGCTGGTTGATTTGCGGACGCCGTCTCGCTCTCTTTCCCTCTTTATCCGGCTAGAGTCTCCATCCCTCTCCCTTCTCCGGGTGTCATCTTTCTTTCTGTCCTTGTCTCGATCACCGTCTCGTTCCCCAACTCTGTCTCTGTACCGGTCTCTGTCTCTCTCTCTGTGTCTGTCCTCTGAAGTGTTTGACCAGGAGCGGCCCCCGTGGGCCTGCTGCGCTGAGGTGTTTTGTGAGCGGGGGCGTGCTGAAGATTCCGGGGTGCTCCGTCGTCTCTTCTTCCTCTTCCTGCTGTCGCTTCTGCTGCTCCTCCCTCTCTCCTTCTCCACTTTTGTTTTCTTCTCTTTCTCACTCCGCCGCCCCCTCTCCCTGTGTCTTTCCTTCCTCTCCCCACCATTCTCTCTACCACCATCCTTTTCTTTCCTTTTCTTCCTCCTCCTCTCCTCCTCCTGCTCCTCCTCCCCTACCTTGCACTCCTTTCGCTTGCGCCGCTCCCTCTCCTTGGAGCTCTTGTGGCTCTTGTTCTTCTCTGCAGTGAGTGGGGAGGGGGCCAGAGGGACGGTGTGAGGAGACGGTGGGAGGTGCTGAGGCGAGAGGGAAGAGGGGAAGGAGGAGCGGTATCTCGCATTACGCCGGCTGACCAGCTTCCTCCTCAGATCTCCTACCCCGACCACCACCAGCTCCTCCTCTTCTTCTTCTTCCTCCTCCTCATCCATGGGCTCCCCATCCTCCCTGCCAGGCATCACCAGCCCCACCCAGTCCCCCTCAGCCCGCACAGACACAAAGCTATCCCCGTCCAACACCCTCAGGATCCTCTCCGGCTTGGCTCCCCTGTGGAGGAAAGGACTGCCAGAGGAGATGGGGAGGACGAGAGGAAGGACTCCTTCCCGGCCTCTCTCCTCCCTCTTTCCTCCATCCCTCTCAGTGGCCCCAACGATCTCACCCTCCTCAATCTCAGAGTGGTCCGAGTGGTTCGCCTTCTCTCGCCTGTCCCGTACTTTCACCCGGGGCTCTTTGGTTCGGTCCAGCCTCCTCCGAAGGGGGAGAGGGAGGGAGCGCGGTGAGAGCGGGGGAACAGAGAGAGCGTCCGTGGAGTCTGGAGGAGCATTGTCTTTCTCCTCTCCTCCTGTCCTCCCCGTCTCTACCTTCATTCTCTTCCCTCTAGCATCGCTCCCCATGCTGCTCACGCTGTTCCCTCTCTCCCTCCCTCCCCCCGTCTCACGCTCCCCTTCCTCACTCTCTGAGGGGGGAGAGCCGGTCGGATCAAAGGGGTCGTACTTTTCCCCTTCCTCCTCCGCCGCTCCTTCCTCTCTCTCTCCTTCCGTGGGGTGAAATGGGTCGTAAATCTCCGTCTCGAGCTCTTTTTGTCCGTTGGTGCCCACAAGGGGTGAGAGGCATAACAAGGGATCTGAGGAGGAGAACGAGGGGTCAGAGTGAGAGGGGGGAGCCAGGGAGGCAGAAGTGGAGGACACCACATCACCCATCATCATGCTGTTGGCACTTCCCTCCTGGATATCATTGTTGTAGCCGGTTGCCACGGCACCAGGAGAGGAGGATGAAGAGGAAGGTGGGGAGGCGGGAGAGGAGGAAGATGTGGAGGAGGGCAGGGGGCTCTTGGCAGTCTCTGTAATCCCGTGAGGAGGAGGGACATCAGGCATCCCTTTAAGGCATGGGATTTGAGTTAAGTCCATGGCCAGGATGAGAGCTGGGCCTGGGGTAAGCTGTAGTCCAGAACTCCCTGGAGCCTAGGGTTGTGGGTGGAGGAAGGATACTGAGGGTCGGGGATCAAAGAGCAACCCTGAAAGATGAGACAAGAAATGTTAGGCCTTTATCAACCACCTGGGGCCCACAATCTGTCATGTGTGTGTGTTTGGCGGAAGTAGAGTACTGTATGTGTGTATTAGAGTTGGTACAAAGTATTTACCTGACTTCCTGTTGCCTATACCAGGGGCGACAGTGGACAGGATACTGAGCAGTAATGAGTCTTCCACTCTCACCTCAGCTGTTAACTCCACTTCAAGGTCAGAACTGGAATACAAATACATCACTCATGAAACCACGCACAGTAGAACTGGCACATCTAAATTCCCTGTTATGCAATTCATTATATAGGGTCTCTCACTCTCCCATACATTTCAGCTGACTTTTCACTCTGACATCCTCTCCTTAGTCAGGCATGTGATTTTGGCCCCAATTTAGCTGTCCCAGACAAGTTTGAAATCGGAGACAAAATACCCATGGTGTTGCCTACTCGAAGCTCGCAGCTGTCACCGATGCTCATTTAATGTGAGCGAGTCAGAGAAGAAATCTGAGGGCTACCGATCCGTCTATGAGAGATCCCAATACATTCTAAAATGTTGGATTTTATTGTCATAAAACATGTGACATGTTTAACGACAAGTTGAGAACGGTGATCAGCAAAAGCCAATGAGATCCTACCAGTGATGACGTATCACATCAGCCAGAATGTGTACAAGAGCGATGACTACTACTAGCATGCATTTGTACTTGCCTTTAACCAAAGCGTCAAATCATTACAGCTCTGAAGTTGAGAAGCAATGTTACCCAATTCTAAATGTATTGGCTTGACATTTCAACTATGTATGGCAAGCGTGAATGTCTGACTGAAAACGTTTATGAGGTGGCTTTGAGCCACAGCTCGTTTTAGTTAATCTAATTTACGTCTTTTTCGCGAGACAGTGTGGTATCGCGAATCCTCACGACCAAGGGAAGAATTTTATACGTGTGTGACCCCCGTCTCTGCACCACTACCTTGGCAGGACAAAAAAATTACAGGAATGATTTTAAAATTAATGTAGCGTAGGCCGGCATTACCTGCCGAGGAGATGCTGTGGATAGCAGTGAAGAGAGACCAGGCAGGAAAGTGTTTCGGGGGTTGCAGTAATGGCAGCTCCCTATATGAAGGGGACAGACAAACACACACATTAATAGCTGCTACAGTCAATGGAAGAGATTAAAACACACACACAATAACACTCACCAGTTCGCTAGGCTCGTCATCTGGGTTCTCCCTATCACCTTGGTAACACCTCAACCTCGTCCTACTCCTTTCTTCATCCTTCTCTGTTTCCTCTTCGCTGGAGTCTTTGTCTGATGATACATAACTTAAGTCAAATAAAATTTTGAATAATCTTGCAGTGTCGTGTGTGACGATGTTAGCTAGCTATCTAATTAGCCATTGCATTAACTGGAAGTGGCAAGCTAACGTTAGCCGTTGCAAAATACATGGATCAGGCCGCACTCTCGTCTGTTGCTTGCAACACCAGTTGACCTGGCTGGTAAACTACAAACTAACTTAACTAGTAAATACACTTGATCACTGAAACTACTTATAATCGTCACGTTTTCACTGGAATCAGATTCGTCGCTAGCTAGCCAGACCTGCCAGAAATAGCAGTAACATTAGCTAGCTAGCCAGGTTTGCTAACGTTAGCTCTCCTCCTAGCTACACCGGTCAAATACATACCTTAGATCCAGTTACATGTTTTGTCCGTTTAAATCCACAATCTTCAACTAACCTTTATTTTCTAAAACGTGACATTTACGTTTAAAATACAGTATTAAAGGTTGAGATATTGTTAAAAGCACATTAAGAGGCCCATCCCATCCATCGCCGACATTTGACTTCCCTTCACTTGAAACAAGGGCCGACGGGAATTTACGTTTTTCGTTGATCGGGCTAATTTTGGGGATGACTTCTTCCTCGAGGTTTAACGACGGTTGGCATCCAATTTGTTTCTTTACCGCCTCCTAATAGACTGGAGTACAACTCCCTTATACTTTACTTGAAAAAGAAAAATGTACGAAATAAGTACCCTACCATCTAACACTATACTCACAAATTTCAAAATTACATTAAATCAAATTAACACCCCCCCTACTCCACTAATTGAATGTATTTATTCCTACCTCATGTCATCACACTGAAAGGATGGGACATCACCACTTAACACATCCTGTAACTCTTCTGCTGTCAAGTCTCGCACACCCAAATACCTCTCTGCAGCTGCCACCACAACCTCAATTTTCTGATCCATCCCTGCAGTACAATTAATAACCATTGCTATAAATGCTAAAAATCCAATCTTACTGACAATTAACACAGTCCACTACTTTCCCCAATACTACACATTCCTTTGTCTCATGCCCTTCTGCACATTTTTCACACCTTGGACCCTTCCTTCTACAAACTGCAAAAAAGTATTTAGTCAGCCACCAATTGTGCAAGTTCTCCCACTTAAAAAGATGAGAGAGGCCTGTAATTGTCATCATAGGTACACCTCAACTATGACAGACAAAATTAGAAAAAAAAATCCAGAAAATCACATTGTAGGATTTTTTATGAATTTATTTGCAAATTATGGTGGAAAATAACACACGCACACACACTTCCATTCTATCTATCTACTGCACATTAACTAATGCATCATGCTGTCTGACTGAGCAAGACGACAAGTACATTAGACTGTCTAGTTTGAGAAACAGACGCCTCACAATTCCTCAACTGGCAGCTTCATTAATTAGTACCCGCAAAACACCAGTCTCAACGTCAACAGTGAAGACGCGACTCCGGAATGCTAGCCTTCTAGGCAGAGTTCCTCTGCCCAGTGTCTGTGTCCTTTTGCCCATCTTAATCTTTTCTTCTTATTGGCCAGTCTGAGATATGGCTTTTTCTTTGCAACTCTGCCTTCACAACAAATCCATGATTTATTTTAGACAGGTCTAAAAAAGCATGATATGAAAAAAATGTAGTCTATTTCAGAAGAACAGAATAGCATTCTCTGAGTTGTCCTTATGTTAGGTCCTGATCTGGCTATGCCAAATGGCTGTGAGCTACACTAGTTCATTTAGTAGACAATATTTGCTTAGAATTCCTTGCCATTATTTTACATTTTTTCATATTATGAAGAATACAATTAGAATAAAATAGAATCAGAATAAAATAGAATCAGAATAAAATAAAGGATATTTTCTCAGAACGATTTGAGGCAGTGCTAATATGCGGCTATTCTGTGTTGAGCGGTTAACAAAGAAATAGGTACTCCTATATGCTTAATTTAGAGTTATTAATGTAACTTTAGTTGTTTTGCAAACATTGGGCTATATGTTTGGATTTTTAATACATTGTAATTACATTTACATTACATTTAAGTCATTTAGCAGACGCTCTTATCCAGAGCGACTTACAAATTTACACCTGCATTGTTTGCTGTTTGGAGTTTTAGGCTGGGTTTCTGTACAGCACTTTGAGATATCAGCTGATGTACGAAGGGCTATATAAATAAATTTGATTTATATTTGAACCTTTATAAAAATGTATTCATTTGTTTACATATGATGATTCAAGAGAAAATGTAAAAAGCATCGAATCAACAATAGCATTATTTTCAATTAACCCTTCCAACTATTTACTTTTTCCACAACTGCCACCAGTTTGGCACCAAAGCATTTACAATGACATGTTTTTAAACCAAGTGCATTTCGTGCTAAAACCCTCATATTAAACAGCAAAGCTATTCACTAAGTTGATGGTTTATATTTAGGATGTTTTACAGCTTTTGTCATTCTATTTTTAAAATCTTATTTGATATATTTATTTTACATGTGATAAGGCCACAGAGGGCCAGAGATAGACATGTGATTATCTGAAGTACCCAAAAGGCCACTAAATGTCATGATAAAATTACAGTTAGCAGTAATATACTCTACCTTTGCAACACTACATAAATCTGCCTCCACCCTAGTGGCAGATCAATGCATTCGAGGTTAAAGGAGAGAGACCCAGTAAACAATTGAGATTAAAACTAATAATGAATAAATCATTTATAGCTACCCAAGCAGGCAGGAAGCCAGTGGCTAAGCCCGGTGGTACAGTGACAGGGCAGATAAGAGATGCCATTGCAGCCTGGGTTAGGATGAGGATGTGGTTTCAAAAGGAACTGTGTGTGGCTTATAATAAGAATCCACTTCCTCCTCCCGCCCGTCTGGTTGTCTTAGGTAGTCTCTTCTTTGAACACGTGTAAACTATAGTTGTATGCATGTAGATAGCTACAAAAGCAGCAAATTAAACAAGCTTTATTGGCAAAGCAATCAATCATCTATGTATGCATAGTGTGCTTACACGTTATATCACTCTGAAAATAGTATTGCATGAAAATTGCTTTGAGCAGAATGAATGTGGGTAGACCTGCACACTTCCTGTCTAGACTAAGACAAGTGGGTCAAAACAGCAGTCAGATGTCAGCTGTCTCTGGTCTTTTCCATTCAAACACAAGCACAGGCAACAGTGGTCCAGTAGTATTCTGGTCAGTGGTCCCATTTGCAAGCATCTATGAGCCTTATGCTAGGCCTTGTTAACACAAGGTGGCACAGTAATCAAATGCACACGTACAGCACTTCAGCACACATCATCCACATGATGTTACCACAAGTATGTCTCAGCCTTACAACCACTCCTCAAGATTCCTCAACTCACTCCACAGTGTGTTCAACCACACTGGGTCTGAGGTTTTTGGTAAGGAAGGTACTGGATGGCCTGGCTGACCACCATGGCCACCCTCCCCCAACTAACTGCCAATCTCTACAGACAGATCCTGGTGTATCCATCTCTGCAACATTCACAAATGGAATGCTTTGATCAGGCAAGAGTGGCACACCATCGCAATATATAATTGCATGATTGCATGATTGCATGATGCGACACAAATTATGATTTGAAAAAAGTTGCTTGAACGGCATGAGCTCTGCTTTGTTTTTTTGCGCAGGCTGTACACACTACATCAGTCTCTCATTCACAATTTGACAAACACTTATCGGTTGATGTTACTCTTCAATAACAGACCCCAAAGCAAAACAGGGGGAGAAAAATAGGTTTGTTCAAAGAGGACAAATCATAGATGTTATGCTGAGAGATATATGTTAATTCTCCCCTGTCCTCAGTGATTCTCTCCTCAGTGATTCTCCACAGAACAAAGGACAGGATGTAGTTTTATAACCCAACCCTAGCCTGTGGTTGACCAATTAGAATTCCTTGCAATAAAACTGGGCCAATGGCCAAATAACAAGTATCCTATTTCAGGCTCAATGTATAGACAAATTCCTCCCATGTCTCTACAGAAGAAAACACTATTTCCATTGATCGTTAGTAGTCTATTGACTTTTAGTCCTCTTGACCTTTAGTCCTCTTGACCTTTAGTCCTCTGTGTTGTGTATTTATCTTCAAAATATTCTTACACACTTGATAATGCCTCAAATTTCACGGCGGCATCCCCTTTCTGTGGCCGTAATGCACCCTAAGAAAATCCATGCCATTTGCGACCAGTGGCTGTTGTGCCCTTGGCCCAAAGTGCTGTGTTGTGCCCTTATCCCTGAGTGCTGCACGCTCTGAAGCACCTCTCACTCACATGGCTCTCCATCACGTGATCGGGTCTTTCTCACAGGCTACAAGTGAAGACAGACACATCGGGGATGCAACTGCGGGTATCCTTATCCAATTCTGAGGTGTATATGGAAGATATTGAAAGAACTGTCCACATTTACTTTTCATCAGCCAACAAGATGAGTAGGCCTAACGAACAGCAAAAGCACTAGCCTGTCAATCTACTATCCCCCATAGTACAAAAGTTGACCTATTCTATTCTGTGCAAGAAATTAATATTCCAAACATAGTCTGGGACAGTTAAGGATATGATAGATCCCAAATTATACAGTACAACCACCAGCATAAAAAAAGAGAACGTTTAGCTTAAAATGTTGATAACCTATTATGCTATTTGTTCACATTACGTAAGCAGCAATGCTCACATGGCAGTAGGCTATAAGCGTGAATGTTCCATTAGCGGGAAACACCATTATCAAATGCGATTATGCATGTAATGCTTTTATTATGAAGGTGCATTTTTATGGTGAAAATTATCTTCCCCAAACTTGAAACTCACGCGCTACTTACACTGTATGTATGCCAGTTAGGCTCTTACAACCCTCGTAAAGCGGATTAATGTGCATAATTTTAAGAAGTTATCTGGCCACTTTAGTTGTGATACAAACCTTATCAAAATATATAGACCTATATAGACCTACATGAGGTATATGAAGTCGCAAAAACTATTGTCACCAATCAGACTATTCTTGATTTAATCTTGCCTTTACATATACTAAATAATATATGTGTGAAATAAGTTTAGATTTAGAATGGACCATTATCATGCACCTGTCTCCAAACAGGGGCAGCGGGAAAAAACATGTCATCTTTGCACTTAAAAAGCGAATGAAGGATGTTTTTCCCATGATTCATTTTCATGCCAGCCAGGTAGGTGAAACTCCTGTTGTAAAGATAAGCACTGAAGTTACAAAATGTCTTCTTTAGTCAAAAAGCATTAGGGTCAACTCCGTGCTTGTGCTCCTTCAGTCGCTTGGGTTCCCGTCGCTTGGGCTCCCGCCTCTTTGGCTTCCATCTCTTGGGCTTCCGTCTCTTTCCATTATTTCAGGTGCTGTGGTCTGAAACAAAGTAACTGAGTGTTAAAACTCATTGGACTAGTAACATTTATTTGAGGGGCACAGTCAGCTCGTGCTCTCACACCATTTGGGCACACAGAGCTCTTTCTTTTTTTTCTGCGATTCTCTTCTTCTCTGGAGACAGACGCGTCAATTTTGACAAGTAACGTTACAGAAGGAGAAGGTTACCTAGCATTATGGGCGGCAGGTAGCCTAGTGGTTAGAGCGTTGGCCTTGTAAACGAAAGGTTGCAAGATTGAATCCCCGAGCTGACAAGGTAGAAATATGTCGTTCTTCCCCTGAGCAAGGTAGTTAACCCACTGTTCCTAGGCCGTCATTGAAAATAAGATTTGTTCTTATTACTGACTTGACTAGTTAAATTTAAAAAATGGGATAGTGGTGAAGTAAACAAACATGGCTGTACCCATGAAGTAGACCCGTTGACAGCTTAATAGGGTGTATAGTTACAAATGTATAGTTAGGCATAACTTGCATGTCATAGCTACTGCTGTTACTTCGCTAATGTTTTGCTTCTAGGCTAAACATCCAGCTGCTGTGTTAGCGAGCTACGATGGAGTCGATCATACAAATTAATTACTCAGAGAAATTACAATGAAGAACAACATTTTCATGTAAGTAAAACACTTGCGCTACTGTTGCGTACTGTTAATGAAGACAAAATATCTGATGTGGAACTCCACCTGTCCTACCTTTGATCTGTATTTGTTGCCCCCCTCCTTAAATGGCGTATGCTTCAGGCATTCACAGATTTCGGTCTCAAACTCAGTGATTTTGGTCTCTTTGTGGCATCTGCTGCAGGCCTCTGAATGACATTGAAACACATCTTTCAGTTTAATTAGTAGTAAAGCAGCACAATATGGAATTATACTGTAATCTAGGACAAGGAGGCAAATGGATTCTGGGTAAATAGATGCTCGTTGTCTTCTGAGCTATAAATAATTGAGGTTCTTCTAGGGTATCTGGTATAAATGTGCACCTACTTGTCACAATTCTTAAAAGAGGCAGGTCTTCGAAAGCCAACTTTCTTCCCCCTTTCAAACTGAACTGGGACAACAGTGTGGTGGTCCCAATGTGACCTATCATCCTCCTCAGTCTTCCCCACTGTGCTGGACCCATACATACTGAGATAGGATGTCTAGTCGAGTAATTGAGAATTTGATTACTGGTATGTCTGACAGAAACAATGAAAAAGATGTGACCTACAGTAGTAGCCAGAGGTGGGACCAAGTCATTGTTTTACAAGTCACAAGTAAGTCTCAAGTCTTAGCACTGAAGTCCCAAGTCAAGACAGGCAAGTCTGAGTCAAGTCTCAAGTCAAGACCATCAAGTCAATTCTCAAGTCCTAAACTTTGAGTTGAGTCCTAAACAAGTCATAATGTGCTCTTCACCAAATGTAATACCATTTCATATTTTTAACAAGAGTAACAGTTAGTATATTACATTTATGCAAATCATGAATGCTTTTAAAAACATCGATATATTTATTACTTTCCAAATAAACGTTATATTTCATGGAAATACATGGGTAGCCATGAGACACCCCCCCCAATAGTGATCGACTATCAAGGATGGCTATGGGGCGCAATCGGGCGATGTAGGCTTGTACACAATCGCCCAACCTTAACACACACACACACTCTCTCTCTGTGTGTGGTTACAGTAGGCTAATGTATGTCAATGGCTTTAGGAACAGCAGTAACATCAGGCAGGATTTAGGCTTCCAACTGCCTAGCCAGTTGTAGCTCAATCTTGGGTGCAATGATCACTTTCCCGCATTGACTGACTGTGTGGAGGCTCATTGATTTAACATTACGTTATACATTATACACATTATACACTACATTATACACTAGTAAAGTAATAAAATATATAGATGTCTGCTATATTAGCCACGACTTTACTTTGTGCAGCTTCAAATGTTGAACACATTTGGAAGTTGTTGCGCCTTCGTCTGTAATTTTCTTCCCGCATGTTTTGCAAGTTGCAATCCGTTTTTTGTTGATACAGTGTGAACTTTATATCCGAAAATACTAATTATGGATATCATCTTTCCAAGGGTTCCATCTGAATTCACCCACCGACGTTCCTTCGCACTGCCACGCACACATTTTTCTCAGCTGGCACAATTTGATTGGCTGCTGTCCGATTCAATAATGTTAAATGAAGAGTAATGTTAAATGAAGAGTTGATGCGCTGCACACCTCTTTAATAGCATCGTTTTTAATATTTGGACTTGGGGAGGGTATCAAATCCAAGTCAAGTCACGAGTCATTGGTGTTAAAGTCAAAGTCGAGTTGCAAGTCATCATATTTGTGACTTGAGTCCAAGTCATGTGACGACTCCACACCTCTGGTAGTAGCCCTATAACACTTTATCAGCCGGTGTTAATCTTTCTGTGTTGAAGAAGTACTTGCAGTGAAAACATAAAAATTGTTTGCGAAAATTCTCCTCTGTTGAGATCCGCTTACACAGTAGCTTCAGGTCAGTCACAGAGTCTAACGGTGATGGCAGAATGTCGAGGTCCTCAGCTGTGGTCAATGGCCTTGTAGCATTAAGGAGCCTCAATTGCTCTTGCTGGATCTCATGTATAATGTCTAGCTTCATCAGTAGCTTTGTCTGGAAGGCTTAGCAAGACAACATCATTGATTAGAACGGAGATATAATTGGGTCCTAGACAAGCTGTTTTAGGATTAAAGGGGAGTTGCTATTTTGAAACAAAGCACTGTTAAATCACAGATGAACATGTACAGTACTAACAAGACATCATTACAATTACCTCCTGAGACTGCACGGCACTTGTGGATGCAGATTCCTTTTGTTGGAGACATATGAGGATAGATAGGAGGTTTTAGTGTAAAGCAATTCATTCTTAACAGTGCATTGTGACATTTCAGAAAAACAACGGTTTTGGTTGAGGGGAAAATTAGAGAGGGATGTGTTGATACTCTTAGGCACTACTTAGGGAGGTTGACTATGTACTGTAACAGATATGCAAAATTCTTACTGGATGCTGCAGGTAGCCAACTATTGTCTTGTAGGCCTGTAGGAAGTTGTATAAGATAAAACTCAGGTATGTGAATTCAATATGCTTGGCATTTATGTTGTTCCAGGAGTTTCACATTGATTTACCTGATAAGATTCAGCTTGGGGCAAAACTAAGCTGACAAAATGTTACAAATAGGCTACATATTTCAAATATTACATTCAACTCTATACATTACCCAAATGAAACATTTATCATCGTATGATCATACCCATTCACACAAAACACTTGTAAATTGGTTTAGAATCATTGTGAGGTAAGACAGAACGTAAGCCTAACGATGCACTTTGGCTGCTCTACGAGTGGTCTGGATCACTAATAGGCAAAACTAGAAACTGTTCTCCAAGGGTCATGACGCTTGAATTTCACCAGACCGCGGCTGCTTGCCCATATGGTTGTTGTCTAAGCAGATGCCTGCCCATGCTCTAAGCTCGTAAGTTTAGTGCTGTAGGTTGTACAAGGGGCAGAAGTGACTGTCTAACTGACCTAGGCAAAATTGAATTTCAAGACATGACCCACTACAGTGAGTGTCAATCATCAAATTATTGGAATGAGAAACAAAAAATATCAATAAATAATGTTTATGTTTATTCGATTACATATGCAGATGAAAAACATGAAGAACGATACATTTGTAATTTTAAGTGTTGTCAGGAAACCATGACTATTAATTGGCCAAAACATAAGGTGTAAGGGTTGAAATATTTGAATAATCAAATCATTATTCCATTTGTTGTTATTTAATATTTCATTTGGACAATACAAACTATAAACAAAACCATTCAAATAAACAAGTGTAACCAACTTTATATAGCCACCCAGGAGAAAGGCACACGGACACCCACACTTCAGGTTGACTTGGTTTTATCTGAAGTAAAAGATATCAAACAGCAATGACAGGCATTGACAGGAAGATGACAGCCACATGTTCACTGCTCTCAGAATATCTCTCTCAGACTCAATCCACAAAGTGATCGTATAGTATAAATGCGTTGTATTTAGAAAATAACAAAAATACAGAAAAGCATACCTGCAGTAAAATATATCAAACAGTGATGACAGGCATTGACAGGATGGTCACAGCCACTGGTTAGGTAGGACTAAGGTTGCAAAGGGTCGGAAACATTCTGGTAAATTTCCGGAATTTTCCCAGACATCTTCCATGGGAAGTTTTACTTAATTCATCCAAATGTTAACTTATAACAGTGAACCTTTTCTGTGGGATACACATAAGGCAACTCTAGGTCTTGTGGCATATGTTGGTTAAACTATCCCCAATTCAATGGAATTGCACCCTCTGCATGCACAGTGCATTCTTCCATCATATTTTTATTTTTTATTTCATCTTTATTTAACCAGGTAGGCAAGTTGAGAACAAGTTCTCATTTACAACATCGACCTGGCCAAGATAAAGCAAAGTAGTGCGACACAAACAAATATTTGCAGTGCACTCTTCCAACACATATTCAGCTGATTCTCAAGATCTTTCGCACTAATGAGATGAACCCACACTACTACACTGTCTGAGCCAAGGACTACATGCTTTCTGGTAAGTTTTGATTATAATACTGAGTGGGGTGAATATATTTTATATAACATACATGATTTTTTGTTAACTAGTAAATAGTAGCCTTTACACAGCAAAGTGTTTAAATCCTTTCTAGCTTGTTAACAATTTCTAACTTGTTAACAATTTGTTTTTGCTACCGTGTGGGTGTTAGCTTGCTTGAGCCTGCTAACTGAGGAGTGTTAATTCACCTGTTTCCATACATTTTAAAACATTTATCTTACAAAGGAGTTGTTTAATCTAACTGCTTAACTATTTATCTGTACATGGATTTGTATTTGGTTCATTTTTACTCCTTTTTTTCTCATCTTTACAGGAAAATGCCATGTGCACTATCTGATGTGTGGAAACATTTCACTACAGCTAATGTAGAAGGTAAAGCTGAGTACATTTGCAAATACTGTGCCAAATCATATGTGAAGAATGCAACAAAGATGCAGAATCATCTGGCCAAGTGCTTAAAGTTCCCTCAGCACTCACAACAAGCAACCTCTGACAAAAGTCCCTATACTTCTATTTGAGGTGATAATTATGAATCAGACACCTTATCGATAGCAACATCTCATGGCCCTCCTGGAATCAGAATTTGTTTTGACTCACTGGAGGAACGCAGTCAGTGAAATGCTGATGAATGTCTTGCTCGAGCTTTGTATGCAACTGGTTCACCTCTGATGCTCACAGGCAATGTGTATTGGAAGAGATTTCTGAATGTTCTTCGCCCAGCACACTCCCCTCCAACCAGGCATGCTTTATCTACTCATTTGCTGGATGCAGAGTTCAAGTGAAGGTCAAGCAAATCATAGAGAAAGCAGACTGTATTGCAATCATCTCTGATGGGTGGTCGAATGTTCGTGGGCAAGGAATAATTAACTACATCTCCACCCCTCAACCAGTATCCTACAAGAGCACAGACACTCTACATTGCAAATGAGCTTAAGGCAGTCATCAATGACCTTGGACCACAGAAGGTATTTGCACTGGTGAGAGACAATGCTGCAAACATGAAGGCTGCTTGATCTAAAGTGGAGGAGTCCTACCCTCACATCACACCCATTGGCTGTGCTGCTCATGCATTGAATCTGCTCCTCAATAACATCATGGCACTGAAAACAATGCATATACTATACAAGAGAGCCAAGGAAATGGTTTGATATGTGAAGGGTCATCAAGGTATATCAGCAATCTACCTCAACAAGCAAAGTCAGAAGAATAAGAGGACCACATTGAATCTGCACAGCAACACCTGTTGGGGTGGTGTGTCATCATGTTTGACAGTCTCCTGGAGGGGAAGGAGTCTCTCCAAGAAATGGCCATATCACAGTCTGACGATATGGACAGCCTCATCAAGGGGATCCTCCTGGATGATGTATTTTGGGAGAGAGTGGTAAGCAGCCTGAAACTCCTGAAACCTATAGCAGTAGCCATTGCACGGATTGAGGGAGACAATGCCATCCTGTCTGATGTTCAGACTCTGCTTGCAGATGTCAGATAAGAAATCCGTACTTCCCTGCACACTTCACTGTTGCTCCAAGCAGAGGAAACTCCAGATCTGAAATACATCAAAAAGTGTGAAGAGTAAAATAACAATAGAGGAGACAGTCAGCAAGATGGCGGACTGAACACAGCTATGATAAAAACGTAATATGTTATATCGGTAAATTAGACTAAATATTAGCACTACACAATCTGGTGGGTAATAAACTTCATCCTGGATAACAACACAAAACAAATCATAAGATTAGAGACATTTATCGACAAATATTTACGAAAACAAACAACACCCAAACATGACGGTGCGTAAGACAGGGGAACCTATTTCAAAACGAAAAACGTGACTCTTCCACCGACATAGACAATTTAATATTTTCACCACCGGGAATGGTAAAGGTCGAAACAAATCTGTTAAAATCAATAAATGACCAACTGGGCATACTTAAACTAGGTAAGTAAGGATATAAAAGAGTAGAAAGCAAGCCTCGAGATGAGTGATGAAAAAGCTGCATCATTGGAGAAAGACAAACAAGCTAAAAGGGACAATCAATAAGATTGAAACCGAAGTTAGTGAACTTAAATGACATACAGACTAGATCCATGATAGAGAATCTGGTACTTACAGGTATCCAAGTCAAAGAAGGAGAAGTTCCTGAATCTGTAGTTAGAGAGTTCCTCCTTACAGCGCTTCAGATCCCACGTGAAGCTATCGACAAAATTCAAATCGAACGTGTACACCACTTCGGACAGAGAGGGCAGAGGTATGACCGCCCAATGGTTAAAAGCCTGGGTAAAAGACTTGCTGGCACGAAAATAGGCATGAATGACCAGTTCCCGAAGGAAATTGCAGAACGGTGTAAAGTTCTGTATCCAATTTTCTAGGAAACGCGTAGCTCTCGTGGTGGATAAACTGTATATTGATAACCAGTTGTTCAGAGACACAAAGACTACTACATGGCTATTTAAAAAATTACCAAGTTCTCATGGACGAGGCAAATAATGAAACATACAATTCTAGCCCTGTTATGGATTGTAAATAATACAACAAAAAAATATAGCTTTTCTGTATCTTCAAATAACTAATTGGACCACAAAAGTGCTAATTCAACATGGTGGAGATAAAAACACAGTAAACAGAAGGCACAGTATGTGTGGATCGATGGTGTTGTGTGTGTTTTTTGGTGTTTGGGAAAGTGTGGCGTTGAGTGAGAAAGGAAATGGTGGCATATCCCAGAACCAATGTATTTCTGTGAGCAGAGGTTGTGAGAGAACTTTCAATGTTGTGCAGATGAGGGATATACATTTTATAATGAATTATACATCTTATTTACTTATTGTCATATCATTGGGAACTACATTTTTATATATTTATTCTCCTATATTGATGGAATGGTCCACAACCCTATACCCAAGACACCTACCTGAATGACCCAGATACTAAAGAGAAGTCCGCATCTGTTTTATGGGCCTGCTGTAAGCGGCCTGTATACAGACTAAATACAGTCAGAGACCTAGAGCAGTACCGCCCCCTCAAGATTTTGAGCCTGCTTGGCAGGGTTGGTCCTGCAAAGCCAAAGCCCCCTGATGGGAGAGCATAATATACAAGGAAATTCAAAGCTGCTAATGAGAACCTTGACGACCTTGTACCTAGCCGGTAGGGATTCCAGTGGGGTGCCCCCACCCAGGCAGTGGTAGTGCTGGCAACACTAGCTGCAGTAACCCATGTGGAGGGGGTCACACTCAGACATTCAGAGGGGGCATATTATTGTGGTCCTGGTGGCACAAAATCAAAGGTCTGACTGCACAGAGATGCATGGGTATTTGGTCACTACGGGGGACCATGTTGTGGGTGTTTCAGGGGAAGGGCATATATCTGACCTCCGTCAAGGACGTGACAATGGTTCATCAAATCTCGCCATTTCTGAAGGACTAACAGTACAGTTAGTTACAATTAAAACTGCACCATCGAGGCACAGAATATGTTAGAGGAAAAACAAAAAGAAATGGAGGAACTTATTCAAGAAAGATCCAGTGTAATATATTATAAAATAAAGCAAACTGGATGGAATATGGGGGAAAAATGCACCAAATTCTTTTTCAATCTTCAACAGAAATGCTACCAAAAAATTGTATTGAAACGTGTTACAAATGATGGAGTCACGCATGATTCACTGAATGATATTTTGAAAGAGGAAGTACTTTAAGAATGTTTTCTTTTCAGTCTCCTCCATCTCCACTAACCAAAGCTAATTGTATGGACTTTTTTCTTATTAATAATGTAAAATGAACATCCTATACAGAAAGACTCATTGTGAAGGCCGAATTACAGAGGAGGAACTACTGGATGCAATTAAAGCCTTTAAGGCTGCGAAAACTCCATGGCTGGATGGCATACCAGTGGAAGTTTTGAAATACTCAGAGGACTATTATTAGCATGTTTTCACCACTCCTATATAAAACGGTAGATTATTGGACACGCAACAAGAAGGTCTGATTTCATTATTACTGAAACAGGATCCAAGTGGTATATATAAAGCTCCAGTCCATTTAAAGTCCACTTACACTTCAGTGTTGTGATGCAAAAATTCTAGCTAAATGCTTGGCGCATAGAATTAAAAAGGTATTGTCAGATATTATTCATCCTAATCAGACAGGTTTTTTACATGGACAGTACATTGGAGATAACATAAGACAAGTACTGGAAACAAAATAATACTATGAAATATCGGAGAAACCAGGCCTGGTTTTCATAGCTGATTTTGAAAAGGCTTTTGATAAAGTATGAAAAAGTTTATATAAAAATGCCTAGAATATTTCAATTTTGGAGAATCTCTTAGAAAATTGGTTAAAGTTATGTATACTAACCCTAGATATAAAATAGTAAATAATGGATACATCTCAGAAAGTTTTTAACTGTCAAGAGGAGTAAAACAAGGTTATCCACTATGGGCATATCTATTTATTATTGCCATCGAAATGTTAGCTGATAAAATTAGATCCAATGATAATATTAAGGGATTAGAAATCCGTGGCTTAAAAACAAAGGTGTGCTGATGTATTGTATGTTTTCTTTTGAAACCACAATTAGAATCCCTCCACAGCCTCAGAGGATCTAAATAATTTTGCTAACCTAGATTGGATTAAAACCTAATTATGTTACAAATTATGGTACTATATTACGTATTGGATCACAAAAAAATGCTACTTTTACGTTATCATGTAGTTAACCAATAAAATGGTCAGACGGGGATGTGGACATACAAGTCCTGAAAGAAAGAAATGATTTTTATAAAGAGTTAGCAAAAATAGATAAGATCTTGCTACCATGGAAAGGAAGATACCTAATCTATTTGTTGAAAAATCACCCTGATTAACTCTTTAGTCATCACAGTTGACCTATTTGCTTATGGTTTTGCCTACACCTAGTGACCTGCTTTTTAAATGATATGAATAAAAAATATTTTATTTGGAATAGCAAGCCAGAAAAAAAAATGGCCTATTTATATGTTGGGAAGAGATTTTCGATGTACTGATTCAATGGCACATGGGTTATGAATTAACACGCAAAACAACCCCGGATTCAAAACTTGCAATTATTATTCCCAAATTCTTGCAACGAATGGAATGTTATTTATATGGGGGATACAATCTTACCAGCTCTGCAAATTTTGCTGCGAGGAGGCAGAGTCATTAGATCATTTATTTTGGTACTGTCCATATGTAGCTCGTTTTTGGTCACAGGTCCAGGAATGGCTGAAGAATTGTAACATTTACCTAGAGCTAACGGTGCAGATAGCAATACTGGGTGATTTGAAAAGTCATACTCAATCGATCAATAATATAAATAATTGTTTTAGCAAAAATGTTTCTTTAATTTACAATCTGTAGAAGCTATGAGAATAGAAAGGTTCAGTACTTTTGTGAAGCATCACAGCACAGTTGAAAAATATATGGCAAATAGAAATCCAAAATGGATGGTACAAAGACATAAATGGGAGGGGCTGACTGGAGCTGAAGTGGGACTAATAACAGCAAGATAACAAATGTAAAACATACGGGTCTGTAAAATGTATATAGGTTCAGAAATTTAGTGAAATAGCAGTTACAAATAGAAATCAAACTGGATGGACATTACAAATAGAGGAATGACTAAAAACAAACTAAATATAACTCCTGTAAAATAGATTGTGTCTGTAAAATGTGTATAATATGTATAAACTGAAGGTAGAAGCCTAAGTGTTATTGTTTATTAGTTTACTCCAATTGGGGGAAGGGTGGTAGGGTTTGCGAGGAAAAATAAAGGTATATTCTAAAAAAAGTCTGTATATGTACAGTTGAAGTCGGAAGTTTACATACACCTTAGCCAAATACATTTAAACTCAGTTTTTCACAATTCCTGACATTTAATCCTAGTAAAAATTACCACTTTATTTTAAACATGTGAAATGTCAGAATAATAGCAGAGCGAATGATTTATTTAAGCTTTTATTTCTTTCACCACATTCCCAGTGGGTCAGAAGTTTACATACCCTCAATTAGTATTTGGTAGCGTTGCCTTTAAATTGTTTAACATGGTCAAACGTTTCTGGTAGCCTTCCACAATCTTCCCACAATAAGTTGGGTGAATGTTGGCCCATTCCTCCTGACAGAGCTGGTGTAACTGAGTCAGGTTTGTAGGCCTCCTTGCTCACACACGCTTTTTCAGTTCTGCCCACAAAGTTTGTATAGGATTGTAGTCAGTGCTTTGTGATGGCCACCAATACCTTGACTTTGTTGTCCTTAAGCCATTTTGCCACAACGTTGGAAGTATGTTTGGAGTCATTCAACATCCTGACTGATGTCTTGAGATGTTGCTTCAATATATCCACATCATTTTCCTTCCTCCTTCCGCCATCTATTTTGTGAAGTTCACCAGTCCCTCCTGCAGCAAAGCACCCCCACAACATGATGCTGCAACCCCCATGCTTCAAAGTTGAGATGGTGTTCTTCGGCTTGCAAGCGTCCCCCTTTTTCCTCCAAACATAACGATGGTCATTATGGCCAAACAGTTCTATTTTTGTTTCATCATACCAGAGGACATTTCTCCAAAACGTACGATATTTGTCCCCATGTGCAGTTGCAAATGGTAGTCTGACTTTTTTATGGTGGTTTTGGAGCAGTGGCTTCTTTCAGGTTATGTCGATATAAGACTCGTTTCACTGTGGATAGTAGCAAAGCTACTTGTGAGGGAGATAATACCTAGATTGGTGTTCCTGAGGTTTTATCTGCAGAAATTTGTACCCACGTCACTGGTGATGTAGTGAAGCAGGTAGCCATAATGACGGGAGTGGACCAGAAGTTTGTGTCCATCTACCACCCCCAGAGTAATGAGGTTACCGAGAGAGCTAACCAATCTATTAAACAAGGGTTAGCTAAGGCATGCCACTCCACCAAGAAATCTTGGGTGGATTTTTTACAACTGGTGTTAATGAAAATGTACAGAAGTGTTAATAAAAGGCATGGGGTGTACACCACATGAACTGTTGACAGGAAGATAAAGGAGAGCCGCACACTCTAGGAACTCAGATGCAAAAATGTAATGTCCAACGTTTCGACAGCCAAGCTGTCTTCATCAGGGTATAATCACAAACATGGCTGTCGAAACATTGGACATTACATTTTTGCATCTGAGCTCCTAGAGTGTGCTGCTCTCCTTTATTTTCAAGTTTTCCACTCCGCTAGCCAGCACCTCGCCTAATAGGTGTGCGTTTCTTTTTCTTCTAGACTGTTGACAGGAAGACCCATGAATGTTCCCACACAGAGCCATGACTGACAGACAAATAGACCTCACTCTAGCTGAAGTAGAACACTTGGAGTACATGAAAGAGCTAACTACTGTTGTCAGATCTCTCCACTCTCACACTAGGAAAGACCAGGAGGAGGTACTAGGTGAGGACCCCGACTACCTGCCTGTGGAGGTTGGAGACTGGGTCAAAATCCACAAGAGACAATGGAACAAGCCAAGATGGATGGGGCCATTCAAGGTAACCATGGCAACAACAACTGCAGTCAGAGTTCAGGAAAGGTCCGGCTGGCACCACCTGTCCCACTGCCAGAAGGTGTTCAGCCCGCAGGAGAAGATGGAGCCAGACACAGCCTGAAACAAGAGGCAGATGTGAGATGAGACCAAAGACTTGAAAAAGATGAAGGGCAAGCCCAAAGCCCTGAAGAACCAACTGTTTTACATGATCAACAAGGTTATGTTGTAAATAAACAAACCCTTAGGGGGTATAAGAGAGGAAAGATGACAGCGTGTGGTAGTTGGTGGTTGACTGTGTTGGCTCTATCCACACTACTTGTTTGTGTGGGTGAAGCCGGCCCTGTCAACACTTGGGTAAAGTTTGCTCGAGACTTAGGTAGGAAAGGGGGACCCAAATGGGACTGCAGTGTTAATTTCAAGGAGTAAACCAATGGCAGAGACAGATCAGGCCTGTGGAATGTTGTATTTAATGAGGAGGGCAAAAGACAAGCAGAGACAGCGTAATTGTACCCTAGGACTCTTTTGGACATGAGCTAATTGATCAAAGTAATAAAAACGTATCAAAAGTGACTGAGGGATACAAGATCTAGGGAGTGTGTTTGACAAATAGGAATCCATAAGCTGTGGATAAAATAGGGACTGTAAACTCATGGGTTTTGGCCACGGCATAATCCCCGGGATGATGGTAATTGGAAGATAGTTAGGAAAAGGCTTGTGTGTACTCATCGAACGATGTATGGTTGAAGTGAAAACCTGGGGACCCCTGTGGCTGAACCAATTGTAGAGAATCTGAAGGCATTTATGTATCTGTAACAATGGCTCTTTAGCTGTAACAGTGCATTGTAGAGCTTATGCAGGATACCTCCCTGAAGAGTTAGAGCGCAGGCGAAGTTTTAGTATGCCTATGGGTGGCATTTAGTGGCTGTCTCATATTTAATTACTAGAGTGACCTATCTTGCTCTAAACGATGATATGGGATCACCCTGGGGGTTTATGTGTATTTGCGGCAGTAGAGGTTATCTGCTAATTCCAAATAACTGACGCGGGTGTTTTTTCCTTGGTGAAACTATCTTACCAATGCTCTCAGTCCCTGCCTCTGCTATACTAACTAACCGTTCCACTGATCCCATTTACAAATCAAGAAGCGGTAGGACCCAACTTCCTCTGCAAGTGCTTGTGCCTCCACTTTGGTCACAGGATCGTTGATCATCTGTCTGGCTTCCAGTAATGCCTCCTGAACCTCAGAAGCCTGATACCTGATTGCATGAACACTTTGGAGCCTACTCTCCCATTTTGTGTCACTCCATGACATCACAGTTTCTTCAAAACACTCCATCTTTGTGTGCCAGCTGAGAAGAAGGTGAAGAGATTTTGCACATGCCCAAAAAAAACAGGTGTCAGGTGTACAGTCCAAGACTTTGAGTCTCTTACTTGAGTCACTATTGCTTCCAGAATTTTGTCACTAACAACCTGTATCAGCTCATTCTTTGTGTGCTTCCCAAGGTAATGAGCATGTGTCTCCATCTTTCATTTTGCTGAGATTATTTTCCATAATGGGGTCCCATTTTGCCAGTAATTCAACCTCTTTTAGGAAGTTTCCATTATCTGGTTGGAAGAGTTTGTCTGATGAACCCCTGCATAATAGGTTTCTTTCAGCCAGAGACTGGGTGATACTTATTAAACGTGTAAGGACATCCCACCATCTCTTTCTTTCAGCCTCCAAAATTGTCATTGGTATCTCAAACAGGGCCAATATTTGTGAGCAATGCAGTGCTTTTGCGCTCTATACCATGAGAAAAAGTTTTTTAGAACACCTACTCATTCAAGGGTTTTTCTTTATTTTTACTATTTTCTGCATTGTAGAATAATAGTGTAGATATCAAAACTATGAAATAACACCAAAAAATTGTTAAACGAATCAAAATATATTTGAGATTCTTCAAATAACCACCCTTTGCCTTGATGACAGCTTTGCACACTCTTGGTCTTCTCTCAACCAGCTTCACCTGGAATGCTTTTCCAACAGTCCTGATGGAGTTCACACATATGCTGAGCACTTGTTGGCTGCTTTTCCTTCACTCTGCGGTTCGACTCATCCAAAACCATCTCAATTTGGTTGAGGTCGGGGGATTGTGGAGGCCACGTCATCTGATGCAGCACTCCATCACTCTCCTTCTTGGTCAAATAGCCCTTACACAGCCTGAAGGTGTGTTGGGTCATTGTCCTGTTGAAAAACAAATGATAGTCCCACCAAGGCAAAACCAGATGGTGTGGCGTATCGCTGCAGAATGCTGGGTAGCCATGCTGGTTAAGTGTGGCTTGAATTCTAAGTAAATCACAGAGTGTCACCAGCAAAGCACCCCCACACCATAACACCTCCTCCTCCATGCTTTACGGTGGGAAATACACATGCAGAGATCATCCGTTTACCCACACCGCATCTCACAAAGACACTGCGGTTGGAACCAAAAATCTCCCATTTGGACCAAAAGACAGATTTCCACCGGTCTAATGTCTATTGCTCATGTTTCTTGGCCCAAGCAAGTCACTTGTTATTATAAGTATCCTTTAGTAGTGGTTTCTTTGCAGCAATTCAACCATGAAGGCCTGATTCACACAGTCTCCTCTGAACAGTTGATGTTGAGATGTGTCTGTTACTTGAACTCTGTGAAGCATTTATTTGGGCTGCAATTTCTGAGGCTGCTAACTCTAATGAACTTATCCTCTGCAGCAGAGGTAATTCTGGGTCTTCCATTCCTGTGGCGGTCCTCATGAGACCGAGTTTCATTTATAGCGCTTGATGGTTTTTGCGACTCAACTTGAAGAATCTTTCAAAGTTCTTGACATTTTCCGTATTGACTGACCTTAATTTCTGTTTGCTTATTTGAGCTGTTCTTGCCATAATATGGACTTGGTCTTTTACCAAATAGGGCAAATACCACCCCTACCTTGACACAACACAATTGATTCGCTCAAATGCATTAAGAAGGAAAGAAATTCCACAAATTAACTTTTAATAAGGCACACCTGTTAATGGAAATGCATTCCAGGTGACTACCTCGTGAAGCTGGTTGAGAGTGTGCAATGCTATCATCAAGGCAAAGGGTGGCTATTTGAAAAATCTAGATATAGAATATATTTTGATTTCTTTAACACTTTTTTGGTTACTACATGATTCCATATGTGTTATTTCATAGTTTTGATGTCTTCACTATTATTCTACAATGTAGAAAATAGTCCAAATAAAGAAAACCCTTGAATGAGTAGGTGTTCTAAAACTTTTGAATATGTGCAAACAGAGATTTGCAAGCAAGGAGAGAGAGACTTGGACAATAGCTTCCCAAAAAGTATTACTAAGGGGGAAAAAAGCTTGCCTACAAGCTATAAGACAAAGAAATGTAAATTTACCCGCCATGACAAGTAACAGCTGAGCACGTTTAAATGTCTTTCTTTCATGACAATTAACAGCGCAAGTGGTAACCTGGTAACACACTAAGCTGACAAGTGGTTGCGCCAGCATGCCCATGTGAGCTGTAACCAACCAACCAGTGTAGAGTAGCCTATGCTGGTCTATAAAAACCTAATCTGATGTGTCAAGAAGATGTGTTAAATCCCCAACGGGTGTCGGACTCAGCCCGGATTCAGTCTACCGGAATTCAGCCAACTTTGCCGGCATCCAATTTCTAATCTGTGAAGCGTTCCTTATTTTGCTGTCTGTCTCTGTCCATTTACTAGTCAAAGTTCACAATATAATCCAAGGCCTATTGTACTGTAAAAAGAGGGAGAGAGAGAGAAAGAGGTGAGTTTAACAGCTTTCTTCTGTGGATGAAGGATCGGACCAAAGCGCAGCGTAGTTAGAGTTCAACATGTTTAATAAAGACCATAAACGTGAACACTACAAAATACCAAAACAACAAATGTGAAAAACCAAAACAGTCCTATCTGGTGCATAGACACAAAGACAGGAAACAACCACCCACAAAACCCAACACAAAACAGGCTATGGTTCCCAATCAGAGACAATGACTAACACCTGCCTCTGATTGAGAACCATATCAAGCCAAACATAGAAATGGGATAACTAGACACACAATATAGAATGCCCACTCAGCTCACGTCCTGACCAACACTAAAACATAGAAAACACAAAAGAACTATGGTCAGAACGTGACAGTGAGGGAGACTAGATTAGATTACATACAGGGTTTAGGAGAAAGAAACTGCACAGAGAGACAAAGAGACAAGACCAAGGTTGCTATCTGTATCCTGCCATTGAAGGGACACCTGGTTTGTTGGTTGTAGATTAAGGTGACCAGATTTCTGAAATGAAAACCAGGGACATTTCCAGTTCGGCGGTCAATATATAATTAAAACATCCAATGTTATTTTATCTATGAAATAAAAAAGGGGGACAATTCCGGGTTCATGTATTTAGTCTAACAGGCACACTGTGATAGAGAAAACAACTATACTACAGAAACACTACAGACAAGACAGAACTGTCCGATCTGAACAGCCATTCAGTGTTCCTGCTAGAATAAGAGCAGAAGAGAACATGAGCAAAATTGAAAAAACAGAAATAGTATATGTGAAATACTTAACAACATAATAAAGAAATAAGATGCTGATGAGATTGGTAACTACATAATATACTTGAACCAACCTAATCTGTTTATTTCTCAGAAGAATGTATTTTCTTCACGATTGCTCTGTCTTTGGCCAGCTTCTCCATGAACTCCTGGTAGGGGAGGTTGAAGTTTGTCTTCACAATAAGCATGGCCTTGATGGTAGGAACAGTGAACCTATTTCTTGCTTCTGTCCATAGATCATTCATTTGGGAGAACACTCTCTCGACTGGTGCATTACTTCCAGGTAAGCACATGACAACAGATGCTTATCTAGCCAGGTTAGTGTGTGGGATGTCATTCTCTTTGAAGTGGGTAACCACCGTGCTCCATCTCTGACTAAGCGGTGTCTCAGATGTTTTCCATTCTTCAAGCGATCCCCCCTTTAGAAACTCATGCAGGCCAGTAACCTCGTCACACAATGCATCCTCATTGATGGTCACATTGGGGCATTTTCCCTGCAGTGTGCCTGCTGCCTTCTGGATCTCTTCACGCAGAGGTTGCCTTTTTCAAAGGAGACCATGTAAATCCTTTAGATTATCTGTGTGCTTTCCCCAATGCTTGCAAGTAGTTCACAGTTGTAGTGAAGAATGATTGGGATGTTTTGAGAAAGCTCTCTTTAGACATGTCTCCAGCTCTCTCAGAAGTCCTCTGACCAAAACTGGAATGAAGTTGTCATCACGTCTTGCAGTGAATTTTGCCTCAAGGTTTCTCAGAATTGCAGCGGACTCCACAGCACAGTGGTCCTGGCCTCCAAGCATCTTGATCGTGTCACTGAATACAGTCAAGTTTCCATGGACAAAGACCAGCCAAAGTTCAGTCAGTGGGTCTTCGAACATTGTTCGCAGGACAACAGGGCATTTGTCTTCAGAAATAAAAAAGGATTTCAATGGCGCATACATTTTCAGCACTCTTTCTAGAGCAGGGAGCCTGGACATCCAGCGAACATTGCTGTGTCCTAAAATGTTATGGTACTCCTGGCCAACAAACTCACAAAATTCCTTCAGTCTTTTGACTCTGACGGTGAAAATATGAACATATCCAAATATCTTTGTGAGCAGGTACTCAACATCATATCCAAAGCTGTTCTGGCTGTGTTATGAATGATGTGGGCAGGACAACCTAAGCCAATCACCTCCCGCTGCAGAGCATTTTTAACTTTGGTATGGACATTGACCCTCCCCAGCCTATTCAATCCTCCAAAGTTGGTATTTGTTGTCGGCAGAGAATGTTTTCCAGGTTACATTTTTGGATGACCACCAGGACCAATTACCTCTACTGTTTCTCCATTCAATTCAATAAAATCAAGCAGTTTTGTTTCCACAGATGTGCTGCCATCATATATATTACATATCTGACTATTGGCAGCAGCTTTACCTGTCCATGATTGAACACATCAATGGACAGGGACACAAATTCAACCTGGTCTCGGTCCTGTGTTACCTAAGTAGTTGCCCATGGTGCTAACACGTTACTCACATTGTGTCCTAGCACATGTAAACTTTGTCTCATAAAGCTTCCGTATCAGTTGTGCTGTGCAGTCCATAGATCTGTAACTATGATTGTGTCGCATAGTGTGGGTATGCAAAGACACCCTCCTGCACAGCTAAACCATATTCTTCTTGGGAAGGCTCTACCTTCTTGAAGAATGTGGTGACAGAGGGCATACCAACACGGCCAATCAGAGAGGCTTTGTGCTTTTTCGTCTGCTGATGTTCTACCGCTGCCATTCTTCTCCGGAGGCCAATTGAAAGAGAGGAATTACAAAGGGTGCAGTGAACCATTCTATCGTCTTGACCTGAGCGTATAAATGGAAATTCTCTCATTATGTTTTTCATAAAAAGTGCATTGCCGTTTCTTGGAAAGAGTCATTGTATCTCCTCTGTCTGTTCTTCTTCACTCTCCTTGTGTAACTATTCTTACTCTCTTAACTTGTTCTTCTCCTCCAATCTTTCTCCTCTTTTTTTCACTCGTCTTCATTTCCTTCTCTTCACCTTTCCACCTCACTCTTCTACACTCTCCTTGCTTCACTCTTTTTACGCCCTTAATTTTTCCTTCTCCTTCCTCTCAGATCTGTATTAATAAATAATACACTATTAGATAAAATACTTTGGTTAACAGATTCCCATTGCTTGCCTCATTTTTGTATTTTATCTCAAAAACATTGTTTGGAATAATAAATTGGCAGGCTCTGTAACCATATCGTTACCTTTCCTCCTCTGTCTCCTTCCTATCCAGTCTTCCTCCTCTCCTTCCTCTCCACTGATAATGTTATCCATGAACATTTCTAAATATATTTTCACACTACTTATTATAATGCCAAACCATTAAAATTGTAATCTACAAAAATATTCTCAGAATGAATTGTGCACTCATCTAATATAATAATATTTTCCAAATGTAGACTAACGTTTACTAGCATAACCTATTTTAAACCTAATTGAGCAGATCATCTATCTATATAATAAATTGTGCCATTATAACATCACTAGCTAGTATCTCAAACGACCTGGCTTGAAAAGACATTTGTGGGGATGTTGTGGATTCACTTGACCCTTGATAGCTTCTGGCTGAGTTTTCCACAGCAGTTTTCTCTAAAACTAGTGTGAGCAAGTAGTTAGTAGAAGAAGAGTGAATGAAGCTGCTATAGCGAGCAGCCCCTCTGCTGGCCAAAACAAGCAAAACGCGATTTAGACTCTGCTGCCTGGTCTTTCTTGCCAAGTAAAATATTTCACTTTGCGGTCTATTTTTAACGCACCGTTAAAAACGGGACATTTCCGGGGACAGCTACAGCCGGGGACAGGCCACCAAAAACGGGGACTGTCCCAGGAAAACGGGGACGTCTGGTCACCCTATTGTAGATGTAGGTAGAATGTGTGCTGCTATTGCATGACTTAAGGTGATAGTATTGAATCTTGTACGCCAGGATAAAAAGAAAGGAATGCTTGAACACACTGCTCTGGTTTAGGGGGGGGGGGGGGGGGGGGGGGGGTGAAATCATGCATATGGATTTGGAGAGGATCATTCAGTGCATCAAACAAGGAGACCAGGACAGTGTCCAGACACACCTGGACCACTAACAACACTCAAGTACTACACTGCCTGTGTTACTATGACTACCACACTACTGTAAACAACTGTCTGTAACAATGACTACCATACCATGGGGCTGTCTGTTTCCATAACTACATGACTGCACCATGTATCCTTGACTGTATTGTTATACTCTCTCCTTCTCTTTACAGTGATCTTTATCCCTCCTTCCCACATATCCCCCCATCTTCTCCACAGTATGCTGCTTCTTCAATATTGAGGAGAGGGAAAGAAGAAAGGTGAGGACGAAGAAAAGATTTGAACAATTCTTTATTTCTGTCATTCCTTTGCATCGTTTCGCCGTTGCCTCTCTCTTTCATTCTTCTGTCATCCCTTATTTTCTACTTCTTCCTCCCTCAAATAACATGAATTGAATGTGACATCAACAAAAAAGGTCACCATGTCATTGAATTTAGGTTAAAAGTTGGGTAAAAGAAAATACAAAATTCCCTTTTGTTGATGACTTCTTGCAGAACCCAATCAGTTTTCCAAGTTGATTCAACGTTATCGCATATACTTTTTTGTTGTTGAAATGACGTAGGAACAATGTCCAGTGGGATGGTTCTTTTCCACCTCCCTCCCCTACATTCTACCTCCCTCTCATCCCCTCTTCTCCCTCTCGTCTGTCATCCCCTTCACTTCTTCTCTTCTCTCTCTGTCGTATCTCTTCATAATGTTAATGACGTCATTATTCATCATTTCTGTCTTCTTTCTTCCACCTATAATGGCTGTGCAAATGACTGCAGCAAAAAGAGCTGGATGAGGTAAAATGATGAACTCATTACACCATCAGAAAGAGAAGGAGAAAGAGAGAGAGATACAGAGAGAGAGAGAGAGAGAGATTGGAATACAGGAGAGAGAGATACAGAGAGAAAGGAATAGAGAAAAAAGGGAAGAGAGAGAGAGAGACAGAGACAGAGAGGGAAGGAGAGGGAGGGGGAGGGTGAGAGTTGAGCTGACAGGTCCTTGCACTACATTACACCAATCTCCATTCAGAGCAGTGTTTCATTAGTGGGTGTGTGCGTGCCCATTTGTGTGCGCGCGTGTGTGGCCTACGTAAGTGTGTGTGTGTGTACTCCAAAGCTAATTGTGTCCTCGATGATGTCAGTTCTATAGCCTGTAAACAGAGCGACACGGAGGTCAGTGGGTGCAGTAGGGGCGCTAATGCTAGCTCGTTAGTGGTTAGCAACGTGGATGCTAACGTTGTCGGTGATAGCCCAACCCAGCACCCCTTGTCCCAGGCTTCCACTCAGAGCTGTACAGCTCTGGTTACGGCCAACAACAGCCAAGGTGGAGCAACGACATTGCCATCGGTGACCAGGGACCCCTGCGGCACCCTCAGCACGGAGACCTGCCATGGCAACCTGTGCTCTGTCTCCACGGAAACCTGCAATGCCAAGCACCACTGCTCTGTGGGGCATGGAGCGCTGGTGCACGGAAAGAGGTATGTCCGGGAAGAGAGGGATGAAGAGGAGGACAAAGAAGAGAAAGAGGAAGATGACCAGGTGGGGAGGAGGGAGGCCCTGAAAGCCCTTTGTAATATAATCTACAACAGTCAGAGGGCGCAAGAGAGGGTCAGCACTCTGAGGTGAGAGAGAGCAACTGTTGGAGTACAGCAAAAACTATTTATAGTATGGCATCACTTCCCTCATCTCTCTCTCGCTCTCTCCCTCCCTCTCTCTCTCTCAGGAAGGCTGAAGCAGGGGATCAGTGCCAAAGCTCTTCCAAGTGGGCAGTTATATGAACTATGGCTGCTCTTCCTGCTGACGGCCCTGAGGCCAGAGCTCAGGGTGCAACTGCAGCAGGTAACAGCCTCAAGGAGGATGGAGTTGTGGTTTCCCTGATAATGGAGTATGATTTGGGATGGGTAGGCCTACTGTATGCCCCTCTCTCCTGCCATTTCTCTTTCTTTTCTCTCCATATCCCCCTGTCTCCCTCTGTCAGGAGCGAGGGGTGTCAATGCTGTGTCTGTCTGTGCAGGGGGGGGTGAGAGTACAAGATGCTGAGCGACCACAGTGCGCCAACTGTCTCTAAGGAGGTGTCACAGAGGGCTGTGGAGATCCTCAAGACCCTGTTCAACATCGCATACAGCTTCCACAGACAGCAGCCAGATGAGGTGGGTGGAGGAGAGTTCCATTGAATTATTGAATCTGTACCTTGTCCGTCTTCTATGGGGCATCGCTGGCTTTTAGTTTGTGAGTAGGCAGGAGTAGGTAGCTAGGAGCTGTCTCCAGTATTTTTAAAGTTAAGAATGGAGGTTAGTTTAAACTGATCCTAGATCTGTGGTCAGGAGGCCTTTTTAACATCTCCTCTTCTCTTTATGTCCCTCTCAGGAGGATCCAGCTCTCTATCGCCGCCTGGCTGCAGTGCTACGACACTGCCTGCTGCTGACCAGTGATGGAGAAGAACTCACTGAGGAGTTACAGGGGTATGTACAAGGGCTTCTGCTGTCTTTGTATTTGCATCTTTCTTTTGAAAGTAATGGTGGCCATTCTAGTTGTTGTCTAAATGTTTCCTTTTTCGTGGCAAAGTGGAAAAGATATGTTCTGAACCATTTCGAAATGGGTGCCATTTCAACCCTTGACCTTTAACCTGTAACCCCCCATGGTGTGCAGTGGAGGGTTGCGTCTCAATAGAGAATAGCTATGGAAGCATACTGGGTGTGTATAAAGGGTCATAAGCTGACAAAATCCCCTAGGAATTTATTATGAAGGGTCAGAAGTTGAAGGAGAAACGGACTCCAATCCTGAATCTGTTGACTGAGAGCTGCCACTCGCACCGCGAGACACGCCACTACCTCAGACAACAGGTACTGTTCTCTCCCGTTGGGCTGAAACTCCAACTGATTATTGTAGCTTTAATACAGAATGAATGTTAGTCTGATGTTCAGTTTACATTGTTGGAGAAGCCTGCTTCGACTTGTGATATTGGGGCCTCTGTCTGTCCCCTCCCTACATGAGTTCTGGATAGCAGCTAACTGGTTGAGCAGGTCTTTGTTCCCACCCAGCACTAACATTTGCCTCTGCCTGTCCACCGCTACAGATCCTTCCCCCTCTGAGGGACATGGCACTGAGGCCGGAGCAGGGGGCCACAGTGAGGGGACGTGGACGCGGACATCAAGCACTGTGCTGCCGAACTCCTCTTTGTGCTCTGCAAAGAGAACGGTGCCCACATCATATGACTCCTGTCACTCTTACTAGCTCATTTCAAAGTAACTCTTAGTTAGAAGAACCCACTTATTAACCCCTCATAGCACATGTAGTAACTCATCTCTCTCTCTCTCTCTTTCATCCCCCCTTCATATCTGTTTCAGTTAGTGACTATCCAAGTGTGTGAAATAGATGGATAGATCGAAATAGAGGAATGTTGCCATTTTCTCTTTTCTCTCAGTGAGTTTTTTTGTGAAGTACTCAGGCTATGGTAAGCGCAGGGTTCGCTGAGTGGAGGTCAGGTGACCCACGCCTAGTACTCTAGCGACTCAGACTCTGACACAGAGGAATACAGGTGTGTAAAACAACCATTGATAATGTCACAAACACAACACTTTGTAATACTGTATAGGGACACAATGAATCGTTAGGCTTGTGATACATGACTAGGCTTGTGATACATGACTGATAGCATAAATCGGAGCATGCAACAGAAACCATTTTTGATGGTTAGGAGTGGACAGTATTTACAAGGGAGGTGTTTGTAACTGTGTTCCACAGGGAAGCTAAGGGGCGCATCAACCCAGTGACGGGGAGGGTGGAGGAGCAGACAGACCCCATGGAGGGAATGACGGAGCAGGAGAAAGAGCAGGAGGCACTAAGACTCATCAGCCTGTTTAACAGGCTCTCACGGTGTGTGTGTATTTGTGAGCGTGTATGTGCATGTGGTGTGTGTGTGTGAGTACATATATGTTTCAGTTAGTGACTATCCAAGTGCGTGAAATAGATGGATGTTGCCATTTTCTCTCTTTCGCTCTTTCTTCCTGCATCTCTCAGGGACATGATCATCCAACCAGTGGGAGTGACAATAGGGGAGAGACTGGAGTCCCTGTGTGGTCAGATGAGGGGCAGTACTGTGGAAGAGGTGGAATCAGAGGGAGAGAGAGGAAGAGAGGGAAAAGTAGGGAGGAGAGAAAAGAAAAATGAGAGATAGGAGGGTGGAGTAAGTAGATTACAAGAGTTACTGCATAGGATGAAGTTACAGCATATGATGGTGGAGAGAGAGAGAGAGAGAGAGAGAGAGAGAGAGATATATAAGAGGCTGGTTTGTATTTATATAGCACAGTGGTGGAAAAAGTATCCAATTGTCATACTTGAGTAAAAGTGACAATACCTTAATAGAAAATGCTGCAAGTAAATGTGAAAGTAACCTAGTAAAACCTATTTGGTTTTAAATATACTTAAGTATTAAAAGTAAAAGACAATGCAAAAAATATACACTGCTCAAAAAAAACAAAGGGAACACTTAAACAACACAATGTAACTCCAAGTCAATCACACTTCTGTGAAATCAAACTGTCCACTTAGGAAGCAACACTGATTGACAATAAATTTCACATGCTGTTGTGTAAATGGAATAGACAACAGGTGGAAATTATAGGCAATTAGCAAGACACCCCCAATAAAGGAGTGGTTCTGCAGGTGGCAACCACAGACCACTTCTCAGTTCCTATGCTTCCTGGCTGATGTTTTGGTCACTTTTGAATGCTGGCGGTGCTTTCACTCTAGTGGTAACATGAGACGGAGTCTACAACCCACACAAGTGGCTCAGGTAGTGCAGCTCATCCAGGATGGCTCATCAATGCGAGCTGTGGCAAGAAGGTTTGCTGTGTCTGTCAGCGTAGTGTCCAGATCATGGAGGCGCTACCAGGAGACAGGCCAGTACATCAGGAGACGTGGAGGAGGCCGTAGGAGGGCAACAACCCGCCTTTGTGCAAGGAGGAGCAGGAGGAGCACTGCCAGAGCCCTGCAAACGGGCCTCCAGCAGGCCACAAATGTGCATGTGTCTGCTCAAACGGTCAGAAACAGACTCCATGAGGGTGGTATGAGGGCCCGACGTCCACAGGTGGGGGTTGTGCTTACAGCCCAACACCGTGCAGGACATTTGGCATTTGCCAGAGAACACCAAGATTGGCAAATTCGCCACTGGCGCCCTGTGCTCTTCACAGATTAAAGCAGGTTCACTCTGAGCACGTGCCAGACGTGACAGAGTCTGGAGACGCCGTGGAGAACGTTCTGCTGCCTGCAAGATCCTCCAGCATGACCGGTTTGGTGGTGGGTCAGGCATGGTGTGGGGTGGCATTTATTTGGGGGGCCGCACAGCCCTCCATGTGCTCGCCAGAGGTAGCCTGACTGCCATTAGGTACCGAGATGAGATCCTCAGACCCCTTGTGAGACCATATGCTGGTGCGGTTGGCCCTGGGTTCCTCCTAATGCAAGACAATGCTAGACCTCATGTGGCTGGAGTGTGTCAGCAGTTCCTGCAAGAGGAAGGCATTGATGCTATGGACTGGCCCGCCCGTTCCCCAGACCTGAATCCAATTGAGCACATCTGGGACATCATTTCTCGCTCCATCCACCACCACAGACTGTCCAGGAGTTGGCGGACGCTTTAGTCCAGGTCTGGGAGGAGATCCCTCAGGAGACCATCTGCCACCTCATCAGGAGCATGCCCAGGCGTTGTAGGGAGGTCATACAGGCACGCGGAGGCCACACACACTACTGAGCCTCATTTTGACTTGTTTTAAGGACATTACATCAAAGTTGGATCAGCCTGTAGTGTGGTTTTCCACTTTGAGTGTCACTCCAAATCCAGACCTTACCTGAAAGAATTTCAGAGTGTGTCTGTACCCCACCTCATCTGTCACTGTGTGTAGCACTAGTTTGAATGTACTGCAAACGGTAGCATCACCCACCAAAACACCACTCTTAGAATCACTGTAGCCAGGTACATTCATCGAGAGAGAAAAAAATCGCAAGAGAAAGGACCAGGAGCAGAGACCTCCGATTTCTTGCCAATCGTAGTGTTGTTATGCTTCCATATCCTTTACTTTCCACTCTGGTTCCTCTCCTGGAGATACCCCCACTTATATTCAAGGGTGCAATGCCATTCGCTTGTAACAGGGGATAGATCTGGTTGAGTGGATTCCTGTACATGTACACTCCACCCAGCCAAGGAGCCAATCCACTCTGAGGACATTATCCCAATGTGGAACAGATATCACAATTGGACTGGAGAGGGAATAACAGGTCCATGATGATTGTAATCAATGATGTGGGAGCAGTTATTGTGCAGGTGTCTGTCCCTGTCATGTGGTGGTGAAAGGGTATCATTACTTTTGAGTAACATGCTTTTTCCTTATCCAACATGTTGTCATTCCTTCCTCTGCGTATATACTTCCTTTCCCCTCCAACATTTGCTGTAGTGTAAAGTGCATATGGTTTCTCAGGTGGAAATATAAATAAACAATTCCTGCTTTACTGTCACAGTGTCTGCCTTGGATAGGAAAATAATCAATAGGGGTAAAATCCTCTGAAACTCTTCTGGGGCTGTCAGAGAAACCATGTTTTGTCAGCATTTTCACACCCAAGAAATGATTAACTTGACTGGATCAGAAACTTCACAGACCCAGACTTTTAACTGACGTAACAGATGACCTAGCAAACCAGGAACATTCCCAGAACATTAGCTAAGATTCCAATGAAGTTCTAGTTAAGGTTTTATCTAACATTAGGATGATAACATCCCAAAAGCATTCAAATAATGTTTTTGATAACAAATTATTTTTGTCTTCCAGAATTTTTTAAAAATTAAATATCCTTGGAATGTTCTCATTCACTAAAATGTTGTGCACAACAATTCCAGTTAATGCAATAACACAATGTACCGGTTATATTTTTAGAACATGCCACAACTAAATGTGAAAGGGAACGTTTTCTACAAACATTGTATAATCATCTACACAACTGGACTGTTTCTGATGAGATTTGCCGAATGTTCTGGAAACTTTCAAAGAACCAACTTTGGTTTGCTGGGGGCTCAGGGCTCTGTGCAGGCCAGTCAAGTTATTCCATACCGATCTCAACAAACCATTTCTGTATGGACCTCACTTTGTGCACGTCTGCATTGTCATGCTGAAACAGGAAAGGGGCTTCCCCAAACTGTTGCCACAAAGTTGGAAGCACAGAATCGTCTAGAATGTCGTTGTATGCTGTAGAGTTAAGATTTCCCTTCACTGGAACCAAGGGGCTTAGCCTGAACTATGAAAAACAGCCCCAGACCATTATTCCTCTTCCACCATGCGCATTGGGCATGGTGATCTTAGGATTGTGTGCGGCTGCTTGGCCATGGAAACCCATTTCATGAAGCTCCCGACTAATAGTTATTGTGCTGTCTTTGCTTCCAGAGGCAGTTTGGAGCTCGGTAGTGAGTATTGCAAACGAGGACAGATCCTTTTTAATGAGCTATGCGCTTCAGCACTCGGCGGTTCCGTTCTTTGAGGTTATGTGGCCTACCACTGCGTGGCTGAGCCTTTGTTGCTCCTAGACGTTTCCACTTCACAATAACAGCCTGTCAGCAACAAGTAGGGCTGAAATAGCCAAATCCACTCATTTGAAGGGGTGTTCACATACTTTTGTATACATAGTGTACTTTACTAACAATAGTACATGTGGTTCAGGGTTGGGAAAATCCTATTTCCAGCCAAATCAAAAGGACACCAAATTCCAATTCCAAACTGTTCCTCATTGGAATTGCAATTTTTGTGTACAATTTTAATTGACTGGAATTTAAAATGGATTTGACCCCAACCCTGATATGTGGTCAACCACACACTTAATGCATTATCTTATAAAGTTTTAGGAGGAAAAACAAAATTACAGCTAAAGTTGTTTTTCCCTGTCATGTTCATCAATTTCCATTTTTTATTTGCTTTTGTCAAATACAGGAATAGCATGTACAGAAGAGGAACTGGGCTTTAGAGACTGAAGTAACTGTACAATATTTACAGATAAGAGAGCTTGAACAAATAGGTAAACCTCCAAAATAATAATTATCATAAACAACAAACAGATCAAATAAAAACAGTCAACACAGATTTTATACGCTTTTTAACAGTTACACCTCCCTAAAACCACAGAGCTTTCTTTTAGAAAGCGAACAGATATTTATTTTAATTTATTAACTTCAGGTGTAAACTCTGCTCTCATTGTCTTTTGAAGAACAAACATAAAGAACAGAGTTTGCTTAGTTTTTAAATGCATCTTTCCCCCTCACAATTTATTTAGGCAGACAGAAAAAAGGGAACATCACACACTCCCTTAACCTCTCCCCTTCCCTCCCTTCACCTCAGTTTTGCTCCCCTCCACTCTTTTTCCCCCTTCAGCAGTAAAAGGGGGGACTGAGCAAATTATTTTGCGTAGGCCATTTCATGTTACCCTAATAAAACATGATTATTTAAAATAACAACAGCAAACAATCCCAGCTAGGGAGGGTAATTTCCTTGTATAAATAATACAAATCATAACTATTAATACATATACGTATATATACATGTATATATATATATATATAGTGTTTGTATGTTGGTGTGTGTGCCCGTGCATGTTTGGATGTAGATTCACCGTGGTCCCCTGCTTTTCCTGTTCAGGTCAAGTGGCAGAAGTCATACCCTTTCACACATTCACTATTTTCAACCCGCCTCCTCTGCTCTCCTCCGTCCTTCTTTTTTCTTCAGTCAAGAGATATTTTGTGATAGAAAAACTAAACAAAAGCGCTAAAAACAGTTCATTGTAGCATCCATTTTAAGTTAAAACTCAACCGTACTCACAGACCGAACATTGACTGTTCTTTCTTTCTCGCTGGGAAAGAACTAGAATGGTAGGTTCTGAAACCCCCCTCTCTCTCCATCTTGGTACGGTCCAGTGTTCTCCACTCCAACTCTCTTGCTTTGTCTCCCAAATACTGTATACCTCCCCTTCCCCTCCCTTCTCCAACCCACATTCTGCTTTCCAAATGGCACCCTATTCTCCATATAGGCCCTATGGCCAATTGTAGTGCACTATTTCAGACTGTGTCCCCTCCTCCCTCATCAGGCTTTGGTGCTGAGGGTTAGAAGGTCGATGAAGGAGTTGAAGAGGGTCTCCAGCCAGCCCTGGTTAGCCATACACTGCTGCACCACCTCCTCCTGACCAGGGTCTTCCGCTGCCTGCTCTATACTGTCCGTCTGGGAGGGGGGGAAAGAGAATAGAATAGTTTATTTTCCTCCAAGGAAGACATTCAATTATTTTGCTATTGAAATTCACTTGCTTATTTACAGTAATATATACAAACATTATGTGGATCTTCAAATTAGTGGATTTGGCTATTTCAGCCACACCCGTTGCTGATGGGTGTATAAAATCGTGCACACAGTCAGGCAATCTCCATAGACAAACATGGCTTTACTGAAGAGCTCAGTGACTTTCAATGTGGCACCATCAGAGGATGCCACCTTTCCAACAAGTCAGTTTGTTAAATGTCTGCCCTGCTACAGCTGCCCCGGTCAACTCTAAGTGCTGTTATTGTGAAGTGGAAAGGAGCAACAACTGCTCAGCGGTACAGTGGTTGCTCCACTAAACGTTTTGCGATTAGGCTGCGGGACTTAGAGGTAATTTGTGGTTTAGTACGGTACCCTACGTCCCCACTTCATTGTTCCAGACCCGTGTAAGGGGTAGTTAACTAATTATGCTTTTGGGTTCTACTGTGTCACTAACAGACAATGAATGGGCAACATAAACCTAAATAGAAACTGATAATTGTCTACGACTTCAGTAGTACTTACTAAAACTGTTGATACACTAAGGTTTATGTATATATTTTTTGTTAGGATTATTTTGGTCTTACTGTAGTACTGTAGGCCACTCCCGATCGGTCACATTATACAGTGCCTAAGTGGCACAACAGTCTAAGACACTGCATTTCAGTGCAAGCTGTGTTGCTACAGATGCTGGTTAAATACCTGTGCCGCCCTCGACTGGGAGACCCATGAGGTGATTGTAGGTTTTTGGTATCTCTCCCTCTAAAAACAGAATTAAATAAAATAACAAACTGGCTTTATTTACAAATTAGTAACAATGTCTCACCCCATGTTCAAGAATGGCCTTTTTCCTCACTCATTTTACGTTATTTGAAAACAAAATATTCTTATTTTTTTTTTAAACAAAGAGATTATTATTATTAATTTAAAATGATATAAAAGCCTGTTGGATATTCTCACGGATATATTATTTACCCTGTTATTAGCAGGACAATATATATTGGTCATATTGGTCATGGCTGAGTGGTGCACAATGGGATTGCCTAGCAGTTCTCCAGCTGTATCCACTGAAAGCGCGTGAGGTTCAAGGCACGAGGGCAGGGGGCACGGATGGGCCGCAGAGCCGCGCACAAAAGTCCGACCTAGACCATGGGGAAGGGAGGAGGAGGAGGAGGAAGGTGGATGGACCACTACCCCGCCACACTGGCAACACTTTAAGGGGCATTGCACGAATAATGACGCTGACTAGCGAAATGTTCCCTCTGTTCTGTTCTTAGTGCCAGTCTGCATGTTCAAACTAATACAATGCAACTAATAACGGCAAGTCAGTTAAGAACAAATTCTTATTTAAAAGGACAGCCTACTCCTTCCTCCCAGTTGGGGATTTAAACCCTGGTCTCCAGCGTGCCATCACAACACAGGGATTATTTAGCTAAATAGCCCAGTACTGTACTCCCGACCATCACGTTTTCCAGTGCCATATTTTCCGTTCCGTCCTAACGGAAACCCAGGGGGTTTTTCTTAGAATAGAAACGCCATAATATTAATCAAATTAATCCCAAACTCTAAAAGTAATTGGAAACGTAGATACAAATAATTTGTAATGTGGTTACAATAAAGAATGTAAACAAGATGCTGTGTTTTTATTTACAGTAGTGATGGACAGCTGGTGGCATTTTGAAAACAGGTTTTCAAACACTTGGTGCCGATTAGCAGGACAAAAAAAGACTCTTTGTAGCCCGGCTACTATAGGTGTGAACATCCCCCTACCTGCAATTTATTCGATGCTTAAGTACTCTGAAGTGTTACATTGCTAACTCAAAACAGTACAGTATTTCTTCATCAACATCTTTATGCTTTCGTTAATAAAATAACTAGAAAGTTACCATTCAAAAAGTAGCTGTTTATCTAAAAAAAAATGACATTGCGACCAAAGAGAACAGATTAAATGGACATAATTTTCATCAAGCCAGCTTCTTTCTATGGTGCTACCCGTTCCAGGGTTTGAACTACCACGAGGACTTGAAAATGAGCCGGAGCTGAAAGGATCACTAAAACTAAAGTTATTTTGGTTTCAGTGCATTTTCTTAAAAAAAAATGTATATAGCCTATCAATGTGAAGGCATACTATGTAATAAAATTGGTAATGAAATAAAGGTTCAATTAAATATATATATATATATATATATAGAAATGATTGTGTGCTAAAAACATGAATGTGTTTTTGCAGCGCATACAAACATGCCGACAACCATCCGTGGAGATCAGAGGACAAAGGGCGGGACAACGGGCCGCACCAAAAAAACGCATTGTTGCCAAGAAAGCGGTTCGTTTTGCCAGATTCCTAAAATATGTACACAGCATTTGTGTGTTGGAGTCACTTTGAATTCTTAATTGATCTACCGTTTCTATCATAGGCCACTGTAATTGATGGGGGCTCAGTGTGGTACCATTCTGCTCATCTGATGAAGGTGCACGTGGATCAGATTCAAACTTTGAAGACCGAGATCAAGTCATTGAAGGCAGATCTGCAGAAGAGAAACATTATTGGAGGGCAGAGATACGGGCGACAGCTGATGCATTGGTCCAGAGCCAGGTGGCAGTCACCGCATCGCATTGTAAAATGTGTTGCTACAGATACCCGTGCCGGCCGCCACCGGGAGACCCATGAGGCGGCTTTTGGTTTTAATTTAGAATCCTCCAATCCTCTATATGTAATTATTGGCGGAGAGTCATATTAGTCATATTTGTCGATATACTGTAGGCCTACCGTAGGCGACATGAGTCTCAATAGAGTTGAGTAATGTGCTTTTAAAAGTGGTGTAGGTCTTATTTATTTAAAGAGCATATTAAAGTTAGTTGTGGACTATTGCTTCAAATCCAATTGCTTATATTTTAGCATCATTTCGCGCCGCTCTGAGACAAGCATGGGGACTGTTCTTGATATTGAGATTTTTATTTTCACTGAATCTCCGTTTGGGTATTTGGTTAGACTAGAATTAGAAAATTAGGTTGTAGAAATGTTATGCTCTCAGTGTAACCTTTATTTAACTAGGCAAGTCAGTTAACCTCTTTGGGCTAGGGGGCAGTATTATCACGTCCGGATGAAAAGCGTGCCCAAAGTAAACTGCCTGTTACGCAGGCCCAGAAGCTAGGATATGCATATGGAAGTATTGGATAGAAAACACTCTAAAGTTGCTAAAACTGTTAAAATAATGTCTGTGAGTATAACACAACTGATTTTGAAAGCGAAACCCAGGACACAATCCATCCAGGGAAATTATTTTTGAGATCATTGTGCTTTCCAATGTTTTTCCTTGGGAAACCTGATTTTTTTGGGCCCAGATTGCAGTTCCTATGGCTTCCAGTAGAAGTCAACAGTCTTTAGAAATAGTTCGGTGTTGTTCTTTTAAAAGTGTCACTCAGGTGGACTCTAGTCTTTTGGTGTGCGTGAACAGGAGCGTGCTCCTCGTTGTTTTTCTCCGGTATTGGAAACAGTTTATTCCGTCTCAAATTTGATCGATTATTTACATTTTAGGGTACCTAAGGTTGGATTAGAAACGTTGTCTGAAATGTTTGGACCAAGTTTACAAGTATCTTATTAGATACTTTGTAGTTATGTTGTATTCCTGAATCAAAAGCGCTAAATAAATTTACATTTTGGGGATATAAAGAAGGAATTTATCGAACAAAAACGACCATTCATTGTGTCACTGAGAAATGCGTTCTCTGGAATGATGAATCACGTTTCACCGTTTGGCAATCCATTGACAAATCTGGGTGTGGCAGATGCCAGGAGAACGCTACCTGCCCCAATGCATAGGGTCAACTGTAAAGTTTGGTGGAGGAGGAATAATAACCAGGCGTTGTTTTTCATGGTTCGGGCTAGGCCTCTTAGTTCCAGTGAAGAGAAATTGTAATGCTACAGCATACAATGACATTCTAGACGATTATGTGCTTCCAACTTTGTGGCAACAGTTTGGGGAAGGCTCTATCCTGTTTCAGCATGACAATAGCACTGTGAGATCCATACAGAAATGGTTTGTCAAGATGGGTGGGGAAGAACTTGACTGGCTTGCACAGAGCCCTGACCTCAACCCCATCAAACAACTTTGGGGTGAATTGGAACGCCGACTGCAAGTCAGGCCTAATCGCCCAACATCAGTGCCCGACCTCACTAATGCTCTTGAATGGAAGCAAATTCCCGCAGTTATATTCCAACATCTAGTGAAAAGCCTTCCCAGAAAAGTGTAGGCTTTTATAGAAGCAAAGGAGGGACCAACTCCATATTAATGCCCATGAGTATAGACATGTTGCATATAGATCTAACATGAATTGATATTATGCAATTCAAATATCCACTCTAGGATGGATAATAAATAAAGTGATTATTATATAAGCACAACACAACCACCCACAAATGACAGCCAACCTTTCACAACAAAAGGACTAACTACACAGTGCTCCATTTGAATTATTCTTACCACAATGGAAACAGAGAGAGAGAGGAGGGGAAAGAGAGAGAATCAGGAAGAAAGTAGAGAAGAACAACAATGCCATAGAGGAAAGAGAGGGGTGTTGGAAGATCAGTGTTGTGAAAAGCAATTGTGATGCTGAGTCTTACCTCCTTCTTGCAGTCCAGAAAGGTGTGATACTTGTAGTGATGGAGAGAATGATAAAGGCTATAGACACGACACGTCTCTGTGGACAGCTTGAGGTCCTGAGAGTCACAGAGAGAGAGGAAAAAGAGGAGGGAAAGGAGAGAGGAAATAATTTATTAGGGAATCTCTCCAGTTCTCTTGGACTGAGGAATAGGGAATATGGAAAAGGCCTAGTCTACTATGTATTCACAACTTCAAATCAAATCAAATTGTATTAGTCACATGGGCCGAATACAACAGTGAAAAGCTTACTTACGAGCCCCTAACCAACAATGCTGCTAAAAAACAAAATCAAAAATACAAATAAGAACAAGAAATAAAAAGTAACAAGTAATTAAAGAGCAGCAGTAAAAAAACAATAGCGAGACTACAGGAAGGTACCGGTAAAGAGAAAATGCGCGGGGACACCGGTTAGTTGAAGTAATATGTACATGTAGGTAGAGTTATTAAAGTGACTGCATAGATGATAACAACAGAGAGTAGCAGCAATGTAAAAGGGGGGGGGGGGGGGGGTGCAAGTAGTCTGGGTAGTCATTTGAGTAGATGTTCAGGAGTCTTATGGCTTGGGGGTAGAAGAGGTTTAGAAACCTCTTGGACCTAGACTTGGCGCTCCGGTACTGCTTGCCGTGCGGTAGCCGATAGGACAGTCTATAACTAGGGTGGTTGGAGTCTTTGACAACTTTTAGGGCCTTCCTCTGATACCGCCTGGTACAGAGGTCCTGGATGGCAGGAAGCTTGGCGCCAATGATGTACTGGGCTGTACGCACTACCCTCTGTAGCGCCTTGTGGTCGGAGGCCGAGCAGTTGCCATACCAGGAAGTGATGCAACTAGTCAGGATGCTCTCGATGGTGCAGCTGTAAAACCTTTCGAGGATCTGAGGACCCGTGCCAAATCTATTCAGTCTCCTGAGGGGAATATGTTTGTCATGCCCTCTTAACAACTGTATTGGTGTGCTTGAACCATGTTAGTTTGTTGGTGATGTGGACACCAAGGAACTTGAAGCTCTCAACCCGCTTCACTACAGCTCCGTTGATGAGAATGGGCGTGTGCTTGGTCCTCTTTTTCCTGTAGTCCACAATCATCTCCTTTGTCTTGATCATGTTGAGGGAGAGGTTGTTGTCCTGGCACCACATGGCCAGGTCTCTGACCTCCTCCCTAGAGGCTGTATCGTTGTTGTCGGTGATCAGGCCTACCACTGTTGTGTCATCGGCAAACTTAATGATGGTGTTGGAGTCGTGCCTGGCTGTGCAGTCATGAGTGAACAGGGAGTATGGAGGGGACTGAGCACGCACCGCTGAGGGGCCCCTGTGTTAAGGATCAGCGTGGTGGACGTGTAGTTAACCTTCCCTTACCACCTAGGGGCGTCCCGTCAGGAAGTCCAGGATCCAGTTGCAGAGGTTAAGTGTTAAGTCCCAGGGTCCTTAGCTTATTTATGAGCTTTGAGGGCACTATGCTGTTGAATGCTGAGCTGTAGTCAATGAATAGCATTTTCACATAGGTGTTCCTTTTCTCCAGGTAGGAAAAGGCAGTTCGGGAGGTATGCAAATTGGAATGGGTCTAGGGTTTCTGGGATAATGGTGTTAATGTGAGCCATGACCAGCCTTTCAAAGCACTTCATGGCTACAGATGTGAGTGCTATGGGTCGGTAGTCATTTAGGCAGGTTACCTTAGTGTTCTTGGGCACAGGGTCTATGGTGGTCTGCTTAAACCATGTTGGTATTACAGACCCGGACAGGGAGATGTTGAAAATGTCAGTCACACTTGCCAGTTGGTCAGCACATGCTCGCAGTACACGTCCTGGTAATCCGTCTGTCCCTGCGGCCTTGTGAATGTTGACCTGTTTAAAGGTCTTACTCACATCGGCTGCGGTGAGCTTCTGGAACAGCTGGTGCTCTCATGGATGTTTCAGTGTTATTTGCCTCAAAGCGAGCTTAGAAGTAGTATAGCTCATCTGGTAGGCTCGTGTCACTGTCACTCGGTTGTGCTTCCCTTTGTAGTCTGTAATGGTTTTACAAGCCCTGCCACATCTCACGAGCATCAGAGCCGGTGTAGTACAATTCAATCTAAGTCCTGTATTGACACTTTGCCTGTTTGATGGTTTGTCGGAGGGCATAGCAGGATTTCTTATAAGCTTCCGGGTTAGAGTCCCGCTCATTGAAAGTGGCAGCTCTAGCCTTTAGCTCAGCGTGGATGTTGCCTGTAATCCATGTCTTCTGGTTAGGGTATGTGCGTACGGTCACTGTGGGGATGACGTCATCGATGCACTTATTGATGAAGCCAATGACTGATGTGTGGTACTCCTCAAAGCCATCGGAGGAATCCCAGAACATATTCCAGTCTGTGCTAGCAAAACAGTCTTGTAGTTTAGCATCTGCTTCATCTGACCACCTTTTTATTGATCGAGTCACTGGTGCTTCCTGCTTTAATTTTTGCTTGTAAGCAGGAATCAGGATGATAGAATTATGGGCAGATTTGCCAAATGGAGGGCGAGGGAGAGCTTTGTATGCATCTCTGTGTGTGGATTAAAGGTCGGCCAGAGTTTTTCCCCCTCTGGTTGCACATTTAATTTAACATGCTGACAGAAATTTGTTGAAACGGATTTAAGTTTCCCTGCATTAAGGTCCCCGGGCCACTAGGAACACCGCCTCTGGGTGCGCGTTTTCATGTTTGCTTATGGCGGAATACAGCTCATTGAGTGCGGTCTTAGTGCAAGCTTCAGCCTGTGGTGGTATGTAGACAGCTACGAAAAATTCAGATGAAAACTCTCTAGGAAGATAGTGTGGTCTACAGCTTATCATGAGATACTCTACCTCAGGCGAGCAAAACCTCAAGACTTATACATAGTGTGCCGCTCCTTGTCTTACCAGACGCCGCTGTTCTATCCTGCCTATACAGCGTATAACCAACCAGCTGTATGTTGATAATGTCATCGTTTAGCCATGACTCCGTGAAGCATAAGATATTACCGTTTTGAATGTCCAGTTGGTAGTTTAATCTTCCGTTTAGGTCATTGATTTTATTTTCCAAGGATTGCACGTTTGCTAGCAGAATGGAAGGCAGTGGGGGTTTATTCGATTGCCTACAAATTCTCAGAAGGCAGCCAGCCCTCCGGCCCCTTTTTCTACACCTTCTCTTCACGCAAATGACGGGGATCTGGGCCTGTTCCCGGGAAAGCAGTATGTCATTCACATCGGGCTCGTCGGACTCATTAAAGGAAAAAAATTATTCTGCCAGTTGGTGGTGAGTAATCGCAGTTCTGATGTCCAGAAGATCTTTTCGGTTATAAGAGACGGTAGCAGCAACATTATGTACAAAATAAGTTTCAACAAAGTTACAAACAAAAAAACACAATCGGTTAGGGGACACATAAAACGTCAGCCTTCTTCTCCGGTGCCATCTTCACATACTTTCAGAGGATCACTAAAAATACAAATACACTTGATCAACGCTAAAAGAAGAAACGTAGCCTCGTCGAGAACCAGGTTTCCCTGATTGGAAAGCCTGGTGAAGTCTATGGCCGAAAGTGGCTAAAAAGGGGTGGAGAGCCGGTGTAAATCAGTGACGCCTTGCAACACGTCAAACCGATCAAATGCATTGCTTGGGCGGAGCTTAACACGCAGCGCCAATCAAACACATCAAATCAATCAATGCTTTGCTTGGGCATCGCTTAACACGCAGCACTCCTTCAACGGACATGTGGGGGGAGGGTTCTTGAAATGTAAAATACCTAAAAATGTAGCCGCTGGATGCCAGTGGACCATTCAAACCGTTTCCAAAGGACGTGACAACAACGTTTTTGGAGGTATGGCTACGTGAGACTAGAAGAAACAAGACAACGCAAGTGTAAATAAGGACAGTGTCATGGTTTTGCTTTGTTAGCACATGGGTAAACACCTTCCGGACCGAGTTAAAACCACCGAGATACAAGTTTATGTACAAAGCAAAGTGACAAACAGGTCCGGACTTTATTACTCCAGTTCTTGTGAGACAGAATTGTCTCTTCTGCTCGGCTTCTACAACACCTAGACACAATTTTCAAGGCCAGGGTTAGCCACAGTGCAGCGGATTTGATACATTGGTGTCAGTGGTTGGATACTAAAGTCAAGGAGTTCATGACTGGATGTGGGTCACTCACCTGCTGTTTGGGCGTGGTGCTCTTCTTGACGCGGTTGAGGGTTTTACGGCTGTAGCACTCGCCGCCGAGGTGCACTTTGACCGCTCCAGAGTCCAGGGGGTCCGCCGTCATTTTGGGGAACATATGCAGAGTCTCCTAAAGAAGAAAAATATAAAGATGGAGGGAGCGAGGGAGGGGGAGAAGAGGTCATTTCAACTGTTTTAAAGTTTTCACTTTTCTTTATGATAGTGAGAAAGTTGGATGGAGATTGGAAAGAGATATGGTAAAACTCCAGACACTACAGGTACTTTTCATAGGTAGGTATCACATCTGGCATCAGCATTTTTACAACTAAACAGACAGACGTACCTGGTGTTGGCCACTCATGTTGACTCTCCTTAACAGTCTCCTCTTTTGTTCATTGAGTAGGCTGTCAATCTTCCTCATGGGCGGGAGGTACAACTCGTCTGGGGGCCAGAGTGGGAGGGACATAGAGTCTGTATGACTTATCTCATGACATCTTTCTTCCTAAATCCTACTCTCACTTACTTTTGATCAATACTCTCTTTACTCACTCCCAGGGCTGGGGTAAATTCCCTTTGAATTCAGTCAATTCAGGAATTAAACTGAAAATCGAATTCCAAATTATCATAGAGGAGCATTGCAAATAATGTAATTTCAGTTTATTGACTGAATGGACTAGAGGTCGACCGATTATGATTTTTCAACGCTGATACCGATTATTGGAGGACCCCCAAAAAAAGCCGATACCGATTAAGCGGACAATTTATTTTTATTTATTTGTAATACTGACAATTACAACAATACTGAATTAACACTTATTTTTAACTTAATATAATACATCAATAAAATCAATTTAGCCTCAAATAAATAATGAAACATGTTCAATTTGGATTAAATAATGCAAAAACAAAGTGTTGGAGAAGAAAGTAAAAGTGCAATATGTGCCATGTAAGAAAGCTAACGTTTAAGTTCCTTGCTCAGAACATGAGAACATATGAAAGCTGGTGGTTCCTTTTAACATGAGTCTTCAATATTCCCAGGTAAGAAGTTTTAGGTTGTAGTTATTATATGAATTATAGGACTATTTCTCTCTATACCATTTGTATTTCATATACCTTTGGCTATTGGATGTTCTTATAGGCACTTTAGTATAGCCAGTGTAACAGTATAGCTTCCATCCCTCTCCTCGTCCCTACCTGGGCTCAAAACAGGAACACATCGACAACAGCCACCCTCGAAGCAGCGTTACCCATGCAGAGCAAGGGGAATAACTACCCCAAGTCTCAGAGCGAGTGACGTTTGAAACGCTATTAGCTAACTAGATAGCCATTTCACATCGGTTACACCAGCCTAATCTCGGGAGTTGATGGGCTTGAAGTCATAAACAGCGCAATGTTTGAAGCACAGCAAAGAGCTGCTGGCAAAACGCACGAAAGTGCTGTTTGAATGAATGCTTACGAGCCTGCTGGTGCCTACCATCGCTCAGTCAGACTGCTCTATCAAATCATAGACTTAATTATAACATAATAACACACAGAAATACGAGCCATAGGTCATTAATTTGGTCGAATCCGGAAACTATCATCTTGAAAACAAGACGTTTATTCTTTCAGTGAAATATGTAACCGTTGTATATTTTATCTAACGGGTGGCATCCATAAGTCAAAATATTCCTGTTACATTGCACAACCTTCAATGTTATGTCATAATTATGTAAAATTCTGGCAAATTATGCGGCCCAAACTGTTGCATATACCCTGACTCTGCGTGCAATGAACGCAAGAGAAGTGACACAATTTCACCTGGTTAATATTGGCTGCTAACCTGGATTTCTTTTAGCTAAATATGCAGGTTTAAAAATATATACTTCTGTGTATTGATTTTAAGAAAGGCATTGATGTTTATGGTTAGGTACACATTGGAGCAAGGACAGTCCTTTTTCGCGAATACGCACCGCATCGATTATATGCAACGCAGGACACGCTAGATAAACTAGTAATATCATCAACCATGTGTAGTTAACTAGTGATTATGATTGATTGATTGATTGTTTTTTACAAGATAATTTTAATGCTAGCTAGCAACTTACCTTGGCTTACTGTATTTGCGTAACAGGCAGTATCCTCGTGGAGTGCAATGAGAGGCAGGTGGTTAGAGCGTTGGACTAGTTAACTGTACCGTTGCAAGATTGAATCCCCGAGCTGACAAGGTAAAAATATGTTGTTCTGCCCCTGAACAAGGCAGTTAACCCACCATTCCTAGGCCGTCATTGAAAATAAGAATGTGTTCTTAACTGACTTACCTAGTTAAATAAAGGTGTAACAAAAATAAATACAATTTTTTTTTTTTATCGGCCAAATCGGTGTCCAAAAATACCGATTTCCGATTGTTATGAAAACTTGAAATCGGCCGACCTCTAGAATGAACATTGAATTTACCCCAAACCTGATCACATCATCACCCCATCCCTCTCACCGTCTGTGTCCTCCAGGGCTTGAATCATGTCGGGGTCAAGTGCTGTACTGACCAGCATCTCTATGTAACTCCTGAACATCTCCCTCATGGCTCGACTGTTCATCCCCCCTCTCACTGGGGCTACAGGGGAGAGACACACAGAGAGAGAGACATAGAGTGAGAGAGAGAGAGAGAGAGAGAGAGAGAGAGAGAGAGAGAGAAAATATGTCACTGAGTGGGTTTGAACCTGGGGCTCCAGTGTGTTACAAGCCAAGCCATTACACATAAATATACATACCAAAATTGCATTAACACAGTTACACACACACACACACACACACAAAAAATAATCCCTCACCTTGGTCTTCGCTGGGCCCATCGAGGGAGGAGTCTGAGTCAGAGGGGACTTCCTTCAGCCACTTCTTCCTCTTTTTGGGTGGAGGCTCCACCTTCACTAGCCTGGCCCTCGATGGACGCTCTTTCTTCTTCTCTCCTCCTCCTCTCTTCTCCTCCCCCACTCTCTTTCGGTCCACTTCACTGCTTCTTCTCTCCACCTTCTCCTCAGGTGGTGAATGCCTCTTCTCTTTTTCTTCTCTCTCCTCCTTCTCTCGCTCCCTCTCTCGCTGTTTATCTTTTTCCCTCTCCCTCTCTCGCTCCTTTTCTTTTTCCCTCCTCTCTCGCTCCTTCTGCTCCCTCTCCTTTTCTTTCTGCTCTCTTGCTTTGTCGTTTTGCTCCTTCTCTTTCTGCGCTCTTGCTTTCTCCTTTTGCTCCCTCTCTTTCTCCTTCTCTTTGTCCTTTTGCTCTCTCGCTTTCTCAATTTGCTCCCTCTCTTTCTCTTTTTGCTCCCTCTCTTTCTGCTCTTTCGCTTTTTCCTTTTGTTTTCTCTCTTTCTCTCTATCTTTCTCCTTTTGATCTCTCGCTTTCTCCTTTTGTTCCCTCTCTTTCTCTTTCTGCTCCTTTTCCTTTTGCGCTCTCTCTTTCTGCTCCTTCTCTTTTCCCTTTTGCTTCCTCTCTTTTTGCTCCCTCTCTTTCTGCTCCCTCTCTTTCTGCTCCTTCTCTTTCTGCTCCTTCTCTTTCTGCTCTTTCTCTTTCTCCTTCCGCTCCCTCTCATCTCGCTCCAATCGGGGTGGAGTTTGACCGATGGCAGGGGGAGGTGGCTTGGGGAGCGATGGGAGTGATTGACGCCTGTCAAGGTACAAAGAAATTAGTATTTTTGCAGGATATTGCTTACAGTTACACATGCATGGAGGTAGGGGCTACGGTTCTACATAGGGTTGGGCACATATGAATCAAGACCCAGAGGAGTACGGCAAACACGCAGGGACAAACAGCGCAAACCTACCTCAACATGAGTCTAGGTCTGTGCCAGGGTTTACGTGAGCACACACGGACATAATCCTTTTTATTGAAATTCTCCAGGAACTTGACATAGAGGCGTTGGTACCGCATCTTGGCATCGCCAAAGTAGCCCAGATACTGAGAGAGAGAATGGGAGGGAAATATGTATAGATAGATAATCATTTTAGTTATTATAAACAAACTATGTGTAGCTTCAAAATATTTGTACAACTATCATGACGATCTCATGCTGGATTGTAAATCCTTGCATCCATCGCTGGATTGTACTTTAAGATTAAAGAGAAGGAGAGAGTCTCCTGTATGAAATGGGATGTGAGTAACTCACGTTACTGGTGGCACAGAACTGCCTCTGTCCGTCTTTGATCTCAGGGCTGAACTTCTGCAGCAGGGCTTTCTGCACTCTCCAGATGGGTGGTGGCTCACGGCCGGTCTGCAGGGCCATCTTGAGAGAAAAAGAGAGAATGTACAGTGCCTTCAGAAAGTATTCATAACCCTTGACTTACTCCACATTTTGTTGTGTTACAGACTGAATTCAAAATAGCTTATATATATTATTCTTCTCACCCATCTACACACGACATCCAATAATGACAAAGTGAAAATATGATTTTAGAAATGTTTGCAAATGTACTGAAAATGAAATACAGAAATATCCCATTTACATGTCTGGTTAGACTGTACACTCTCCTTCCAGACTCACATCAAACATCTCCAATCCAAAGTTAAATCTAGAATTGGCTTCCTATTTCGCAAACAAAGCATCCTTCACTCATGCTGCCAAACATACCCTTGTAAAACTGACCAGCCTACCAATCCTCGACTTCGGCGATGTAATTTACAAAATAGCCTCCAATACCCTACTCAACAAATTGGATGCAGTCTATCACAGTGCCATCCGTTTTGTCACCAAAGCCCCATATACTACCCACTATTGCGACCTGTACGCTCTCGTTGGCTGGCCCTCGCTTCGTACTCGTCGCCAAACCCACTGGCTCCATGTCATCCACAAGACCCTGCTAGGTAAAGTCCCCCCTTATCTCAGTTCGCTGGTCACCATAGCATCACCCACCTGTAACACGTGCTCCAGCAGGTATATCTCTCTGGTCACCCCCAAAACCAATTCTTTCTTTGGCCGCCTCTCCTTCCAGTTCTCTGCTGCCAATGACTGGAACGAACTACAAAAATCTCTGAAACTGGAAACACTTATCTCCCTCACTAGCTTTAAGCACCAGCTGTCAGAGCAGCTCACAGATTACTGCACCTGTACATAGCCCACCTATATTTTAGCCCAAACAACTACCTCTTTCCCTACTGTATTTATTTAATTTAATTTATTTTGCCCCTTTGCACCCCATTATTTTTATTTCTACTTTGCACATTCTTCCACTGCAAATCTACCATTCCAGTGTTTTACATGTTATATTGTATTTACTTTGCCACCATGGCCTTTTTTTTGCCTTTACCTCCCTTATCTCACCTCATTTGCTCAGATCGTATATAGACTTGTTTCTACTGTATTACTGACTGTATGTTTGTTTTACTCCATGTGTAACTCTGTGTCGTTGTATGTGTCGAACTGCTTTGCTTTATCTTGGCCAGGTCGCAATTGTAAATGAGAACTTGTTCTCAACTTGCCTATCTGGTTAAATAAAGGTGAAAAAAAAAACATTTACACCCCTGCTAGAATCACCTCTGGCAGCGATTACAGCTGTGAGTTTTTCAGGGTAAATCTCTAAGAGCTTTGCACACCTGGATTGTACAATATTTGCACATTATTCTTTTTAAAAGTCTTCAAGCTCTGTCAAGTTGGTTGTTGCTCATTGCTAGACAGCCATTTTTAAGTTTTGCCATAGATTTTCAAGACGATTAAGTCAAAACTGTAACTAGGCCTCTCAGAAACATTCAATGTCGTCTTGGTAAGCAACTCCAGTGTATATTTGGCCTTGTGTTTTAGGTTATTGTCCAGCTGAAAGGTGAATTTGTCTCCCAGTGTCTGTTGGAAAGAAGACTGAACCATGTTTTCCCTGTGCTTAGCACTATTGTGTTTATTTTTATCCCCCAAAAAACTCCCCAGTCCTTGCCAATGACAAGCATACCCATAACATGATGCAGTCGCCACCACCATGCTTTGCTTGAAAATATAAAGAGTGGTACTGAGTGATGTGTTGTGTTTGCCCCAAACATAATGCTTTGTATTCAGGACAGTAAGTTAATTTCTTTGCCAATTTTTTTTGCAGTTTTACTTTAGTGCCTTATTACAAACAGGATGCATGTTTTGGAATATTTGTATTCTGTACAGGCTTCTTTCTTTTCACTCACTTAGGTTAGTATTGTTAACCTCTACAGAATCGGTGCCTCCCCCAGCGGGATGGTTGAGCTAACGAAGGTTAATGTGATTAGCATGTGGATGCAAGTAGCAAGAACATTTCCCAGGACATAGACATATCTGATGGGCAGATATGTCTATGGGCAGAAAGCTTAAATTCTTGTTAATCTAACTGCACTGTGCAATTTACAGTAGACACTACAGTGAAAGAATACCATTCTATTGTTTGAGGAGACTGTGCAGTTATGAACTTGAAAATGGATCAATAAACCATTTAGGAACATTTGGGCAGACATTTGGACACAATTTTGAACAAAAATGCAATTGTTCATTGGATCAGTCTAAAACGTTGCACGTACACTGCTGCCATCTAGTGAACAAAATCGAAATTGCGAGTAAGCTGTAATAATACATTGTGACCTTTCTCTTGAATTTCAAAGATTTGTATTATCTTTTACCAGATCTAATGTGTTATATTCTCCTATATTAATTTCACATTTCCACAAACTTCAAAGTGTTTCCTTTCAAATGGTATCAAGAATACGCATATCCTTGCTTCAGGTCCTGAGCTACATGCAGTTATTTTTGGGTATGTCATTTTAGGTGAAAATTGAAAAAAGGGTCCAATCCTTAACTACAATGTTTTTGATCCATCCTCAGTTTTCTCCTATCACAACCATTAAACTATGCAACTGTTTTAAAGTCACCATTGGCCTCATGGTGAAATGCCTGAGTGGTTTCCTTCCTCTCCGGCAACTGAGTGAGGAAGAACACCCACGGGGGATCATTTAGCTATTTGATTTGGAATTTTAAGACCCCTTTAGGTATCCCAAATGTTGTATTTTTCATTATTTGATAAAATATTTAATTTGGCCTTTACTACTATAGCCTACAGAAATGCATTGAAAATCACATCAACAAATAGATCATAAAGAATAAGGTTTTGAAGTCTGTCCTATATCTAGGAGATATAAGAAAGCTCAGGAAATATTTTCGTTATCCATTTTTTTACACATATTTAACCCCTAAATTTTGTTGTAACATAACCACCTGTACGGGTTACCTTCAGACGAGTGGGAGTCAGAGCAAAACGGATATTAGTTTGTAGCCCAAAAGGTTCAGCAATTGGCGCTATAGTCAGCAATTGGCACATTACCGATTTCAGACAACTCCCGTAACACTTGTGGGGCTCGTAGAGCTGTTCAGATGCTACAGACGTTTTCTTGAGAAGAACAATTTTCGGGGTGTCTCATGGTCTGACAAACACAGCTGTAGGTCGGCCACCTTCCACCGCAGATGCGGAAGGCCGACATAGGTGGATGCAGTGGATTGATACCTGTAGTTTAAACTGACGGATTATGATGGGGATTTTTTAATTATGTTACTTAGACTGATGCACGGGCGTGTCTCTTATTAAGGATTAATAACTTCCCCATGCTCAAAGGGATATTAAATGTTTTTTTTTACCCATTTACCAATAGGTGCACTTATTTGTGAGGCATTGGAAAACCTCCCTGGTCTTTGTGGTTGAATCTGCGTTTGAAATGTACTGCTCGACTGAGGGACCTTACAGATAATATGTGCGTGGTATAGAGATGAGGTAGTCCTTTAAAATCATGTTAAACACTATTATTGCACACAGAGGGAGCCCATGCAACTCATGGTGTGACTTGGACTTATTTAGGCTTGCCATAACTAAGGGGTTGAATACTTATTGACTCAAGACATTTCAGCTTTTCATTTTTTATTCATTTGTAAAAACATGATCCCACTTTGATATTATGGGGTATTGTGTGTAGGCCAGTAAGTGTGTGTGTGTGTGTGTGTATGAGTGAGAAGGCAAGACATACCACCTCCCATAGTGAATGCCAGAAGCCCTCACCTTGAGCGTGCCAATGTCCTCAGTCCGCACCACAAACTCGTCCCTCTCCCGGAAGATGCCCTCGCCGCCACTCTCGCTGTCCTCCTCCTCGCTCTCTCCAGCAATGGCCGCATTGTCCTGCTTTTTGGCCAGGTGCAGAGAGGTGATCTTGGAGGCTGGAGCATCCTCAGGGGTGGGGGGTGAGGGTGGGGAAGAGGAGGGCGAGGAGGAAGGCTGGGCCAGCTCTGTAGCATCCGAAAGGGGAGGGGAGGAGGAGGGAGGGGGGTAGTGGAGGGGGCATTGCAGGGGAAGGGGAGGGTGGAGAGGGCAGGGCCAGGGGCGAGGAGCTGGGGGAGGAGAGGTGGAGGGGTTGTGGTGGGGGTGGTGGGTTTGTTGGGGGACGGCTGCTGCTCCTCTTCATCATCCTCATGCTGGAAGGGCAGAGGGGAGGGTGGGGAGAGTGGTGGGGGAGGTAGGGGGGAGGGTGAGGAAGAAGTGAGAGTGGACGGGGAGAGGGATGGGAGAAAGGGGGGTAGGGGAGGCCCGGATAGAGAATCTGTGGGGGGTGGGGTTCAGAGTATATTACATCTTTGGAAATGAACAACTTTTTCTCAGACCATTCCAGAATATCTGAGATAGTTGGCTACTCACCATCCACTTTAGGAGCATCCAGCATCTCAAACTCAGGCTCTCTCTTCTCCTCTTCTCTCTCCTCTACTTCTTCCTCCACACTCCTAGACTCTAAATTCAGTTCTTCCTTTACCCTCTTCTTCTCCATCTCCTTCTCTTCCTCCTCTTTCTCCATCTCCTCTTGTCGTTCATCCACTCTGTCCATCCCACTCAGTCCTTCCTGTTCTGGGGATGGTGTATTTGGCTGTGTGTTGGCCTGTGTGTTGTGAAGTTGCATATTTGTCTCTACTTCATTGTCCTGCTCCTCCAGATCGGCTACGTCCTCCTGCATTTGGACCACGGGCGGCGGCGTTGGTGGCAGCGATGGGCTCTGGGGCGGAGATGGGCTGGGTGGGGGCAGAGCCACGGCTGCAGCCATTGAATGGGGCGTGTCGTAAAGGGCAGATATGGCCGAGGAGATGCTCTTCTGCAGGTCCTGGTTCTTACTGACAGAGTCCTCCTCCTCGTCGGAGGAGAAGGACGGCAGTGTCTCCAGGTTCCTCTTCAGCTCGTCGTCCAGACGCTTACAGGGACTCAGCCCATCCTCGCCCTCGCTACTGTCCCCAAACGGAGGGGGTGGAGGAGGGGGCGGTGGAGGGGGAGACAGGGACAGGATCCTACCCTTCAGGGAGGAAGAGTCTGTGGTTTCAGCTCCTTCCACTGGCCCTCCTAGGTCTTGTGGTCCACCAGGTCCAGATTCAGGCTGCTTCTTCCCCGTTTTGAGGAAGTCCAGGAAGGAGGCCATGAAATTAGACTTCAGCTCCGGGGGCTTGTCCTCTGTCTAAGAGGGAGGAGGGGGGGAAGAGAGGAGATGAGGAGAGGAGAAAAGAGAGGGAAGAGGAAAGGTGAGGTGCAGACAAGACAGGGGAGGAAAGAAATAAGAAATATAATGTCAGGAGAAATAATGAGAAAAAGGTGTGAATGGGAAAATAAATAAAATAGTATATAGGAGGGAGATTTTTATATATTATTATAATAAAACTTGGACCAGAAATGGTAATAAATCCCTAAATGCCATATAACTGTATTTTTCCATGCTTCGTGTTGGGGTGTACCTTTACAAATCTTTCTCTTCCTCTGAATAGAGGTAGTTCACCTTACCAACAGCAAGGGGGGGGGGGGGGGGGGTCTGAGGGTGGTAAGAAAATATAATTGGGTAACTGTGGCAACAGCTACCCTGGCAACAGCCTTCTCTCTCCTCTCTCCCTTTCTCTCTGATTTATTGTCAGTCAGAGGCTGGCTGTCAATCACCTCAGACTCATGTCTCCGCTTCGCCCTCTATAGGCTGCCGATATGCGCACACACACACAGCCTTACACACACAGCTCTATGTAGATACACACACACGCACACACACAGACTCACATACACACACCTCTAATGCATCTTCAAAGCACAGCCAAATGGTGAGGTCATTTGTTTCGGCTGTCCTGACACTTTCAGATGTAAGTGGTATCCCTCTGGGCATACTGCATCATTTCAACGTGGATAATTGGCTAATTTTTGGTTGAGACGTTGATCAATGAGATTACAACCTATATTCACCCACTCAAAAAAACAGGCAAAAGTTAGTTGAATTTCCAATGTGTTATCACTATGCTTTCAACCATTTAAAAGCACAACCAAATTCCAAAATAAAAACAATGTCTGATAAAACAATGTCTGATTTTTGGGGAAAATACAGTTATATAGCATTTAGGGATTTCTTACCATTTGTTTCAGTCCAAACTTTATTATAATGACACTATTTTTTTTCTCTTCCCCATTCACGCCTTTTTCTCATTATTTCTCCATCACTACACTTTCAACCATATAAACTCACAGCAAAGTTGAAATTGGAATACAAAGTCAGATATTTAGTTCATTTATACAATAGATTAATGTGATGTCACTGTGCTTCATCTAATAGGAGAACCAAATGACCTGGATTGCAGTTGAGATGACATTAAAAGTACATGGTGCAAGTGACCAATGCCGTTCGAGATTCTGCAGAGATTATTACTGCAATCTCCACAGACCTGCGATGACCTATGCATGCTATCTTACGCGCACGGTTTATATGATTATGTAAGAAGAAATGTATAGCTACGGTAACCTCAAAATGTGGCGATTGGATGTGTCAATGCCGTTTGAGATTCTATGCAAATCATTACAGCAATCTCCACAGAAGATGCACGCTTTATATGATTACATAAGAAGAATTTGGCCATGGATGTGTTACTCATATTATTGTATTTCAAAAGTGATATTGATTTGTGTTTAGTTGTCAATGCAACCAAATATCAACATATGAAAAAGATTTTGATCTTCTACATGAATAGTTCCATCTGTGCAACTGACTTAGTCTGCCTTTAATTCCTGTTTTTCTACAAATTAATAATTGATATGTTGGATTCACGTCTCCATCTCAACCAAAATTCTAAGTTATAGAATAGGACTAAATCAAATCAAACTTTAAATGAACTTTCAATACAGTTTGATATAATTTAGTCCTATTCTTTAACTTAGATTTTGGTTGAGATGGAGACGTGAATCCAACATATTCATTTTCAATTTGCAGACAGACTGGAATTAAAGCCAGACTAAGTCAGTGGCACAGATAGAACATTTCAAGCAGAAGATACATCTCCTTCAAATGTTGATATTTGGTTGCGTTGACAACCAAACACTAAATTCAATATCACTAAATATCATTACATTTTAAATCAATCAGAGTTTGAAACCTTAGGCCTATTGTATTGTCTATTTTTTTTTTTTTATTCTGGGTTGAATTAAAACAATTGCTGTTGATGACTTTGAAAATAGCATCACTGATGATAGATAAAGTATGGTCACATATTTGCTCTGTTAAACCTACCCTTTGGAATAATAGCAACAATGACTCTACTTAGTTTTTAAGTGGAGCTCTCTCAACAATCATTCTCACAATAGCACATTGCTAATAGTCAGTGATAAATATGATAGCTGGGCTTTGTTAAAACGTTGGATGGGAGGGTAGCTGTAGCTAGATCAATTCTCCAGTAGGAGGTGCTGCCCAGCCTATTCAACATATTTCAACATAAGGTTTGTCTATGTTGAAATTTGGTTACCTTGATGACATAATCCTCAAAACAATAGCGGATAACTTTTTTGAAATCTAATGTATTTTCCATGTAGATTCTACGTCACAATACGTTGACAAATTACGCTGAAACAACATTGATTCAACCAGTTTGTACCCAGTGGGATATTTTCAAAACTCTTAAGTACAAAACTGATAACACTTGTATCTTATGCTCAGAACATTTGATTGTTCATGCATTGGGGTTTCACACATATTTCATATTTCCCTGAGTCATTCATACAAAATCCAATTATTTTGTGAAATACCAGGAGAATATTTGATTTAGTCACCAATACATCAGATAATGACGATAGGCTCAGCATTTAGTCAAGTTAACTACTATTCAATCCAATAGCAAAAAATTCAACATACACATTTTAACACGGTTATTTTTGAAGTGCTGAATAGAAAGAATAGTAGATGGTAAATATAATTTTCCATACAGTATTTGGCTATAGCTTGACATGCACAGATTTTCTTTCTGATTTGTATCAATTGACAGGTTTTGAGCAACGTTGAGATATACACTACATATACAAAAATATATACTCCCTTTAAAATGAGTGGATTCAGCTATTTCAGGCATACACGTTGCTGACAGGTGTATAAAATCGAGTACACCGCCATGCAATCTCCATAGACAAACACTGCCAGTAGAATGGCCTTACTAAAGAGCTCAGTGACTTTCAACATGGCACCGTCATAGGGTGCCACCTTTCCAACAAGGCAGTTCATAGAATTTCTGCCCTGCTAGAGCTACCACGGTCAACTGCAAGTGTTGTTATTGTGGAGTGGAAACGTCTATGAGCAACAAAGGCTCATCGGCAAAGTGGTAGGCCACACAAGCTCACAGAACGGGACCCCTGAAGCGTGTAAAAAGTGTGGAAGAACTTCACTGGCCTGCACAGAACCCTGACCTCAACTCCATCAAACACATTTGGGATGAATTGGAACGCAAACTGCAAGTCAGACTAATCGGCCAACATCAGTGCCCGACCTCACGAATGCTCGTGGCTGAATGGTAGAAAGTCCCCGAAGCAATGTTTCAACATTTAGTGGAAAGCCTTCCCAGAAGAGTGGAGACTGTTACGGCAGCAAAGGGGATACTCCATATTAATGCCCATGATTTTTGAATGAGATGTTTGACGAGCAGTAGACGAGTGTCCACATACTTTTGGTCATGTAGTGTATGTCAGCCTTACAGTTTCATTATCCTTATACAGTACATATGTTTTGGCTCTGTACTAAAGCACTTTGGATTGTAAGTGATACAATAACTGAGGTTAAAGTGCAGACTGTCAGCTTAAATTTGAGGGTATTTTGTGCCCAATAGAAATAAATGGTAAATAATGTATTCTGTAATTTGAGTCAATTTTATTGTAAATAAGAATTGAATGTTTCTCAACACTTCTACATTAATGTTTGTTGCTACCATGGTTACGGATAGTCCTGAATTAATTGTGAATAATGATGAGTGAGAAAGTTAGACACACAAATATCATACCCCCTAAAAATGATAACCTCCCCTGTTATTGTAATGGTGAGAGGTTAGCATGTCTTGGGGGTATAATATTTGTGCGTCTTATCTCACTTACCATTACTCACAATTCATTCAGCACTATCTGTAATCATGGTAGCATCCATATTAATGTAGAATTGTTTATAAACATTATATTCTTACTGTATTTACAATAAAAATTACAATGCTTTATTTACCATTAATTTATATTGGGCACAAAACAATTTGACACACAACCAAAACAAACAGCAAATGCATCCAACAAGTTTGTAGAGTCACAAGCTTGATGTAAACATTGCGTGCTTGGAATATGGGACCAAATACTAATATTTTGACTACTTTAATACACATACAGTGGGGAGAACAAGTATTTGATAACCTGCAAAATCGGCAGTGTTTCCTACTTACAAAGCATGTAGGTCTGTAATTTTTATATCATCATTTTTATCACTTCAACTGTGAGAGACGGAATCTAAAACAAAAATCCATAAAATCACATTGCATGATTTTTAAGTAATTAATTTGTGTTTTATTGCATGACATAAGCATACACCAGAAAAGCAGAACTTAACCTTTGTTTGCAATTATAGAGATCATACGTTTCCTGTAGTTCTTGACCAGGTTTGCACACACTGCAGCAGGGATTTTGGCCCACTCCTCCATACAGACCTTCTCCAGATCCTTCAGGTTTCAGGGCTGTCGCTGGGCAATACGGACTTTCAGCTCCCTCAAAATATTTTCTATTGGGTTCAGGTCTGGAGACTGGCTAGGCCACTCCAGGACCTTGAGATGCTTCTTACGGAGCCACTCCTTAGTTGCCCTGGCTGTGTGTTTCGGGTCGTTGTCATGCTGGAAGACCCAGCCACGACCCATCTCCAATGCTCTTACTGAGGGAAGGAGGTTGTTGGCCAAGATCTCGCGATACATGGCCCCATCCATCCTCCCCTCAATACGGTGCAGTCGTCCTGTCCCCTTTGCAGAAAAGCATCCCCAAAGAATGATGTTTCCACCTCCATGCTTCATGGTTGGGATGGTATTCTTGGGGTTGTACTCATCCTTCTTCCTCCAAACACAGCGAGTGGAGTTTAGAACAAAAAGCTCTATTTTTGTCTCATCAGACCACATGACCTTCTCCCATTCCTCCTCTGGATCATCCAGATGGTCATTGGCAAACTTCGGACGGGCCTGGACATGCGCTGGCTTGAGCAGGGGGACCTTGCGTGCGCTGCAGGATTTTAATCCATGATGGCGTAGTGTGTTACTAATGGGTTTCTTTGAGACTGTGGTCCCAGCTCTCTTCAGGGCATTGACCAGGTCCTGCCGTGTAGTTCTGGGCTGATCCCTCACCTTCCTCATGATCATTGATGCCCCACGAGGTGAGATCTTGCATGGAGCCCCAGACCGAGGGTGATTGACCGTCATCTTGAACTTCTTTCATTTTCTGATAATTGCGCCAACAGTTGTTGCCTTCTCACCAAGCTGCTTGCCTATTGTCCTGTAGCCCATCCCAGCCTTGTGCAGGTCTACAATTTTAGCCCTGATGTCCTTACACAGCTCTCTGGTCTTGGCCATTGTGGAGAGGTTGGAATCCGTTTGATTGAGTGTGTGGACAGGTTTCTTTTATACAGGTAACGAGTTCAAACAGGTGCAGTTAATACAGGTAATGAGTGGAGAACAGGAGTGCTTCTTAAAGAAAAACTAACAGGTCTGTGAGAGACGGAATTCTTACTGGTTGGTAGGTGATCAAATACTTATGTCATGCAATAAAAATGATAATTACTTAAAAATCATACAATGTGATTTTCTGGATTTTTGTTTTAGATTCCGTCTCTCACAGTTGAAGTGTACCTATGATAAAAATTACAGACCTCTACATGCATTCGTAATTAAGGAAAACCTGCAAAATCGGCAGTATCAAATACTTGTGCTCCCCACTGTAAGTGAATTTGTCCCAATACTTTTAGTCCCCTAAAAGTAAAATATTCCTCCTTATTCAAATTCCTTATATTAAGCAAATCAGACGGCACCATTTTCTTGTTTTTTAAATGTATGGATAGCCAGGGGCACACTCCAACATTCAGAAACCATTTACAAATAAAGCATGTATGTTTAGTGAGTCTGCCTTATCTTGATAAGGACTTGACCATTTCCTGTCCTGCTAAGCATTCAAAATGTAACTAATACTGTTGACTGTCAGGGAAAATGTATGGAGTAAAAAGTACATCATTTTCTTTAGGAATGAATGTAGTGACGTAAAAGTTGTCAAAAATATGAATAGTAAAGTAAAGTACAGATACCATAAAAAACGACTTAAGTAGTACTTTCAAGTATTTTTACTTAAGTACTTTACACCACTGCCTAAAATGGGGGCACTGTAAATTCTAAACAGTTTACCCGATATGGATGAATATCCTCATATTAAAGCTGATTGTCTGCACTTCATAGTCTCATATTCATTGTATCATTTCAAATCCAAAGTGCTGGAGTACAGAGTCAAAATAACAAAAAATGTATCACTGTCCCAATACTTTTGGAGCTCACTGTATATTGTTATATACAACCCAGGTATTTCAGCAGTGCATTGTACACTACACTATAATACCAAATAGTAGCACATAGAGTGACTCTTTCTACTTTGTCCTATTGAAGCACACTGGCTGATGGAGTTTGATGATGTAGGATTTACAGACACATCCATATACAGTGGGGCAAAATAGTATTTAGTCAGCCACCAATTGTGCTAGTTCTCCCACTTAAAAAGATGAGAGAGGCCTGTACTTTTCATCATAGGTACACTTCAACAATGACAGACAAAATGAGAAAAAGAAATCCAGAAAATCACATTGTAGGATTTTTAATGATTTTATTTGCAAATTATGGTGGAAAATAAGTATTTGGTCACCTACAAACAAGCAAGATTTCTGTCTCTCACAGACCTGTAACTTCTTCTTTAAGAGGCTCCTCTTGTCCTCCACTCGTTACCTGTATTAATGGCACCTGTTTGAACTTGTTATCAGTATAAAAGACACCTGTCCACAACCTCAAACAATCACACTCCAAACTCCACTATGGCCAAGACCAAAGAGCTGTCAGAGGACACCAGAAACAAAATTGTAGACCTGCACCAGGCTGGGAAGACTGAATCTGCAATAGGTAAGCAAGCTTGGTTTGAAGAAATCAACTGTGTGAGCAATTATTAGGAAATGGAAGACATACAAGACCACTGATAATCTCCCTCGATCTGGGGCTCCACGCAAGATCTCAATCCGTGGGGTCAAAATGATCACAAGAACGGTGAGCAAAAATCCCAGAACCACACGGGGGGACCTAGTGAATGACCTGCAGAGAGCTGGGACCAAAGTAACAAAGCCTACCATCAGTAACACATTACGCTGCCAGGGACTCAAATCCTGCAGTGCCAGACGTGTCCCCCTGCTTAAGCCAGTACATGTCCAGGCCCGTCTGAAGTTTGCTAGAGAGCATTTGGATGATCCAGAAGAAGATTGGGAGAATGTCATATGGTCAGATGAAACCAAAATATAACTTTTTGGTAAAAACTCAACTCGTCGTGTTTGGAGGACAAAGAATGCTGAGTTGCATCTAAAGAACACCATACCTACTGTGAAGCATGGGGGTGGAAACATCATGCTTTGGGGCTGTTTTTCTGCAAAGGGACCAGGACGACTGATCCGTGTAAAGGAAAGCATGAATGGGGCCATGTATCGTGAGATTTTGAGTGAAAACCTCCTTCCATCAGCAAGGGCATTGAAGATGAAATGTGGCTGGGTCTTTCAGCATGACAATGATCCCAAACACACCACCCGGGCAACGAAGGAGTGGCTTCGTAAGAAGCATTTCAACCCCATAGAAAATCTTTGGAGGGAGTTGAAAGTCCGTGTTGCCCAGCAACAGCCCCAAAACATCACTGCTCTAGAGGAGATCTGCATGGAGGAATGGGCCAAAATACCAGCAACAGTGTGTGAAAACCTTGTGAAGACTTACAGAAAACGTTTGACCTCTGTCATTGCCAATAAAGGGTATATAACAAAGTGTTGAGATAAACTTTGGTTATTGACCAAATACTTATTTTCCACCATAATTTGCAAATTAATTAATAAAAAATCCTACAATTTGATTTTCTGGATTTTTTTCTTATCATTTTGTCATTCATAGTTGAAGTGTACCTATGATGAAAAGTACAGGCCTCTCATCTTTTTAAGTGGGAGAACTTGCACAATTGGTGGCTGACTAAATACTTTTTTGCCCCACTGTATATGATTTGGTTTTACCCTCCAACCTAAATTTATTTGATACATTTATGAGGGAAAAATATAGAAATGTAGTTTTCAGAAGTTATCAAACTATGTAAGCTACAGTAACGAGGCATGAGCATACTTTTGGTTCAGTAGTTATCAGTTTGGAGCACTTTGATTAATTAAGAGATAGTTGTGTTGTTAAAAAATGACAAGAACATAATATCAAAAGGCAAGTGAATATTGCATTTTGAAAACCAGATACTTAGATTGAATATGTGTCCAAATTGAAAGAGTATTTTGGTGAAGTTCTTTGTTGTATGTACTTAGTCAATCGAAAATAGAGTTGTGAAAATGACCCACATACTTGTGAAAATTGCACCTTAAATGTTTTTTTTAAATTACACACACCAATGTGTGGTTCTCTTTTGTCTTTCCCCAACTTTACTCTTGAAAAGCTTGAAATATAATTTGTGGAGCCCTATGCCCCTCTATCTTTATGCTCCACTAACCACAATATCTAACTACACACATAAACTCTCCTTTGGATGTTTGTGTTCCATTCAACGTTAGCCAACCACTATTCTGACTGAGGTAGAGCCTTCCCTGCAGCCTTCTTGCCTGGCGAGTTTCCCAGCGCTGAAGGGATCTCAGAGTTATATGACTTGTGAAATATGAGTAATGAATTATAGATGATACTGTGAGATATTAGGTGTAGCTAGGGACGGATTGAGGTTTCTCACCGTGTTGGAGAGCTTCTGCATGGCAGCCCAAGCCTCTGGGGTCAGCTGCTCATCCATGTCCCTCTCCCACGTCATCTGTGGAGGCCACAAAGAAAAGACATGAATCATATGTTCAAAAAACGAAACCCATATTCAATTAAAGGCAGTGTCCGGCCAGCTTGTTTCATGAGGTAACATTTACATTGTTGGCATATGTTCACTGCTGTGCGCTACAAGAGAGGTTTAATTAGTGATTCAATTGATGATTGGTGAATTGACTGATTGACTTTGCATTGTTGTCTAGTTGAGGTTATATTCCATTTCCTATAGAGTGACGTGAGGAAACCGGTCGCCACTGTTTTGACTGTTCAACCCGCTTCAAATCATATAAAATGGACATCTGAGCACACTTGATTAATACTCAATAACAGTCTTTGTTGCACCACTGTGAAAATGTATCATCTCTTCAATTAATTAAACTTACTGTATTATGTTAAAAAGGCATTACAGTCAATTGACACCAGTATATTTTTATAATTGCAACCGCAATTCCACTCGACTCGACTCCACTCCTCTCCCCCCTATCCCTGCAAATCGCACAGAAATGTACACTGTTCATTTCATTGGCCACTTTCCTGAGTCCACACTCTCCCTGTTGCTGAGGCAACAGCCGCCATTTTACTTTTACCATGACCAACCAGCAGACATCAACAGATGGAATCAAGAACATCAAACTCACACAAAAAGAATCCATCTTATCGATCTCTACCCCAACATAAGAAATACATTCAAAAGCCCCCCCCCCCCCCCTATTATCATACATGGCTGGCTGCTGCTACACTGTAATGCTCAGACTACAATCACATATTGATAGAGGATGAGGTGACTTGAAGTGCTTTGAGCACCTGGAAAAGGGCCATGTAGAGGTTAGGAAAGTGTGGTATTATATGTACCATCTTAATGACTTCCTATGAGATTCCGACCATTATTATATAAATATACAGTGCCTTCAGGAAGTATTCACACCCCTTGACTTTTTCCACATTTTGTTGCGTTACATTCTGAATTTAAAATTGACTCAATTGAGATTTTGTGTCACTGGCTTACACACAATAACCCATAATGTCAAAGTGGCATTTTGTTTTTAGAAATATTTAGAAATGTATTCAAAATTAAAAGCTGAAATGTCTTCAGTCAATAAGTATTTCATCTCTTTGTTATGGCAAGCCTAAATACTGCAAGTTCAGGACTACAAATGTGCTTAAAAAGTCACATAAGAAGTTGCATTTACTCACTGAAATAATAGTGTTTAACATGATTTGGAATGACTACCTCATCTCTGTACCCCACACAGAGCGGCAAGTAGCCTAGTGGTTAGAGCGTTAATTGTGTGTAGATGGGTGAGATAAAAAATTTAAAAAACTTAATCCATTCTGTTTTCAGGCTGTAACACAACAAAATGTGGAATAAGTCAAGGGGCATGAATACTTTCTGAAGGCACTGTAAATATTGTATACTATATATGCTGAATTTAAATATATAAAGTCAGATGTAGATTAAAAACATACTCGTTATCACATCTAGTAGATGTCCAAGTTCTTTTTTTGGACTAGTTGTTCATATCAGAAATATTTCAGTTTTCTATGCAAAAGGTTTGTCAGTTTAAATGTAAGTTTAAATAAAGTGATTCCTCCCTCCCAAGCTGGTGTGTATAATGTGAAAAGAAAGAGGAGAAAACTCTCATGTTTGGTCACACACCACAGAGCGTTAAATCCCCAAAAATGTGCATTGTAAAATGATTACTGATTTGACGTGATCCAAACCCCCAACCCTTTTCATAAGTAAAAATTACAATTCCTACACTATGTGCATGACAGACAGATTTACACTTCAAATAACTTTGTCGTTCTCACTTTGTAATGAGAAGCTCTGCCGAACATGAATAATTAGAAACATATATCAGGTACACCCACTAATGAGAAGAAATCTCTTTCAAAACCTCAGATACTGTAGCTACAGTGCATAACAACAAATCAACAGTGAAGTACTGACCGGCGAGTTCAGTAGAAAAATAAACATCATTGCTGATGAAATATTCCAAAATTTTATCTTTGTTGTTTTTTAAAATCATAGCAATGCATCACTACTGATTCTCTGAAACTATCCCTTAGTGTCCAATAGAGAGAGGCCTCCCTATCACCCTTGCCCAAGGATGTACATGTAGTGGTAAATAAGTTGGGATAAAGCTGAACACTGGTCAAAATGAAAGATGGTGAGTGAAGTAAACATTAACGCAAACAATAATAACGTAATAGGTACTATTTACAAAATAAAAAGGTGAATAAACAGTATTCACTAGCAATGCACGATATATCGGTGAACATATCGGAATCGGCAGAAATTAGCTAAAAATGCCAACATCGGTATCTAGTTTAAGGCCGATGTGAAAAACCAATGTCAAAGCTGACGTGCATATCTATATTATGTACGTACATGATGTAATGACGCCACGGGAAATTTTGTGCTGCACCTGCAACACAGCATTCCTAACCCAGCACACAATGTCTGCTGTGTGGATCGAGCAGTCAACAAGTCAAGCAGTCATTTGAAAGAGTAAGAACATTTCAGCGAGACAACTCAAAGGCGAAATCCATTAACGCCAAGATAATGGAATTCATTGCCCTTGACAATCAACCCTTCTCTGTCGGGGATGATGTTGGCTTCTGCAACTGATGTACGAAGAGGGAGACACCCTGGACCCAAACTGCTACAGACCTATATCCATCCTGCCCTGCCTATCTAAGGTCTTCGAAAGCCAAGTCAACAAACAGATCACTGACCATTTCGAATCCCACCGTACCTTCTCCGCTGTGCAATCTGGTTTCCGAGACGGTCACAGGTGCACCTCAACCACGCTCAAGGTACTAAACGATATCATAACCGCCATCGATAAAAGACAGTACTGTGCAGCCGTCTTCATCGACCTGGCCAAGGCTTTCGACTCTGTCAATCACCATATTCTTATCGGCAGACTCAGTAGCCTCGGTTTTTCTAAGGACTGCCTAACCTGGTTCACCAACTACTTTGCAGACAGAGTTCAGTGTGTCAAATCGGAGGGTATGTTGTCCGGTCCTCTGGCAGTCTCTATGGGGGTGCCACAGGGTTCAATTCTCGGGCCGACTCTTTTCTCTGTATATATCAATGATGTTGCTCTTGCTGCGGGCAATTCCCTGATCCACCTCTACGCAGACGACACCATTCTGTATACTTCCGGCCCTTCCTTGGACACTGTGCTATCTAACCTCCAAACGAGCTTCAATGCCATACAACACTCCTTCCGTGGCCTCCAACTGCTCTTAAACGCTAGTAAAACCAAATGCATGCTTTTCAACCGTTCGCTGCCTGCACCCGCACGCCCGACTAGCATCACCACCCTGGAATATGTGGGCATCTATAAGTACCTAGGTGTCTGGCTAGACTGTAAACTCTCCTTTCAGACTCATATCAAACATCTCCAATCTAAAATCAAATCTAGAGTCGGCTTTGTATTCCGCAACAAAGCCTCCTTCACTCACGCCGCCAAACTTACCCTAGTAAAACTGACTATCCTACAGATCCTCGACTTCGGCGATGTCATCTACAAAATAGCTTCCAATACTCTACTCAGCAAACTGGATGCAGTTTATCACAGTGCCATCCGTTTTGTTACTAAAGCACCTTATACCACCCACCACTGCGACCTGTATGCTCTAGTCGGCTGGCCCTCGCTACATATTCGTTGCCAGACCCACTGGCTCCAGGTCATCTACAAGTCCATGCTAGGTAAAGCTCCGCCTTATCTCAGTTCACTGGTCACGATGGCAACACCCACCCGTAGCACGCGCTCCAGCAGGTGTATCTCACTGACCATCCCTAAAGCCAACACCTCATTTGGCCGCCTTTCGTTCCAGTTCTCTGCTGCCTGTGACTGGAACGAATTGCAAAAATCGTTGAAGTTGGAGACTTTTATCTCCTCACCAACTTCAAACATCTGCTATCTGAGCAGCTAACCGATCGCTGTAGCTGTACATAGTCCATCGGTAAATAGCCCACCCAATTGACCTACCCCATCCCCATACTGTTTTTATTTATTTACTTTTCTGCTCTTTTGCACACCAGTATCTCTACCTGCACATGACCATTTGATCATTTATCACTCCAGTGTTAATCTGCTAAATTGTAATTATTTCCCTACCTCCTCATGCCTTTTGCACACAATGTACAGTGCCTTGCGAAAGTATTCGGCCCCCTTGAACTTTGCGACCTTTTGCCACATTTCAGGCTTCAAACATAAAGATATAAAACTGCATTTTTTTGTGAAGAATCAACAACAAGTAGGACACAATCATGAAGTGGAATGACATTTATTGGATATTTCAAACTTTTTTAACAAATCAAAAACTGAAAAATTGGGCATGCAAAATTATTCAGCCCCTTTACTTTCAGTGCAGCAAACTCTCTCCAGAAGTTCAGTGAGGATCTCTGAATGATCCAATGTTGACCTAAATGACTAATGATGATAAATACAATCCACCTGTGTGTAATCAAGTCTCCGTATAAATGCACCTGCACTGTGATAGTCTCAGAGGTCCGTTAAAAGCGCAGAGAGCATCATGAAGAACAAGGAACACACCAGGCAGGTCCGAGACACTGTTGTGAAGAAGTTTAAAGCCGGATTTGGATACAAAAATATTTCCCAAGCTTTAAACATCCCAAGGAGCACTGTGCAAGCGATAATATTGAAATGGAAGGAGTATCAGACCACTGCAAATCTACCAAGACCTGGCCGTCCCTCTAAACTTTCAGCTCATACAAGGAGAAGACTGATCAGAGATGCAGCCAAGAGGCCCATGATCACTCTGGATGAACTGCAGAGATCTACAGCTGAGGTGGGAGACTCTGTCCATAGGACAACAATCAGTCGTATATTGCACAAATCTGGCCTTTATGGAAGAGTGGCAAGAAGAAAGCCATTTCTTAAAGATATCCATAAAAAGTGTTGTTTAAAGTTTGCCACAAGCCACCTGGGAGACACACCAAACATGTGGAAGAAGGTGCTCTGGTCAGATGAAACCAAAATTGAACTTTTTGCCAACAATGCAAAACGTTATGTTTGGCGTAAAAGCAACACGGCTCATCACCCTGAACACACCATCCCCACTGTCAAACATGGTGGTGGCAGCATCATGGTTTGGGCCTGCTTTTCTTCAGCAGGGACAGGGAAGATGGTTAAAATTGATGGGAAGATGGATGGAGCCAAATACAGGACCATTCTGGAAGAAAACCTGATGGAGTCTGCAAAAGACCTGAGACTGGGACGGAGATTTGTCTTCCAACAAGACAATGATCCAAAACATAAAGCAAAATCTACAATGAAATGGTTCAAAAATAAACATATCCAGGTGTTAGAATGGCCAAGTCAAAGTCCAAACCTGAATCCAATCGAGAATCTGTGGAAAGAACTGAAAACTGCTGTTCACAAATGCTCTCCATCCAACCTCACTGAGCTCGAGCTGTTTTGCAAGGAGGAATGGGAAAAAATGTCAGTCTCTCGATGTGCAAAACTGATAGAGACATACCCCAAGCGACTTACAGCTGTAATCGCAGCAAAAGGTGGCGCTACAAAGTATTAACTTAAGGGGGCTGAATAATTTTGCACGCCCAATTTTTCAGTTTTTGATTTGTTAAAAAAGTTTGAAATATCCAATAAATGTCGTTCCACTTCATGATTGTGTCCCACTTGTTGTTGATTCTTCACAAAAAAATAAAGTTTTATATCTTTATGTTTGAAGCCTGAAATGTGGCAAAAGGTTGCAATGTTCAAGGGGGGCGAATACTTTCACAAGGCACTGTATATAGACTCTTTTTTTTCTTTTCTACTGTGTTATTGACTTGTTTATTGTTTACTCCATGTGTAATTTGTGTTGTTGTCTGTTCACACTGCTATGCTTTATCTTGGCCAGGTCGCAGTTGTAAATGAGAACTTGTTCTCAACTAGCCTACCTGGTTAAATAAAGGTGAAATAAAAATAAAAAATCCAAAAATCCAAAAAAGACAAAGGCAGATGCACTCACCTCCTGGGCTTGAGCTTTCTGCTTCATCTTCTCCTGGCTCCTAGTCATGTTCATATCCATCCCAGCAGTGGGTCCAGGACTCAGGCCCAGGGAGGGAGCCGAGCCCACTGACCCGTCAGAGAGAACCGGGTCGGTGCTGGACAGGGAGTCTGTCCTTAGCAAGGAGTCAGAGGGAGACACAGAGGGGATAGGCAGCTTGATCTGAGAGATGTAAAGAAGGGATGGAGAAGAGTGATGGGTGTAGGGAAAAGAGGAAACGAGACAGAAGGACAGAAGGAGGAATGAGGGTAGTTGGGGAATGGCGAGGGGAAAAGAAAGGGATAGTTAAAGTGAGGGGTATAGGGATAGAGGAAGAGAAAATGCAGAGAGAAAGAGAGTTAGTGGGGTAAGAGAGGAAATAACACAACTGATTTTTTACAGTGCCTTCAGAAAGGATTCACCCCCCTTGACTTTTTCAACATTTTGTTGAGTTACAGGCTGAATTTAAAATGGATTAAATTGAGATTAAATTGAGATTGAGAGGAAAACATGGTTCAGTCTGCTTTTCAACAGACACTGGGAGACAAATTCACCTTTCAGCAGGACAAAAACCTAAAACACAAGGCCAAATATTCCCTGGAGTTGCTTACCAAGACGACATTGAATGTTCCTGAGTGGCCTAGTTACAGTTTTGACTTAAATAGGCTTGAAAATCTTTGGCAAGACTTGAAAATGGCTGTCTAGAAATTATCAACAACCAACTTGACAAACTTGAAGAATTAAAAAAAAAAATACAATTGTACAATCCAGGTGTGCAAAGCTCTTAGACTTTCCCAGAAAGACTCACAGCTGTAATCGTTGACAAAGAAGTTTCTAACATGTATTTACTCAGGGGTGTGAACACCTATGTCTGTGTTCATGTCTGTATTTCATTAAAAATGCATTTGCTAAGATTTCTAAAAACACGTTTTCAGTTTGTCATAATAGGGTGTTGTCTGTAGATGGATGAGATTTTTTATTTATTTAATCCATTTTGAATTCAGGCTATAACACAACAAAATGTGGAATAAGTCAGGGGTATGAATACTTTCTGAAGGCACTGTAAGCTTTAAAGGAGTCCATACAACTCACTATCTAAACATGATATCACTCTGCTCATGTCTCCCTTACCTTGATAGGCTTGAAAGTTTTATGGTGCTGTGGATGCTGTGCTTGTTGTTGTTGATGAAGGTGTTGTAGGTGCTGCTGCTGTTGCTGCTGTTGATGTTGTAGGTTTTGCTGCGGTTGGAGGTGATGGTGTTGGTGCTGCTGTTGTTGAAAGTGCTGTTGTTGGTGGAACTGCTGTTGTTGTTGCTGATATTGGAGGTCGGGAACTTTGTTCATGTCTCGGTGCATCTCTATCATCCCTTCCTCCTTCCTGCCACGCCCCCTACCCCGCCCACGACCCCTGCGGGTCTCCCCGCCTACATTTCCCATCAGCCCCCTACAGTAGGGCGGCTCCGGGAGCGGGCGGATGCGAGGGCGCCCTCTGGGCCGAGGTGGCCCTTCACGTTTGGGTTTGGTTGGTTTCCTGCCCCTCTTCTTGGGCCCGTCGTGGGGTAGGAGATGGGGAGGGGGGCCAAGGGAGGGGTAGCCGGACGGGTGGCAGAAGTCCAGGTCACCCATCAGAGGGCTGAGGGAGCCCATCCCCGAGGCCCGTCCTCCTCCAGCCTTCCTGCAGCTGGACACCAGGTCGGGGAGGAGGTCAGGGAGCCGCCGGCTGTTCAGCCGGATGTCAGCGGGAACATCAGCCTTGTCCTCGTCGCCCTCAAACTCGTACTCCTGGGCGTAGTTCTTCTTGGCCTGCGGCTGCGGGTCGCGGCGCTGCTTCAGTAGGTGGAAGGAGCTGGTCTTCAGCAGCTTCTTGGGTCGGGAGGAGCAGAAGATAGGCGACGTCAGCCCGGCCAGACCAGAACCTCCACCCACGCCCGTGCCCCTAATCATCTTGTTGGCGGAGCTGTCCCCAGGAACTCCCTCTGGACCCCCCAAGCCAGTCTGGGACTGGATGAGGCCGAGCTGCTCTGTGTTCACAGTGGAGGGGAGCTCATGGGTTTTCAGGGAGTCCAGGTCCAGATGCATGGTGCTGTTTTCTGTTTCCGTGAGGCCGTGGCAGTACCCGTAACCATGGTCGCCATGGTGACCCATCATCATACACACCTCCTCCATCACTGGTCTTGACGTCCTCCATGCTGTCTGGTCCCTGTCCACGTGCCTCAGACATACCTTCCTGGACCCCTTGGCCTGCCCCAGGACCCCCGGCGCAGCTCGACTTGGAGTAGTCGTCAGAGCAGAACATATCCTCCATGCCGGGGAAGAATGAGCGATCCTCATCCTGTAAGAGGGAGTCTGGGAAACAGATGGAGGTCAGAGGCACAAACCTGTGCTGCTGCTGCTGACCTTGGTTCTGGCCCGTTTTCCCCACGGGGCTCACAGTGTCAAACTGGTGCTCTTTGAGCTGGTCCAACTGGGATTGGCAGAGCTGGGGCTCCTGGTCCCTCTGGTGGGGCGGAGGCTGCTGCTGGGGCCCTGCGTTGGTCTCCAGGTGGTGGGAGTGGTGGTGGGCATGGGTGTGCGGGAGGGGGTGGTGTGGGTGGGTCTGCTGTTGGTGATGGACGTGGGGGTGGTGTGGGTTGAGGTGGTGCAGGTGGGAGGGTGTGGTTATGCCCAGGTCTGGCTCGGAGAGGAAGTTGTGAAGCTTGGAGGCAGTTTGTTGGGAGTGGTGATGAGATGGCAGCCTGTGCTGCTGCTGTTGTTGTCTGTGTCCGTCACTACTGCCCCCATCTCCTCCCCCCACCCCACTTCTATCCGCGGCCCCTCCGCTGTCTCTGCTGTTGGCCCGAGACAGGGTGCGCTCCAGCATGTCCAGAGGAGAAACCGAGTTCTGGCTGGCTTGGCTCTGGCCGTAGTGGGCCTCCATAGCCTGTGACTGGAGTTGGAGCTGCAGCTGGGATTGAGCCTGGGGCTGGGGATCCACCCCCACTTGTCCCCCAGGCTCTGCCTCTCCACCTGCCCCCATCATGGCCTGCTGACTCATGGAGTGCTGCTGCTGCTGAGAAGCAGCTTGCTGGGTGTCCATCTTGTTGCGGGTAGTGTGGGACAGAACAGACTGGAGCATGTGGGCAGAGGGAGGCTGCTGGGGCTGGTTTGGGGGGGAGTCCATGAGGGAAAGGGAGGATTGGGGCTGTCGGGGCTGCTGCTGCAGTTCGGGTGTCTTCCGCAGGTATGGCAGCTTGGACTGGTCGGGAGGCTTTTTGAGCTCCATGTGAGGGTGGATGTGGGAGTGGGGGTGGGCATGTTGAGAGTGCTGGGTGTGTTGGGGATGTGAGGGGACCTGCGAGGGATGGTGGGGGTGCTGGGAGTGAGGGTGTTGGGAGTATGGGTCGCCCCTGCCGTATTGCACAACTGAGCCGAGGGAGTCGTGTTGCTGCGGATAGGGGACGTGAGGGTTGGGATGTGAGAGGGAGTCTGCCCCCCCTCTTCCTCCGCTGGCCCCTGCTCCAGACAGCCCTTGTTCGTTCTTGGCCTGCTGCTGCTGCTGTTTCTTCAGAGACATCTCCAGCTGGCTCTCCAGGCCACCTCCGCTGACGTTACCTGCAGTACCGGGAACCATGCTGTTGGTGGCGCTGTTGGTGCGGATGACGCTCTGGAGGTGGTAGCGCTCCTCAGAGGCCTTGTTCAGGTCGTAGGCCAGACCTTTGCCCCCATCCCTGGCCTGAGTGATGGACTGGGGCGGCTGCTGCTGGGGGTGGTGCTGGGACGGGTGGGACGCAGGGCTCTGGGCATGCAGCAAGTGCTGGATCAGGAAGTCCTCGTCATCTTCCTCGTCTTGGGAGCGCTCTACTCCTAGCATGTCAGTGTCTGGCTTGGGCTTGGGGTGGTAGGACTGAGGCTGGGGGCCTCGGGTGTCGGGGTAGCCCTGCGGAGAGGACAGGAAGGCAGGGGAGAGGACGGAGGAGAGGTATTTGTTTCCCCCGGGGGACTGGGCAGGACAGGCGGGAGCAGGAGAGTGCAGCCCAGGTCGAATGATGCTGGAGGGAGAAGGGCTGGAGTCAGGGAGGTGGTATGAGCTGCTACCACCTGATCCTGATCCTGCACCCCCACCTGATCCACCTCCACCAGCCCCGGACCCTGCCCCGCTGCCGGCTGACCCTCCACCCCCTCCAGACCCCAGGAGGGCAGGGGAGTGCCTTGGGCCACCGTATCCCAACGAGGGACTGCCTGCTCCCCCAAGGGAGGTAGGCAGCGAGCCGTATCCTGAGTCCGTCCCGTAGACCACCTCGGCAGAGAAGGAGCGGCCTCCTGGCCCTAGTCCTCCATACCCTTTCCCAGAACTCCCAGGGCCAGAGGTCAGGTCCTGGGCCTGGGGGGAGCTGAAGCCCCCATAGGGCTGGTGGGAGGGGAGGTGTGAGGGAGGGGGCTGGCTGGGTGAGTATGACTGCTGCTGGGGAGGTGTCTGTCCAGGGAGGCCTGCGGTGGGCTTGACGGGGGCCACAGGGGAGCCATATGCTGACAGGCAGGGTTTAGGAGGAGGCTGCTGAGCTGGGGCGGATGAGACTGGGGGGGGAGGGGGCGCCGACTGAGTTGGGAGCTGCTGTCTGGAGGGGGCAGACGAAGAGCTGGAGGAAGGGTTAGCGTTGGAGTTTGAAGAGGACGAGGAGGTGGAGGAGGCTGAGGGTGGGGTGTGGGGAGTTCGGGACGACGAGGAGCCCGAGGAGGAGTAGCCACTACTGGAGCTGGAGTTCTTAGCCCCTTTCCCTAGACCTCCACCTGACCCTGACGAGGAGGCGGCTGAGGAGGTGTACGGGGTCTGGATGATGGGGCGGTACACTTGGTCTGAACGGGGGGAGGGTTTGGGGTCTGCTGAAGGGCTCTGCTCCCCCAGTGGACTGCAGGACACCCCTCCATGCCGGTGGTGGGAAATCTGCTGGTACCCCGATGCCCCACAGCTGAGGTAGTGCTGCAGGGGATGGGGGGCTGAGGAGGAGAGCTGCGACTGAGCCGGAGAGGAGCGCTGGTAGTGCTTGATCACGCTGTCCTGCCGTGGGATGGCCCTTTCCTGGGGTGGCGGGGGGGCTGGTGCCGATGAGAACACAGAGGCGTTGTACAACTGGGAGGACTGGTCCTGGAGCTGGGAGGACAACAGGTTAAACTGGGGAGGGGGTAGGTGGCGGCCTGACGAGGAGGAGGTTTGCGGGGGGCCTGTGGGGTCCTGCGACCCTCGGTAGGCGGCGCCCTGCGAGGAGAGTAGGCGGTCGAAGCCCAGGCTGGACTGGGAGGGTGTCTTGATGTGCAGCAGGGGGTCGTGGGGGGACAGGAGGCCGTTGGACGTGGGGCTGAAGGTGGGGGAGTCCTGGAGGGAGAGCGAGGAGCCAGGGAAGGACCGCCCAGAAAAGGAGGCTGGGTGCTGGTAGGCCGAGAGGGAGGAGGAGGGGAAGGAGCCAGACCCGATGAAGAGCTCTGGCTGAGTGTGCATCGCTATGGGAAATGGAGATAGAGAAAAAGACAAGTAACAGAGATTATTAAAAATGTGCTGCTGTCCTTCATAACACTTAGAAAATGATGAACACGACTCAGTTGTACTTGAGCATTACACATGCACTCACCAGTCTGCCAGGAGGGTGTTCGGAACTGGGAGAGGAGAGAGGAGGCTGAGGGGGGTGGCTGCCGACCCTGGGACTCTAGTGCTGAAATCAAGTTCATGACAGATGGGTCTGGACCAGAGGGACTGGCATGGTGTAGCCCAGTATCAAACAGCCCAGATAAGCCTAGAGGACATAGACACAAAAGCATTTACTCAACCACCCACATTTTTCTTTTTAAAGTGACTCATCTAAACAAGTCTAATCTAAACAAAAACACTTTGATAGAGAGAAAAATGTACATTCTCCCTGACTGTGTATAGGATAGGACAATATTGTACTGTAATAACAGGTATACTAACATTCTATATGACAACCTTTTGGCATCATGCAGAGACCTCAATTTTACATTTGAATCAAGGTTCATATTAGCCCGGCCCCTTACCTAGACTCCGCCCAGCCCCCCATGCCCCGCCCTGTCCAGAGCTGCCAGGATGGTGATTGGTTGCGTAGCCCTGCAGAGGGTGGGGTGTGCCATAAGCCTGGCGATGGAGCAGCTCTGAGTCCGGATGGGAGGACCTAGAACTCCCATACACCAGGCTGAGGAAAGAAGGGAGAAAGGGGAGAAAATGAATCATAATGAAAAGATGCATTATTCTTCTATATCGGGGTTATCTAAATCCTGCTATCGAGATCTGCAGTACAGCTGTTTTTCTTTTCTCTTTGGTAGATAATTGATTGATTAATGTAGCCTAATTGATTGGCCAGAGAGTCCACTCACTTAGTGTCTCAGGTCAGAATCAATCTCTGATTATAGGGTGAATGTATGTAATGCTGTCTCATAGTTCTTCAATCAATCAATCATGAAAACCAGAAGTGCTGCAGGCTTGATACATTCGAATTGGGATACTCGTGTTGTTTACCAGGGGTATTCAAATCTTACTCTACGAAGTCCAGAGTACTGCTGGGTTTTTTTTCAACCTGATTCCCTGACCTGATGTCCCAGGTCTAACTCAGTCCCTGATTACTAGAAGAACAAAAAAAAGCAGTAAAACTGACTTTGAGGTCAAGATCTAAATTTGAGGGTTGCATACGAATAGTGAGACAAGAGAAGTATTGTGCGTACAAGATATTACTGATAACGAACGCATCATCATCAATTAGGCCTAGATACGGCTACTTTCTTGAAAGCTTACAGCATTTTCCATAACACCTCCTGTTATCAAATAACAAATAAATAGTTAATTTCCCAACCAAAATAACTGTAAACATCCAACAAAATGGTGATGGCATGGCAAATGGAAAAATGTCAAATGGAAAAATGTCTAAAGTGTCCTTTAGTAGTAGTGTGAAGGAATCAGCAAATGCAAGGCTCTCTGCACCGACTTTAGATAAAATCCTGTTCTAACCACAAAGCCTCAACAACAACAATGCATTCTGGTCCCGGCTGACAGTCTCCCAGGCTTTGGTGATGGATTACCTTTCTAATCTACCTATACTCTCTTGTAGAGTTGTTTACTTGGGTATACTCCATACTGTATACAGGCAATATCGCCCTTTCCAGCCCACACCATATAAAATCTGAGCCTTGCACTTTACACAGGGTAACCTAACACTCAAAATAAGGTATTGTTCATTACATTTACATTTACATTTAAGTCATTTAGCAGACGCTCTTATCCAGAGCGACTTACAAATTGGTGCGTTCACCTTATGACATCCAGTGGAACTGCCACTTTACAATAGTTCATCAATATCAGCCTCTGAATAGAACTGGGAGTAACATTCAAATGAAAGTCTGAATGAAAAGAAAGATTTTTAACAATCACCCCCACTTCCAATCACTTACTTGCACAGAGGAGAAAAACAACACCCAAACATAGAGACCGTGTTCTAAATGGCCTGGTCAAAAGTATGGCGCTATGTAGGAATAGGGTGCCATTTGGGATGCAATAGGGTGCCATTTGGGATGCAACCAGAGTCTCAGAGAACAGAAAATCTCCACAGAGTCAAGAAATCAAAGGTTGGGCATGGTCATGAGATCACCACACTACAGTGCAGTGTAGTCTCTACATTTAAATTATATTCTTTCCTTCATTCATTAATGTGGAATACACTCAAAACTATTATGCATAAAGAAAGCATTATTAACTGTTAACTTTTAAAGTCCTGTGGTTCTATTTTTGAACTGCCCGATAACCATGGCCTTTTATCAATTAGATTTGCTCGCCTCCTGCGTCCTATCTCCTCTGTCCTCTCTCGCCTCCTTTTGAAAAAGGTCAAAGGTAATTGAGGAGAGGCAGCGAGGAGTGGGAAAGTGGATGAAAATGGCTTGTATGAAATGAGACTCCTTCTCCAATCGCGCGTCATCAGAGGCAAATTAAGTTTACAGGGTGGAATCCCAAATTAAATGTATAAACTGATGAAAACGATTAAGCCAGTGCAAGACCTTTTATAGATAAAAGGATAAGTAGCATATTGTTTTTACATGTTTGCATGCTTTTCTCCATCGATAAAACAATAGCTGATTCAAAGGGGGGGTGATTTCAAAACTCTTCCATGAAGGATTCAGGTAGGATACACTTCTCAAGTTACTATATGCTTCCTCGCCAAAATGAGGCCATCAAATCAAATACATTTTTATTGGTCACATACATATGCTTAGCAGATGTTATTGCGAGTATAGCGAAATGCTTCTGTTTGCCTGCAAGCGAATTTACACACTCCTCGACCACTCATCGGTTTCCGGGTAACGGAGGAGAGAGGACGGAGGATGGTATTTTGCTCAAACGAGAAAACCGCTGTATCACCCTTTGGTTCTCTTCAGTGCAATGTGATGTTAATTGGCCACCAATAAACCAATCGTGTGACTCTGTGGCTAACCACCTTAGCTGATTGGAAATGCTGTTCCCCAGACATGCATAGACAGCTAGCAGCAGAGGCGAGTGGTTATGGCTGGACAACAAAGTGGTGAGGCAAGACCCATAGTGGTTTTATTGATAAAAGTGTGGTGACTGTCTGAGTGTGTCGGATGCTGACTCCTCCTCCTCCGCGCTAAGTTTAACCACGGCTTGGTTAGCGTACGCCACTCTCTGACTCAGGAATCAAAGTGTGTGTGTGTGTGTGGGGGTTTAATCATTCTCTGAATTTGACCCATCAGTGTGTTCAGTATTCTTGAGTTTGACACATCCATATATTCTATTGAAATCTTCATAATATGTTAACAAATAGAAATAATTATGGCTAAATGCTAAAATATCAAACTGAACCCTAATCCCTAAATGTGGATTTCTATGTTTAAGAAACTGGTTCCATTGAAATTAATAGTTCTGGATAGTGTAACGATTTTCCTCCTCTTCTAACGAGGAGTATGAAGGATCGGACCAATGCGCAGCGTGGTAAGTGTTCATGTTATTTTAATAACTCAGAACACGAGAAAATACCAAAAGAACATAGTGCAGGAAAGAAATGATAATCGAAATGGTCCTGTAAGGTGCAGCAACACAAAACAGAAAACAACTACCCACAAAACCCATGTGGGCAAGAGCTACCTAAGTATTGTTCTCAATCAGAGACAACGACAGACAGCTGTCCCTGATTGAGAACCATAGGTCAAAAAACAAAGAAATACAAAAACATAGAAAAAAGAACATAGAACGCCCACCCTAGCCTAACCAAAATAGAGAGTAAAAAGCCTCTCTATGGCCAGGGCGTGACAGATAGAGGTCGACCGATTAATCGGATTTGCTGATTAATTAGAGGTCGATTTCAAGTTTTCATAACAATCGGAAATCAATATTTTTGGACAATTTATTTAATCTTTATTCAACTCGGCACGTCAGTTAAGAACACATTCTTATTTTCAATGATGGCCTAGGAACAGTGGGTTAACTGCCTCGTTCAGGGGCAGAACGACAGATTTTCACCTTGTCAGCTCGGGGGATCCAATCTTGCAACCTTACAGTTAACTAGTCCAACGCAATAACGACCTGCCTCTCGTTGCACTCCACAAGGAGATTGCCTGTTACGCAAATGCAGTAAGCCAAGGTAATTTGCTAGCTAGCATTAAACTTATCTTATAAAAAACAATCAATCATAATCACTAGTTAACTACACATGGTTGATGATATTATTAGATATTATCTAGCGTGTCCTGCGTTGCATAGAATCTGACTGAGCATACAAGCATACAAGTATCTAAGTATCTGACTGAGCGGTGGTAGGCAGAAGCAGGCGCTTAAGCATTCATTCAAACAGCACTTTTGTGCGTTTTGCCAGCAGCTCTTTGTTGTGCGTCAAACATTGCGCTGTTTATGACTTCAAGCCTATCAACTCCCGAGATGAGGCTGGTGTAACCGAAGTGAAATGGCTAGCTAGTAATAGCATTTCAAACATCACTCGCTCTGAGCCTTGGAGTGGTTGTTCCCCTTGCTCTGCATGGGTAACGCTGCTTCGAGGGTGGCTGTTGTGTTCCTGGTTCGAGCCCAGGGAGGAGCGAAGAGAGGGACGGAAGCTATACTGTTACACTGGCAATACTAAAGTGCCTATAAGAACATCCAATAGTCAAAGGTTAATGAAATACAAATGGTATAGAGGGAAATAGTCCTATAATTCCTATAATAACTACAACCTAAAACTTCTTACCTGGAAATATTGAAGACTCATGTTAAAAGGAACCACCAGCTTTCATATGTTCTCATGTTCTGAGCAAGGAACTTAAACGTTAGCTTTCTTACATGGCACATATTGCACTTTTACTTTCTTCTCCAACGCTTTGTTTTTGCATTATTTAAACCAAATTGAACCTGTTTCATTATTTATTTGAGGCTAAATTGATTTTATTGATGTTTTATATTAAGTTAAAATAAGTGTTCATTCGGTATTGTTGTAATTGTCATTATTACAAATAAAAAAAACGGCCAATTAATCGGTATCGTCTTTTTTGGTCCTCCAATAATCGGTATCGGCGTTGAAAAATCATAATCGGTCGGCCTCTAGTTCTGGAACTAGACACTATATACTAGAACCAGATGCAGTCAGGCTCAATACTTCGACTTTCCCAGAATATATGCAAATTTAGAATTCAATGGGCAGGACAAATGAATCAATAGTATGTATTTAGTTGAGTGCTTGTACTGCTCAGATGCATTTTTCAAATGAGCGCACAACCTCTCCACCTCTTCCCAATCTTTTCTCTCCCCTTCTACAGACTACTCAACTCACCTTCCTATCTTATCACTCTTCTTCTCTCTCCATCATCTCCTCTCCTCCTTCTTCAACCGGTCATCTTCTCTCCACTCCTCCCTACATCTCCTCCCCTCTCTTCCAAATTCAACCATTGCTTCTTTCTTTTCTCCTCTCCTCCACCCTCACTACGTCTCTTCTCCCACACCCCCCCTTCTCTCCAACTCTCTGTCAGGCCGTATAACCATGATGGAGTGAGCTGCAGTCCTCAAGATTGTGAAAGAGGGGATAAATAAAGGAGGGGGAGCTATTAATCCTTCATTAAGACTGCTTTCGCAATCAACCACAGTTCATTTCACCCTGACGTTCCGTCCGGGTGGTTGTATGATGATAATAGGCTCACTAGTTTAATACACTAGATATTTGTCTTCTACAGACATGTCTGGTACTAGTAAGAGCAGGTAAGAGCTTGGTATGGAGATTCTGAGCTAAACAAATGTATTCTACTAGTATTATTGCTATGGTTAGTTGACTGCAGCAGAGGGCATTGTTTTGGAACTCTGCTGTAGTTACAATACAATATCATTCAGACTACCAATGGGCCAGACTACCAAAATGTTGTCAAGGCTACCTGCAAGCATGTACATGTATGATACCACAATAGGTGTAACCAACCAGTCTCATACAATCAATTAACTGATTAAATTACTCATACAAGTTATTAACATATTCAAATATGTATTGCACATCATTAAAATAAAGGTTTATATAAATGTATTCACTTCAATCAATATGGCTGAAGAGAAAATATTTTGTAACTGTCATCCAATGTTGGTTAGGTTCATTACCCTAGAACAGTAAGAGAACAGTAAAGTAGTACTAGTTTCTGTTCCTTAACTTTTTGCAAAAAAGGCAGCCAGCCAATCCCACATTAGGGAGCATTAGGTCATCATAAGAACACCAGGACTACATCAATCTGCATGTGGGCTTGCAGATGCCCTTGACTCTGGGATTCAGCCATAAAAAACAGCTGGCTAGGCTAGAACAGCTGACCAGTGTTTTAAATATATAAATAATCATGTCATATAAAAATCATATATATGATTTTTATGTAGGGGCCTAAATACTCCTTGGTTCATCAAAGATACAACATTGTATGTAGCCTACTGCATTTTATGTATCTCAACACTGTCAGTTACCAAGGTTACATACAGTCATCTATTCTGCATAAGCAATTACTATAGATTTGAATTTGTTTGTGCAGTGATTTAATCATTTACATCTGTGAGGAACCAATGAGTATTCAGGCCCAAAATAAAAAATATGGTAAAACTTCATAAGGACAATATAATATATGGCACTACCAGTGAATAACACTGTAATAGAGGGCACGATTTAGGGCTTTATGACTTCCAGCAATTGAGCAATTACTCCATGCACACACTCAGTCAGAATGCAACATTTGCCTGTGGGACTAATATTTGAGAGGTATGTCCCTTACTACCATTATGCAATTGTATTGTGCTCATATTACATTTTATCGCCAACCTGGAATTTCACAGTATCTGCATTTGAAAAATAAATTATCCAAATAAACCGGGTGTTTACTGCGAGCTACACTGTTGCTACATGAAACGTACCTTCTGTAGCAAGATTGATTTGGTTGTCCCGGCGACGAATGGTAATGTGCGTAGCCGGGTAGCCTTTGACATGTAAGTAGGCCCCAATTCATTAAAACACAGAGACTATGCATTTTAAGAAACAAAATGTGAAACATTGTAACATTTCGTTCAATAATGTTCTTACTGTTAATGTTCATTCCCGTTTTAATTCATGCGGTTAACGGAAATTATTGAGATATCTTACCAGTACCCTCGTAAGCTTAGCTAACGCGTTAATGTTAGCTAGCTAACGTTCGGTGGTTAGAGTTAGCCAACTTGTCTCTCAATACCGTATAACATGATTTAGCTAGACGGGTAGCGAGTTCTAGCAAACATCACACAAGCCATCGTTTTAGCTAATGGCGTATGTTGGTGTTTATGATCGATTCCTGTGTTTTTACTTTGTTGCCAAAGACCTGCAGCATTGAGTCAATATGCCGAATCATTTAACTTGAAATGAACAACTAACGTTAGCTAGCTAGCAAATACAAGTTACCTGTACCTTTAAGCTAGCTAACTTTACCCCAAAATGGCTAGCTAGTAGGTTTTTCTCACATGAATAAAAATGCAGTTGGTTCCAAAAAAAAGGAATACACCTATCATTGCACCTGTTAATAATAAGCCTATCACGTAAACTTGAGAGTGAAGTTATAGAGTTATTATACACGGTGTACCGTTACCAACTTATCGAAGTTTCCATCAATACAATTGCGAGGCTTAAAGTTATCTAGGAGTTATCCCAACAGCAAAAGATTTGCACTAATATCCATGCTGCAACTGCTGCTGCTTTAATAATGGGATGTAATGTACTCGTGCTTACAGATTGAGTTAATTAAAATACCTTAGAATCCACTGGTATAGTAGCTGTCACTAGATGATCGCTGATATTAGCTAAGTTATGGAAAGTGTTTATTCAATTGTTTGATGATAGCTGCATATCGTGATTTGATTTAGCCTTCACTCATCCTAAAGTGTATTGCTGAGAATGTGAGACGGGGAAGCAACCCTGCAGCACCACCATTTCTAGCATAAAGGCCATTTCATTTGTAGACAGTGTGCTAGCTACAGTAAACTGCCGACAGTAGCCTTGCTACAAACATTGCATGTTGCATCGTCAAATACATTGGGTTTGTATAGTTAATTAGCACCAACCGTTGCTTTGTAAACATATTACGCAATCAATGCATTAGTAAAGACAACACAATATGCATTCATATAATTATGGCATATTGTGAAAAATGCAAATGCTCTGCAAATATCATTAAATTATGTTTGTTCCATTTCTGATTATACACTAGCCAGCTAAAGCTAGCTATATCCTCCCAAGTCCAACCCATCCCCCCTCTTTTCGCCCCTCTCCCCCCTCGTTTTTTATGTCTCGGTCTACCTTCAGTATCACGCATTAACTCTCAATTGCGTTCCTTGCATTTTCAAGACCCCCCACCCATCTTGCTAATGCCAATACTGATAGCCTTGCTATAGCCTACCTGGCGCTTGCAAACAATGTAATTTATATATATATGAACGGAACGATAGAGGGAGCACGGATTGCATTGTTACAGCAAGCCAAGCATATGTATGCATCCTATGTATGAGGGCGCACATGTACGGGTACAAATGCTTACCTTGCCTTGGCCGATCTCTCGTAACTCCATCCCGTACCAGCGCCCAAATCACCGAACCCTGTACCAGGATAATTTCTTTCCATTAAAGAAAAGACGAGGGATGAAGATGGAGAGATAGTGAGGGGTAGGGGGGGGAGGAGATGTCTTAAATTCTCGCACGCTATCTCTCCCTGTATCCTTTTGCCCCTCTGCTCAGTGTCTGTTTATTTCTCCCGATTCACTAGCAAGTCCTCAAGACTGCGATCAGCACGGAGGGGGAGAGGAATGGAGGGGAGAAGGAGGAGGGGGATATGGAGGATAAAAGAGAGGGGAGGAGGGGTGGATGGGGGGTCACACCAACCACCACCACCACAAAAATCCGGTTTCTTCCATCCCTCCCCTCTTCAGCCCGTTATATATATTTCAATGTCTATTGTCCTTCTAGGCACAACCAGCGATTCAGCTGATGCTAGCGCGTAGTCTAAACCAGTCTGTGCAAATCAAAATATTTGGTGCCCATTTATCACTCTAGACTGAAGCACGCTCTCTTACCATCCCCGGTCCCCTACGTTGTTGAAGTATTGCATTTCTAAAATATTTGGAATATATATATATATATATAATTATATATATATAAATAAAAGGGGGCGATTCAATTATAGCAACAGTGTCTATTGTTTATATTTTGGCTTGCCAGTTCCCTCTCCAAAATGCATTTACACACACCCCCTCCCCAATATTGGTAGCCTAGGCAGCCGATAGTGGGCGCTAGATCTGCACTATTGTCTATGATTGATGTTCCCAGACGGTAATACACTCGTATCCCGCGTGGTTGCCTGACGAATCGAACTGAATTACTTGGCTGCTCTATGTTCGCTACATACTTCGGTCGGAGACTGCCAGGGGTGTTGGACAAAACAAAGTAATCAGCGATTGGATAATCTCTAACCGGCTCAGAAGGCCCGCCTACCCGACCAATCAGATGAGGGAGTGTGACGACCAAATATCTAAATGCACAACATCACTCAAATTCATAACATTGAGAAAGGACAAAAGTTTTGGGCAAAAGGGTCAATTGGCCTTTTTAAATGTATTTTAATTCTCATCTCAAATGAGCTAGATATCAAGCATAAATTATTCCATTCCAAGCACAGATAAGTTATTCTATTATTTTATTTTTTATTTAACTAGGCAAATTCTTATTTACAGTGAAGGCCTGCCCAGGGTCAAACCCGCTGGGCCAATTGTGCGCAGTCCTATGGGACTCCCAATCATGGCCTATAGTGATACAGCCTGGATCACAACCGATTTGATGGAGCAATGTTGTTAGTTTCCCTACAAGCCTTTCATTCTAATAGTAATATATCACATTCTTGACCTTCAACAGCCTTTGGCAGGGAAAAAAAATCAGTTGGGAGAGTAAAAGTCTCCCAACTTGAAGTTGTGAGCACAAAGACGTATGAATGCTACCAGAGGAAAGACAGACAAACAAACGCAAAATATAAATATGCTGCTGAAATGAACATGAAAGCAGTAATTTCAAAGACCGATCACTGTAATTTATACCATACACTTTTACATCATTAATTTAATTTGAATCATGTTAAAGTACCAACCAACATTGGAATGTACCTCAATAAAATGTAAGATGGGGCTTTAAATGCATGTCCTATGGCCCTTATTACAAGAGTATGTCATATGTATATAAAACTGTATTCCTATCGTACAGTATATGGAAGAAAATATGTCAAATTAATATACAATTAAAACAAGGTTACTTTTGTCCTCCAAAGAGGGGGGTGGATGGGCCAATAAAATAAATATGTACAGTGCCTTTAGAAAGTATTCACTCCTCTTGACTTTTTCCACATTTTGTTGTGTCACTGGCCTACACACAATACCTCATAATGTCAAAGTGGAATTATTATTTTTTTTGACAATTTATTTGACCAATTAATTAATAATGAAAAGCCGAAATGTCTTGAGTCAATAACTATTCAACCCCTTTATTATGGCAAGCCTAAATAAGCTCAGGAGAGAAAATGTGCCTAACAAGTCACGTAATAAGTTGCATGGGCTCACGCTGTATGCAATAATAGTGTTTAGCATCATTTTTGAATGACTACCTCATCTCTGTACCACACACATACAATTATCTGTAAGGTCACTCTGTCGAGCAGTGAATTTCAAACACAAATTCAACCAAAGACCAGGGATGTTTTCCAAAGCTTCGCAAAGAAGGGCACCTGTTAGTAGATGGGTAAAAATAATAGTCAAGGGGTATTAATACTTTCTGAAGGCAATGTAAGTGGGGTTAGGGTCGTGAGTTTCCCCTTACACTGTAAAGAGCTTTGGATGTCTAAAAAAGTGCCATGTACAGTGGGAAGAAAAATATGTGAACCCTTTAGAGTTACCAGTAACTGAAAGGATGCTAGATCGAATCCCTGAGCTGACAAGGTACAAATCTGTTGTTCTGCCCCTGAACAAGGCAGCTAACCCACTATTCCTAGGCTGTCATTGTAAATAAGAATTTGTTCTTAACTGACTTGCCTAGTTAAATTTAAAAAATACCTGGATTTCTGCATAAATTGGTCATAACAATAGACAAACACACTCTGCTTAAAACTAATAAGACACAAACAATTATAATTGTTCATGTCTTTATTGAACATACAGTGCAAGTTGGAAAAAGTATGTGAACCCTTGGATTTAGTAACAGGTTGACCCTCCTTTGGCAGCAATAACCTCAAATCTGGTAGGCTTGAGATGGCCAACAACGACGAGATGGCCTACAGGGAGGAGGTGAGGGCCCTCGGAGTGTGGTTACAGGAAAATAACCTCACACTCAATGTCAACAAAACAAAGGAGATGATCGTGGACTTCAGGACACAGCAGAGGGAGCAGCCCCCTATCCACATCGACGGGACAGTAGTGGAGAGGGTGGAAAGTTAAGTTCCTCGGCGTACACATCACGGACAAACTGAAATGGTCCACCCACACAGACAGCGTGGTGAAGAAGGCGCAATAGCGCCTCTTCAACCTCAGGAGGCTGAAGAAATTCGGCTTGTCACCAAAAATACTCAATTACTCACTGCCTGGTACGGCAACTGCTCTGCCCATAATCGTAAGGCTCTCCAGAGGTCTGCACAATGCATCACCGGGGGAAACTACCTGCCCTCCAGGACACCTAACACCACCCGATGTCACAGGAAGGCCAAAAAGATCATCAAGGACAACAACCACCCGAGCCACTGCCTGTTCACCCCGCTATCACCCAGAAGGCGAGGTCAGTACAGGTGCATCAAAGCGGGGACCGAGAGGCTGAAAAACAGCTTCTATCTCAAGGCCATCAGACTGTTAAACAGCCATCACTAACATTGAGTGGCTGCTGCCAACATACTGACATACCAACTCTAGCCACTTTAAACAATGCCACTTTATATAATGTTTACATACCCTACATTACTCATCTCATATGTATATACTGTACTCTATACCATCTACTGCATCTTGCCTATGCCGTTCGGCCATCACTCATTCATATATTTTTATGTGCATATTCTTATTCATTCCTTTACACTTGTGTGTATAAGGTAGTTGTTGTGAAATTGTTAGGTTATTTTACTTGTTAGATATTACTGCATGGTCGGAACTAGAAGCACAAGCATTTTGCTACACTCGCATTACCATCTGCTAACCATGTGTATGTGACAAATAACATTTGATTTGAAATGTTTTCTGTAGTTGTGGATCAGACCTGCACAACGGTCAGGAGGAATTTTGGACCATCCCTCTTTACAAAACTGTTTCAGTTCCACAATATTCTTGGGATGTCTGGTGTGAACCGCTCTCAAGGCATCTCAATCGGGTTGAGGTCAGAACTGACTGGGCCACTCCAGAAGGCGTATTTTCTTCTGTTCAAGCCATTTTGTTGTTGATTTACTTCTGTCTTTTGGGTTGTTGTCCTGTTCCATCACCTAACTTCTGTTTAGCTTCAATTGGCGTACAGATAGCCTTACATTCTCCTGCAAAATGTCTTGATAAACTTGGGAATTCATTTTTCAGTCGATGATAGCAAGCAAGCTGTCCAGGCCCTGAGGCAGCAAAGCAGCCCCAAACCATGATGCTCCCACTACAATAGTTGGGATGAGGTTTTGATGTTAATGTTGGTATGTTGTTCCTTTTTTTCTCCGCACATAGTGTTGTGTGTTCCTTCCAAACAACACAACTTTAGTTTAATCTGTCCACAGAATATTTTGCCAGTAGCTCTGTGGAACATCCAGGTGCTCTGTTGCGAACCTTAGACGGGCAGCAATGTTTATTTTTTTGGACAGCAGTAGCTTCTTCCATGGTGTCCTCCCATGAACACCATTCTTGTTTAGTGTTTTACGTATTGTTGTACGTATTGTAGACTCATCAACAGAGATGTTAGCATCTTCCAGAGATTTCTGTAATCTTTTGCTGACACTCTAGGATTCTTCTTAACCTCATTAAGCATTCTGCGATGTGCTCTTGCGGTCATCTTTGCAGGACGGCCACTCCTAGGGAGAGTAGCAACAGTGCTGAAATCTCTCCATTTATAAACAATTTGTGTTTTTTTATGGGGCAGGGCAGCTATTTTCAAAATCTCCAACCTCATCTCATTGATTCGACTCCAGGTTAGTTGACTCCTGACTCAAATGAGCTTTTGGAGAAGTCATTAGCGTAGGGGTTCACATACTTTTCCCAACCTACACTGTGAATGTTTAAATTATTTATTCAATATAGGCAAAAAGACAATAATTTGTGCGTTTTTAGTTAAGCTGACGGTGTTTGTCTACTGTTGTGACAGATGAAGATCAGATTAAATTTAGTCACATTTATGCAGAAATCCAGGTAATTCCAAAGGGTTCACATACTTTTTTTTGCCACTGTAAGTCCAATTAATCATAATTATTATTAAATGTTTTGCCACCTTCCATAACTTGAAGAGCCTTTGTACTGAAACGGGTACAAAATACCAAATAGGTGTACTGTTAAGTTAAATAAACAACTATAGTAAGTTCGTAGATGCCAAATAAAGTAACACATTTAAAATAAAAACAATTCTGGGAACATTTCTATGAAATTACGTTTTACTTGTGGATTTTGAAAATAAAATGTAAAATCAAGGTGTCAATTTGTCAACATGCCATTTTAAAAACAATGCAGATATTGGAGTAAACCTATTTTGCGTTAAGACAAGTAACTGAGTTTGAAAAAGACATCCAATTACCACTTTGCATTTAGAACGGTTGGTTTTAATTATAGCTAATGAATAAAGAAACCATTGATGGATAACTTGATAAAATGGTGCTCCGTTCAATTACTGGGCGGAACTAGGAAACTCTGAAATT